>NC_086320.1:102461552-103176552 GCF_036172605.1 Pelobates fuscus
TTTGGTCGTAACAGGCATGTACTAAACGTAGAAGGTCAATGCCAGAACTCCAAGATGTATACCACTACTGACCTAAAGGCACAAGAAAAGTCATCTCCAATTGGCTCAAAATCATATAAATAAGCCACAGAATTTTTGGCATTCTGTTCTATGGAGCATTGAAACAAAACTGGAACTTTTCGGCCCAATGGATTAGTGGTATGTCTGGAGGAAGAAGAATGAAGCATATGCTATAAAGAACACTGCCTACAGTTAAGCATGGTGATGATTCAGTGATGCTCTGGGGCTGCTTTGTATCCTCTGGAACTGGAAACCTGCAGCATGTGGAAGGCAACATGGATTCATTTAAGTATCAGGAAGTCCTAAGAGAAAACATAATGCTGTTTGTAAGGAAGCAGAAGCTCATTAATCATTGGATCTTCCAATAAGCATACCTCAAAGTCCACCACAGCTTTGTTGCAGAAGATGTCCTGGAAAATTGTACAGTGGCAATCACAGTCACCTGACTTGAAACCCATAGAAAATCTCTGATGGGATTTGAAGTAGGTGGTTGCAGCATGAGGAACCAAGAATATTACTGAACTGAAATACATTGCTCAATGGTGTCTGGCTATGCATCTCATTTGCAGCAGGTCATAAAAGCAAAATGGTACTCTACAAAGTACTAAGTACAAAGTTGAATTTGGGGAAACCACTTGAAGCATACCTTGTGTTGAGCTATTTTAATTGCTTTTGTTTTATTTGTTGAAAGTCTGTAACTTTTGACAATAAATCAGATTTTCAATGGTGGTTGCATAATTTTGATTACAACTGTTTGTCTGGTGCTTTTCGTGATTGTTACAGGGAGCGCTCAGCCAGTTGTGGGGTACTTTTGGCAGGAGCCAGCCCAAGCATCGTGTATAGAGACTATTTATGAAGCCTTTTGAACTTTCAGTGTACCAATGTCCCAGGGAATCACCAAGCATCTCGAGGCACCCAATGTTTAGGGCCATATGTGTGCAATGAGTTCCTGGGTCACCATTATAGGATGGCACTGTAGAGGTCCAGAAAGAGTGTAAGCGAGCAGTACTCAAACTTAAATGGGGGAATTGCATATATCATTCATTAAGTAATTCCTATCCTTACTGTGCTGAAAACAAACTACATGATCGTTGCTCACTGGTGCAGATGCAGTAAGTGACTTGGAGATACAATAGCAACCTTCCAAGCTCTTTAACTTTGCTTGTTTCATGGGAAATAGATAAGTAAGCAGCCGCCTGAATAGGTGAGGAAGTTCAGCATTATCCGCACTATCTGGTATGCCCCGAACCTGCACATTCCTCCATCTTCTTCTATCCTGTTTGTGGAGTTGTTCATGTTGGTGAGCTCTGTGTTGTAGAGTCTTTCAAAGACCCCATTTGTCACTTCACGGAATTGGCCTACATCAGCTGTGATAATGCTGCATAAATCTTCCAGGAGGCTCTTGACTCTTCTGAGGCTGAGAAAACTTTCATGAATATGTTTTGCTGTATACTAAATAATTTAGCATGGAGTTGAATAATGGGTCACTGAGGAAATTCTGAAATTTAAGAATGGATCATCAACAAGATATTGCCATGTACATATTTTGGGTACCAGTCCAAAAAGGTTATGAACCAATAACAATGTCTATAATGTCATGTGTTGTTATCCCATGTATAGTGTTATTATGGTACATGTTAGACAGTGACACATGTTAAACCATGTTTGCTGCTGTTCAAATGAACTCTATGGCTGACCATGTAAACCCTCATGACTATATTGTATCCAACCTGCAATATAAATTATATATATATATATCTAATGGAACACCATGCAGGGTATTTTCTAAAATGTGTGTATGTTTGTGTCTGTCTATCCATCCATCTGTATCTGTCTGTCTGTCCATCTGTGTCTGTATGTGTGTAGATAAAGAACTAGGTAGACAGACAGATAATAAAATGTACCTAAAAATAACTGATTGCTAATTGGAAATATATGAAATGTCTGTCAGGATAAGAACCCTTGAGAAGAGAGCTGGACAATGTTTTTCTAAGTAAATGGGTGACAAGCTGTCATTGCAGAGCAGTGCTTTATTCTTGTTAGTGAATATGGACAATTCATTTCTTATTAAGATAAGCCCTCTCTGTAAAACTAGCTCTTGACAGCAGTGTTTGTTTGTTATATTTACTATGTAATGCTTATTCACCTTTTCCCTTCTACTCTCTAGGTAATTGTTTAGCAGAATGGGTTTACTCTCAAATAGTCACATTTAATTTATCAGGGTGTGATAATTTCTATTTCCCAATCATCTTGCAGAGTTTAGTTCATTATACTATTGTTTCACATGAATAATTTAGCAAAGTTTGGATTGATTGACTCTAATTAACTAAACCTTGTTCCAGGCTGTGCATCTATTGTCATGCTAGCTAGCCGCAAAGCCCCAAACTGTTCAGTAATGGCAATAGGAAGCATATTGATTTAGAAACCTTACAATACTGTGCAAAAATGAACTTGTCACAATTTGAATCCAGAAGTAAGATAGCATAAAAAGGAAGCTTAGAGTCATAAAATAAGAATAAACAAGAGAGACCAGTTTTAAACAATAGTTAAAAGATCTGTATGATTGAAAGTTACAACATATCTTCTTTGACTAGTTTAATACATTCTCTATGTTCTGTCACTACAGAAGGTCACCTTGGCAGTGGAGAGGTTTGTCAGCTACGTTTTCAATGATGTCACGCCAACTTAAAGTCTTTACTGAATATTACTGGGCATTTAGTTCACAAATATTTGGAGTGCGGTGTGGGCATTGCTGTTTGCAACCACTGAGAAAAAGGGGTGCTAAGATATTCAGTAAAACAGCTTTATTTAACTTGTGGTTTCAGTATTATCAATAGAAACCTTCAAACTTAAAACCCTATTATAACTGTATATTATACAAGAAATGTATATTTGTTATTATTATAGCATATTTGTTATGGTTTTCAGCATTGACATTAAAATGGTTTATATTGTTTTATAGATTCATAAAAAAATTTAATTGTTACACAATTTGAGAAAACCATGGCTGTCCAATATGGACCTCAATGGCCACACCTGTAAATTAATGTCGTAAATCCATGAACATTGTGCTTCATTAATGTATCGTGGTGCTCCCTAAACATATTGTGTTTGTGATCTACAAGGCTACAATTCCAGCACTGTTTGGTGGCATGTCATTTCCATACATGTTCTTGAATGGAATGCCAGTTACTAGTTTACTAAGTTTTCGATTGTGCCAATTTACACTGCAGATGGCCATACATCTAACAGTATCTCTATCTACATACAGTATACAATTTTATAGTAAAGGTACTCACTCCATGTCCAAGAATTTATCTTATCTCTGCTTATTCAGGAGGTCTCCTCTCCTAGCGCACCCAGTTTTGCTTTTCAGCAGAATGTCTGTTCAATCTCAATGTCAGTCACCAATTGTTGTTGTAGAGGCAAATGTGACAAGTTTGAACCAAAAACATCACCATTTTAAAATGAAATTATTTCACCCTCATTTAAACCTTTTTCAGGATTCTGTTTATGTTCTGCCTTTCTGGGTTCACATCTTTGTCATATGTTTGTCAATTGATGTGTTCCTTGCTATGTCACTAGTTCACAGTTGCCTTGTGCTGACATGTTACTGCTTCAATGGTACCAAATCCCTAACAAGTGTCTGGTCCAGTGCTGTCAAGTCCTTCATGTGTTTCTGATCCAGTACTGCCAAGTTCTTACAGAGTTTATGCTTTGCACCGCCAAGTTCTTCCAGTGTTCCATGTTCAGTGTTGCCAAGTACTGCCATGTTCCTGGTCCAGTCCTGCCCAGTTTCTGCTGTGCTCCTCATTCTGCACTGCTGATACTCTGGTTCAGCACTGCCCTGGTCTCACTGTTATTTAGTTAAAATTTTGCAAAGTCCTGCCTTTCCAGAAACCATTCTTGCCATATCCTTGACGTAAGCATTGATGCTTCCTTCTTAATATTCCCTTGACATAATGTTGATCCTGCCTTGAGAAAGGTCTTGAGAAAGTTGAGAAAATGAAATGCATAGACCTATTTTTATCTTTTCTTATGTTTTGGGACTACCTGTGTACTTTTAATACAATCCTAACAATTGGTATTAATTATACAATACTGCACAGCGATTATTGCCGAGTCCTTTTGAATACTTGTTACTGCTGGGAGAGCTAAGCATCTCAGTTTGCATACTTACCATCTTTCAGCCAGTGCCCGCGTGGTTGTTGAATGCAGCCTCGCTGCTTCGTTTATCTTTGTACAGTTACAAAGGCTCTGGATACATATCTATACAGAAGCAGTATTTCACTATAGTTTTTGCTAAAATGCTGGTCACAGGACTTCTTGGCAAAAGAAACATTTAGCAGATAAATTATATTTTTTTTATGAATTGTTTTCTGCATCCTGATTTTTTGCACTGTTTAGTAGTCCCTGAGATACTTGTTTTTTTGTTGTTTGTTTTTTACTTTTTAAATTAATTATTTGAAATAAATATGCCATGTATATCTTTTAAATGACTAACCATACAATATTCAATGTTGTTTTGCTCCCTCTATATTTTTATATAATTGTCCTGCCTTGACAAGTCTTTGACATGCAGTGGGCCCTGCCTTGCCTAATCCCAGGTTCTGTCTAAGCACAACCTTTACAGTCAGCCTTTAAAAGCAATTTCTGCCTGCAGTATATTTGGGGACCTTAACAATATGAGATGATGTGTTTTGTTCTTGTTGCATAGTGTAAGTTTTGATCAGTAACAGTTTCACAGGAACAAAAAAATATTGTTGTACCCTTATTCTGGCATCATACATTAGGCTACAAACTACAATTTATGTCTTTATTTAAATATATTTCTTTAATGGGGATCTGGTATAAAGCTAATGATTTGATAAGCCAGTACGAGCTTTAAGTCCAATTAAATGCACTATGTAAGTTTATATTATTAAACAAAATCAATGATATTACTGATAACTTTCTCTCTGCTTCAGACAGAAACTAAAGACCTGTCTTTTTGAAAGGCGTTTCCTTCTATCATTCACACTTCACCTCCTTTGAGGCGTTTAGAAGCAGGATTCATTCTGTTTATGAGCTAAGTATGGTTCTGAGATAAAGGCATAGTTTCATAGCACAGTTACCTGCTTAACACTGTTATCACTACATCATTGCTATGTCTTAACATTGTAATTTTCTCCCGTAGACAAGTCAATACATGGTCTTTCAGACAGCACGACTTTCTTTATGAGCAGTGTTGCAAAAGTTCAAGCAAGGAAGACTATGTTCCCAAGTGTGATATATACCACTCGGAGAATCTTGCACTGTTTATCACCAATTAAAAAATAACAGCTTAGAAGCATATGTTTAGTTTCTTTTACATGGCTGCACATCTGCTGAAGATCTGAGGTCTTGAACTTAAAAGTTAAGTTGGTCGATTAAAAGGATTCATTAAATGCCAAAAAACCATAAGCACTAGGTAAGATAAACGATTACAGTGTCTAACAGTGTCTAACATTATAGTGTGAGACAAATTAGTTGGAATGTAATTTACATCAATATAATAAGGTATTTTATTGGGTACTACGCCGAAAAGTTTGAGAATGCATTTTTTAAAATCAAGTTTAAAATAAATATTAATATTTGTATATAGAGTTTTTTTATACTTTTATATTTGTAATACATTACCAGCATTTCATTATAAGACCCACACACTTTTTAAACTCACATTCATGAGTGGATTGCATTACAACTTTCTGGGAAATATTAAAATCCTGCACCAGTGATAATCAATAATGTTTCCTGACTTTCGTTCGGTAATGCCTGTGATGAAATGAATGCTATTAGCAAAAAAGCATTTGAAGAAAATAACATCTCGTCAACTGTTAAGCATGAGTATGAGTAGATCTATTATGCTTTGGGTTTTAGGTGAGGCTGTTCGTGGCACAGGAAATATTGTAAAGGTAGAAAAAAAAGAATGTATTCTAGTAAATATCATCTAATCCTGAAAGCTGATGTCTCATAATTAATGATGAAACTGTCAATGAGTTGAATTTTCCAAAAAGACAATGATCTAAAACACACCTCTAAGTCAATTATGAACTACTTCAAGAAATGAGAAAATAAGGTTTTAAAATTACCTTCCCGTTCCCAGACCTAGATATTACTGAAAATCAATGGGAGATAGTTCAATATTTCTAAATTTCAAGTCTCACATATTGAAGAGTGGGGACAATTCCTAAAGCAATAATTGAAACGCTATTAGGTTGCTACAATGGGCAATTTGGTGTTACCAACTACTGAATGACAGGGTTCTCCAACTTTTGCACATTTACCGTTTCGTTTTGGGGGGGTTTCAGTCAGTTAAATTTATCAAATAGTAACTGTGTATTAAAATATGCAGTCTTTATGTATCAATAGGTAGAGTTTATTTATAGCAAGTTAACTTGGAAAATCAACAAAACATTTTTTTTTATGTCGTAGTTACCCCGTAATACAGCACAGTCATAACCAAGCCTACATGAAGATTAATGTTGGCTCCACAGAAGCTTACAGGATGTAAAAATGTACTCCAAATAAAGTTTAACCTTAATAAAAGGTTCTTCACAGTGCAACTGGGGTAAGGCATACAAAAAAATTCCCACCTCCTTATGCATTTTGTGTGAATATTTCACACGTAGTTTAACCAGGCCGACTATCCTATCACAATGACCGAATGTTATTAAAAACCTACATTTGTTGTTTCATCAAATGCAACAAAACACAGAATTATAACAAACAAACTAATAAGAATAATTTCTATAAATGAACCCCACAATAAACTGTAATTAAACACATTTCCTCAACCCTACCAGCCCAACTTAGTATTATTATTATTATTGGTATATGTACAGAGCAAACATATTTTGCAGTGCTTTACAAAATTTCAAATGGCAGAATTTAACAGTGAATTAGAGAATTACAAAATGTTACAGGAACAATAGATTGATGAGGACCTTGCTCAAACGAGCTTACAATTTAGAATGATACAATGAGTGGCACACATAACAGTTAAAAATCCCTACGGTTAAAACAGATGCCAAGTTATGATCTGAATATTGTGATTGTAACAGTCCTATTGTGGTTATCTTCTACTGCTTTGTAATCTTATAAATAAAAATTATAAAACACAAAACAAACAGATACCTGACATTTTGGTCTCCATTGGAGAGCGCTTGTTCCTTTTTTCATAACCACTGTTAATACCTCCAGTAAGCATGTAGATCTGCTGGAGCTTATGTTAATATAATAATTGGACAGGACACATTTAGATATTATCAGTTTCAATGCTTTTTGTATGTTTTTGTGTTGGTTAAATTGGAGCTGAAACAGAGCTCCAAACTTCAAAAGGTACCTGAAATTCAACAGCCGTATAACTGGATCATTTATTATTGGACAGGGCTAAACGTGTCACTTAAGGGGATGTAATTCTGACAGAAACCAGGTTCATATGATGACATATGATTATGGGTGGTTGCTGAGGAGAGCATGCTTTTCAATAAAGCAATTCACTTCTGAAACAATTTTATCACTCTAGTGCAAAATTAAAAGGACGTATATCCTAAAATCAAACTAATACATAATAACACAGCAAATACCCAAAAAATGGTTTATATCTGATGTATTGTCAACTATATTCTAAATAAGCATAGTGGCTGTATTTTATTTAATAATGCAACACAAGGTCTCTGAGCAGCATTATACAACAAATAATAGGACCACAACAATATAAAATATAATATTACATGTAGCAAATAAAATAGAAAATACAAACAAAAAAAAACTACATTACAAAAATGAATAAAAAAAAAAAATATAATATATATTTTAAAACATAAAAGATAAAATGGGAATTAACAGAAACTAACCAGAAAAAAATGGTAAAGTCTACTAAAGTGAGCTAAAAATATAAAAAAAACCCTAACATTTTATTCAGCCTGCCAGGGGATAAAGTACATAATTTATAAATTGAGCATCACTCTGATTTGAGAAGATTCTAAAGTCTAGATTGCATATCAGAAGTGGGTGGAGCCCATTTTAACCTCTTAACTATAAGGCCCCCTTAATCACCATTTTCACAAGTTCTAAAATGTACAGCAACAGATGTCTTAGATTTGCTATTGTTCACTGAATTGTTCCATGAATCTTCTCTTAAGAGCTCTATATGTTTGTCTGATATACTGTAATCCATAGGGTAAAGATAAATAAACCATAAAGGGAGTAGTACAAGTAATCCTGTGGATCACAACATGCCGGGGTATGCTCCAGTAGTACAAAAAGTGTCCCCATGTACAATACGTCTACAAGTAGTACCCTTAGAAAAGTCACATCTATAATTACCTGCTTGTCTCTGGGCATCCAGAACTCTATGAACACTTTATTTTAAGTTAGTTAGAGCCAGTATATTCTTCAAATTAATCCCTCTCCTGAAAGTTGCATCAGAAAAATTTAAAAAATACCACGGATCACTCATCAGGATTGGCCAATATTTATAGAGTATCCCTGTAATATCATCATAATACCATCATTCCTGACGTTAAACTTGGTCACAAAGACTGGGTCCATGCTGTTATTGGATATATTCTTACCAGTAATTCCATCACTCTTACCCTTATCTTTATTTTTATTATTATTTTTGTTCTTATTTTTATGTTCTTCACCCTATTATTAGTTCTATTCCTGTTTGTGGTCTCATACATTTTGAACACTCTATGTACAATGTCAGATGTGGGGATGTAGTTACTATTTTGTAAACCATTGTTCTCTTCCCAAATTATGGGCTTCTATAAGTCTTCCTTGCTCTAATAAATTATCTATATTAGGTGTAGGCACTAGGCAACCTTTGGCACTCCAGATGTCGTGGACATCATCTCCAATAATGCTCTTACAGCCATAATACTGGCAGAGCATCGTGGGAGATGCAGTCTATTACATCTGGTGTACTGAAGGTGCCTACCCTGTTCTATATACTAATTGGTATGGATTGTCTTTGTCCAGCAAACTTTCAAAATCACTGACTGAAGTGCAATTATACCCTAATCTTCCCACAGGGAATGCTGTTATTCTGTTATTAAGGGGATGATATGCAATATTAAAGTGAAGATAGCCATTTACATCCTTTGGCTTTTAGTTGGTATAAGTTATCACTCTTTTGTTTCCATCTCTCAGTAATAAATCAAGGATTCAATACTACTACTACTATTACCATAATTTAATCAATAAATAAAGCGACCCAGCTCTTCAGTGTTCCCATGCCAAATAACCAAAATGTCATTAATAAAGCTGGGATAGAAGGCCAGCTTGCACCTCCATGAGTTGTTATGCCAAACATACAATTCTTCAAAATAACTGATGCTCGAAGGTGCTCAAACTTGCCCCCATTGCTGTTCCCTCTATTTGCAAATAAAATGTTTTGATAAAATAAATACCATGTTTTAATATATATGTAACAAAGTCCATCAGAATATTGGCTTGTGATTCTGTAAGTAAAGGACCAGTAAAGCAGTAATGTCTGACAGATTCTAAACCAAATCTATGTTATATATTAATATTAAGGGCACTTACATTGATTGTTAACCATATAAAGGTTCCATTTAATGTCCAACAAGAGTTGCAATAGATGACGCAAATCCCTGATATAAGAGGGTACCTGTTTAACATACCTCTGTAGGTGAAAATCTATATGTCTCGATAGTGGATACTTAACCAAATCTACAGACAACGTAATAGATCTGCCATGGGTCTTTGTAGGGTCTTTATGCACCTTGGGCAAATAAATGAAATATTGGGTCAATATCAGGGGCTGATAAAATAAATTTATACTCACTATTATTAATGGTTCCCATACTTAAAGCTTCATTAAAAATATTAGTGGGTTCAGGGGGCGTGGCCAGACTGCAGACTAAGATGGACGTGTAGTCTGTGAGCTCCGCAGCATCCGAGCGCAATCTACCCACTATCAGCAGCATCGAGCCCCCAAACTCAGCTAAATTACCCCCAAAATGTCAGGGGCACAGTCCGGAGTCAAATCACAGCGAAAGAAAAAAGGTGAGCAGAGGGAAGCCGCTGTATCGGTGGCCGACATGCTCACCTCTCCACGAGGCTCACAGGCCGCACAAGATGGCCGCCGGTGCAGCCCGCATCATTCACCGGCAGTCACAACAGACCCGGAATCTCCCAGCCATGCTCAGTCGGACATAGCCAGCGTCCTAAACAAGCTGTCGGAGGTCAGACACTACCTGGCAGGGGAGATCTCCAAAAGCACACAAGCACTGACGGCAGAGATACACGCTCTGGGCACCAGGACGGCAACACTGGAAGCCAGAGCTGACGCTGCAGCACAGGCCCATAATCAAGTAGTGGCCCACTCACAAGCTACAGAAAAAAGAATCACCGACCTAGAGTTGGAAATAGAAGATTTGGCAAATCGTTCCCGCCGGAACAACGTCAGACTGAGAGGCATACCGGAGGAGCAAAACGAAGGCCCCCTGGTAAGGAAAATGGAGCAATTCTTTCACCAACTTATACCCGATATTCCCAAAGACAAATGGGCGATAGACAGGGCGCACAGGGCTCTGCGTGCCCGAAGAGCAGAGGGGATGCCGCAAAGGGACATTATTATCAAGTTCCACTATTACTCCTCAAAAGAGGCGGTCATGCAATACACACGCCAAAATACTCTGCAATACCAGGGCGCAATCATCACGGCATACCAAGACTTGTTGCCGACGACTTTACAGAGAAGAAAAGCATGAAACCACTGACGGCGATATTACAACAACACACAATAAAATACACGTGGGGCCATCCCTTCAAGCTGGTGGCCTTCAAGGAGGGAGCCACACACACCCTCTTACCCGGGAACGACCCACAGCGCTTTCTCCGCAACCTCCGCATTGAACCCCCACCAACCCTCAACCTGCAAACGGACCAGATGCCAGAACTCACAACTCTTCAAAGAGAATGGACCGACGCCTAGGTCACAAGAAGGCAAGGCGGACACAATAACATTACAACTAGGGACACAGAGACCGATTTGGTACAGACCGCAGCTATGTACCGCAGCTAAGTACCGCTCATATTTCCCTAAAGGGAAGGACTTAAAGATTCGGGGGGGACCCTATACCCGAGACCCGATACCCTATACCCTGATACCCAAAAAACAACGGTATGTAGCACAAACAAAAAAATACAGGGAAGGGTAATGTGGATGTAACAAATTATGTAAATACGATGAGTAATGAGTAAGGGACATATAGACACCAGAGAGCCATTCCCTACTCCGACCTATAAAGTGAAAGGCAATATAGGCCATTTAGTATAAGAGACGAAAAATCACTCACTACGAGTGGAGGTTACACAACACTCCCTAGGGAAGAACAAGTAGAGGGAGGGGATCATCCTACAACCACTACTGCTTATAACCAGTTGGTAGCGGGAACGGACAATAGAAGGCACAACACACAGACCATACAACAGAAGGATAGGGGGGGGGGAGGGGAGGAGGGAAGGGGTACCCACCCATACGATGATCAGGGGTGAAAGGGGGGGGGAAGGGCCACAAGTTAAAACTACCAGAGGGGGGGACAAACAACCAGACACGGGGCTCACGACACCAGGGCTCGAAGAATGCAAGGAGCACCCGCACCTAACCGGGTATTAACAGAAAAACCCGTGAGTCAGGTGTACGCTCGCCATATACTCTGGCGACTTGTAAGACCAGGGAAAATGTACAACTGTATATATACAAATCTGTTTATTGTTATGTAATTGATATTGATGTTAATGTTTTAACTGTTTTTAATGATGTCACAAAGCCACAAGAAGACACGAAACAAATGAAAGAGACTGACCTCTCGCAGCACCCACCCCACCCAACACTAGATCACTGGTGGCTACACCCACACGGTCCGCATATCAGACGACCGATTCCATGACTCTGAACATCCTGACAATAAATGCCAAGGGCTTAAACACACCCAACAAACGCAGAATCCTACACAGAGACATTAAGGCTAAACAAGCGGATATCGCTCTAATACAAGAAACCCACTTACCCAGGTCGGCACGTGTACAATTGAAAAATCATATATACAACACAGTCCACGAAGCGAGGGCTCTGAGGAAAAAAGCAGGAGTGGCCATCCTGATACACAAACGATGCCCGTTTAACCTGACTAAAGCACACATAGACCCAGAGGGCAGATATTTAGCTCTTACTGGCACCATACACTCCACAAAGATGCATATAGTAAATATATACGCTCCCAACACTCCTGAAACAGGATACTGGGAATCTCTAAAAGCACTACTAATGCACCTCACAGGTGCCATTTTGGTGATGGGGGGGGACTTCAACGCGGTCCCCTGCCCGGCAATAGACAGGAGTGGCAAACCAGGAACGATTCGCTCGCATGGGGGGGGGGGGAGACAAGACAAACTGCTCAACGCTTTTCTTACACACACAGGGCTACTAGATGCCTGGCACATACAACATCCACACACAAAAGACTACACATACTACTCAGCACCACACAACACATACTCAAGGATAGACAACATATACCTAAACGGAGCTGGAATGTCCAAATTGAGCCAAACAGAAATACATAGCATCACATGGTCAGACCACGGAGCGGTAACAGTGACCCTGACCAAAATACAGCACCACAGTAGCTGGACATGGAAATTAAACACGTCCCTCCTGCAGGACGAAACCATACTCAATGACACCAAAAAAGCTATAACAGACTACTTCACCACTAACGAGGGGGAGATATTGGCCCAACACCACTATGGGCAGCACATAAGGCAGTACTGCGAGGTCACTTCATTAAAATAGCGACCCACAAAAAGAAAACTAAAACGAAACAGCTCTTAGAATTACAGACTAACCTACGGACAGCAGAAACTAGACACAAACAGGACCCTACCGCAGTTAACCTTCAAACACTTCAGGATCTTAGACATGCCCTGAAAGAAATGTCCATAGGCGAGATCACCAAGGCCCTTACGTGGTCCAAACGCTTTTTCTATGAAAAAGCAGGCAAAATGGACACATTATTGGCTAGGACCCTGAAACCCAGGCCCGGATTTCGGCCAATCACGACCATAAAGACACATATTAACACTACAGCTAGCACACCTAAAGACATCAACGAGGAGTTCACTAGCTACTTCAGTAACCTGTATAACCACTCCCCTCGCAGTGACAGCGAACTAAACCAACACTTGACAAACATAGAGAACTTCCTCAACCACTCTGATCTGCCCACAGTATCAGAGGGAGAAGCCGACCTCTTAAAGGAACCGATCACGCCAGAGGAAATCGCAGCAGCGATTTCAATACTCAAAGGCAATAAAGCCCCAGGCCCCGATGGCTACGATATTCAATACTACAAAACATTTAGAACAGAGCTGATCCCACAGCTGACCAAACTTTATAATCATTTTATGACAGGGGGAACCCCCGACCGAGACATGGCCACAGCAAACATAGTGCTGCTGCCAAAACCCAACAAAGACGCCACTCAGACCGCCAACTATAGACCAATCTCCCTTATCAAGGCGGATCTAAAGATATTCGCTAAAATTTTGGCAACGAGACTCACTTCACTGCTGCCTAAACTAATACTCAGACCAGGTGGGTTTTATTCCAGGCAGACAGTTATACGAAAATACCCATAGAGGGGTAGACTTATTATGGCACATGAAACAGACCTACTCCCCATCACTGGCCCTGTCGCTGGACGCAGAGAAGGCATTTGATAGGGTACAATGTCCTTTATGTTCCGACTCATGGAAAAGCAGGGATTCCCAGAACGTTACATAACAGCTACCACAGCACTCTACACAGACATACAAGCCCAAACACTTATCACCGGTGCCCAAAAAACACCCTTCAGCGTAAGTAACGGAATGAGACAGGGCTGCCCCTTATCCCCGCTCCTCTTCGCGATGGTGTTAGAACCCATGCTGCAAGCCATCAGAAAAGACCCTAACATCAAAGGGATACAGGTAGGCACAAAACAATACAAAGTGGCGGCGTACGCAGATGATGTTCTGCTCACGCTATCCGATCCAAAGCAATCAATGACACACCTGCATACGCTCCTACAGGAGTATGGCGAGGTGTCGGGATACAAGGTGAACCTCACCAAATCGGTGGCACTCTCATTCCACAACACAGAAGAGGACAACACTCATCTAACCAACACATACAAAATTAAAATGGGCAAAGAACAATTCACGTACCTAGGGATACAATTAACAAAAAACCATTCCATGCTATACAGGCTCAACTACACAACACTAATACACAAACTGAAAAAAGATTTGGAGAACTGGTCAGACAAGCCAATTACTTGGATAGGAAGATTACACTCAATAAAGATGAATGTCCTGCCCAGACTCCTTTTCCTATTCCAAGCATTACCCGTTAAAGTCACAAAAAGGGATATAGCCGAAATCCAAAAGGCAATAGATGAGTTTATATGGCAGGGAAAAAGACCCCGGATAGCCATGGCGGTGTTATACAACCCAAAGTGGAGGGGAGGCCTGGGACTACCACACTTATACCACTACTATCTAGCAGCACAGATAACGCAAATAGCACATTGGCACAGCCCTGAGGGCCGACATCAATGGGTAGATATAGAAACCACCCTCATGGGCGAGGACCCACCACAACTACTCATATGGACCCCCAAAAACTACAGGGTGCTTCTCAAAACCACCTGCCCAGCAATTCTAAACTCAATAGACATATGGGACAAAACAGCCATAAAATACCAACTCATGAACAACCCCTCCCCCATGACACCGATACTGCGCAATAGAGCGTTCCCACCGGGACTATGCACAACAGCTTTTAAAAGAATAAAAGGCCACAGGGACACACAGATATACTCATCTCTACCAAGACAAACAGGTAATCACCTTTGACCAACTAAAGACTCTAGCACCCCTGACAAACCATGATTTCTTCAGATACATTCAAATCCGAGATTTCGCACAAACCACGGAGGTCAGAACAGCAATACACAAACGCAAAACCTTTTTCGAGCGCATGTGCCTTCAGGAACACATGCCCACGAAAATGATAACAACACTATATAATCATATAGGGGAGGAGTCAGGAGAATGGGGTACATTAACCTACACAGACAGGTGGGAAACGGATCTGGGAGAGAAGCTAGAGGGGGAGGAGTGGCGAGACATATGGGAAGCAAGCTCCAAGATTTCCATATGCACCACCTTGCAGGAACAAATGTACAAAATCCTATTCTGGTGGTACACCACCCCGACAAAACAATGCCATATGGGCTTGAGCCCATCAGACACATGCTGGAGACTATGTGGGGAAAAAGGCACTTACATCCACATGTGGTGGCAATGCCCCAAGGTTAGACAATACTGGAAGGAGGTGACAGACCAAAACTCACGCATATTACAGAAACAACTGACCGCAAACCCATGGGCTTGCCTCCTGTCCAGACCGACCGAAGGATTAGACAAACACAACCAAAAATTACTAAACTCACTGATCCTGGCAGCACGCAGGGCTTTAGCGCAACACTGGAATAAAATAGACACCCCACCTATCACACTTGTACGGACGAAAATCAGAGACAACTGTCTGATGGACAGGATGACAGCCCAAGTGCGAAACACCACATCCACCTACCGAAAAGTTTGGGAACCATGGGAACAGTTCGACACATGATTCAGGGGAATTTACACACAATTGAGTGAGATCAATGGAAAGGATAACAATGACGAGTCAAACAACCCTGTTATACACAACTATGTGACAAATGTTAACAAAGTTTATATTATTTGTTAAATTCATGTTTTTACTAAATACAAAAAGGAAAAAATGATGGTTACCATGACATAAACAATGGGCTTCTGCGTAAGCCAAACAAAGCATATGTACTATTATGTAACTGTCAACACCAAAATAAAGAATTGAAAAAAAAAAATATTAGTGGGTTCTTTCTGATATTCCTTTGAGTGGTCAAACCTTTTTTCCCAACAATAACCTGCATTGCCCAAGAGTGGTAACAAAGCCTAGCTTACTCTACCACCGTATGCTATATGTCCGATAATGTCCAATTATTTCAATCAAATGAATACATATCCATTACATTTACACAACAGGTTAATTTACTAATGTGTAAATTGTTAGGAATCCATAGTAAATTCAAAGTGGATGTAAAATTTAAGGCCAAAGTAGTCAACTGAAAAAAAATTCTCAAAGTCAACAATGCTTCCAGTTTGGCTGCTCTAGCCTTAAATTTGAAATTCACTGTGAAGAGTAGACCCATTCAAAAATAACCCTGATTTTTACTAAACTTCATAAAGTTCACAAATGGCTGCTAATTCTAAGTTTTAAAAAGAACAAAATGTACAATTAAAACAACATAATATAAAATGAACAAGATTAAGTCTGAAGCATATGAGGAGGAAGTAACAGAACCTGGTGATCTGGCCACAGTCTGATTAGTTCTTAAATGTTCAAGCCACATATACATCTTAACTTAATATGTATTGCAACATTCAAAATTCAATAAAAAAAATAAAATGTTATTTTACTTAGTTTAATACATTCTAAACTTCCAATACAAATTGTACAAATACAATTACATTTGGTGGAGTGTCCCTTTAAATACACAGACTAACTATATCACATTGTTTTGCTAACATTTGAAGGATTGTTGTCTTGGGAAGTAAACTGATGGCATTTAATGCATTACAAGTATTTTAAGTGCTGTAAGTGCCTAATCAATTGGAGGTATTGATTCATGAAATTATGTATTGACATACAGATAACACGCATTACATATATGGGACGTTAAGCTTTCCTGTTAAAATAAATGGAAGACGTTCCCAGATTTCTGTTCACATTCCATAAAAAGCAATAGTGTTTGGATAAATTTAATTGCAAGCTCAACAGGCCAAGGGTTTTTGTGGAGTCCTTATCTTGCCATGTCTTATTGGTGGTCATATGTGTCAGAATAATACAAAATATGTACACTATCAACACTAAGAATATGTACAGTAGGTCTAAGCATAGCCAGATATTAATGACAGAATGCAGTTAAAGACAGTAGGATTTTATTGATTTAACACCAAATTGTAGTGAATTTAAAAACCAGATTGCGTAATGTAGGCTAAAATAGCTAAGCTCTGATGAAAGCTAGGCTGGGGAAAGTTTCCAATATTTTTTTTTACATTTTGCAATATGGTTATGAATTACCTACATTTGGTGTTTAGTGAATAAACCACAGTGATGTAGGAAACAGAGGAATTCTACAATCAACATCACAGTTCAAACAGAAGACAATAGTGAGAAACTCCCCCAAAATATCACATGAATCTTTATTTAAATTCTTTATGTTATTCAGCTGTATATCACTTACATACACATACCAGGTATATCTACACTGAACAAAATTATAAATGCAAAACTTTTGTTTTTGCCCCCATATTTCATGAGTTGAACTCAAAGATCTAAGACTTTTTCTATGTACACAAAAGGCCTATTTCTCTCAAATATTGTTCACAAATCTGTCTAAATCGGTGTTAGTGAGCACTTCTCCTTTGCCGAGATAATCCATCCACCTCACAGGTGTGGCATGTCAAGATGCTGATTAGAGAGCATGATTATTGCACAGGTGTGCGTTAGGATGGCCATAATAAAAGGCCACTCTAAAATGTGCAGTTTTACTGTATGGGGGGGCTCCGAAAATCAGTCTTTATCTGGTGTGACCACCATTTGCCTCACGCAGGGAAACACATCTCCTTTGCATGGAGTTGATCAGGTTGTTGATTGTGGCCTGTGGAATGTTGGTCCACTCCTTTTCAATGGCTGTGCAAAGTTGCTGGATATTGGCAGGACCTGGAACACGCTGTCGTATACGCCGATCCAGAGCATTCCAAACATGCTCAATGGGTGACATGTCCGGTGAGTATGCTGGCCATGCAAGGACTGGGATGTTTTCGGCTTCCAGGAATTGTGTACAGAACCTTGCAACATGGGGACTTGCATTATCATGCTGCAACATGAGGTGATGGTTGTGGATGAATGGCATAACAATGGGCCTCAGGATCTTGTCACGGTATCTCTGTGCATTCAAAATGCCATCAATAACTGCACTCACTGCACTCACAGGTTTCGAACGAATGTGCCTCAAGGAAAATCCCCCAAAGGGGCTGATATCTAACCTCTACGCACACCTATGCACAAACAGCTCAGATTGGGGCAACCTCCCCTACACCACACAGTGGGAAACTGACCTCAATGAGACACTGGAGGGCACAGACTGGAGAGAAATCTGGGAAGTGAACAAGGCTATATCAATATGCGTCACCCAACAAGAGCAGGCCTACAAGACCATGCTGAGATGGTATACGACCCCGGCAAAACTATACCGCATGGGAAAAACACCAGACGACCTGTGCTGGAGAGGGTGCGGGCATAAGGGGACTTACATCCATATGTGGTGGGAATGCCCTAAAACACAGGCTTACAGGAGAGATATAGGGAACCTACTGCAACAAGTATTTCATAGACACATAAATGTAGACCCATGGGTGTTCCTGCTCTCGAGAACTCTAGACGATTGGCCTAGGAAGCAACAAAAACTGCTTCATAAAATCACGTTAGCGGCCAGACTTACCATGGCACAGGCATGGCTTAAACCAGAAATCCCCCAGGTGGCCGCAGTAATTCATAAAATAAAGGACATACGGGTTATGGACGACCTCACAGCACGAGTGAGAGGTAATATAAAATCCTACGAAAAAATCTGGGAAATGTGGATGGCTGGTGACTGGGGATCATAAGTAGACCATACTAGGACCACCCCACTGACACAATGCCTTCAACCGATACCACACTTGACTGGTAAAAAGGGAACCACCTCCTACAAGGCGCTCCGACTCTCACCATGAGAATCCCCTCCTACCCCCCCTCCTAGCCTATCCTTCCCCCCCCCCTCTGTTTATTTATAATGGAGAGGATGAGGGGCAACAGACTACGTCTACTCATCCACAACATTGAGAGGACTTACTAATTAAGTGTCCAGCCAACGAGCAGTGTTTGATGTTACATGAGTGGATACCCCACACTCGGAGCACAAGTCTGGGCTACGAGGCTCGACCATCCGGGCTGGATGCTACATGGTTTAATCAAGTTTAACTATGCACCTCTATATCGTGCACCTTTAATATGTTTTCTTTTTGTTGTTCCCTTTCTTAAATATTTTCGTTTCTCACTGTACTATTTCTATGTACAATGTATGTAATGTATAACTGTGACACCATTTAGCCAACACTAACAAACCTGAGAAAATATACCTAAACCGCGGACACGGTATGTTCCAGTGCCAATTGTACCCAAACCAATGTACCCAGAGGAACTTGTCATGTAACTTGTATTGTGCTATACGCAGATATACCAATGTCACTCCAAAAATAAAGAATTGAAAAAAAAAAAAATGCCATCAATAAAATGCACCTCAGCAAACCGCTCACCCACACGACGCTATACACGCTGTCTGCCATCTGCCCTGTACAGTGAAAACCGGGATTCATCCATGAAGAGAACGCCATAGAATGTGAGCATTTGCACACTCAAGTCGGTTACGACTACGAACTGCAGTCAGGTCAAGACCCCCGAAGAGGAAGATGAGCATGCAGATGAGCTTCCCTGAGACGGTTTCAAGTCGGTTACGACTTAGAAACGGCAGTCAGGTCAAGACCCCCGAAGAGGAAGATGAGCATGCAGATGAGCTTCCCTGAGACAGTGTCATGGGCATGAAGGGGTGCTGCCCAGAGACAGCACTATCCCTTTAAATGTAGGAACCAATTTAGCAAAGAATAAATGCAAAAGACACAATGAATAGTGCAAATAAAGAAATATATATTAAAGAGAATCAAAGTACAAAAAGATAACAAAACAACATAATAAATATATACAAAGTCACAGAACAAAATGTATATAACAATATAGGATAAGCATGAATAGTGCTGGCAGTGAATACTTAAATAGTCCTTTGGTATGAAGGCAGGATTGTGCAGGCACCACTAGTAATAGGTAGGACACAGTTCCAAAGATCACAAGGCAGATATACCAGGAAGCAAGACCAAAGGCAAAATAAATGAACCAGGCTGCAGGGTCAGGATCACTGGAAATAAAGCAGAGATCACGGAACCAGAACACAGGATCGGAGGACACAGCAACGAAGGACCAGGAGGACACAGGATGAAGACCAGGAGAACACAGGAACAAAGAACAGTATGCAGGATCAAGGAGCCAGGAGGCAGGAGCCAGAATCACGGGAAACCAGGAACCGGGGAAACAGGAGACAAGAAACAATGATCTGGCCAGGAGTGAGGGGAGAACCCAAACTAAATAGGTGCTAAACAAGGACCAGGTGAAGTGCTAAATGAAAAGAAATGAGGAACAGTGCCAAACAGAAACAGTGGTGAGTATGAGTACTGCACGAGGGCAAATCAGCTAAGGAGTGGCGTGACAGTCAGTTTGTGCATATATTCCTTGGTTATGCAAACCGATTGTTGCAGCAGCTGTGCGGGTGGCTGGTCTCAGACGATCGTGGAGGTGAAGATGCTGGATGTGGAGGTGCTGGGCTGCTGTGGTTACACCTGGTCTGCAGTTGTGAGGCTGGTTGGATGTACTGCCAAATTTTCTGAAATGCCTTTGGAGATGGCTTATGGTAAAGAAATAAACATTCAATTCACAAGCAACAGCATGCCTGCAGTCAGCATTCCTGCAGTCAGCATGCCAATTGCACGCTCCCTCAAAACTTGCAACATCTGTGGCATTGTGCTGTGTAACAAAGATGCACATTTTAGAGTGGCCTTTTAATGTGGCCAGCCTAAGGCACACCTGTGCAATAATCATGCTGTCTAATCAGCATCTTGATATGCCACACCTGTGTGGTGGATGGATTATCTCGGCAAAGGAGAAGTGCTCACTAACACAGATTTAGACAGATTGTGAACAATATTTGAGAGAAATAGGCATTTTGTGTACATAGAAAAAGTCTTAGATCTTTGAGTTCAGCTCATGAAAAATGGGGGGAAAACAAAAGTGATGCGTTTATAATTTTGTTCAGTATAAGTATATTAAAAAGTGAGTATAAAGCACCTTTATCTTCTTCATAAGTTAAAGAGAAATCCTATGTCTAAAAAGGCACACATTGTTTATAGGTTATTATTATTATTATTATTGCCATTTATATAGCGCCAACAGATTCCGTAGCGCTTTTCAATATTATGAGAGGGGATTTAACTATAAATAGGACAATTACAAATAAACTTACAGGAACAATAGGTTGAAGAGGAACCTGCTCAATCGAGCTTACATTCTATAGGAGGTGGGGTATAAAACACATTAGGACAGGTTTAATGCATATTGTTAAACATTTCCAAAAATATGCACTTGCTAAAATTTTCACCAATGTTTCCTAATCCATAAAAACGTACGTTCCATTAACTGCAGAACATGCCTCGCAGGTAATGAAGGTCCACTTACAGTTTGTCTAGTACTTACCTCCTTGTAAGTGCTGCTGAGTATTATCAAATCAAATACTTCTCACACAGGAACACTAAGGTCAAATCTCTAATCCAGAACCTCTCATAGAGAGATTTAGGGATTTTTATAAAAAAAAATATTATTTTAAGGCGGTATTAATTCAAGTGCAATTTTCAAGTATTAATCCGTATGTAAAAAAGAAGTCCTGCGATCAAACTCCTACTACTCCTGACGGAGATTATACTGTATATAAATGAAGAAAAACTACTACAACAAGAGGAGATAGTCTTAAAGGGACACTATAGTCACCTGAACAACTACAGCTTAATGTAGTTGTTCTGGTGAGATCTATAGCTCCCTGCAGGCAATCTAATGTAAACACTGTATTGTCAGAGAAAATACAGTGTTTACATTGATTGATAGGAATACCTCCAGTGGCCGTCACTCAGACGGCCACCACAGGGACTTCCTATCATGTATGGCCCTAAAAAGGCCCTGTACACGTCAGACGTATTAAAATACGTCTGACGAGTGCAGGAGAGAGATGGCACTGTGTGCGCGCCTTCTCTCTCCTGCCTGTCAGCAGAGGAGGGGGGTGGGCAAAGACCGCGAGCTGAGCTGTCATTCAGCTCAGCTCGCGGCCGGGCACACCCCGCGCATGCGCGGTAGTGCGCTCAGGACTTAATAGGGCGGCAAAGCCGCGCATGCGCACAACGGAGCAATGACGCTTCCAAATGGAAGCGTCTGATTGCTCCCTGCTCGCGCCTGCCTATTTCGTCATTTTGACGAAATAGGGGGCGCGGCTTCACGAGGCTCCCGGCGCTGGAACCAGGTTAGTAAAAACGTCTGCCTGGAGAGTCCCTTTAAATTAGAGAGGCAAAGGTTTAAAAATAATATCAGGAAGTATTACTTTACTGAGAGGGTAGTGGATGCATGGATTAGCCTTCCAGCTGAAGTGGCATAAGGCTATCCTAACTATAAGATAAGGCCAGGGACTAATGAAAGTATTTAGAAAATTGGGCAGACTAGATGGGCCGAATGGTTCTTATCTGCCGTCACATGTGTCTATGTTTCCTGGGCTGCAGCAATGACTATAATAAATATCAGCCTAATTACATACAATAAAACCCAAAGCAAAGAGTGACTTGTGCACTATCACAAATCCCTATGCACATTTAAATAACTGGAGGTTTTTAGTAAACTCTAATGGCTCTCCTGAAAGCTTGCCATTACAAAATTCTGCTAGTCAAATAAAAAAGGTATTACAAGACACAAATTTCTTCTGTTATTTTACATATGTGAACTCATGAAGACACTAAAGTGAATGTTGTGTGATGTACAAAAGAGAAATAAAGCCAACAGGAGAGACTGGCAACAGTGGGCAAACTATATCCTATATTTTAAATAACACGCATTGTAATAGAGACAATTTAAATTAATAAAATACTTAAATGGTGGGTAGTATAAACCAATATTACCCTCTTCTGTATTAGATAACAAGATTACCCGCTCTGGTTTATGGTGGGGGGGGAGGAATATGTGTAAAAGATAATACATCACAAAATTAAAACAAACAAATCTAAACTGTATAAACAAATTATCTCTGAATCCAGTTCCTTGGTCTATATATTTAATTATTATTTAATTTGTTTTGCATTTCACCCAATGTACGGCAGAGAACTGTTCAGATTCTCGAAGGGGTTCCAATTATTCCACGTAATATGAAAATCTTGTTGAATTTTTTTACATTTGTTAATATATAGGGAGTTTTTCTGTTAGAAGCATTAAGTAGAGCACTTATTTTTCCAATGATGAGTGAAAAAAAAGGATTCAATTAAAAGAAAGCAATAAGAAATAATAAGATATTTGTCCTAATGATCTCTTTGAAACAATCTTTAATTATATTTGATACTCCAGGAGGTTTTCAATGGATGTTAATTTTTGTTGTTATTCTAAACAGTTGCAGAGTTTGTTCAGTTTGGCTTATTTATTTTGTATCATTTACTAGATGGTGTTAATTGTGTTAACTGCATGATGATGAGGGATGGGATTGGTATGGCCGGTCCTTGCAACTGGAACCTGGTGGGACTGTGTATAGACAAAAACATCTCCAAAATGTT
This sequence comes from Pelobates fuscus, assembly GCF_036172605.1. Classification (NCBI taxonomy): domain Eukaryota; kingdom Metazoa; phylum Chordata; class Amphibia; order Anura; family Pelobatidae; genus Pelobates; species Pelobates fuscus. The sequence goes on from NC_086320.1 coordinate 102,485,304, forward strand.
ATCTATAAACATAAAAACAGTGACAGAAATAAGATACAGACACGCAAAGGATGGTTTTTTTTAGATTTCCTCAATGATTAATAAAATAAAAATAAAAAATCATGGTCTGAAACTCCAAGCACATGGTAGAAAATGTCCACTCCATGTCTTCTGTCCACTCCATAAAAAAGGGAAGAAATGTCATACACCAAGACCACATTCTCCCTGCAATCTGATTCTCCTTCTGTGAAGTCACTTATCCCGCAGGGGAGGAATGTCAGAAAGGCAGGGCTCTGGATGTACTTAAAGGGACACTATAGTCACCTGAACAACTTTAGCTTAATGAAGCAGTTTTGGTGTATAGAACATGCCCCTGTAGCCTCACTGCTCAATCCTCTGCCATTTAGGAGTTAAATCCCTTTGTTTATGAACCCTAGTCACACCTCCCTGCATGTGACTTGCACAGCCTTCCATAAACACTTCCTGTAAAGAGAGCCCTTTTTAGGCTTTCTTTATTGCAAGTTCTGTTTAATTAAGATTTTCTTATCCCCTGTTATGTTAATAGCTTGCTAGACCCTGCAAGAGCCTCCTGTATGTGATTAAAGTTCAATTTAGAGATTGAGATACAATTATTTAAGGTAAATTACATCTGTTTGAACGTGAAACCAGTTTTTTTTTTTCATGCAGGATCTGTCAATCATAGCCAGGGGAGGTGTGGCTAGGGCTGCATAAACTCCTAAATGACAGTGAATTGAGCAGTGAAATTGCAGGGGAATGATCTATACAGTAAAACTGCTTTATTTAGCTAAAGTAATTTAGGTGACTATAGTGTTCCTTTAAGGTGGTAGAGAAGGTGGGTCACTGCTGTCATTGGTCATTCATCATCAGCATGCTATGCATCAGTAGCCGAAACATCCCCAAATTAGCAGAGCTTCGACCGTACTTTAGAGTTATTGACCAAGTAAAACACAGGGTTGAATGTATTGAAGATAAATAGCATATATAGCAGTGCTGGTTAGTTCGGGTGTTTCCCTATATACAATGAATTGTATTAAATTGTACAATTTTAGTCTAAAATGTAACATTGCCTGGTCATTTTACCAGCAATTCCCTGTTTATTGAATAACCCGAGTATGTACTACGACACACAGTTCAGGTATACTTTTCTCTCACATATGGGCTCTAACCTGTAAAATTAACCTAATTTGCAAACAGAGTAGAATACTTCTAGATTTAAATGCTTTTAAAAACAAAACATGTTCACAGAATTTCCAATCTATATTTTTTAATGGAAGTTACAACTTTCACGTAACGATAGATAGATTTTCATCTCTTTAACCCCTTAAGGACCAAACTTCTGGAATAAAAGGGAATCATGACATGTCACACATGTCATGTGTCCTTAAGGGGTTAAGGCAGTTACATTTCACTTTTTTGAAGAAGCAAATCTCTTTTTCAAAGCTTTTCAAATGTGTTCTTCTGGAACTAACTAAAACATATATATATATATACAAAATAATTGTATTTACCTCGAAACTGTTGATGCAGCCATGTAAGCAAAATATAAAAGGTGCTGTATTTGTGCTTTTCACCAAGCATGAAAAAACATGAACACACCTACACAGGGATTTATTCACTAACACCCAACTGTGTTAACCCAAACCCAAATTAAGGAAATAGTTTAATGAATAAAATTCAGAACCTGTGCTGTAAATTTAGAAATTCTAATGTGCGCTTCTGCACGAAAATCCCTGAGTTTATTTCAGCTACATCACTTGAACAAAGCAATGTCCCTCATGAATAGACTCACCAGATTTCTCTGACATTATATATATCAAGAGAAGAACCTACTCGTTTTATTTTATCAATGGTAGACAGCCCCTGGAGGCAGACTTAGTGCTGCAATGTAAACATTACGGTTTCTTTGGAAATGCAATGTTTAACATTCCAGCACTAAGTGCAAAAGAGACACAGCACCCAGACCACTTCAATGAGCTGAAGTGGTCTGGCTGCCTACAGTGTCCCTTTAAAAGCTAACCAAGGGCACCAAGTCTCTTCATTTCCCATCAATGCTGCCCTAGGCACCTCAGTGGCAACAATTTCCTGAACTCTCGCCAGCCTATTGTAAACACAGAAGGTGTGAGGGCAGGCACCAAGGACTCAGCTGTGTTAATCAAATGTCGAAGAATCTAATTCTTGTAGAAAGCAAGGGATGAAGGTGTTGAATGCAAACATGTGAGTGCATTTTTAACCTTGATTATTCATTTTCTAGTATTTACATTCATTCACTGGAAGTCTTATACTCTGTTTTGGTGTCCCCTCTCTTATGTGAATGTAAAGCATTGACATAGCCTATGATAAAGGCTATGAGAATCTGACAAAATGCTTCTGCAGAGACATTTGTTGTGTGAATGTTTACTGATTTAGGTACCGTACTCCTTTTCTCTCTTGTTTTTTTTTTTATCCTACATTTTCTCCTTGTATCTGCTAAAGTTGTGCTATGTGCAGCAGTACACATACTGACAAATGACACAGTGTGTTACTCTTCTTCATTCTAGCTTTGCTTCAAACCACTCAATAACTCCACAAGGCTTAAACGATATTCAATAACATTTAGATTTGTATTATTTTGTACATTTCCAAACTTCAAAAATAGGTTCTTAGTAATTACATTGATTTAGTTGTTAGTTATTAGGCAGAACTCAATATATGTCCATTGCCAACATTTCAAGATGACTTAACACTGCATATGTTTTCAACTGTTCCATTATAAGGCACATTGGGGGAGATTTAGCAAAGTTTTCTATTCTACAAAAATGGAGCAATACTGTAAAAGTGGGAGAGTCTCCAATTTAATGTGCCTACTGTTTCCACTGGTTTCCATGGTGATTGCCTCACATTAAGTACTTTGGATTACTTGCTACAATAAAACACTTTGATAAATATCCTCCATTGTCTACTTCATATTTATAAATATTTCCCATGGCTTTCAATAGCCCATGTATAGGGACTTCTTAGCCAGGGAGGGTGTTGATGTCATCACCATACTTATGTACGGTTACATTATCACAACATGTGATTCGGATATGGATCTCTGTAAAGGCAAAGTTGCTTCCCCGGGGAATCTCAACGGCTGCAGTTCGTACCCGAGTTCCAACCAGCACACCACACCTATGAGCTTGGAGAATTGACTGGCACACAACACAAGATAGTGAGGGTTCAAATTGACTCTGAATTTTATTGGCATAACATATCAGTTTATGTAAATGTCTTATTACGTGGTATTTCAGCACATTTTTCCAAAGAAAAGGAACAGTGACAATAGGGTGCATAGAGTACAAGGGTTTGCCTGACCACATTTTGGTTTTGTAATGTTGTTTGTTCCCCAACTATCTACTGAACAGGCAGCATTAGGAATAAATGTAAGTGCAAGGTCCTTGATCAAGCGAGTTAATATTGAAATACAATTTTATACTATCTTGATAAAAATGATAATTTAAGCAGCTTTGAGCAGTAAACAGCAAGAAGGACCCTGAGTACAAAATAGCACCTGAAAAAATATTTCTATCCCTATAATCTCTAAGAAACATGCAGGCACGGTCAGAGTTGCGGCCTATTACATGCGAACGAGAGGGAGGCGGCCGATCCCTCTGCTACTGGGCTAAACAGTGCAGACTGCTAGAGATTATCCCCCCACCCCCCACTGCGATAAGGGTGCTCCTGCCCCCCCTAATATTATTCAGAGGACATGGGGCGCAAACACAAGAGGAAATACCACACAGAAAGGCCTACTCTACTTGACATTAGACTGTCCATTGAGAGACAAGCACTGCCATTGTCCGCCAAGGTGACGCCTGAACCCCAGAGTGAGCATGAAGCCTCAGATGATTCCCATGAGGAGGAAGAGTTATACAACTCACCTCACCAAGCTGGAGTGTACCAGAGAACTGAATCGGATGAGGACTCGTCTCCTTCCATTAAAGAGGACATCAAGAGACTGCTGATGGAGCTGGGACAGGTTTGGAAGTCAGACCTGTAGGAGACTCAAGCAGAAATAGGTGTCTTACACCAAAAAGTGAAAGCTGTGGAGGAAAGGGAGAAGGCATGAGATAACTAACTTCAAGACACCAAGCAACATACAGAAGGTCTCGCCACACAAGTTAAACAGTTGCATAAGATGGTCGCCACGCTGGAGTCTCGTCACCGGTGTTGGAACATACGGCTACGAGGCATACCTGAACAGGTGGCCACAGGAGAAATATAGCCCTTTGTCCAGAGACTGATTGCCTTTATGGGCATTTAAAGCGGTACAGATAATCCACCTATCCTGTCCACTTTTCCAGTACGCAAATCAGCTGCAGCTCTGGCATAAGCACCTAGGGAAACTATTGCAACTACCAGAGACATTGTCGTGAGAACCGCCATAATGAACAGATCCAGAACCCTGGGAAAGGTGACTTTTGAGGGCCACACAGTGTCCAGCTATCGCAACATCCCTTTCTCTTATTAATATATATAATCCATAGTGAGCTGATCGTTCACTCGAACACCTAAAGTGCAAGATAACATAGAGATTGCATTATAGCCCTACCTATGTACAGTGTCTCTATAAATGACTTTACCCTTGTTATATATCTCTACAGAGACTTTGATTGTGAAGGTGCGCCTAGAATCACTGTATTCTTAAGCTTTTATTTTACTGCATATCTTGGCAAAGTTGTATACTATGTGTACGAAACCTAATAAAATACAAATTAATAAAAATGTTATAAGGACACTTCCTGTTGTGGGTAAACTCTTAACGTTTATTTATTAAACAATGAATTGTGATGAATTGAAAACTGAATTTACAACTTTTTTACCCAAGTCAGGGGATAGATATGAGTTATAATTTTTAACATGTTTTCTTTGGCTTAATTATTGAAAATATAGTTTTCAAATCACTATAAACCACTGTTCAGACTGCTCTGTATATAACTAATGTAGAACAATCTATGGAAAATGCAGTATTACTCATATATAAGCATGTTTCCATGCTAAGCAGTATTCTGGCTTAGCCTGGCAATATAAAAATAACTTATTTTAACACAACAAAATGTATGTAGTCAACAAGAAACATAACATGCTTGCATTCTATTGCTTCCCAAGTTTTGTTTGTATATCCACACAAGTATATCTTATTTGGAATGTTTATACTGCATATTTTGTTGTCTTTATAAAAAAAAAAAAAAAAGCATTTATTTAGTGGCCTTTTTTTTCTTTCTTTTTTTTTGTTTGTCTGTAATCATTTTTCTGAAATCTTTGAGGGTTTTTTAGCGTGGTATAGCTCTTCTGGTGCAGTAAATGACATTAGCCTTTTGTAAATTCTTGCAGAATATAACAGATCATTGGTTTTATAACACAGTCGCTGGTTTTGCATTCTGATGAGATTAGTAGCAGCACTGACTATAACAGTTATGCATAGCGCTAGTTAAAAAAAATAAAAGTTTACTAAATGGTCTCTTGCCAACTGTATCTTAAAATCGTTTGAGATTTTTTCCTTCTCATACATGAGGTTCTTTTTAGGATTCCCAGCAGGTTTTGATTTAAACAGAAATCACTGTGCAAGCACAGCATTTATTTATATGTTTATCCACTAAGAACATACATATTTAACTCAACGCAAAGCACTCTGTGTGTAAGACGCATGCTAACTCACTCTACAACAACAAGACCTTAAACTACAATGTAAAGTAAGCACAGAACCAGAGAAACCACATTTCCAAGCGGCTATAATAGAGGGAATACAGAGAAATTATGTAAGATGCATTTTCTAAGAGAGCTGGGTTGTGCTGCATGATCTGAAAAGACAGATATACTTTAACCCCTTAAGGACCAAGCTTCTGGAATAAAAGGGAATCATGACATGTCACACATGTCATGTGTCCTTAAGGGGTTAAACTGAACGCTATAAAGAATGATAGACTATATTGCATGTTATAAGATGGGCCTTAGACATATATTCTACAAAGCAGGCTATAGTCAGGTTTATGTTCTAAAATCAGTGATAGAATATATACATGTCCTTAGGAGAATGATCACCTGGGTAGGATGAATATTCTTAAAGTGCTAGAGTATGCTTCATTTTGAAACAATAGGTGATAATGCAAAATACATGTTGTACTATATTGGCTGGATACAAAGGGCTATTCATTACGTGTAAGTTGTATTGGATTCAAAGATGGATTCTAAATTCACATTCGATTCACAACAGTTTACAGTATAGCGAATAACCACATGTTGAAAAATAAGTTTTGCTGCTTTCTGCAGTGGAACTCCACATTCTTAGTCACACCTCCTGTTTTCGCAAAGCTACTTCCTTATTAAAGCTGCTCTGAGTATGTACGCAGCTCGGCCAATGAGAGATTAGTATGAGTCGTGTTGCTGACATGATTCTGTCCCACAGCCAGTCAGGGCTCATACATCGTTTGCCCCTTTCCCTTAGCACAACTTTTAAATACAATACATATAATACAGAGACTGGCTGTGGTAGTCAAGAAATCAGCTTAGCTCACACAGATCTCCAATTGACTGAGCTACACTGTGAACCTTCAAATCAGGAAGACATATTGGGTAAAGAGAAGGTGTGGCTAAAAGGGCAGGGTTATGCTGCAGATTTTTTTTTTATTTTTTTATTTGTTTTTTTAGCAAAACCAAAGAGAATTGAACAGAATGAAACACAGCACGAATGAGTCCAAAACCTATCAAATGCAATTATTGTACTGGTGCCCAGAGGATTCTTTTAAGTATACTTCAGTTTTATTATTTGAATGTGTTCATGCTGGAGGGGCTTTAAATATTACTTGATGGTACTTGGGAGAAGATATATATGAGGTATCTCTGAAAAAAAGTCCAGCCGTTGTTAATATGATGAGAACGGTTTGCACAACATTAGTTTAACCTGGCAGCTAAGGAGAGTGGACTGGAATGTGCATCATACGTAAACAATGATGACTTCACTGCACTAGTCAGTGGGGGCACTAGATGCCATTGCGTGAGCATGTGTACTGTGTGGCCGTCGCATTCAAAATGGCTGAGCAAGTAGAGCAACTAATCAGCATGAAATTTTGTGTTAAGCTTGAACACTCCTCTACAGAAACTATTTGGATGATTCAGAAGGCTTTTGGGGAGGATGCAATCAGTGCAGCGCAAATAAAAGTGTGGTGGAAACGCTTCAGAGATGGTCGGGAATCTGTTCTACCTCAATGTTCTTCGTTGGTTGAGAGAGCAACGTGATAAAAACGGACACAATAATGAGTCACTGGTGAGCTTCAACTTCATTATGACAATCCGCCTGCCCATGTATCTGTAACGAGTATATACCCCTACACGCAGGATCCAGCAAAACAGAAGACAGCACAGAGGAGAGATACGTCTACCGGACCTTAGAGTGGCCGGACTCGACGTAAAGGAGAAGTACAGAGTCAGGAGCGATCCGAGGTCAAGGGCACAAAGAGACAGCGTAAACGAGAACTAGCCGGGGTCTGGTACACAGGAATCAGCAAGCCGGCAAACAGTACAGACAAGGATAAAGCGAAAACGAAGTCAGAATACAAAGCCAAGGTCAAGTACGGAGAAACACAACTGAATACAACAAGCACTAAAGGGAACTGTAGCAGAAACCACGATAGGGCAAGGAACTAAGGGAAAAGGGTAAGTATAAGTAGCCTTCAAACTAACGTGATTGGCTCCTGTCACTTCCACTCCCCCAACAGGTAAGTGTATGGGGTGATTGGCATGACAGGAGCCAATGGGAGCCTTTTTGCAATTTAGGCTCCCACTGTCTCTTTAAGAGCGCGCCCGAGAATCGCGGCGCGCTCTTAGCTGCAGGCGGGACACGTGACCGCTTCTCGCGGTCACTGCCCGCCTTCCTGTTTGAGCAGTCGGATGAGCCGCGCGCGGCTTGAAGAGAGGACCGCGGCCGGCCCCCGGATAAGGTAAGTAACGCTACAGTATCACATCTCGTGCAGAGTGTTTGCCAACACATCAAGTCACCAAGGTTACTCAGTCCCCCTACAGCCCAGATTTGGCGCCCTGCAACTTCTGGCTTCTCCCTAAACTAAGATCACCTTTGAAAGGGAAAAGATTTCAGACAGACAATGAGATTCTGGTAAATACAATGAGGCACCTAATGGCGATTCCAACAAAGGATTTTGCAGAGTGTTTTCAACAGTGGTTAAGACACTGAGAGAACGGAATGAGATCCCAAGGTGCCTACTTTGAAGTGGACTGAGGCATCATTGTCCTATGTACAATGTTTCGTGTATCTTGTATCTTCTTCAATAAATTTGTCTCTATTTTTCATATTACATGGTTGGATAATTTCCCGACAGACCTCATATATCTCCAGACTAAAGTTAGGTCAATTATAAAGCTCTGTAGGACACAACAAATCAGACTGAGAGGAAACACATTGTAAAATACACATTTCCTAAGAGATCTAGTAGATCATAAAACATGTAGGGTTGATATGTATCTCCAATTTCAAGATTTCACAATGATGACATCCATTCTGAGTAGGTGAAATATGAAAGAGAAGATAAATATAACAACTTGAAAGCCTTAAGATAAGCTTGTTATCTTTTATAAACCACTGTCCTCTTGTTAATAAAAGGTACAAAAAGAAATAGAAAATAGAATAATTAAAATCAAGGATAACAAGGTATGAAGAAATAGGCCAGGACACACAATCGGCCAGGGCACACAATTATGCAGTGTATATGTTTGCTGATCAGAATTTGTGTGTGTTGTATAAACTTTGGTAATTTCATCAGCTCCATCACTAGATAACGAGCTATGGGAGTGCCCCTCACATATTGTTTTCTTTCTGCCTGTCTCTTGGTCTAATTGATCTAGAAAAAAAATGAGATAAAGTGTGAATGTTCTCTGAGTTCTAAACATAAAATCCCAGTTTATTAATTTGTTTGTATAAATTATACTGAAATCACTAGCATTTGCATTATTGAGCGCATTGCCTTAATGTGCTGCTAGGGGAAATTTTTTATGCAAACATATTTATTCAAACTCCCATCACAATACAGAAGGACATAATGTAACTAAATAATGTAGATTAATAAGCCTTCGTAACATTGATCCAATGCCAAATGAAAGGCCTATGTCATAATTACATTCAATTGAAAATCTCCCTCCTGCTGTTATGCAATTGTTCCTTTCCCAGGCATTCTGAAATGATATCACATGTAGTGACAGGTAACATAGCGGACACAGAACAAGACAATGATGGGGACGATTAGATTAAACATGATAATATCTATTTACATAATTATATTGGAGCCATTCCTTATTAAGATGTTCTTTATTTTTATGAAATACTATTATAGTGACACAGACATCAAAACAAGCACAAAAAAACATTAACATTATTGTGACCTTTTACATCCCAAAAATTATTTGTACTTTAAATGTATTGTTTCACACAACTACTGTCTTGCATGTAAATATGGTTCAATATCTAAAAACAAAACATTGAGACTTGTGTTTGACAATGCTTAGAAGATTGGAGCAGAATTCACCACAAGCACTGCACCTTTTTTATTACTGAGATGTTGTAGCATGGACATGACATATTATTTAGTTTTGGTAGTAATTTAATCCTATATATTAATAATATTTGAGTGCAATGTCAACTGAGAAATCCATGGAAAGATTTGGTCATGATTTTTGCAGGAAAGATAAAAAAGTGTTGAATGTCACAATCTCACAAAGGAAGCAGGCAAAAGAAAATCCTGTAATTTGTGAAGGCAAATAAATTTAAACATGTTGCTACAAATTGTAAGATGTGACACATTTGCCGGACACAATGGTGTAAGAAGTGGTACCTGTAAAGAGAATTTGGTTCACTTGACAAATACTACTGACTGTTCCTACTCTGTGCTGTAGGAGATTGTGAATGTGGTTTCATCTGCTTTTGAATGCTTTTTGGTACTTCAAATACAAATTCAAATAATGTATTTTTGTGTGTGTGCAAGCAGTACGAGGAAATTGCAAGCAAGAAATTGTGAATATTTACAGATATTGCACCACATGGAAAAAACTGACTGCACCTAAATTCTGTTTTGATCAAAAAAATTAAGTATTCAACTTTTGCTTAGACATTCCACTGCCCAAATACAAAAAAATATATAGAAATCTCTGTTTAGTAGATATACCAGTAAAGAAAACATGCATGCATTTAATTGTGCATTTTCTCATTGGGATGTATCTAAAACAGCTTGCAAAATCTGTAGATCTCTTGTCTGAAGACTTTGCAAGACCTAACCCAGCCTAGACTTTCGGTGGCTGCCAAGTCACAGACTTCCAAATGCAGCTCAATGCGATGTCTAGGGAATTACTGCCTCTTGAGTTTAACTCCCCTAAGCTAAACAACCAGAAAATAACAGGATCAGTTGTCTGATTGACAGTCATGGTGGTATAATGAGGTTAATTTATAAAAGTGCCCATTTCTATTGAAATCTGCACTTACCATTTTCACACACAAAGCACTCCAGTAAGCTCCAGATCTGCCAGAAGTTATACAGATGAGGACATGAGTGAGACCAGAATGTCTTTGTTTAAAGGCCTCAAATAAGTGGAAGTGGTGGAAGGCTCTACAAGGTTGGTCATTAGAATGAAAAGAGCTGACTTCAAGCCTAAAATACATGGTCGATTATTGTCTTTGGACAAATCTTCTGTTATGAGTTAACCTTCGATGCACGTTACTGTTTTTTTTTTTTTGGGGGGGGGGGGTTTCCCTTTTCTTCTCTCTTTTTCTTTTTTTTTCTTCAAGAGGTATCCAACATAATAAAACAGCTTACAAGTTTTCTATTTCATTGAAAAAAAAAAAAAAAGAGTCACATTATTTTGCCTTAACCCGCTGTTAATCTGGTCCTTATGGGTGTGAAGTCCACGGTCCTGTATGAAACACAGAGCATTTACAAGTACACCACATGTAGATGGCTCAAAAAGATGCACTGCTAAAGAAATGCTGAAGACAACAGCAGATAGAGGAAGCAGATACAGAGAATTTCTCACCAACCCCTCCATGGGACATACCATTGGTGGATAGTAGACATGGCTCACATTACAAAACCTTACAAGTGGTTGGAAAACAAACATGTCTTAAAAACACACTGAGGCAAAAAGGCATCATAGGAAAAGGCACAAAATCAATTTTATACCACTAGCCAGTGAATTGCTTTTTGGCCACGGCCTTCTATAAATGTTGCTTTAATAGGAGTACTACAAAATATTAACTTTAGATGTCCACAGTGTTATATAACAGTCTGTACAGACTCTATTTGAAACTATGAATCAAATAGAATAAAGGTTACTACATTGAGATTGATAATAGAGGAGACTTAATCTAGCAAAATAATTCCTTATTATTCTGTCTCTCTTAAATTCAGTTTTAAGAATTCAAATTCATGAGAATAATAAGATATACCCAAGGGCTGCTAAGGGGAAAGCATTGTGAGTTTGTCAGCCCAACATACATTTAGCACTGCTTTGATGTCTGCATTTTACTGTCTCCTAAAACAAGTCTGAATTATACTTGGAGATTTGTTTTAGCCAATTTTAGGTTGATTGGATGATCATCTGAAATTCCAGTATCCAAGCCAGCATGTTCCAAAATCTCAGGGAAACTGACTTGCACAAGCCCACACATGCTTGTTTAGGATCTTGATTCATGGAGCAGTTCCTGAAACTAATAAGGGGGATTTACTGGCAAATAGGCTGGATTATTATCAAGAGGTAGCAAACAAATGATGGTTAGTGGACAGCCACTAAATGTTGAGTTTATTCACAGATCCAATGACAACTGACTAAAATAGGGGAAAATCAGGATCAGTAAAACAATCTATATTTCCAAGCATGATTTTTCCAGAGACTTTGATTGAGGCTACTGACTCAGAGAGACAGACCTGTAATGATACATTTCACCAAACAAATTACATGATCATTCATATGCCTAATTTATTGTAATAATAAAAACAAATTTACCATCATCAATGTTACATACTAATCCCAAGATTACAGAAAAAAAGGTAAAGCAGTACCTTCTCAGTGAAACAGCTCTAAAAACACCCAATTAATAAAAAAAATGAAAAAGGTGCGCTATGCCTTTATACTTCTTTATTCAGAAATTTTATATTTTATATTACAATACAATTCAAAAAATACATACTTACAAACATTCATATTGCATATTACACCGATTGATATAAGTAGGTCCTACTATGTAAAGAGAATGCATTCATTAGGATGCAACAAGCCATCGCCCAAACAAACAAAAAAGAACAAACGAAAAAAAAAAATAATAATTAAGGAAGTCATTAATATGTAATAAACAAAAAGTCTGTGGAAATATAATAGGAAGTATATCCCTAAAAAATGAACACAAACTAAGATGCCTGTTGTCCATATGATAATTTCTACTGACTGGTTGAAAATACATCGTCCAGACCCCCATCCCCCCCCCCCCCCCCCCCCATCACCTGAAAAATTTATGAGTTACCATACAGTAAGGAGCAGGTTTTTAACCAAAATGAATACCAGTCTCTTTTTTTTGAGACCAGTGACCAGGTATTAAGAATATCATTTTCCATTGTTAGTTGAAATTTAACTTGTTTGATTAGGGAAGCCTTCTGAAAAGGCTCAGAAGATTTCCACTGTCTCGCAATGATAACTTTGGCTGCAATAAAGCAGTGAGTAGCTAAACATCTATATTTACTTGATTTAAAAGGCCAATTCAGATGAAGGAGGGCCGAGGCTGGATTTTTGTTTATATCGTTAAATGATGCCTCGTTCAGAGATATTCCCGAGAAGATATTGAAAGTCCAGGCCCATAATGGCTTAAGTGCTGGGCAAAACTACCATATATGAATAAATGTACCTGAATAGGTGCCACATCTCCAACAAGTTGAATCTTGAGAAGTATACATTTTAGCCAATTTTGTCGGAGTATAGTACCATCTGTACAGAAGCTTAAAGTGGCACTCAGTCAGGTTTAAGCCATGGACAAATTTGTTTACCAAAATTAAAGAGGAAAACCAGTCGTTTGGGGAGATCACTAAATTAAGTTAATTTTCCCATATTTTAACCAGTTTGTGCGGGAAGGGATCTAGACCTTTAAGTAACGAGTTAGCAACCGAAATAATCTTGGGTACAGTTTGAAAAGAAAATAGAGTTTGCAACTCTTTAGCCCATGGAAAAGAAGATTGGACAACATGTTTCTGAATATAGTGTTTGATACGGAAGTAAGTAAATATTTCTTTAGATGGTATATGCAAGTTATCTACTAACTGTTGAAAGGGTAAAATATTATCGCCCTGCATAATGTCCGCTAAGGTTAGTGTGTCTTTGTTAGGCCAGTGTCTCAATGATAAATGCTCTACATTAGTTTCTAATATATTTAATTTACAAGTTCTAAGGATTAGATTAGTTAAACCCAAAATTTTCTTAATTTCCGCCCATGTTTCCAAAGAGTGGGCCAGCGATATTAAGCAGTTAGGCAAGACTCTCAAAAGCTTACCAGGATCTGACCAAATATAAGAATAGAGGCTAGAAGCATGTATAGCTTCGGATTCCATTTTATACCAGGGTTCAGAGAAAAATTGTGGTTCTTGTAAAATGTAAATATGTCGTATAGTGTTCGCATAATAAAGATTAGTGATGTTTGGGAAGTTTAGCCCTCCCTGAGACAGTTTTCTTGAGATATTTTTTTGACTTATTCTAGGCTTTTTATTTTTCAAAATGAACTTATTAATAGCCGATTGGATCATTAATAACCAAACCTTAGGGATTTTGAGAGGGACCATTGAGAACAGATACAACCATTTTGGTAAAATATAGGAATTAATAATATTAATTCTACCTGTCCATAGGGTCTCTAAGTTTTTCCATTTTTTTTAGGTTTTGATTCATATCTTTCATTAACTGCATAACGTTCCTCTCCATTATATGGGAGGCATTAGCCGGAAAACTAAGACCCAAATAATTAATTTCTATGTCAGTCCAAATAAATTGATATTTTTGGGATAGCCTTTCAACCTGTATCGAAGATAAATTGATGGTTAAAGCTGTGGATTTTGATACATTTAACTTAAAATTAGAAATATTAGAAAATTCATCTATTTCTTTCATTAGTGCAGCTAATGAATCCTCCGGAGATGTAAGAATAACCAAAGCATCATCGGCATATAATGCAATCTTTATGTCCTGAAATTTAGTGGGGACCCCCTTTATTAAATGATTGTTTCTAATGTTAACCGCGAGAGGTTCAAGAGATAGAATATACAGAAGCGGTGACAGGGGACACCCCTGTCTTGTTCCGTTTTTAAGATCGAACCAGGTCGAAATAATATTGGGACCTACAGTTCTGGCAGAAGGAGAAGAATACAGTACCATAATTGCAGTATATATCCAACCTTTAAAGCCATATGCCTTAAGGAGTTCTCTCAAGTAGTCCCACCCGACCCTGTCGAACGCTTTTTCTGCGTCCAAAGACAGGGCCAGGAGGGGCTCCTTATGGACTTTAGCTAAGCCGATAATATCAATAAGCTTTCGAGTGTTATTTGATGCCCATCTTCCGGGGATGAACCCTATTTGATCTGGATGAATCAATTTAGTAATGACAGATTTCAATCTCTCAGCAATAATGGCGGAATATATTTTCATGTCTACATTGATTAGTGCAATCGGTCTGTAGTTTCTTGGGTCCCTACTGTCTTTTCCAGGTTTTAAAATTGGGACAATATTTGATTGTAATAATTCCTTTGGTATGGCCTCATTTTCTGTGAGTTGATTAAACATTTCCGTAAGAGGTTTTAAAAGATAAGATTTCATATATTTATAATATAAGTTTGTAAAGCCATCAGGACCAGGAGTTTTATTTGTAGCTAATCTATCAATTTGGAGTTGTACTTCTTCAAATGAAATCTTTTTATTCAAATTGGTCAGATCCTGGGAAGAAATTCTCGGAATTTGGGAATTTAATAAATATTCCTTGATGTCCTTGGTTTCTGGGGACAGCCTTAGATTGTACAAGTCTTGATAGAACTGGTTAAACTTTTGTCCAATCTCAGATGGGGTGGAGTATACAATTTGATCAACCACCAACTTTTCTACCCTGTTTTTAGCATATTGATTACGTAATCTCCTAGTTAAACCTTTACTCGCTCTATTGCCCGAGATGTAATGGTTTAATTTTAGTTTATTTATATTTTGCTTAATTTTTACCTCTTCTTTTAAGTTGATTTGAGTTTGTAAGTCTTTTAATTGAGTTCTCATTTCCGGAGAAGATTGTAATTTATTCTTTTTCGAGCATGAGTAGAATTCAATATATAAATCAGGCAATTTTGTGCCGTTCTTTTTCTTGAGAAAGTGGTCTATTTTAATTATATAACCCCTCATTACAGATTTATGAGTGCACCAATTTATTAAAGGGGAGGTATCTCCCGGATCATTTTCTGCCCAAAAATATTTCAATAATTTGGTAAGATCCTCCCTATTACTTGAGTCCTTTAAAATGATATCATTCAATCTCCAAGTATTGCGATGTAGAGGAGGAGAATTACCAAGATCAAATAGGACAAAACTATGGTCTGACCATGTGTTTTCCTTAAGATTAATATGATTAAAAAGCGGAATCGTATTGGCATTTGTTAGACAGAAGTCAATCCGGGAGTAAGTACCATAGACCCCAGATAGATGGGAAAAATCTTTTTCAGAGGGGTGCAATAATCTCCACATATCGTATAGATTATTTTGCTTACAGATATTATTAAATTTTTTAGCTTGTTTAATAGCTCCTTTGTTATTTGATAAGGGGGACAAAGAAGTTCTATCCATAACTGGATCACTAACACAGTTAAAGTCCCCGGCAATGATCAAATGTCCCCTACTGATTTTATCAACTTTATCCATTATCAGGGAAAATTTGGTCATTGGGTCAACATTAGGTAAATAAACATTGACCAATGTAAAAACTCTATCTTCGATCTTACATATCAGAATAATAAACCTCGCTTCTAAATCTAATTCAATATGTAGAATATCCAAATTAATGTCTTTTCTAAATATAATTGCCACACCCCTTTTTTTATTATCTGTTAGTGAGGCCTGGATCACCGTTGCAAAATTTTCTCCACCCCAAGTTTGTTTGGTGTCTTTAAGCCAATGCGTTTCTTGTAGAAAAGCTACCTGTATGTTTAATTTCATCAACGCGTCATACAATCTATGCCTTTTCTTATTTGTATTAAGCCCCTGGACATTCAAGGATAAAAACTTCAACATAGAAATACATATAAACAATATTTTTTGACTTCCTGAAAGAAACAAAACCAAAAATAACTTGTCACACTAAAAATAGAAAAGAAAAAAAAACAACACCCAACACATATACCATCTGACGAAGGGCACTGAGTAAGACCCCCATCAACAGTCAACCATTTAGGTAAAAACCTAATGCTATAGTAGTCATTGAAAGCCATATAGGCGCCAGGGCCGTTAGCGTGGGGCAAACGGGGCAGCTGCCCCGGGCCCAGTTGCTCCTGGGGGGCCCCAGAGCAGCTACCCTGTGGGCCCCGCGATTTGCGCAGCCCCCATGTACCCGGCGGTGCGGCTGCACAGAGCCGCACCGGCCCGCCAACTAAGAAGGCCCCCCCGGGTGGCCCATGCACTAAGGGCCACCCGGTAAGCATGTGTGAGCAGGGGCCCGGTCGGGCGCTGTGACGCTTAAACAGCGCGACCGGGCCCCTTCCTGTACCGGCTGGGAGGAAGTGGGTGCCGCACGTCACTTCCTCCCGCCGGAGATAATAGCTGTGCGGGAGGAGAAAGGCAGGAGGAGGGGAGTTCCAGAGGAGAACTCCCATCTGCCTCAGCCTGCCACTGGACCCCAGGGAAACCACCCTCCAGGAAAAGGTAAGAACCTGGAGGGTGGCTAAATGTGTCTGTGTGTGTCAGTATGTATGTGTGTGTGTGTCAGTATGTCTGTGTGTGTGTGTCAGTATGTCTGTGTGTGTGTGTGTGTCAGTATGTCTGTGTGTGTGTTAGTATGTCTGTGTGTGTGTGTCAGTATGTCTGTGTGTGTGTGTGTGTGTATGTCAGTATGTCTGTTTGTGTGTCAGTATGTCTGTATGTGTGTGTGTGTGTGTCAGTATGTGTGTGTGTGTATGTCTGTGTGTGTGTCAGTATGTATGTTTGTGTGTCTGTGTGTGTGTCAGTATGTATGTCTGTGTGTCTGTGTGTGTGTGTCAGTATGTCTGTGTGTGTGTGTGTCAGTATGTCTGTGTGTGTGTGTGTCAGTATGTCTGTGTGTGTGTGTCAGTATGTCTGTGTGTGTGTGTCAGTATGTCTGTGTGTGTGTGTCAGTATGTATGTGTGTGTGTCAGTATGTCTGTGTGTGTGTCAGTATGTCTGTGTGTGTCAGTATGTCTGTGTGTGTCAGTATGTGTGTGTGTGTGTCAGTATGTGTGTGTGTGTGTCAGTATGTCTGTGTGTGTGTCAGTATGTCTGTGTGTGTCAGTATGTCTGTGTGTGTGTGTCAGTATGTATGTGTGTGTGTATCAGTATGTCTGTGTGTGTGTGTCAGTATGTCTGTGTGTGTGTGTCAGTATGTCTGTGTGTGTCAGTATGTCTGTGTGTGTCAGTATGTGTGTGTGTGTCAGTATGTGTGTGTGTGTCAGTATGTGTGTGTGTGTGTCAGTATGTCTGTGTGTGTGTGTCAGTATGTATGTGTGTGTGTGTGTGTGTGTCAGTATGTCTGTGTGTGTGTGTCAGTATGTCTGTGTGTGTGTGTGTGTGTGTCAGTATGTCTGTGTATGTCTGTGTGTGTGTCAGTATGTCTGTGTGTGTGTGTCAGTATGTCTGTGTGTGTGTGTCAGTATGTCTGTGTGTGTGTGTGTGTGTCAGTATGTGTGTTTGTGTATGACAGTATGTTTGTGTGTGTATGTCAGTATGTTTGTGTGTGTGTGTGTGTGTGTGTATGTCAGTATTTCTGTGTGTGTGTTTGTGTGTCAGTATGTCTGTGTGTATGTCAGTGTGTCAGTATGTCTGTGTGTATGTCAGTGTGTCTGTATGTGTGTGTGTGTGTGTCAGTATGTGTGTGTGTGTATGTCTGTGTGTGTGTCAGTATGTATGTTTGTGTGTCTGTGTGTGTGTCAGTATGTATGTCTGTGTGTCTGTGTGTGTGTGTGTCAGTATGTCTGTGTGTGTGTGTGTCAGTATGTCTGTGTGTGTGTGTCAGTATGTCTGTGTGTGTGTCAGTATGTCTGTATGTGTGTGTGTGTGTGTCAGTATGTGTGTGTGTGTATGTCTGTGTGTGTGTCAGTATGTATGTTTGTGTGTCAGTATGTCTGTGTGTGTGTGTGTCAGTATGTCTGTGTGTGTGTGTCAGTATGTCTGTGTGTGTGTGTCAGTATGTCTGTGTGTGTCAGTATGTGTGTGTGTGTCAGTATGTGTGTGTGTGTCAGTATGTGTGTGTGTGTATGTCTGTGTGTGTGTCAGTATGTATGTCTGTGTGTCTGTGTGTGTGTCAGTATGTATGTCTGTGTGTCTGTGTGTGTGTGTCAGTATGTCTGTGTGTGTGTGTGTCAGTATGTCTGTGTGTGTGTGTCAGTATGTCTGTGTGTGTGTGTCAGTATGTCTGTGTGTGTGTGTCAGTATGTCTGTGTGTGTGTGTCAGTATGTCTGTGTGTGTGTCAGTATGTCTGTGTGTGTGTCAGTATGTCTGCGTGTGTCAGTATGTCTGTGTGTGTCAGTATGTGTGTGTGTGTGTCAGTATGTGTGTGTGTGTCAGTATGTCTGTGTGTGTGTCAGTATGTCTGTGTGTGTCAGTATGTCTGTGTGTGTGTCAGTATGTCTGTGTGTGTGTGTGTGTCAGTATGTCTGTGTGTGTGTGTCAGTATGTCTGTGTGTGTGTGTCAGTATGTCTGTGTGTGTGTGTCAGTATGTCTGTGTGTGTCAGTATGTGTGTGTGTGTGTCAGTATGTGTGTGTGTGTGTCAGTATGTCTGTGTGTGTGTGTGTCAGTATGTATGTGTGTGTGTGTGTGTCAGTATGTCTGTGTGTGTGTGTGTCAGTATGTCTGTGTGTGTGTGTGTCAGTATGTCTGTGTATGTCTGTGTGTGTGTCAGTATGTCTGTGTGTGTGTGTCAGTATGTCTGTGTGTGTGTCAGTATGTCTGTGTGTGTGTGTGTGTGTCAGTATGTGTGTTTGTGTATGACAGTATGTTTGTGTGTGTATGTCAGTATGTTTGTGTGTGTGTGTGTGTGTATGTCAGTATTTCTGTGTGTGTGTTTGTGTGTCAGTATGTCTGTGTGTATGTCAGTGTGTCAGTATGTCTGTGTGTATGTCAGTGTGTGTGTGTGTGTGTGTGTCAGCATGCCTGTCGGTGTGTATGTTAGTATGCCTGTGTGTCAGTATGTCTGTGTGTGTCAGTATCCCTGTGTGTGTGTCAGAATGTCTGTGTGTGTGTCAATACATCTGTCAGTGTATGTGTCTGTGTGTTTCAGTATATCTGTCAGTGTATGTGTCTGTGTGTGTTTCAGTATATCTGTCAGTGTATGTGTCTGTGTGTGTTTCAGTATATCTGTCAGTGTATGTGTCTGTGTGTGTTTGTATGTATGTATGTGTGTGTGTCAGTATGTCTGAATGTATATAAGTATATATTTGTGTGTCAGTGTATGTGTGTCAGTATGTATCTGCAAATGTTTTAATATATCTGTCTGTGTGTGTGTGTGTGTCAGAAGGTCTGTCAGTGTGATTGGGGGTTGGGCGTAATTGGGGGGGGGAGAAGGGCAGGGCCTAGGGGGCCCAAGAAAATGCTTTGCCCAGGGTCCTATTCATATTATAGACGGCCCTGATAGGCGCAATGAAAATCGAGTAGCAAAACTACACAAGAGTGGAAACCCCAGACCATGCCTGAGTTAGAAACCTGCCGCTGAAATGCCCTCCTTCTTTCATAGTGTTGCTCTCCCGTTATATGAAGGAGGGAGAGAGACAAGAAGAGGGGGGAAAAAAATAAAAAAAAATCAATAATTTTTAATTTGATTTATAGATAGCTTCATTAGTCTATCATTGTCTTATACATAGTGCGCCCAATGAAAATATATTATGTGCAAACTATAATAGCTAATGACTTAAGCTTGTGAAAGAATTAGTAAATTTGTGGTATATTATTACACTTGAAACAACACCTAAGTGTTAGCTTTTGAGGGGTTAATTAATTCGCAACAATTTTACTTTAGAGCCTATAAAGTGTTAGTGAGATTGCTTAAACATGGATATCCTTCTTATAATACAACCCCTGTAGAATACCTATAGTGACTGGTTAACATATTTAATACATTTTATAATATAAGAGCACCAAGAGTGGTAAATATATATTGTTTTTACTGGTTTTTATATTCTACAATACAGTGATATTGATGTACAGGTTCAACCCACATATGGTTGTCACTTTGACTTCTAGTTGTACCTGTAGAAGGAGGACCTGCTCTGGATTCCCAAAGCAGACCCAATAGGAAATGTTTTGCACATCTAATGTAGCTGCAATAAAAATACTTACTTTTTACACAACTTTCCTATCATTTTTGCTTTTTTATCTTCTTCCTTTTTTCTTCTCTTTTAGTTCTCTAAATACATATCGTTTTACTTCTTTTCTCATTTTCTTAACGATTTTATTTAACTTTAATGGGAATAATAGCATTTGATAATTATTCCAGTATCTCTGTATTATTATTTGTATTACTGCATTATTCTTTTTTAAAAGGCAAACCAGAGGGGCATGGCCAGCCGAGATACTGAGCGGACGTGCATGGGTGCTGCTCCTGCTCCAATTATTGGGAAAAAGCCATCAGCACCAGAATTTTAACCCCCCAAAAAACGAAGTGCCTACAACCTCACAGAATACTATGGGGCGCAAACACAAAAAAAACGCCCGTCCGGAGAGTGTAACCCACTCAGATATCAGGCAACAAGATGGCGCCGGACAGGCCGCATGGCTCTAGTGACTCCAGCGACTCTGTAGACGAAGAGGGCCCACCGCAGACCACCAACAGAGTATACTTGAGAGCGGACTCTGTGTCACGATTCGGGGAACCCAACAGGCTAACACACACACAGACACACACACAGAAAGTGTGCAGTACCGGACCTTAGAGTGGCTGGGCTAAGCACACACAGAATAGTCAGGAGACAAGCCGAGTAAGGGGAACCAGAAAACAGAATAACGAGAAACAAGCCGAGGTCAAAGGGTAGGAGAAAGACACAAAGTCAGTATAACAAGCCAGAGAATACATAACCAGAAAGCACACGTTCAGTATCAATACTATAAAGCAAAAACCACAACAGGGCACAGAGAGACAGGAAAGGTAAGTATTTAAATCCTAGCCTTAATCCTGATTGGATAACCTCCAATCAGTATTAACAAACACACGTGGGGGATATCTATACCCCCCACTGTGATTGTTGGGCTGTAGCTTTAACGCCGGGTCACGTGAGTGACCCCGGCGTTTTGATAATAGTGCTGGCTCCCAGCGTGCAGCGTTAGACTCCCATGCTGCCGCTGGGAGGAGGAGAGGAGGACGCGAGCGGCGTGTCAAGAGGAGAGGACGCCACTCGCTTACCGGTAAGGGGAGAGGGGACCGCGGGCGGCGATGGACCGAGGGTGAGTGCTGCGAGAGGATTACAGCCGCCCGCGGAGCCCTGACATAACCCCCCCCCCTCGAAGACTGCCCGGAGGGCGGGAAGCCGAAGGCTTCAAAGGAAACCGCGCATGAAAGGAGCGGATCAAGGAGGGGGCGTTCAAGTCAGAGACAGAAACCCACGACCGCTCCTCAGGGACGTAACCCTTCCAATCAACTAGATACTGCAACCGACCTCGAGAGAAACGAGAATCAAGGAGAGCAGCCACCTCGTACACATCACTAGAGACCACGCGGAGGGCATCGGAACGCCTGAGAGACCCAGAGAACCGATTACAGAGCAAGGGCTTCAAAAAGGAGGTGTGAAAGGTGTTAGGTATACGCATGGAAGGAGGCAAGGCCAGGGAGTAGGACACAGGATTCACCCTACGCAATACCTTATAGGGACCAAGGAACCTGGGCGCGAAGTTCATCGAAGGAACCCTAAGGCGGAGATTCCTAGAGGACAACCAAACCCTATCACCCGGAGCATAAGAAGGAGCCGCACACCTACGACGATCAGCAAATCTCTTTTGAGTAGCAGCAGCACGACAAAGAGCAGCATGGACCTGATCCCACATCTTCCATAAGGAAGCGAGGTGCTCGTCCAAAGCGGGCATTCCCTTGTCGGAGAACACACAGGGAAGGACAGTGGGTTGGAACCCATAAGCCACCATAAAAGGACTTACGCCAGTAGAAGAATGAGACACAGTGTTCCTGGCAAATTCAGCCCAGGGAAGGAGATGGGACCAGTTGTCCTGGTGTGCATTCATGGAACAGCGTAAATACAACTTCACAGACAGATTTGCTCGTTCAGCAGCTCCATTAGATTGCGGATGATAGGAGGAAGTAAACGATAAGGAAATCCCCATCTCAGCACAAAAGCCCCTCCAAGAGAGACAAACTGAGGGCCCCTGTCAGATACGATATCTTGTGGTATACCATGCAAGCGGAACACTTCTTTGGCAAACACCTGAGCCAACTGAACCGCAGAAGGTAGCTTCTTAAGCGGAATGAAGTGCGCCATTTTGGAGAACCTATCAGTTACAGTCAAGATTACTGTCTGTCCATCAGATGAAGGAAGATCCACAATAAAGTCCATGGATAAGTGTGTCCACGGTTTCTTGGGTACAGATAGGGGCATAAGGTGTCCCAGGGGTTTAACATTAGGGGACTTACACTGTGTGCAGACACGGCAAGCCTGCACATAATCTACCACGTCTTTTTTGAGTGAGGGCCACCAAAACTGTTGGAGAAGACCCTTGTAAGTCTTGGTAACCCCTGGATGACCAGCCGTTTTGGCTGTGTGAAATAAAGTTAACAACTTCTTTCTGTCTTTTACTTTTACGTATAGCTTACCAATAGGAGTCTCAGGGGGTGCTTGGGATTGGTATGACTTGATACCATCAAGAAAAAGAGACGAAATAACCAAATGGGTAGTAGCTATTATATTAGTTGTAGGTACAATTGGCTCAGGAGTGGAGGTTATAGAATCTACAGGTTCGTACTGGCGGGAGATAGCATCAGCCTTGACATTTCGATACCCAGGCCTGTATGTGATTATGTACTGAAAACGTGAGAGAAATAAAGACCATCTAGCTTGTCGAGAGGATAACCTTTTAGCGTCTGCGATATAGGATATAGGATAGATTTTTATGATCGGTTATAACCAGAATGTTATGTCTAGCTCCTTCTAACAAGTTCCTCCATTCTTTAAAAGCCATCACTGTAGCTAATAATTCCCTGTTCCCGACATCGTAATTCTTTTCAGACTCGGACAAGCGTTTAGAAAAGTAACCACAGGGAAGGAGGGGTTCGTCATACGATTGTCTTTGTGACAACACTGCTCCTATACCTGATTCAGAGGCGTCTACTTCCAGTACAAAGGGAAGGGAAGGATCAGGATGGTGTAACACAAGGGCAGTGGCAAATGCCTTTTTAAGAGCCTCGAAGGCCACAATAGCATTAGGATTCCAAACCCTGGGGTGTAAACCTTTTTTAGTCAGTTTAGTGATAGGGGAAATGATGGATGAGAAGTTTTTAACAAATTTCCTATAATAATTGGCAAACCCTATAAATCACGGTATTGCCTTAAGTCCTTGGGGAAGGGGCCAGGACAGTATAGCTTCCAATTTAGAAGGATCCATGCTGAATCCTTGTTCAGAAATAACATAACCCAGGAATTGTACAGAAGTTTGGTCGAATAAGCATTTTTCTAATTTACAATAAAGACCGTTCTGCAACAACCTCTTAAGCACCATCCTAACATAAGTATGATGTGTCTCCAAATCAGGAGAATATACAAGTATGTCATCAAGGTAGACTACGGCACAGACATGCAGTAGATCTCTAAGGACATCGTTTATGAGATCCTGAAATACGGCAGGAGCATTACACAATCCAAAAGGCATGACTAGATACTCGTAATGCCCACTGCGTGTATTGAACGCCGTTTTCCATTCATCATTCTCCTTGATACGAACAAGGTTATAAGCCCCCCTGAGGTCTAGTTTTGTAAAATATTTAGAACCTTTGACACGATCAAACAACTCCGTAATGAGAGGGATCGGATAGGCATTTTTAATCATTATATTGTTTAGAGCTCTGTAGTCTATACACGGTCTCAAATTGCCCTCCTTTTTCGCCACAAAAAAGAAACCAGCACCAGCCGGAGAGGAGGATCTTCTAATAAAACCTTTACTTAAGGCTTCCCGTATGTACTCCTCCATGACCTGGTTCTCTTTCTCAGAAAGAGGGTAGACCTTACCCCTACGAGGCATAGTACCCGGTAATAGGTTTATGGCACAGTCATACTCACGGTGTGGAGGTAGCTTATCTGCCTCCCTTTTTTCGAAAACCAATGCAAGGTCTGCATACACAGAAGGGACAGAAACAGAAAGTGGTTTAGCCGTGGGCACGTAAGGTAAACAAACGGGACGTACATGAGCCATACAGTCTCGTTGACAAGATTCCCCCCAGGAGAGTATATCTAAACAACCCCAATCAAGTACTGGGTTGTGTTTAACTAACCAGGGAAAACCCAGAACGATGGTAGCAGTAGGGGAGTCAATTATTTGGAAGGTTAATCGTTCCTTGTGTAAAGCACCCACAGACATAACTATATCTTGGGTTTCATGGGTCACCAGAGGTTTCTCAAGTGGTCTACCATCTATGGCCTCAACGGCCAAGGGTGTGGCCTTTCAGGTCAAAGTCAGGGCTGCGGTTTTGGCAAAGTTCTCATCCATAAGGTTGTCTGCCGCACCTGAAACGATCAAGGCTTTAGTTGTTATAGTGGTTTTATTGACCAAAAGAGAAACCATAATAAACTGTCTGGAGATGGACACATGAGGGGACAAGGTCATAACACCCGAGGCCGACCCCTCTCTGGGCCTTAGGTGCTGTAGTTTCCCTGTAACTTAGGGCAGGTATTACAGTGGTGCCCCCTCTTTCCACAATAAAGACATAACCCCTCCCTTCTATGATACGTTCTTTCAGCCTCAGTTAACCCCGTAGCACCCAATTGCATGGGTTCAGGGGATGGTGGCCTAGGAGCGGGTAATGCTAGTAATGCAGTACTGGGTAGAGCAGGTAACAACAGTGTATCCAGCCGTCTTTGACTACGCCTCTCTCTAATACGGTTATCAATAAGGATTACATAGTCTATAACATCATCCAGAAGAACAGGCAGTTCCCTGGATGCTATTTGATCCAGTATGTAAGCGGCCAAACCCTCCTGAAAGGCTGTTACGAGGGCGTCATTATTCCAAACCACTTCAGCTGCTAGAGTGCGGAATTCTATAGTATAATCCGCTACAGATCTATTACCCTGTCGAACCCTAAGCAGAGCTTTGCCAGCAGAGGCAACCCTACCAGGTTGATCAAACGTGCTTTTGAATGCTGACAAAAAAATCTGCAAAGGACATAGGAGACATATTCTCCCACATGGGGTTTGCCCATGCTAAAGCTCTCCCGGACAGGTGGTTTATCAAAAAGGCAATTTTGGATCTGTCAGTGGGATAGGAACGTGGATTCATCACCAAATGGATGTCGATTTGGTTGAGGAAACCATGACACAATGCTGGGTCACCACTATAGCGCTGTGGCGGCGTCATGTGAACTACATGAGCAGGAACGGGTACTGGAGTAGGGATGGGTTCGGGCACAGCAGCAGCAGCCTCCTGAATGGCAGGCTGCAAGTGTGCAGTATGAGCCAGTATGGTTTGCAAAGCTTGAGCAAACTGATCCATGCGGTGGTCCAAGCCATCCATTCTAGCCTCCTGATTAACTAGGAGCTGTGGTATGTCAACAGGTTCCATTTTGGCCCTGTTGTAATGTCACGATTCGGGGAACCCAACACGCTAACACACACACAGAAAGTGTGCAGTACCGGACCTTAGAGTGGCCGGGCTAAGCACACACAGAATAGTCAGGAGACAAGCCGAGTAAGGGGAACCAGAAAACAGAATAACGAGAAACTAGCCGAGGTCAAAGGGTAGGAGAAAGTCACAAAGTCAGTATAACAAGCCAGAGAGTACGTAACCAGAAAGTACACGTTCAGTATCAATACTATAAAGCAAAAACCACAACAGGGCACAGAGAGACAGGAAAGGTAAGTATTTAAATCCTAGCCTTAATCCTGATTGGATAATCTCCAATCAGTATTAACAAACACACGTGGGGGATATCTATACCCCCCACTGTGATTGTTGCGCTGTAGCTTTAACGCCGGGTCACGTGAGTGACCCCGGCGTTTTGATAATAGTGCTGGCTCCCAGCGTGCAGCGTTAGACTCCCATGCTGCCGCTGGGAGGAGGAGAGGAGGACGCGAGCGGCGTGTCAAGAGGAGAGGACGCCGCTCACTTACCGGTAAGGGGAGAGGGGACCGCGGGCGGCGACGGACCGAGGGTGAGTGCTGCGAGAGAATTGCAGCCTCCCCTCACAGCCACCCGCGGAGCCCTGACACTCTGACTCCAATGCCTCTCCCTCCACAAAGGGGGATATCAAGAAACTCCTTCAAGATCTGAGAGCGGTATGGAAGGCGGACCTGGCGGGGGTGCAGGTGGAAGTCGGCAGACTGCAACGACGAATCGCAGCGGCGGAATCCAGAGAGGAAACCCGAGAGCAGCGTCTGACAGACACCCACTCCCAGGTGGAAACCCTCCAACAACAAGTCCAAAGTCTTACCCGCACAGTAGCATCACTAGAAGCCAGACACCGCAGGAGGAATATCCGGATCCCCGGAGGTCCAGAAACCGTACAACCGGAGGCCCTCCTGGACTTTGCACACAAAGTACTAAAGGCAATGGGGGTAAGAGAGACTGGTGACTCACCGCTTTTGGTGGCAGCCTTTTGAATACGGAAGGCACCGTCGGCTCCAGCTGACTCATCCAGGGACATAATTGCGGTGACACGGGACACAGCGGTGAAGTCGGCCATAATGGCCTGCTCCAGGAAAAGCCCCAGCGTGCAAGTAGAAGCCTGCTCCATAACAGTGTATGCGGACTTACCATTTTCAGTCCTGCTGGCCAGGCGCGGGTTCCTGCCCATCACCAAGTTACTAAGAGCAAACGGCATCAGGTACCGATGGGGGGTCTTGGGAACGCTAGTGGTAACCAAGGGGGAGGAAATCCATGTCCTGTCTGCCACAGAGGACCCAACAGGTTTTTTGTAGCAACTCCAATTGCCCCCCCTACCTGCAATTCCCCAGGCACCACAAGGGACCGATCGCCCAGCAGCCGTGAAGGTGAAGACACATACACCTGGAGAGAGGGGGAAAGGGGATACCCCCAAGCTGCTAAACCCTCCATGAGACTGCCCATACCAGAGGTCTGGTGGCCGTAAAGCTGCACCAGTAATGACTGTCCATGCCGACCAAAAGGTTTAGCTAACATTTTTGACCTTTGTTTGAGTTTAATTATTTAATGTGAATTTAGGTTTAAATATTTGATTTAAGTGTGTGTTTAGGAAGCCTTGAAAATAGACACATGGCACCCTAGGGACGATACTGACCACAAAGGCCGTATGACAGAAAAGTGGGGCACGAGGAACAGGGGGACATGGGAACAGGGAAACACGAGACACGAAACCCAGATTATTACATAGGCCAGGCAACCTTACCGGGAGCTTTCCTATTTACCCCACTGGATTCCCAGTCACGATACCACCCAGAGCAACAACCGCACCAATAGGGGGTCCTCAGTAACAACCGTGAGATCCGAACCGGCAGATGAGACGTTATATTGCAGCGGCTTCTGAGACACAGACAGGACCGCACACCAGGCGAACAGCTCCCCCATAAACATTAGAGCCCCTCCATGTCTTCACCACAACCTTTACTCAGAGACATGATTAACGTCGACATAGATGGAGACCATACCTTAATAACCACACTGATCCAACATACACCCCAGAGGACGACGAAACGCTAATTATGAAAAACCAAACAGCGTCCCTACTCCCCTCCACTCCATAGCGGCTCCCAAACTAAACTACGAGCGACATAGCCCTAGTTCATACTACATTGGCCATTTCACCCTTGACTGATTATTTTAACATAGCAATATTCCGACTCTATTGCTATACACCACGAAGACGCTAGGTTATAAAACCGTTTGTAATTCTATTCTGTTTTTAAGTTTTAATCACCTAACAACATAATTCGTATTAATATGTTACTTTAGCAAAATGTGCAACTTCATCTTTTGTTCTCTCCATGAATGAATGCCTAATCTTGCCTGCTACTGCTATTATGGCACTGCAGACATGTCTGTCAAACTTTTCTGCACAACAAAAATAAAGAATTAAAAAAAAAAAAAGGCACACCAGTCTCCAGACAGGTTCTGCAAATTAATTACTATGAATATTTTAAAAGCCATATTTTCAAACTATCTGATTTAAAGGAAATGAATTACCATAAACGCATTACAAAACAATTTTTTTTTTTTTTTTTTTTTTTGTGCACAGAGATACAAATATCTAGCAATTCCCCAATGATGGTTGCATGTACATCAATAAAGAAAACATAGCCTAACAGTTGTGAGACATGTATGATTACTGCACAAATTTTAGGGTTACATAGTCCTATTAAACATACCCATTCAAACTTTAAGGAAGAAAAAAACAGATAAACTGATAAGGTTAGTTGGACAAGGAGATTGCTCATGGAATGTTAATACTCCCAATACAAGCTTAGTGATCCTGAGATAGTGACACTATATATATTGATAGGCCAGTGGATTATAGAAAACGTGTGTGATTACAACAATAATTCATGGTATGTTCAGACTACAGCACATATTATGCATTTGAAACTAGAAAATAGTGCCCAAGTAACATCTAGAAATTGCAGCAATTTAGGGTGATAATAGCTAGGTACAGGTTAGCTTGGAGCTTGTCATTGAATAAGCACTCCAAATTATGTAATATACTGCTGCGTTAACTGTTAGACTTAGCAAAATCAACACATGTGAAAACAGAATAAACAAAAGATATTACACTTCCCTAAAAGGATGCCAGTTAAATGTAGGCTGTAAAGCATTTAAGGCAATATAACCATGGAAAGTAATGGCTACATAAATCTGGAGTAACATTACACTGCTCATGCATTATCACCCATATCATGCCTTCACCCTATACCCTGCTCACTCTTGGGGTCTCATACGGAGATCGAGTCCCAGTTATGCAGAACAGGCCACCTCGCTGGCCCTAGGCCTCTACAAGAGTCCATGTTTGGTTCTCATTGCTCTGGTCTTTCCTGGAACCGCAAACAATGTGCCTGAAGGCTGTTATCAGAGCTTTGTGTCGGTGTTCTCTCTGCGGATGTGAGATGTGCTTAGGGATAATCCTCTTCAAGATCCTCAGGCCAGGAATGCGGTGGCAGACGCTGGACAGACTGGAATGTGGTCGGCCAACAACTGGACCGGTTCTCCTCCCTTGTTTCTTCTTATCTTTGTAAGCGGGTGATTGTCGCTGAGTAGAGCCAGTCCTGGGGCGCTGAGCATCAGGAAGTGAGTCATGCAGTAAGCCATCACTCCATGTCTTTTTCATAGTCTGGCCTTGTCTGCATCTCAGCTTTAGCCAGAAATCATGAAAGATTGTGTCCAACCGCGTCAGGAGTGTCTCCAGCAGGGGGGATCAGCCAGTGAGGCATCCGCCATCTTTGCTTAGGCGGTAAGAGCTTATGCAGTAGAAGTGTGTGGAGATGCACTGCCCCACCACCGATAGGTAAGTAAGGCTTGAGATTGGGAGTATGGGCTGGGATAACTGGTGGGGGAAATTGGGGGTCCTGACAACTTTCCCCTGGTACAGCAGGACGGCCAGCAGGGAGATCGGCCGCCTCTCCCACACCTGCATCCACTGGTAGGCCGCAAGGTTCCCTCTTGTGTGAACCCCAAACGGTGCTCGGGTAAGCACGGACTGACTCTAACACTTAGGTTGCCATTGTGTGCGTGTGAAGAGTCAGTAAAACAGCTCGACATTGAGTTGTTGCACAGAGCTTCTTCTAAGTGCGGCCATTTAGCTTGGCGCCAGGCCCCATCCCCTTACAAAACAATTTTACATTTGCAATACGTATCCATCCCATTAGTTTTGTAATGTTACATTTTAAGCAGGATACAAAAAAAAAACATGCACAAGGAGATCTGTGTTTTGTGACGGACGGAAAATATACGTTTTTGTCTTTGCGAATTCGATTGGTCTGCACTCAGGCCAAACTCTGCGCCCTTAGCACTGCTCTTTCAGCTAATAAACCTCATATGCAGATTTTATGAAGTGGCGAAACTATCTCTTAGAACCTTCCTGTTCATTAGTTAATAGAAGAAAACTACAAATTTAATGTGTTCTCCCTCATAAATGTATCTTAGTTCCATTTGGTAATTTCAAAAAAAAAATGTCACGTTATCCACCACCTTTTAGTTTAGTTTTCTCTATATTCTGCATCTAAAAAAGCCCTGACCAAGAGTACCAGTTTATGAAAGAAAACATCATCTCAAAATTATTAAAATCTCTGTGGGAATTCATGATTAATTTTAAGGCCTGGCAGATTAAAATACATTATTATGTACAGTCTAGTGCATCCTTTCAGATACTTTCAGAATCTGATTTTGCTCGGCTGATACACACCAGTGGTTCGACATGTATCTAGTAGATTGCAAGGAATAGATTAGCATTAAAGACTCAGTATTGTGTTAGGTTGATACATGTAAGTTGTGCTTCTACATTAGGAAAAAATGTAACTGGCATTGTTTAGGGCATATTAAATCACCTGCCATCGACAAAGGAGAATTTAATGCAAAAATTATAATTATGTGGCTATTTGTATCAGTAAGTTTGACCTCTAGAATATTTTATATTCCCCTTAATCATAACAGGGTGCAGTGGACCCTTCATTTCAAACCAGCAGAGGATTAGAAGGCTGTTGTCATTATGGATTCTATATCAATTTCCATTAGATTTTGTACATAGTTTCACTGGGATTTTCTAAAGAAGAGGTCTTCTGCTCTTAATAAAACAAATGAACATAATAGGAGAGGTATTTGGGTTGCTAAAATTGTTTATGTCATAAAATTAACTTAATTTGATCAAATGACTTTCAGAAAAGTCACTAAATGTAAATTAAGAAACTGCTTTCATGCGTGGTGGAGGACAAAATAATAGAAACTCAAAACAATTTTGATCACAAAAAAAATTTATTTACTTAGTTGTGCTTTTTTTTTTTATATTGATTTGTTGGTAGGTGTTTCTGTTATATGTCCACTCTCTTCATAATCTATGTTGTTACTAAGATGTGAGCACAATTAATTTGGAACCCAGATCCCAGGCAATTTACTGTAATGAACACGCTTACAGGAAGACACAAACATGGAACTCGAAAAGGCGACTTCCACAACCTGTTTCAACGAATGGTTGGATACATGGTATTATTAATTCTGTCGGCTTCATATAAGGCCCTAGCAGTCAATTCAATAATGTTTTCTGGAGTTAACAAAGTATATTTTAAGACAAATTAGGAACATGACCTTCCTTTTGATATCTACAAATTAGAATTATGCTTTGTGTTAATGCAATTGTTAGAAATATGTAGTTTAAATCATAATTTGGTGTATGTATTCTTATTTCTATCTCTATAGTGACATAACGTTTCAAATTGTTAGTAAGTAGTGTGTGCACACACAGCAAGACGCATTTCTCATGTTCCTAATGATCCAATACTGCATCGTAGGTGGCTGTGTCCAAATAACACTGATGGGTAGTGAGAGATAAACAGTAATGTCAATGCATCATACACCCTCGTAATCACAAAAAGGTTTTCTAGAAGTATGGTTTGATCTATATGTGGACTAGCAATTTAACTAACAAAGCATAGGCCGCTACCTTTTCTATACATTGGAGATATGCTAACACCAAGTCATATAAATCACTTATACTGTCTTTCGTATGCCTGTCATGTTGAAAAATAAATTCAATAAAAGTACAATTCTATAATATCTATTTTTCAATTATATACTCTAAAAATCTACTTTTCCATGCTCTAACATTTCCTATTCGATCCTCTCTGACCTTAGTAAATTTGACAAGGTCACAAATTCAGTTGATATAAACAAGAAGACAGTGACCTTGCAAATGACCCCAATAGTGGTGTGATTGAGTGACTCTAGGTCTTGGGGAGTCTTCAGATTGTCAATCAAGCTAGTGTTCTCCTGTGGATAAACCATTTAGCAATGTTTTACTAGGCCACACACCACGAAACCACAGCTTAAACGTAGGTACAGTAACAGCATCTAACATCATGTCCATTGTATAGGGAGAGGGGGATTTCTCTTTACTTGAAACATGTTTGTTAGTTTATGCTCTTTCACAGATTATTGGAAACCATCCTCTTTCATTATCCCATTCCTTATTAGGAACTTGGTCTTAGGTAATAACTTTTTTGAACCAATGGTTACATTTGGCATTACGTTCAAGCAATTAATTTCACTATTTAGTAAGTAAGCCCTATATTTTTTTTGTAATTTTTTGTAATTTTTTTTTTTATTCTTTATTTTTCATGTGCATAATATCATATAACATAACGACCTGTAGCGCCACAACAGCGAGCATATATTGTCATGGCGAGACTGTTAAGCACACATTTTTTTTTAAAGACAAAATTTAAACGATATGCTATACTAAGAAGAGCAAAATGTAAACACGCTGGTGTAAAACAGACTGCTGAATATGCAGCACAAAAGAGTGTTCCATACATTCAGTGCAGTATGTAGGTAAGCTAAAAGGCATTAAGAATAGTATAACAGTGCTAGGTCACGAGAGGAACATGAGTGAGTCAAGATATGCTATAAACAGTGATAAACAAGGTTTAAGACAGTCGAGTATTTTAGGGTGATGTGTCTAAGTTGTTTGCAATTATATTGGCACGGTACAAGAGGCCGTATGCTTACAGCTTGCTTGGGTAGAGGAACTTTCTCTTGTGTATACGTTGAAAAAGCTAGTAACATGCGTGTAACAGTGCATGAGAGGTTAAGTAGATAGGTGGTACACAAGCTTAAACAAATCGGTTCTATCACATATATGGCACACTAGCTTAGTTAATCTGGGGTATCAGGTTACTATATTGCAGGCTATGATAATATGCTAGCAAAATTATTGTGAACTGCAAATTGTAAATTCCCTGTGAGGCCAAGTTCTGTGGCAAAGATAATAAAGATAAGGGACCCCTACGGAAACATTACAACCGAAAACACATTAAAATGTGGCTTAATAAGAGCCTAGTGGGTGCTTCCTAACCGGGCTAGGTTAATCTGAGGGCCTCTGGCTTTGAGGGAGAGACAGTCCCGGCGAGCAGGGTGAATGCTGCGTGGGTCTAAGATGTGTCCAGATAACCTGTAAGGTCTTGCTGAGTCCGTGTGTATGGTTAACTTTGCTTATCCATAGTCCACAGTCCTTGGTGAAGTGGCCACTGAGATACTTTATATCTCCGGCTGAGTGAGGTAATGATCCCCGCGTCTCGAACAGGGCCTCAGGCCGTGGGCCTCTGAGTGTATCGGCCCGGTTCGTGTCACCCGATGCCTTGTCTAGTGGCTTTGCTTGCGTGGCAGGGTATGAGCCTCATTGGGGTTCCCTCTCCTGTGGGCTGTGGAAGGGCTTTCCGCTGGTTTCGCCCCCCTGCAGACATCCTCGCTTCCTGGTTAACGTTGCAGCGGGCTTTGTGCGTATCCCCGTGCGGGCTTGCACTTTACTGGTTGAGGGTTGTTAGTATCGCCGAGTGGGAGGTCGGTCGGGTGCGCCGGCGGGTCCTCTTCTGGAGCTTGGGGTCGTGAGTGCCGCTATTCGAGGGCCCCGGCGCCGGTTCCCGCCATGATGAGCTTCGGCTTTGTCTCCGTCGCGAGGCCGCTCGGGAGGTACAGAGTGGGTTTCCCTGCAAGTGGCGCCGGGTAGCCGGGCGGATCCACGCCATCACTTCCTTCAGCGCCAGCTTGTAGATCCGTCTTCGGGCTTTAAACTTCGCCCAGAGGTAGGTGCTTAGCTGGCCAACAAACTCCAATGTGTACTTGGGTGGCTTAATAAACAGTCGCTTGGTCTGAGGCTGCGACTGAGCCGCCATCTTGGCTAGGCCCTGTTTGTCCCGTTTGGCTGAGGGTTTTGTTGCTTGATCAGGCGGTGGTATGGGGGTAATCGTCCCCAGCGAGGACCGGGATGTCCCCCGCCGGTCCAGAGGGGGGGTAGCAGGGCTGTAGTGGGCTCTCGTTTGTGACCTCGTCCCGTGCCGAGAGATCGGCCGCCTCCTCCGGATCTCAGGCTTCGCTCTGGTTTAGGCCGCATGGCTGGTAGAGGTTTTTCGGCGGTGCACCGGAGCCGGACTGGTACCGTTTTGTTTGGCATGTTGCTCTGCGTCCGTTCCCAGTCCCCTTGTGCCGCTAACATGAATATATCATTCGGTTTTAGCTCATTTATTCCAGTTGTTGCAAGAGCTCTTAGGATGTGCGACCAGCCATCTTGGCTGTCAGGCCCAGCCCCCCAAGCCCTATATTATTAAAAAATTATTATTGCTTCACTTTTTTTGATTTTTACAGACCTTTAATTTTAAGAGCAAACTAAATAAGTGAACACTTTCCTTAGCATACTGAAAATATATAATAATATACTCATGCTGAAAATATATATTTATTTTCTGTTAAAATAGAATTGTCTTTTTTTTCTTTTTGTAACTTGAATTTTAAAGTGAAAGATGAAAATATTTAAAGACTGTAAATATAAGTGGAGATATTGCGTTATTTTATTGTGGTTGCTAAATGAAAATGCGTTACATGATTGTTTAAAAAAAAATGTAAAGGCTTTATTTTGAGCAAAGTGATAAAGAATAAGACATAAATGAAATACACGTACAAGTCAACATACCACTTTAGATATTTAATCCATTACAATAGGAGTGAGGGTCCTCTTCCCCACAAGCTAAAATCCTTCCAAGCTCATCTCCCCAACCAGAACATTTATCGAACACCACTATTATTTACATAGCCAAACAGACAGTGCTAGGAATTTGCTTTAAAATATTTTCTGCCCTGCTTGCTGTATTTTTGTAATTGCCCTCTTCAGTAGAGGTGAGGTCGGTTAACCTCAACCTAGTCTTTCATTGAAAAATACTACTTAACTATAGTTATGTACTATATAGTTAAGTGAGTTGGTAACATGTCACCCAGTCTCTGAAATCAATGGGATTCAGACAGATAATCTATCTTCCATTGACTGCACACAGTTCTTCTAATATCCATAACCACATCAGATTTTGCATCTCTTACATCCCAGATCCCCAGTCTGCCACGGACGCACGGTTATTACAGCATTATTTTATTTATCTAGTTAAACAAAAAGATTTGCTTTATAATCGTTACAGTGTTGCAATTAGAACATGGCAATCATTAAATTAGACTGAATTATAATATGGTATATCTTTTACAGCTTTAAATGCGTAATTATTTTCCAATGTTTACAGTATAATTGGTAGGAACTATTGCACTGGCTGTGGGAACTTTTAACAATGGGTGACATCCTGCTGAGAGAGAAAATAAAATCACCAGGCAATAGATGTTCTTACTAAATTGGTCTAAGGGATGGATTCAATGACCAGATAAAAGTCAGAGAGACGTTTAAAACTGGCTGCAAGAATTGATGATCAGCGATCAGTTATACATTTTTCATTGCTTGCAGAACTGAAGTTCTGGACCTTCCCAAAGGAAGAATATAGAAAGAGATTAGTGTAGCACCAGATGACTAGCTAGCTCCACAAGGTAATTCACTTCACTGGTAATTGGGGTAAAAACCTGCCAAATTGGGAAAATTCTCCAGTCATGTTTTCCGTTTCACTTTCTGAAAACACACATTTGTTTGAATAGCCCTGTTAGAGGACCCAGTAAGAACACGTGCTAAACTACTAGTATGATGATACAGGATTGTGTAAGTGAACTACCAATTCAAACAATGCACAAGTGATCTGTTACCATGGCAGCATAGGTCTCTTTTACTGCATCATTTCTGGAGGTTAACTGCATTACAGACAGAAGATGCTAAGATATATTACATCCTGGTTTATTTTGCCTGAAATCGAGAGATATATGCAAGAAGCACCTGAGAAAGAAGAGGTCTGTGCCACCAGGAGTAGAGCTCTTCAGCTCCCCATGTTAGACCTGAGATCACTTAAATGTATTATATTGTGTTTAAAATGTATTATAACAAAGTCGAACTTAGCAGGTGAACTGACCAGAAGCTATCTTGTGGAGTCCCAGTGCTATTGAAGAGTTTTTGCAGTAAATAGGTTCATAACGGCTGGATTTCGAAACTCAAACAATGGATACTGCAGCGGGAGGTTTTAAGCTGTCGAATGACACCCTTCTTATTCCCACAAGCCAGAAATCAGCAACACAAGACGAAAGGGGCCTATGGTAGACTGACACCATGTGCAACAAGTGCTTTACTTGTGAAGAGTGCTATTTGCATTCATCAGGGCATGATATACCACCTCTCATACCTAACATGGTCCAGCGCTCACAGAAATCAACAGCAACCCCACTTACAGAATCCCGTGACATTGCAAATTTGTTGCAATGTCAACAGTGGCCTAAACAGCCTGCAGACATCACCATGGTCAAAATGGAGGTACAAGGTGTCACTGACAGGATCTAAGCCAACAGAGAAGATGTGTTGACACTACACCAAAAGGTGACCAAATTACAAGAATTACACTCCCATTCACAAACCCAACAGGAGGAGATGGTTCTTAGACTAGACTCTCTGAAGGGCAGATATAGAAGGCACAATATAAATATAAGAGGTATTTCTTATACTGTGGCAGCTGAGAATCTCCCAACATTTGTCCCTGAGGAAGACCCTGGATGTGCCGAAACGCGTAGGACTGCTTTATTTGCTGTTTTAAATTTATATTGCAAGTAAAAGGGACATGGGAGCTGAGCTTCCTGACAAGGATTTTATGAAGGCTCCATTTTAACTGGCAATTTGAATATGCGTACTGAGTGACGATTGTGTACACACTACACTATGTTATATTTATTTTCTTTCTGTTGTAGAACTACCCATTCATACCACAAAATTCATCTGATGTCACCCCTTTGGGGAAAAAATCAGCTTACCTTTGTGTCACACCACCTAATGATCACCGTTGATTCATTTTACAATGGAAAAAAAAAACAACTCTACAATTGTGTAATGCCAGATTTTCATACAGCCGGTCCACCTCACGATCAATGACCATCCAAAACCAGTCTCCACTCCTTAAAAAAATCATTAAAAAATCACTTTTTCACAATAGCATATCAATTAAACAATTAGTGGCTCCAAAAAAAAACCACACTAAGTCTTCATTGAATACTATTCTACCAATCTACTTCCCTAATACTTCCCTTACCTTTTGTGTCACTTTACCCCACTCCCTAGCATGTAAGCTCATTGAGCAGGGCCCTCAGCCCCTCTGTTTCTGTGCGTCAAACTTGTCTGGTTACAATCACATGTTTGTTAGTCCACCCATTAAGTGCTATGGAATTTGTTGGCGCTATATAAAAATTCTAATAATAATAATAATAATTAAAAAACAATGGGACATTTTGCAAAATCACCTCAAAAACTGAAGTTACTGTGTGCCTCTCCACAGTGACCGCAACAGGGACTCTTTTGACTTTAGCTAGACCAACACACTCCTTGGATCCCCAAATGCGGTCCCCTTTGTCCCAAATGGAGACAGGACACTAGATGAAGACTGCAGGCTATCTATTTATACATAAAGGCCTGTTATCAACATGCTCCTTATAAATTTGTTATACTATATTGCTTTATTCTTGCACTTAGTCACAAGGTACATATAGACGCTTAAAGACTTATATCACACCTCCCACCCCCACCCCCCCGTCTCGACTAACCAAGCCTATGATATCATATCTTCATATAGAGTAGAGATTTAAACTAGCTACATACTATAGCTTCAAATCTGCACCTAATACAATCCAAGTAACTTAAGCCTGAATCTTTTTCACATGTTTGTAATATACCACTAATACACAAACTCAGATACATGGATAAGTCATTTTGTATTTTCCTCACTCACTGTACAATTTATTTCCTTTTATTTCCTTTTGTTTTAATTCATATCATCTTGAAATGTTCTTTTATAAAGCAAAAAGAGGTAGTAATCCCATGACAAAGTGTAAATCGGTATAATAAGAGGGTCATGTAGGGCTTTTGAATATCTCTGGTGTCATTTTTACCTAACACACAGCTGGGCAATCACTATTTAGCAACTTGTAGTTAGTCATAGTGTATTAGTTAACATTTAACCTGTCTACTACTGCGTATATGTCAAGTGTTGTATCTTTATAATTGCTCAACTCGTTCCTCAATTTAAAAAAAAAAAAATTGGCAAAAAAAAAATGTACAATAACATTGTACTTCATTTCACTAGTGCTTGACTTAATAAAACAAAACAAAAAAATCTGCAAAAGATCTGTGGGGATTCTTCAAAAATCCAAAAGCTTTAAAAAGCTTATCTTTCAATAATTGAATACTAACACTTACAGTCCTGTGAATAGCAGTGTGTGTGTGTGTGTGTGTGTGTGAATGAGTCTGTTTGTGTCTCTCTGTGTCTATGTGCGTCTGGATTGCAGCCTTGTATTGTGATAGATACGATTTCCTCTTAATCTGATAAATGAACTTGCATGTAATAGTCATTTTAGCTGGAGTTAGTAGTATGTAAAGCAGATTCTCTCCTAGAATGATATTAATTTGATAGGATCCGTGATCTGTAAACCATTGGTTATCTTGGTCTCTCCTGATAAGAAAAAAGTGCTGAAGGTTTCCAGTTGGTGAGCGCATTTGGGCAGAATCTTTCACACGTCACAAATTGCAGATGGAAAGCAGTGATCTTGAACACGCAGTCACATTGCCGTGACTATTTGACACCTTCCATTTAGAAAAATAATACTTTATTCGCAGTGCACACTTCCTGCTGCAGCCAGCACCACAAAATATGCCTGGGAGAGCTGTTTCCATAGACCAGCGTCTTAAATATTTCTTCTATTGCTTTTAAAAGATTCATGGTTTACAGGCACCTTGTTCATCCAGAGAAAACCCAGATGTAGGAGAAAAAAAAGTACCATTAACAGATCCTCACGTAAGCTTTTTTTTTAACTTGCTCTGAAGAAAGGAAGATATAGCAGAATGTCAAATCAAAAGTGTTTATTGACTAAACATGAAATGCAATACACTCAAAACAAATTGCAATTTTTAACCCAAAATATTTGCAATGGAAACATTTTCCCATTTAGCTGTTTTGTTTTTTTGTTTGTTTGTACTTTTCTATTTGACCATTCATTACAGTGAATTATCTACGAAATAAAACCCACATGCATCTAGATCATGTTTAATCTGAACACAATACTGTTTTTTCAGACCATAGTTTACATGTCGGATGCACATTACATCCCATGGTAAGGGTGCATCAACTATCATCACAAAACAATATTCATTCTATGAAATTTAAACACAATCCTAGCAAATAAAAAATGTGAATTGCAAAATGTAGGACAAAATAATTGATTTCTAAATATTAGCCACAAAGTCACAGCTTGAGTACTTTAGCTTAAATTTTGACATTCTGATTTCCGATTGCTAATATGTGGTTTTCAGTGAATAACCAATTGCGTGATTTTGCAATCATAATTTCATATATGGTCAAAGTATTGAATAGAATTTTTTTCTTTTATTATTTGAACCATACACTAGGTTTTAACAACACAAAATGATTTATTAGTTGTTTTTTTAAAATTCCTTTTGAAACTAACTGCTTGTTATCCTTCCTGTTGTTAGCTTTACAACTTACTTCTACAGCAATGCTGACCCATTTCTTTTTTGCCCAACGCAAAATTCCTTGTTTGCGCTAGGCAAGTATCAAATCAAATGTTTCTTAAAGAGAAGCATTGTGGACACAGGGAGCATAATATACACTTACTCAAAATAGATATTAGTATAAAAAAATATATTCAACATTATTAAATAATTAAATTCTGGATCACACAATAATAATATGGTTAAAGGGTCCCAAGTGTGCAGGATGCTCTTGCAGTCTTAGTTGGAGATCCTTATCTTGTCTCACACAGGAGGCTGCTGGTAAGGAGCACTGATTTATGCCAGTATGTACAGGTAATTAAATGAGCTATAAACACATCAGAGCACTGAGCAGGGATAAAAGAAGGATCCTGTCCACCCCACCCTCTGTTAGGGTTTGATTGGGAAGGGGTGCTGACACAGCAGCAGCGACCAAAAAATTAGGAATACAAATGTAAAGAAAACAATTACAATACACAATAAATATAAGAGAACAACAAGTGCATTACAATACATAATGAAATACACACATAATAAAACTTAGTGTTTAGGTGATATGCCCACCACCTAAACTAACCAAGTGGCAGTGTAGCGCTATTAAATTGAATCAAGGCTTACCCCATTATAGATGCAGGGGGATCAAATAGTTTATGGAAAAAAAGAGAGAAAAATACACTAATAGTGTAAGTCTGTTGATGAGGTAAATTAATATAATTAATGTATAATCCAAACTCACATTTTACAGAGATCATGCCAAACTAAGGTAGCTCAGTTGGTACAACAAGGTCACATGTTCAAATCCCAGCAGGGTCAACTCAGCCCTTCATCCTTCCAGGTAAAATGAGTACCATCAGTTGGGTAATAATAACAATTGGGTACCCCCTCAAGTCCTATATCCCCAGATAACCTGGATCTGAGTGCACAACACGAGGCACCTGCCCAAAAGAGATCCATAGTTTCAGGCTGTTCGGTCGTTTCTGGCTGTGCGGTCGTCTCGGGAGTACAAAACATAATACCGCTCTAGTGAGTTGAACTCAACGACCAAACACCACTGTATGCTATGCGTTTGCAAACGAAACCACTCAGTCAACCATTTAGAATGTTGGTTTCTCTGGGTGGTCAATCCATTCGGTTCAGGCTGTTCGGTGATGTTTGTATACCGGACCAGTTAAATGTACAACAATAATTCAGGGACAGGGAATATGAACAGTAAACAAAACAAATAAAACAAGGAAACTCAGCATCGGAGGAAACTCTTAGAGTCAGTCTTTAAAACCTCTGTATGAGTCTTAAAACCTCTGTATGAGACAGAAAACTTTATAATTTTCTTTGTGTCACCTTGTATATTTTTATAATAATAAACACTTTACAAATGAACCATTGTGAAGAAATACTTTTTCTGGGTGTGTCTGCAATTCAGTTGTGCCTGGAATTGTAACCTTTTGTCTTTGGGGTGCCCAAGTTTGCGATCACTGCACCAGACCATTAGGCAAATTAAACAGGAGAAAGTTATGACATAGGGACAGAAACACCCAGAAACCTACATAACTCCCAAGTTTCCTTACCTTGAAGGACCAGTCCATATTCTGGGCTTAAATTCCTCTCTGTCTCTTTTCTATTCTAATGTTCTTTTCTAGGTGCTCCATATTGTCGATACGGCTGTGTTTATATCAGAAATGATACTCACAATAATGTGTCTTTAAACTGCAATAATTGTGTTTAGAAAACTGTGTGTGTAAATAGGATATATTCTTCTTGTTCTAAACGACACTTTAGTTGCATAGATTGTTAATAGTAAATCACCTAAATTTCTCAGAACAGCCTTATTCCGGTGGACTGGTATTAATATAATGATTTACAACATAAAATAAAGCATAATGAGTTTAATGCTTTAGAGGCACCACTAGGGGCAGTGTGTAGGACTCCTTAAGCCATGTGCTTCTGGCAGTGACATCACAGGCCAGCCTACTTAGGAATACATGGAATAAAAACCAGATGTAGGAGGAATTATATTAACTATACATTTAATATTACAATGTTTTGTGTATTTTCTATCCACATGTTACTTCTTGCTTAATTATAATATATTAATTAAAAGATTAATATTCATATTTAAGTCACGGCCACAACATCCGGCCACACCCCAATAAAACCCCTAAAATGAAAGTGTCCCTCTTAGTGCATTTGAAATGTTGGGAGTAATTTACCCATATAGTTAGAGGATAGAAGGACAAATAATGACTTGCAATTAGCTGTAGCTTGTATTTGAGGTATTACTTTTGCAATTGCACTTTAAAAATGTCAACTTTGAAATGTCACCATTGATATATTGATGTCATTAATGCAATGCTATAGTATTGTCATATTAAAAAGAAACCAGCGTCACTATACCACCATCACATAGACTGCAGTGCACTGCAATAACTTGTGCTGTGATGAAGTGGGGTATAGCAAGGAACCCCATGCAACAGATTTTGGGTTATTCTTGCAGAATGTTAGGGATAAGGTAGACTAGGAGTCTTGGGTTTAGAGCAGCATTATGATTGTCTGAGTCTTATGGGAAATTAGGTTCAGAAGCAACTGGGGTTCCACCGATAGGAATCACTGGTATTAGGAGTACATGCCTTACCAAGGTTCTATTGATTCTAATATAGTTGTGTATTCGGTGTCAAATGAACTGTGGTTCATCTGAATTTCACACAATCATAGGGTCATCCAAACTCTAAATCACGAAACAACCTATACAAATGCGCAAAATCGTCAACAATAGCTTAACAAAATAGAATGGTATTTTATCACTATATTCGGTTGACCAAATCTGAACGGAATTTGAGTTATAAAATGCAATTCTTTTCTGTTAAGCTACCTGTTCCAAATTATAACTGTAACCAGAAACCAACTGATACAATTAGAACTATATGAGTGACGGGACTCCTTATTAGGATACTGAGACCAGCAGGCTGGGCAGGAACTTTTATTTAATATCGCTTGTGTCCTACTGGAGAAATTGATAACATAAAGGCAAATTAAACAGAGAGGGTGGAACAGCTTCAAGGGAATTAATGAACATGCAAGCATTGTAATAAAATCTTGCAATACAGGTGATAATATTATTGTTCTATATACAGAATAACATTGTAGGAGCAACAACAAAATTAATTATTGTGACTTCACAATACTTTAATTATAAATCTTGTTTGTTTTTTAAAATTATGTATTTTTTTCTTTATTTTATGTTTAACCATTTGGTGTTGTATAATATTGATAATAAAAAAAATGCATTTGGGTTAAAGGAACACGTCATGCTTAATAGCCACTGCAGCTTAATGTAGTGGTTAGGGTGCAATGAGTGTCCTGGCTCCCTACAATTTTAATTACCTACACCAGTTTAGAATGGTGTACTGTCAGGTGCTGCAGAATGCCTCCATGCTGACTGATGGATAAGAGGACGCTCTCGGTCTGTTCTAATCTGTGCAGTGCAGGGTTTA
This sequence comes from Pelobates fuscus, assembly GCF_036172605.1. Classification (NCBI taxonomy): domain Eukaryota; kingdom Metazoa; phylum Chordata; class Amphibia; order Anura; family Pelobatidae; genus Pelobates; species Pelobates fuscus. The sequence continues at coordinate 102,528,873 of NC_086320.1, forward strand.
GCCCATTAGCTCAGAGCGATCAGCTGATGAGCTCAGCTACTGAGGTAACCCTGCTCTTCAGGGCTTACCTCAGGAGCGCTGAATGTATCTCTGTAGTTAGGACTTGAGGTGGGCAGTGCTACTTTTTTTTTACCACTATATTTGCTCGACCAAATGTGAACTGGTGGATCCCCATTAAGAAGTCTGCGTATACAGTAGAATTAATGTAATATTAGATTCCTGCAATATTGTGTTAAAAAATCCAAATAACTCTTATGGGGTCCTGCAGAGTTCAGTAACCAGGGCCTTTTACATAACAATTCTCCAGCTCACAGCTATGGTATAGTGTGCAGTATGCCTTTTCAAAACAAATCTAACATAAAAATATTTGTTTACAGCTTTTAATTATAAGTAATTTAAAATCATTATTAGAATAATGTTGATAACAATGTATTTAGAGTTTTCTCTAGAAAGATTCAAAGAGCAGTTTCGCACTTTCTTCTGGATTTACCTGAATTGGAAGCAGATATGATGTTCTACATAACCTTTCACTGGGACATTAACTAGCATTCCTTAACCTACACCCAAAAGCTCTAAACCAAGCATGTCAAACTCGTGGCCACTGAGACACTGGGGACATTGGCTGGGAGATATGGGGAAACTGGGAGACATGGAGACACTGGGAGACATGGAGACATTGTGTCCCAATGTGTCTCCCAATGTCCCTATGTATCACAGCGTCCTCGTGTGTCTCTGCGTCCCCATGTCTCACAGTGTCCCCTAGTGTTTCAGCGTCCCCGAGTATCAGTGTCCCCTAGTGTCTCAGCGTCCCCTAGTGTCTCAGTGTCCCGATGTCTCCCTGCTGCCTTTCCCCTCAACCCTCACTTCCCTGAGCTGTAGTCTGTCTCTGCAGGCTGGGAGCTGCTGTCTGAACTCTCTGTGCTGTGTAGCTGCTCCCCCGCGGATCAGAGCGTAGAGAGAGGCAGGGAGGGATATGCTGTAACCTCCTATCCCTGCCTCTCTCCACACACAGTGACCCCCTACTGGCTGGTGCTGGTATTGCAGAGTAATCTCCGTTTATACTGAGAAAAATATCTGCATTTGTTTTGCTGGTATTACTGCAAAACCGGCACGGCCATGCAGCTGTGCTGGTAAAATACCAGTCAGGTAGCAAACCCAAGAGTAGTGTGTAAAAATAAAATAAAAAAAGTATTTTTTTTTTTTTAAATGGGCCTATTCCATGGGCTGTAGCTCCATCAGCCCCTATGTTAATCCGGCCCTGAGTATAAGGGAGGAGGAGATGGGGGAGGGGCAAGCTTAGAACCAAGGAGGTATGTAATATTGATAACAATTCACAAAAAGTACAAATGACCCATGATAATAATAAATGTATGCTTACTAATGCAAGTAGCCTATATAACAAAATGGAGGAACTACTGTAGAGGCAATAGCATACACTAAACAATATGATATATTAGGCATAACAGAAACATGGTGGGATCAGACACATGACACAACTAAGTGAACCTCTGTATTTAATCTTTCAAGATTAATTTGTTTCAGGTATTGTACCGAAGGATTGGAAGAAGGCAGATGTCGTTGCTATATTTTAAAAGGGTTCAAAATCCTTGCCTGGAAATTATAGACCTGTGAGCTTAACTTCTGTGACTAGAAAAATATTTGAAGGGCTATTAAGGGATAATATTCAGGAATTCATTGGGAAGAACTTTGTTATTAGCAATAATCAGCATGGTTTTATGAAACATGGGTCATGTCAAACTAACCTAATTGAATTCTACGAAGAAGTAAGTAGAAATATAGATCAGGGTGTTTCAGTGGATGTGATCTACTTGGATTTTGCCAAGGCATTTGATACGGTTCCTCACAATAGGTTAGTCTTCAAACTAAAAGAAATTGGTCTAAATGAATATTCTTGTTCTTGGGTAGAACATTGGCTTAAGGATAGAGTACAACAAGTTGTCATTAATGGTAAATTTTCAAGCTGGACAAAAGTGGAAAGTGGCGTCCCTCAGGGTTCTGTTTTGGGACCGCTTCTATTTAACATATTTATAAATGATCTTGAAATAGGCACTGAAAGACATGTTTTAGTGTTTGCAGGTAACACAAAACTTTGTAAAGTAATAAAATGTGAGCAGGATATTGCTTTGCTTCAGAGGGATTTGGATAGACTGGGGACTGGGCACTAAAATGGCAGATGAAATTTAATGTAGAGAAATGCAAAGTTATGCACTTCACGGTCAAGAATGCACAAGCAACTTACACCCTAAATAGCAGTGAATTAGGGCTAACCACATACAAGAAGGATCTGTTGCACACCGATCCAGTTGTTTTTTACTCATCTGTTTTTTATCTATTTTATTTTCTACACATTTTATCGTATTTTTACTCTTGTAATTTTTGTTTATATATCTTTTTTATCCATTTACTTCCTTCCTCTTTTATTTTTCTTACATATTTTTTATTTTTATTATTTTTTTCTTACAAATTTTTTATCTGCATCTTTACATTTTGATTCCCTCTTTTATCTCTTAAAGGCACAGTACCCATATTTTATTCTATATTTCATCCTCTATTAATTCCACTGTTTAAGTTTTATCCCTCTCAATTTACCCAAAGTGATTTTACACCACCTCATTTGAGCCATTATCACGAGTCCGCTCCTGGACCTTGTACAATATCTGTCAGAGTGTTTTCTTTGCCATAAAATAAATTAATACCTACCTCCCTACAACATCTTATATATACCCAAAGATCACCATACTTTATGCTACATTTGAGTTTTAATCTCTTTTTTTTTCTAAAGTCTGCTCAAATCCAAGTGTGCTGTCTTGGTTTCAAAGTCTTGGTTTTCACCTGAACAAGCTGCATCAAATGTATAGCTCCTAGGTCTACATGACCCACAATTAATTAAGCGTCCCTTGGGTTATTCTCCTTCATATCGTCACATGGCTGGATTGATACCTCCTGCACGGTACAGGGAAAGGTCAGGGAGAAAGATAAACATCTCTCAAATATCTCAAACGGACTATGACACTAATTATTTGCAGAATCTCCCATTCTAGGCCAGTAGAGGCTTTGGTGGGTGGAGGTAGACTCTGCCATATGCCTATACTCATCCTAAATGCAAGCGTGATCGCGTATAAAGCAGTTTTAGTGTATAGATCATGCCGATGCAGTCTCACTGTTCAATTCTCTGCCATTCAGGAGTTAAATCACTTTGTTTCTGTTTATACCACCATAGTCACACCTCACCTGGCTATGACTGACACAGCCTTCATGAAAAAACTGTTTCCTTTTCAATCACATCTTAACTTAATGTAAATTGAATCACACATAATGTAAATTTAATCACACATAAGAGGCTCCTGCAGGGTCTAGCAGTCAACTAAAAGAGCAATAGATAATAAATTCTCAATTAAACAGATAAATAATGGGTGTTTAAACATTAGATGTCCCTTTACAGGAAGTGTTTTGGAAGGCTGGGTAAGTCACATGCAGGGAAAGTGAGAAACAAAGTGAGAAAGTGAGAATGTTCAGGACACTAGGACCCTGCAGAGAGCACTGATACAGTGCCCCCTGAATGGCCTGCCCTCAGTGGGCCGGCCTAAATGATGCATATACAGCCTATACACCAGGCTGACCCACCATTATATTTGGACAGACCCCGCAGTCTATAAACTGTGCGGGTCCGCTCCTTTGGGGGTGGAGCCAGTGATACCATCACATTACTGACCCACTCCCTTTAACGCCCTGTCACCAGGACGCCGAATTACTCAGGATGCTGTACAGATTAACAGAGTAAAAAAAAAAAAAGCCTACTCGGTTTATATGCGAATTAGGCAGATCAAGTGGACCCGTTGTCTTTTGTCTGCCATCAAAATATATGAAAGGTTACAGTGATAATTAAACTACAGAGAGGATTACATTATAATATATTGCTAGACAATAGGCAAGTCTATTTTCGTTTCGAAAATGATTGTGTACATTAACTCAAACAGTCCCTTTCAGAACTGGCAGCTTGCATTGTACAGAATAATATCAGGTCCACAGGTTTCATTCGGCACATAACCCAATCCATCAATCTAACATCTCTTAGAATTTGACAACTGTGTGAGAAGGTTGATGGGTCGTTTGACCTTGAAAATTAGAGAGATTATTCATATGAGTTCCTTTCCTTGAGTTTATTAAAACAGTAGTATCATTATTTCTTCTTTCACAGTTTTTTTGAGATTGATTTTATAACGTGTCACGTGGCGTTACTACCCAGCTGTCATCTTTACACAGGTTCTCAGTCCAGTAACTTTTATAGATATCAATATGTCTTCAAGATGAGCCATATCACATACTACATAAATTGTCATTTTGTGTAATACTAGAAAATTTGTTGTAGACTATCCTATTATGCAAGTAACATTTCACAAAAAGAGAGACAGATCCCCTTGTGGATAGTAGAAAACTAGTAGAAAACTAGAGAGAAAAAATAAATCTATTGTTTGTAGAAGAATTATTTAACCGCTTGAATGCCAATGAAGATGAGCAACACATTTCACAAATTGCTGGCATGCAAAGCATAACAAAATGACAATACTTCTTTCTATGCTTAGTAAAATTTAAAGGGAAACTATAGTGTCAGGAAATCAAAGTTCTTCCTATAGCTCCCTATATTACCCCCTCCCTCATGGCCCCCACCCCCGCCGTGGTGCAGTAGGGGTAAAACACGCTTTGTCACTCTGATGTCATTCTGCGCTGGTTCCGGCTCCGCCTCTGTTCCTCCGGCTGACGACGTTGGCAGGAGGGACCTAATGCGCATACGTGGAATTCGTCACGCTCGCATTAAGACTTCCCCCATAGGAAAGCATTGTATAAAGCCTTCCTATGGGGTTTCGGGTTGTCCCGGATGTCCTCATGCATTGAGTAAGTCGCTAATGACCTGGCAGTCCCTCTAGTGGAGTTAACCCTGACAGGTAATTATTGCAGTTTATTTAAAACTGCAAGAATTACCGTTGCAGAGTTAAGGGACATGGGACACATCACCCAGACCACTTCAATGAGTTGTTTAGAGGGAATTACAGAGGATAATTCACAGCCCGATCTGAGGTCCCAGAAGGATACATGAGAATTTGAACTCCCTCTGATACTGGCGATTGAGTGTGAGAATAGGGTGGTTGGGTGGTAGTGATTATTGTCTACAAATAGACAACGTGTATATATGTCGATACCTTTATTCCCTCTATGAGAGTGATGTCTCCCTAATATTCACACTACATTAATCCCAGAACTGGTAACTGTTGTTAAAAAGAATCCATACTTTGTTCATCAAGACTTGTTTAAATATCACAGGCCTCTCAGGAGTTAATATATCACCACTGCCCAATCTCAATTCCACCCTTGTTTTTTTTTTTGATAAAATTTTCTTAACTTTGGCCAGTATTGTGAGCATGATAAAAATCCCAAATGTTCTAACTTTTTTTTTCTGCCGATAATGTATATAACATTAGACATCAACTTAAAACCAGGCTTCATTATTACCATATTTAATTATACTACCTCAAAATCAATATGGCGAAATTGCGAGGTTAACAAGCAAACAAAATTGAGACTTTGGCGGCTTTGCAGTAATATCCCAGTAGTGACAATAATAGCTAAGATAAGGTATAGGGGGGTCACTGATAACAACAGGTGTTGTAAAGAACCATTGGTAAGGTGGAATTGTGCTCACATTGACATTAATGGTTTATTGGCAGCTATTGACATGGAGGTAATAATGAAACAACAGATTGTAATCCAGACCATAGTTGGCCATCTCTCTCCAATCCAAGTCATTTACAAAAGCACTTTCTATTCAAAAATGGTTTCATAAGCACTCTTCTTTTAAAAATTATTTTACATTTTTTTAAACTGACTAATGCAGACATGCAAAGAAAAATGATAGCGAAGTCTTTTTGGGAAAATGGGTTAAAAAAAAAAACTCTCTTACGTGACAAGATAGAGAACATTTGAATAAGTTCAGGATTTTAATGTAATAAAAGAGGTTAGTAGTAACTGTTTTGTTTTTCAATATGAAATAATTTCTCTGCTGGTGACAAAACCCTAAATCAAAAGCTTAAATCTCGGCAACTTTATTCCTCTAGTAAATCATAAGGCTGCAATGAAATGGTCTATCAATGAGGCGTTAATAATAAGGAAATATAGATTGATCAGAGTAAGAGCACAGTTATAGCATGAAGAAGAAATAACGGAGAATAATTCTGCAGAGGAGAACAGGAGGTCAGGAACCTGGGGTCTTCGGTCATTAATGAATAATAATTTTCATCATTCTTAACCCCCTTCCCACTCTTAGGTTGAACTAAGATGTAATACTCTCTATGGTGTACATAGTTGTTAATGCCATCAATGTCTTTAATTCAACTCAACCATTGTTTATATATACAATATATAGGTGTGAACATGCACTGTTTCAGCCAAGTGTCTAAAGGATTAAAATACTCAAGTGGGGGGACTAAGATTCACTGACTGTACATGGTACATGGCTACATGTTAAGCCGAAGTGGCCTGTGGATCTGCACAGGTGTCCAACAATTGTCATAATAGAAAGATCACAGGGTTTTAGTTGCTAAACCAAGAATTGCAGTGAACTAAAAACAGAATTGCAAAATTCAAATAAAATTCAGAGATTTTAACTAACTATCCAAGTCCATACTTTCAAAAACTGAGAGGCACAGAAACCGGGTATGCAGATTCGCTACCCAGAAAGAGGTGTCAACAATGGGCAGGTCCATTCATGCAGGGCCCAGGCTCTATGTACAGTGGACAGATTGCCTTATAATGGAGAGTATAAGAGTGCTGGGCGTTCATGACAGGTCAACAGAAAGCCATTCAGGCCAGTACAACTCAGGACAGGCCATTTGCAGAGTGCTCCTGAACCATCTAATGAAATGTTCATATTGCATTGATTAAGGACACTTTCCTGGTGTACCCAGAGGCTGGGCACTAGAGAACAAAGCCTGGAAAACAGGACAGAACCCCACATTCAGGACAGTCTCTCTGAACCTTGTACAATTGAGAGGCATGCAACTTTTTATCCTGAAATTTGCAATTCTGTTTTAAATTCATCAAAATTTGCTTCACAGCCACATTTGTTCATAGACAGCATAAATCTACATTTTAGAGAGTCAAAATTATGGGTATTTCACAATTCCAAAGATACAGGATAACACAGCAGGATAAGATGGGTACGATCTATACGAATGTATGTGATTCTCTCACTGTTTGAATATTTGAAACTTTATTGACATAATGTGTAGTTGTCACTCACTGTATTGTGAAAACGCAACACAGAGAAAGTGTATATCTATCGAGTGCCTAAGTTAGATTAAATAAATATGTAACATTGCATATTTTATACTATAATTACTATGGAAAGAAATACGAAAACCTTTCCTTTCAGATTTTATTTAACACAAATTCATATTATGCCATCTTTGTTTACAGATTTTGGTATTAAGACCAAGGCTAAGATAAAATGCACAGCTGGTGATGTAGCAAACAAAAAAAAAATCACAAAGATGCACCAGAGGGAATAGTCATCAACATAAAACAAACAAGCACCCACACTATTGATTACATGCTGCTCACCGAGCACCAGGCATTTCTGCCAGCTTATTTCCTACTCAGACACGGAGATGCAGACAGCATGTTGAAATTTGCATCATCAGTTTTGATGAATAATGCACTGATAAACATTGCAGCCAATAATCTGGAGTAGCTGCGAAGCCAGATGTCATTTGGACCAGTGATAGTTTTAACCCTGGGTCTCGATATCACGTTGGAATGAGTAATTTGTACAAGATGAAAATATTTCAAACGCATCACATGCTGTTTATGGTAGAGAGGTCTTTTAGGGGGCTGTTATGTATCTAATTTAAGGGGTTTCGGAATTAACTAGTTATAATAGGATGGGTTATCGTCACAGTCCTACTAATGACTTCTATTGTACCAAAAAGTGAGATCATATTATGAGTGCGAGCATTGCTTTTTGTCCAAGATAATGCGATGTGCAGGCTGTTTTCCATGTAGAACATATTGTCCTGGTATTGGATGGTGAATGCTTTAATTGTACCTAGATGTTGTTGGCTATGGGATTCTTGCATAATCTGCTCAAAAGTGTTAGCTCAAGCAATAGGCTGTCCAAGACAGAATGTAATTCATTTGTATTTGTATTTTGTTTTATAGAATTTTACCTTGAAAAAAAAAAAAAACATTCACAAGTTTTACCTAGAGCATAATACTCTAATATGAGATATTTGTGAATTATACATGGATCATTGTGCAGAGCAGGAAGCGTAATAGGACTGTACTAGAAAAAAATCCCAAATGTTAGGATTATATGGAGGGAGAGAAAAGAAAGTTTAACCCCCAATAATCACTAGCAGAGGAGGGATTAATAACTCAAATCCCATGGTAGAAAATCAAATAAAAAAATATAAATAAAATTCTTTATTGAACAAAAACTGTAGAAAAAACACCTAATAAAATAACACCCAAATAAGTGCAAAAAAAAGTGTATAAGAATGTGCTATAACCACTGGGTCTGAATTAAACTGAGGTCCTATAGGTGAAAGCCTGGAGTATAGTATATATCTAAAATAGATAAACCATGTGGCTAAATAGAAGCCTAGATAGGAAAACTAGGACCAGGGAGCAGTCACAAAGACCCCAGATATAGAGGGAAACAGCCCAACAAAATGGATTGACCTCCTATTAAAGATTATTAGATAATCGGTAGAGTAAATAGAAGTGTAGGAGATACAGATATCCAAGATAAATGTGGATATCCCCTATTGGGGGTCCACACTGCCTAGAGAATACTGCTTCATGCAGAATGTAAATTGACATCTCTCATATTTAAATAGGAAGAGTAGTGCACTATATTCTTAGATAACAGTATCCAAATGCTAAGTAGCTAAATAAATCAAAGTGAGAGATACTAAATTGCAAGCTGCTATGAGGCAAACTCTAATTGCTGAAAAGGAAAGACAGACAGAGTGCTGAGCCCTGAATAGCCATCTAACTTATGTATGGTCAAAAAGGAGAGACTAGGCTGAACAATCCCTAAAAATCATACCGGCCAGTAAAATAAAATAAATAAATAAGAGAAAAAAGGGGTAAGCTGCAGGGTAGACTACTAGACTGAGAGAATTCTCCTGCCCAAATACGTCCGGTATAATAACCAGGCAGCGTCAACCCTAAATCAGGTACTATTAATTACTCAGCTCAGCAGATAACACAGAGACCCATAGTGGTATAGAGACCCTAAGAACAGCGTCTAACTCATAGTGGTATAGGGACCCTAAGAACAGTGTCTAACTCGACGCACGTTTCGGCGCTATGTGGCGCCTTTGACAAAGGCCACATAGCGCCGAAACGCGCGTCGTGTTGTCTTCCTTTTTTTTATCTGTAATATGACTGTATATACTTTATTTTTACATATGCATTACTTCAAAACCCCTTCATTTTTACTGAAGATCACCATTTACTCCAAGTCTGTTAATACAAGCAAGTAGTCTGACAATCCGAATTCTGAATTTCTCAGGCTCTATTACAGCTATGACTAAAAAGTTGAAAAAAATTCACGACCACGCCTGTTACCCTGTGGATCATACACTACCAATATTAATTAGTGCATTATTTTTATTTTGACAGGAGAGAGTACATGCTATCTCTCTCAATGTGCATCACTTGACAATATCAGCCTCTCACTGGCCAACTAGTACAACCTTCCTCATACTCACCCAGGACATACTTGAAAACAAGAGAAATCTCAATGTATCTTTCCTGGTAACACATTTTTATAAATAAATAAATAAATAATACTGTGAAGGCAGAGAGGAAGGAAGCAAGGGGACAGCGGTTTCAGGCAACAGAGGACCAACTTCAAAGGGTTTAATTGTTAAAAAGTGGATTAACCCTGAAGTTAAGATGGAGCCTGAGCACTCTTGCCCCCATAAAAGTTTCATTTATCTGAAATTGTCAGGGGGCATCAGTGTTCCTTTAATGTTTAATGTTTAAGCTTCCTCTGTTCCAGTATAGGTTACAAAGTCACCACAAAATCATGACATTCAATGACATTACGAAGGTTTTTAAACTGTCCCCCTGTCTCTCAGTTGTAGTCTATATAATAAACCCTGGGAAAGTCATCTCTGTTTCACTGATATGCAGTGGCGTGCCTACCACAGGCCAGTCACTCCAGGGCCACTTCAGGGCCAGTGTATTGCCGCATTGGCCTGAGCCCTGCGGTTGCTGGGAGAGGAGTGCTGTATTTTGTTGCTCCCCTCTTGCCGGTCGGTCTCTCTGTGTGAAGAGCGGCCGAGCACCATGGCTGACAGGAAGTATTCACTGAGAGAGCACTTCCTGTCAGGGTCCCGCTCGGCCACGCTACACAGTCATAAGGTACAGGAGAAGAGCAGGGAGAGAGGGATTGAAGGCTGGATGGCAGGCTGAAGGGGCAGGATCGGTGGTGAAAGAGGGAGTTAGGGCTGGATTTGGGGTGTAGGGAGTTAATGAGGGCTGGATGGGGGAGAAGGGGGTTAATGAGGGTGGAATGGGGGGTGAAGGGGGTTAATGAGGGCTGGATGAGGGGTGAGAGAGGGAGTGAGGGCTGGATGGGGGAGAAGGGGGTCAATGAGGGCTGGATGGGGGTTAGGGGGGTTAATGAGGGCTGGATGGGGATAAGAGAGGGAGTGAGGGCTGGATGGGGGTTGAAAGAGGGCTGAATGGGAGGTGAGAGAGGGAGTGAGGGCAGGATGGGGAATAAGGGAGTTAATGAGGGCTGGATGGGGCAAGGGGGGTTAAAGAGGGCTGGATGGGGGATGAGAGAGGGAATGAGGGCTGGATGAGGGTTAATGAGGGCTGAATGGTGGCAAGGGGGAAATGAGACACATGGAGAAGCTGGAGGAGGGAATTAAACACATGTGGGGGGCCCGGGGACAATTTTTGCACTGGGGCACCGTAGTTTCTAGTTACGCCTCTGCTGATTTGTCTTGCGCTAGTTCGTATACCAGGTGCCACACATTTATTTACATGTTGAGTTATGTCGACAATAACATTATATGATATATGACTTGTGATGGTACTTTTGTGAGAACCAAAAATGGCCAAAAATGTTTCCTGATAATAAGTATGGCAAAATGTGTGTATAATTAGGGTTGCCATATCTACCATGATTTCTGGGACACACATAATTTGATCATGTTGATAGGCAGCACATGAACATTTTGACCCTGATTAATTTATCACCTGATTTTTTTTACTTGCAGCATTTAACTTTTACATACTGCATTTAAATTGTAAAATTGCACTTTGTCCCAGAAAACATCCTTCTGATATAAATGCTTCAATGGTTTGTAATATTCAGGCTAAGAGACTGTAGTTACTGAGCGGAAGTTATAGATCCACATGAATTTGACCGACAATTTTTAACTTTGTTTTAATTTTTGGCTTGAATAGGCTTGATCAAGTTATAACAGCGCACTCATGTAAGGACACTTGTTGCTACCAATGCAATTAAAATGAAATGTTCAAGTTATTCCATGTTTTATTATTAATAAGTGATTGGTAAAGATAGTTCATTCAAAGGGTAGCGCTTGAAATAGCCCTCTGATAAAGATCAACTCTGCAGCGCCCTCTGTTGGCAACTAAAGAAATGATCAACGAGACCTCCTGTCACGGCATGCTACAGATATACCAATAGTGTTGATTGTGCTATGTTTCTTCATGCACTGTGAGGCCCTTAATAAATATTAATACCTTGCCTTGCCCCTGCCTTGTCTTTAAATTCTAAGGAGGTTATTTCTTATGAAAAAAACTTGTGAAGCATGAAGAAATTGTAATTTCAATCTAGCAATGCTTTCTAATTTACTTTTAACATAACTTATACAGGTTTTCATGATTATTATCTAATATGTGAAAAAACAAATGACAGCAGATAAACTCTAACTCGTTGTTTATTGACATTTTATAACCCACCACACACACTACCATGGTTTCCACCCCGTGGGGCTGTGCTTATGGGACCCAGAATTTACCCTGAAAAAAAAACAGAAAATTGAGAGAATATCAAGTTAGACCGGCTTTGTGACTGTATTTAAGGGGACATATTTTGATAGATGTTGGGTTAAATATTTTTTCTCTAAGATTGTCTAACCAAGAACATGCCATAGAAAATTACTGCTGTAACATAAACACGCTCATATTGCATCCCATTGTACAGCGCTATGGAATTTTGCTGGCGCTATATAAATGATAAAATAATAATAATAATAATTATGTAGTTGGGGGAGATGGCACGTCCCTTGATAGTATGGATCAGTCCTAGAGAAGCATGCTGATGCTGCCTTTTGTAGAATTGGTAATTAGCAATCCAATCATCTATCAGTGTCCCCTTCTTTCTCATTCATGCAGGGTTTGAAATTCAGTGCCTTTAGTTCTTGTTCATTCATGCATGTAGCATTGATCTCAGAGCAGAGACCAGTCATTCTTAAAGCAAGTTACACAATGGGATTACAATAAATAGAATTAGAAATACAACCACACAGGCTGTAATTATTATTAATTTATTTTCTATGCAGCTAACATCATTTCTTTCAAACTGGATCAAAGAACGCAAGAGAAAATCTAAACAGTATGCACACGTATTACTATTATTAGGTAGTATTTATTTATTGAAATGTACTATTTAGTTTTTACATTTTGAGTAGCTGATTTAGAAGATAGATATATGTGATACATAATGGTAAACTGTATATTGTGGGAAAATAATACCATTGAGACATTCTGAAGATATCAAAATAACAACAAAACATCAGAATAAACACGTTCTGTGATCTAGAACTTGTGGCTAGTATGGGTTAATAGATTGTGTTAGTATACTGTACTTGTGCATGGTGTAAATATTTGGTTCGTCTGAATGATTTAGGATAAAAATTAATTTTGTTGCGTCTGAAACTATTTTCGGCAATTAGTCCAATATTTTTGGTTCAGAATTTTTATTTGGACAAATGGATATTGCAACTGCCAGCACATTTTTGGGGGGGTTTAGAAAGTAGATAAGTCCCTAGTTTGGAACTCTTATGTGGGATTGCCATATTTTAGGTTAATAAACAGGATAGGAGGTGTGTTTAGCTCACTATTTCAGTATGGAGTTATTTTACAATAGTTCTCTATTTTAGAATCTTTGAATATGAAAATCCAATGTAATGATACCAAATTAAGCACCTAAGAAAATCAACATTGAAAAAATGTCTTTTTCTTAATTTTGATCTTTCAGCTGTTTAGTAGATAACTTCTTAAATAAAACTTGTACCCTTATTTTGGATTGCCATATTTTAGGTTACCTAATTAGGGAGGTGTTTAGTATATATAGCTCCCTTAATTGGTGCCCTTAAATATGGAAATTCCATATTAATTACATAAGGATACCAAATTACGGAGCTGTCTGCTAAGCAGTTGAAAGATTTTAAAAAGCTCTTTTCCTCACTTTGGTCTTTCAGGTGTTTAGTAGATTGCTCCCTAATTTGGTGCCCTTATGTGGGATGGCCATATTTAGAGATACCAAATTATGGAGCTATTGATTAAATACAACTGCACACTAATTTGCTAGTGGTACCCTTAAAAATTGTTTGTTAAGCCCACATAAGCATACCGAGTTTACATGAATGAACTAATGAACAAATCAAATGAACATTTTAATTTCTAGTGATTTGTTCATTAGTTTATTCTTCCATTGTGCCATTTGGAATGCAGGCAGATAAACAAATTATCGTCTGAATTGCTATTCTTCCAAAAGCCAATGCTCAAGCCTAGTATTTACCCAGTGCTACTCAATTAGGAGTGTAATTCTCACTAGTTTTAGTCCCCTTTGTTGCCAGATTTTAGGAACTCTGAACTGCAGAGAGGTGACCCGGCCTTTATTTTAAAGCATTGGCTATATTCAGTTAGGGAGACATGCAGTTGGGGATGGGTGAGGTTTACAGTTAAGGAGATTTAGAGATAGGACTAGAGGTAATTATAGAGTTAGCTTTAGGGGTAATAATAAGGAGTAACTGCTATCTCTTATTAGCTGTATTGGCAAAAAGCAAAGGAGAGGGGTCGGACAGGGAGTTAGACTTGTATTGGGGTAGTTAGGGTTTGGGTAGGGTTAGTTAGAGTTAGAGATAAAATAAAAGGAAGGCTTACAGGAAGGGATATGGTTTGTGATAGAGATGAGTGTTTTAGGGGTAAACAAGGGTTAGAAGTAGGCATTACAGATGGTGTTTGGGTGTGTTACCCAGCAGCATAGTCAGGATGTTATACTGTCTGCACTATGTGAATTGAAGCACCAGTATCACCACATACATATGGATGAAGCCCACACATCTGTATTTGCTTCCATGTATTCACTCTCACCGCTCCATGTGAAGGGTGGGAGGGGGCTAGGTATGCCATAATACCATTCCTAAGGTTTCAATCAGAGTCATGTATCTATGTATTGCAGAGATGGCCCCCACTCATCTGTGGGCACAAATCTTGGGGGGAGGGTTATGTCCACAAGGCACATTCAATGTACCATGACTACTCAACTTATTTAAGTGGTTATTAGGTATTAGGAAGTTGTGTTGCATAGGCTTCACCCACTTGCCAGTGGTGACGTATGGGGAAAAAAGTAACATAAAATAGCCTATTGTATAAATACAGGTAAACAGCATTCATAAATTAAAAAGTGACACATTACAGGTACTTATAACGGCAAACCATTATAGGATCATAGAATAACAAAGAGACAATAAACGGGTCAGGGTCAAGGAACCCAGAAGTCAGGATAAGCGAGAAACACTCAGAGTCCAAAATACATACATATCATTTTGGAGCTTTTTGTGAATTGTTTTCTTTTTGTTATATTATTTTAGCGGGTAGAGATTGGATATAATGGATTTTTATTTGGACCTTTTTTTTGGACCTTTTTTGAAGAAAGAAGATAATCAATCAAAATTGTAAACGGAAAACATAAAATTTTTGGGTATTTTTTTTTTAATTCTTTGGTTCATCCCTGACTATTGTTACTGTGAGCCGGGTACGTACTGTAGGGACATGTTGAAGGGAGTGACCACAGAGGTAGGGACTTCTAGCCTATCAATGGATCACTCTATGGAGATTGGACATTTCAAGGGGCAACAGCATTTAAGGGTTAACCCTTATAAGTTAACCCCTAATGGACCCAGGACACTGAGCATCTCTTGGACACATTTTAATTACCGTATATACTCGAGTATAAGCCGAGTTTTTCAGCACATTTTTTGTGCTGAAAAACCCCAACTCGGCTTATACTCGAGTCAATAGTCTGTATTATGGCAATTTGCATTGCCATAATACAGACAGGGGGCTGTGGGGGCTGTCAGAGCTGTAACTTACCTCTCCTGCAGCTCCTGTCAGCTCCCTCCTCCTCCGCGCCGTCCGTTCAGCACCTCGGTCAGCTCCCCGTGTAAATCTCGCGAGAGCTGCTGCTCTCGCGAGACTTACAGTGGGAGCTGACAGAAGAGCTGACCGGACGGCGCGGAGGAGGAGAGAGCTGACAGGAGCTGCAGGAGAGGTAAGTTACAGCTCTGACAGCCCCCCTCTCCCCACTGGACTACCAATCCCACTGGACCACCAGGGAGTAAGAGCCCCCCTCCCTGGCCAGCTAGCAAGCAGGGAGGGGGGACGAAAAAAAAATAATATTAATAAAACAAATAAATAATAATATTAAAAAATAAAATAATAATTAATCAAATAATTAATAATATAACAATCAAAATGCCCACCCCCACCAACACATACACAAACACACACTGCATCACACACACTCACACTGCACTCACACACACAGCACTCATACACACTGCACTCATACACACACTGCACTCATACACACTGCACTCATACACACACACTGCACTCACACTGCACTCGTACACACACTGCACTCACACACTGCACTCATACACACACACACTGCACTCACACTGCACACATACACTGCACTCATACATACACACACTGCACTCATACACACACACTGCACTCATACACACACACACTGCACTCATACACACTGCACTCATACGCACACACTGCATTCATTATATACACACACTGTAAATAAATATTCAATTAATATACACACACACACACACAATGCACTCATACACACACACTACACGCATACACACACACTGCACTAATACACACTGCACTCATACGCACACACTGCATTCATTATATACACACACTGTAAATAAATATTCAATTAATATAATTTTTTTAGGATCTAATTTTATTTCGAAATTTACCAGTAGCTGCTGCATTTCCCACCCTAGTCTTATATTCGAGTCAATAAGTTTTCCCAGTTTTTTGGGGTAAAATTAGGGGCCTCGGCTTATATTCGGGTCGGCTTATACTTGAGTATATACGGTAACCTTCACCCACAGCTCATATTGTGAAAAAAGGGGTGGTGGCCACTTGTCAGGTGTCTACTTGGAAAACAAACATCTCAATGGACAAGAGATTTTCAAAATTGACTTTGAGTATATTTTTATTTATTTTGATGTGCTTATTACTGATGCAGAGAAAAGCAGTACACTCTACCGCTCTCCAATGCAACACCGAAAGGAATTAGCTGTAAATGCACTTTTTTTTACATTTTTTAATAGTGGTAAACACTGTGCGATGATCAGTATAAGTTATGGTAAGCAGGATGAACAGTTAACCTTTTTATTATTTTGTAGCTGTTAATATCTACCAACTGCTGTTGATAAAGCCTATACAGATATTTTCCAACAACATTGGAGAATAGTCCCCAATAGGCAAGAGATGGTTACAATTAAAAAAACATCCAATTAAAATTTTCACCTTGATGTATTTTTTTTTATATATGTACAACAGTTTTCTGCATACTCACATATCAATAATTATTACTCATTTACTGCTTGCATATCATCTCACATATTAACAGAATGTGTTGCTTCAATGTTACTACCTAACATAAACTATACAGCAGAGTGAAAACAATACATCAAATGTCTAAAAAATATATATATTCTGATCTATGTTTAGATGTTTACATGCCAGCTATCGCTTTAAGTGGTCCCTCAAGTGTGGTCTAATTTGAAAACTGAGAATATGAGCATTTAAATTACACTGTGCATACCGAGAAGAACACTTAGTGATTCTGGAAATGGCAGGAGCTTTGATGGTCTCATGCTATGCCCCCTGCTTAGAAATCAGTGCAGAGTGAAATTAGTGTGGCATACCTTAACCCTTTCACCACCTGAGCACGAACTGGAGTTTGTCTAACATATGCTCAATGGTAAGGATTTTAAACTGTAGAATAGAAAATTATCGTATATAAGACCTGTGGTTTTCCATCTGTTAGTGTTGTTACAATTACTACACCTGCCTTTGGCTGTCGATTCCTGTTATAATGTCAGAAGTTTGACTGAGTTCTCAACAAACCATATTTATGCAATGTTTATGGATCTAAAGTCTCCTAATCATTTCCCATTCTAATGATAGCTTCTCAGCATGCATAGAGATAAATCAACAAAAGGCAGTGCTAGTCAACAATACAAAGAAAAATCTGGTTTACTGAATCAATTAAGGCACAAGCAACTTACACCCTAAATGGTAGTGAATTAGGGATTACCACATACGACAAGGATTTGGGAATTGTTATAGACGACAAATTAGGCAGCAATATGCAATGTCAAGGCCAGTAAGGTTTTGTCATAGGGGCATAAATTCTCGGGATGAAAATATAATTTTGCCTTGAATATGTTGTGCAATTTGGGACATCTGTTCTAAAGAAGGATATCACGGCAGTAGACAAAATGCAGAGACGAGCTACAGAATTGATAAAAGGAATGGAGCATTTTAGCTATGAAGAAAGGTTCACAAATATAAACCTCTTTAGTTTAGAAAAACGTTGCCTCAGGGGGGATATGATAACATTATACAAATATATACGGGGCCAATACAAACCCTTGTGTGGAAATCGATTCACAAACAGGACTATACATAGGACACGAGGTCATGCTTTTAGAATAGAAGAAAGAAGATTTAGTCTAAGGCAAAGGAAAGGTTTTTTTACTGTAAGAACAATCAGGATGTGGAATTCTGTGCCTGAAGAAGTGGTTTTATCAGAGTCCATACAGATGTTCAAACAGCTACTAGATGCATCCATGCAAAAACTTATTATTCAGTTATATTATTAATCAACTGTAGAGTAATAACTTCTTGATCCAAGGATAAATCTGACTGCCATTCTGGTGTCAAGAGGGAATTTTTTCACCAGTTTGTTACAAAATTGGAAGTGGTTCAAACTGTTTTGGGTTTTTTTTGCCTTCTTTTGGATCAACAGCAAAAAACAAATGTGAGGAAGGCTGAACATGATGGGTACAAGTCTCTTTTCAGCCTATTTAACTACGTAACTATGTAATAGAGGGAGAAAGAGGAGGAGCAGAAATACCCTCTTTTTATATATTTAAATATTATACTTGTATTAGACTTGGGCATTTGTTTTTGGACAAATGCGAATTAGTCAAACATTTGGGAAATTAATTAATTCATATGAATCAAGAATGAACTAATTGCATTTCGACTAAAATAACGGAAAAACACATTGCTTGTGGTATGAAATTAGTCCATGCAATTCATTCATTAGTCACTCATTCAGTTACAAGGATGGATTGATTAAATCATATAAAATTAGAAACGGTGGGGAACTCTGTTTAAACTTGCACAGAGGGAAAAGCCCTTACAAGCTTTCTGACTTGCCTGCCACTGACTTGCCTGCCAGTCCGCTCTGATTGGTTGCTTTACAAGCCAACCAATCAGAGTTCTCTGACTGAAATTGCATAGCGTGGAAAAGCCTTAACAAGGTCACTTTCCACTATGCAAACTGGTTCTGCATAGAAATCTTAATGGACCAACTTGGATGTATTTTTTAAGTGTCATGTTTTTGGGGGGTTTTCTTCATTTATTTTTTCAATCCGGTCCTTTTTTAATGTAATAGTAATTGGAACTTTAATTTGTTGTGAACAACAATCCTACTTGGGCAGGCACATTTCTTTAAACTGACAGAGAGTATAACTTTCACCCACAGCTTTGGGCACCTTGTGTGTCTGTGTTTATGTCTTCATAAATACCAGTGCTATTTTCGAACATAACATATCAAACACCAGTTTGTCCTATACTTTGAGAATGTATGTTTTTTTCATGGTCTTTTTACACTTTCTTTTTGGTTTTCCTCTTGCTACAGCATTTTACATGAGCTATCAATGAAAAAAGGGGCCTGGAAAAATATTGGCCTATTATTTTATAATTATATAATTATGAAACAATAAATATTACCATACAGTTTCAACAGCTTTATTTGTACTAACAGGATTTTTCAGGCAGTAGAATAACTGAGTGAAAAGTTTTATCCCTGTAGCAGTTTGTTTCCTTGGCATACATTTTATAAGTGGGGGTTTAATTTGAGCTTTAATATCCTCGTAGAGGTAGTGCAAGCTATTAATTTTTCAGGCAATGTCTACTGTAGACATATGTCATGCTCTATCAATCATTTTGTTTTGTTGTCATTACTGTGACTGGTAAATTCTAGTGTGTAGGTGGGAAATGCAGACAGATATTGAAAAATAGTAGAGGTGTATCAATGGAAAGAAAAAAAAATAATATTACGGTCAGAATACCATCTGCGTGAAATCCCCGGTCTTAATAAGCATATTTTCCAGTGACATGCTAAATGACACAAATACAGAAATTGAAAATGTGAAATTTATAAAAAAAAAAAGGAATATATTAAATTATTGCTTTAAATGCAAAAGCATCTGTTAAAAAAAAAATAAAAAGACATTTATATATATTGAAAACTATTTTCCAACAGACAATAGTCTGTTGTGACATCTAGACAAAGTCTGTTTGTACCGGCACATTATAGTGATCTCATCACATAGAGCTGTCTGAACGGCTCCCAAATTGATTTAGCACTGACCTTGATGGATCTCGTTAGGTCTACTAGACTGTTGCTTAGAAATAATACATAGAGCTCATATGTAGGACAGTTTTCATTTTAAGTACCAGAAGCAGACTTCACCGAGATAAACCCTGCACTAATAACCTCATAGCCTTACAGTTTGAGCCACAAGTCTTGAGTTAACTGACAACTCTTTGTATTGCTAATTAGTCCTTACAGGAAGCTCACAGAGACCGTGGACCTGGCAGATTTCCACACATTCTCTAATTGTATCAATATGAATTAACATTTGTCAAAAAGAAACTTATTGCATTTTACTTATCATGGTCATAAATTAAAGGGGAATGGTCACTCAATTTGTATAGAATATGTTTACTTATGCTCTAGAAGTAAATACATTTATGTCAAGTAAAAAAAAAAAAAAATGCAATGTTGAATTCCACACCACTTATTTACATCTATCCCAGAACTGGACTGCTACCTTGGTTCCCTGTCAGTCGTCATTATAAGTGTTGCCTGTTTCTACTATTTAATATAGATGAGAAGGATAAATGAAACAGTGGTCCTCTTTGTTTATCCTCCTCGTTTGCATTGTGTGCCCTGGCCGTGCACCTGCTAAATCTGTATAGGAACACTGTAGCCACTGTAATTGCTACATCTCAGTAACGTGGTTAAACTGTCTGGCATCTTCTAGGGCCATCTCTTCACTTACTGGCTACACATTTTTAGATGGTTTAACAATAAAGGAGAGCAGTCACCTCTGTGAGCAATGTAGTGGTTATGGTGCTTGGAATGTTAATTTAAAGTTTGATCATACGTTGAAGGAAAACTGTCACCTCAACATTATATTTTTAACATAATCTTTTGATCAATTGTTGAAGGGAAATAGATTTCTTTTTTTAATTTAGTATAAGTAAAAAAAATACATAAAAAAAAAATCAAAACCTCATCAAACCTGTAGTATTGGACATGATCCTTCAGCCATATACATACACCTTGAGTCAGACAGTGTTTGAAATCCAACAATTAGTCAGTCTGATTGTGTTCTGACTCTGCAGTCAGTGTACTAAGACTGTAGAAACTATTCGTCGGTTTTCCATCACTGTCGGAGCCTAGGTGAATGTACAGTATCTCACAAAAGTGAGTACACCCCTCACATTTTTGGAAATATTTTATTATATATTTTCATGTGACAACACTGAAGAAATGACTCTCTGGTACAATGTAAAGTAGTACTTGTAATACAGCCTGTACAACAGTGTAAATTTGCTGTCCCCTCAAAATAACTCAACACACAGCCATTAATGTCTAAACCATGGCAACAAAAGTGAGTACACCCCTAAGTGAAAGTTTTTGCATTCCCTAAAGATATTACAGACACACTCTAAGCACCAATACAACTTTAGTAAAGTGGTTTACTGTTCAATTATATGTAAAATCTCTTGGTTTATGTAGTCTGAGCCACACTTCGATGACCGTGACATATACAGACTTCCTACTAATTTTCTAATAATGACTTCAATCTCTTTAACATCCCTTATTGCACAGCATATTTCATGTTTTAAAAAAATATGTTTCTTGCTCTAATAATTGTCTGCTAGATCCATCAGCAGCCTCCTGTGTGTGATTAAAGTTTAGTTAAGAGATCAGGAGATAAGAACTAGTCTAATTCAAATTGATTCCCAGTTTTTGTTTCCTTCTACAATTAATAAAGAGGTGTTAGAATTTCAAAGCCATCTTCCACAATCAAAATTAGACTACTCTAGAATTAATTGTCAACAAGAGTTATTTAGGGCACGGTACAAACTTTGCAACACATTTTTCAACATTTTGGTCCCTTTAAAGGGTCAATACTGAAGAAAAGCATCCATCCCCGATTGATGTTGGAAATTTTGATGAAATTCAATAGTAATCCCCCAAACAGAAATATCTCAGATTAGATACATTTTCTTGTATAACATACATGTGATCGCGTGCAATGTATTTTAGATATACAGTGATTAAATCATTGAGAAAGCTATGCTAGGGTGTGCTTCTTAATGCCAACAGAGCTGTTAATGTTTTAAAGGAGTAACAGATGCCTTTAGAACACAGAGCTGTAATATTATACTTCCAATTGTGATACAAACATATTGCCGCTCTGCTAGAAATACTTTTTGCAATTTATTGATATTTTCCTTCTCTAACATGAATTCTCTTATTGGCATTTTCGGATAAGACTAAGCGTTTCCGAGTGCATCTTCATGTAAAGCTATCAATAATCTTTATATTTATGTCAATGCAAAAAAACTGAGCTTCGCCATGATAACTTCCAAATTATTGTGATGTTTTCTTCAGGGCACTTGTTCTATGAAAATACTTGCAGCATTGTGCTTATTTATTTATTTTACAATCAATCTTCTCATCTAACACCTGTCTCTTTGTTGTCTCATTTTTGTTCCCAAAACATTGGCTTTGAATATCCAACCAACTGGAAAAGCTTACCTGTGGTTCTATGCCTCATTGACTGTCCAAATGTCATCTTAAAACATATTATTTTTTTGTCTGTTTTTGTCTTCCATTTCCAAACCTTCTTACTTTTTCTGCAGGGCCCACATTCTGAATGATGTGACTGTACAAGGAAACTCCCAAACTCCTCTATAACAGACTTTTTCTATATTACGATGTGAAAGCCTGTCTGTGCTCCCCTATAGACTAATATAACAAGGTTTATATTTACTATTGTAACATAGTAACTACATTGTCCCGGAAGAACTTGATCGAATTAAAAACAAAGCAACTTTACAAATACATGTTAACCCTTACATTTTTAGAATACTATATATTTATAACTTGGACTGATTGAAAAATTACTACACTAATAAAACAGCTATTTGGTATACAGTATTTACTGCTATGCAGGGAAACCAAAATAATTATAATTACGTACAATATATTTAATTTATTTAAGATGTTTTTACAATATTCATTATCTTGCCATATTTCAAAATGACTGAAATGTATACATCTCTAGCAATAAGGATGTCTCTATAGTGTAGGACAGGCATAGGCAACCTTCAGCACTCCAGATGTTTTGGACTACACCTCCCATGATGCTTTGTCAGCATTATGGGTGTAAGAGCATTATGGGGTGCCAAAAGTTGCCTATCCATGGTGTAGGAGAAGGTAAGTGATGATTGGCCTGTGAGAGTTAAGTAGTTAGGCATACATTATTCCCTCTCCCATAATCTCACTTCAGTTCATTTGCATTTCGATGACATCTGCTCTAGATTTGGGGCTACAGTAGACCAGCGAGACTTCCCAGGTAAATTACCCAGCATACTCGGCAAGATTACCCGGTGTATAGGATAAACCTATTTAGACTGCTGACCTAGGCCGCAAGCCTGCAGAAGTCGTATCGCTGCACCCAGGACGTTGTATGCAGACTTTGGTCCCAGTGTAGGCTCAATGAAGGAGGTTCTCTGGCAAATGTACCAATTTTTATTGGGCTGCTCAGCTCTGGTATCAACATGAGAGTTTTTTTTTCCAGTAATAGGTTTGGATGACTTCTTACCAATTCAAGTCCAAACAAAATGGTTTATGTTTCTTATCTTTATTATACTCTGTTGAATATAATAGACTATCTGGCTATTTTATAGTGCGGAAACTCACTGCTACTCCAGTGGCTTTTCACTCACTGTATTTAAGCTATTATCTTTATGTTTATCTCTTTATCTCCTTAAAATGAGGGATTGACCATTAGGAAATTTCCCATATTTATTTGACTTATCTTGCACTGCTAACTGTATATTATGCTCTTACCTCAATAAAAAATGATTAATGGAGATTCACATATTTAAGGTGGCATGTTAGGGCTTCTACAATGCTTGGCTATGTATATTAGAAAGTTATGCAATACATCAGCCAATGTCACCTATGCATTTCTCATATTTCTCTTGATATACTCTTGATATACTCAATATTGTAGATCTTTGAGTATTAATATTAATTTGCCCAAATGCAATACAACAATACCCTTGTGCTGATATTAAGAACATCTAAAAATGCCACCAGTTTAATTTCTTCCCTTCCCAAACAGATACTGTGAATTTGAATATAATGTTTAAAAAGGGCAACATCAAACTCTGAGAGAGGTCAGCTTTGCAGTGTCACCATTCCAATTCCATTTGGTGTGACATGAGTGGATGTTGATAATTTTACTCATATGATCAGAGAGAAAACAGGATTCAAAATGAATGAATAATTTAAAAATGAAATGATGAATGATCTGCCCGAACCTAGCCATCGATAAGGATAAACAATGTCTGGAAATCAATGTATGTCAAAATTATAGCTAGAATTTTAATGCCACCACAAAATGATCTTCTGTCTAGTCATGGGTTGCTTGATTAGAATCACAGGTGTGTCCCTATAATTAAATACATTATTGGAAAGTGCAATTAGCTGAAAATGTTGATGTATCAGATAAGCAATTAAAATCTTTAGATATTCAAGTAGTGTGAATAACATCGATTTGGGCTGAATTCGTTCAGAAAAATAAGTTCTAAAATACTAATTTATTGTACATATTACTGTGGTTTTGAGATCATTTAGATCAGTGTTTCCCAACCCAGTCCTCAAGACACACCTACCAGTCCAGGATTTAAGGATTACCCAGTTTTGTCTAAGGTGTTTTTTCTTTTTTTTCTAAAAACACCTTAGACAAAACTGGGTAATCCTTAAATCCTGGACTGGTAGGTGTGCCTTGAGGACTGGGTTGGGAAACACTGATTTAGATAAATAAATTATGTAAAAATTTGAGCAATGCTCGTGTGTTTGTGTGTGTTCGTTCATTCAGTGGATACAACATCACAGTATTTAAATCCCAAGGAATGACATTAGAGCAAAAATATTTATTTGGAGAGGGGCAAATGCAGTAAACCACAAAAAAATACTTGCAGTTTGATTCTGCTGTATAGATGGATTGCTGTGCAGTTTGGGGAGATTGGACCTAGCAGTAGACTGTCTGCATCACAACCCTGTCTGCATCGTAAACTATTTATTCAAATACATAGGGTTTATTCACTAAATACTAAGTTGTAATGAATTACAATCTGAATTGCAAAATGTAGGTTCCAGTAGCCTAGCTATGCCTAGGCAGAATTGGAGAATGTTGTCAGATAAATTATTTTTATCTAGAATTTTAAATATTTAAATTCACTACATTTTACTTTTTTAGTGAATAAACCTCTGTAGTTTACTCTATAAAATAAAGAATTTAGTGTAAAGAATTGAAACTCAAACTACAAAGTTAAGGCCAAAGAAGTGGATTTGGAAAAATTCTCCAGTTCTGCAGTAGTTACAGTATGGCTATTTTGGGATTTAATTTTGCAATTTCTTTTTCGATGTTGCTTTGTGCGAATGCATTTGTGTATTTAAGCATGTAGGGGTGAATTGTAATAGGTATGTTATAGACATACTACAGACACATAAAGATATCCCAGCTTACTGAAGTGCTTTATGTGACTGTAGTTTGTAATTCATTTTTTTTTTTTAAAGTGCAAATTTCAATAGAAATTGTCTTCCACTTCTGTTAGCTCAAGAGAGCACCTCTTCCCCCTTTTATAATGAGCAGTACTACAGCTCATCGAGAAGCATTGGAAAGACCCGGTCATGTGCGACTGCATGCATGTGTCCGGCACAGAGTCTTCTCAGTGAGAAGCCTCGGACTGGAGTATTCCTCTGTACAGACTGAAAATCTGTGTCTGTGAAAGAGAAGACAGCTTTCAAAGGCTACAGACAGCAAGTCTGCAACTGTGTAGAGGTATATCTACTAAATAATGGGAAAAAAATCAACCAAGTTTTCCTTTAATTCAACTCCTCCTTATTTTATGTCTCCAAATTTACTACCCTCCTCATTCTCTCTTCACCTCACCTTTCCATACTCAACCTCCATCTGTATCTATCCTCCTTTTTTCAACCCCAATCTGTATCTTTCCTCCTTTATCAGCCCCCATCGATCTCTCTCCTACTGTCTAAATCCTCATCTGTGTCTCTCATACTGTCCAAAACCCCATTGTTGTTTCTCGTACTGTCCAACCCCCATCAGTGTCTCTCAACCTGTCCAAAACCCCATCTGTGTCTCTCCACCTGCCAAAAACCCCATCTGTGTCTCTCCACCTGTCCAAATTCTCATCTATGTCTCTCCACCTGTCCAATCCCCCATCTGTGTCTCTCTTCTCCTTTTAACACCCATCTCTGTTTTTCTATATCTACCTGCTAACCCTCACGACCTATGTGTCCCTCTAACCCCCCATGGCCTGTGTGTCTTTCTCTACCTGTTAACCCCGTGATACGTGTCTTTCTCTACCTGTTAACCCCATGAAATGTGTCTCTTTCTACCAGTTACTGGCACCGGCCAATCAGCCTCAAATAATGGCCAGGTGGCAACCATAATTAGGTCACATCTTCAAATCACTTGGGCATTGTTGACATTTTTTAAATTTTGGTAGCATTACTTAATGCATCCAGAAGAGACAAAATATTTAGAGAAATGTGGATCAAATACTTTTAAAAGATATTGGATACTTCCTGTGCTTTTTCAGAAGTTTGTGAGATGTCAGAAATGGAATGAAAGTGTCAGAAGCATTTCTGGACAGGAAGGGGGAGAGGAGTCTACTATGCTCAGTGCAAGAAGACCCAACAATGTAAGCAGTTATGTGCAGTGTTCATTATGGCGGCAATGGAATAGTTTTTTGGGGGGCTTTTAGAGTAATGTAATACATTTCTACAAAGGCTAAGCAAAACTGTAATAATGAATAAAAGCTGGAGCACCTGCTATTTCAAGGACATTGTAAGCACCCAGACCTCTTCATCTCATTGAAGTGGTCTGGGTGCCATGTCCTACACCCCATTTTAAAACATGCAGCTGGGTTATACCTTTCTGTAGTGACTGTCATACAGACACTATAGTCACCAAAACATTGTTAGCTTAATGAAGCAGTTTGGGTGTAAAGATCATATCCCTGCAGTCTAAATGCTCAATTCTCTGCCATTTAGGAGTTAAATCACTTTGTTTATGAACCCTAGTCACACCTCCCTGCATGTGACTTGCACAGCCTTCCTAAACACTTCCTTTAAAGAGTCATCTAAAGTTTATCCTTCCTTTATTGCAAGTTCTGTTTAATTTAGATTTTCTTATCCCCTACTATATTAATAGCTTGTTAGACCCTGCAAGAGTCTCGTGTATGTGATTAAAGTTCAATTTACAGAGAAAGAGATGCAATTGTTTAAGGTAAATTACTGATAAATCTGATTGAAAGTGAAACCAGTTTTTTTCATGCAGGCTGTGTCAATCATAGCCAGGGGAGGTGTGACAAAGGCTGCATAACCAAGTGATTTAACTCCTAAATGGCAGTGAGTTATGCAGTGAAACCTGAGAGGCATGATCTATACACTAAAACTGCTTCATTAAGCTAAAATTGTTCTGGTGACTATAGTGTTCATTTAAAAGGGACACTATAGTCACCTGAACAACTACAGCTTAATGTAGTTGTTCGGGTATGATCTATAGCTCCCTGCAGGCAATCTGATGTAAACACTGTATTTTCAGAGAAAATACAGTGAGAAAATACAGAGAAAATACAGTGTTTACATTGATTGATAGGAATACCTCCAGTGGCCGTCACTCAGACGGCCACTAGAGGGACTTCCTATCATGCAGGGCCCTAAAAAGGCCCTGTACACATCAGACGTATTAAAATACGTCTGACGTGTGCAGGAGAGAGAAGGCACTGTGTGCGCGCCATCTCTCTCCAGCCTGTCAGCAGAGGAGGGGGGCAGGCAAAGACCGCGAGCTGAGCTGTCAGTCAGCTCAGCTCGCGGCCGCGCACACTGCGCGCATGCGCGGTAGTGCGCTCAGGACTTCAGAGGGCGGCATGAATGCCGCCCTCTGAAGTATGTGCGCATGTGTGGCGAAGCCGCGCATGCGCACAAGGGAGCAATGACGTTTCCAAATGGAAGCGTCTGATTGCTCCCTGCTCGCGCCCGCCTATTTCGTCATTTTGACGAAATAGGGGGCGCGGCTTCACGAGGCTCCCGGCGCTGGAACCAGGTGAGTAAAGTCCTCTGCCTGGAGAGTCCCTTTAAATTGGAACACTGGACAATAAAGGAACAACTGAACAGTGTGTGAATTGTTGAAACTAATAAGAAACTACAAGGAAACCAACAAATAAAATTAATAATATAATTCAATAAATGATATGGATAAAAATTACAGTATATATGTGAAATGGAGGATAAGAACTTGGGACTGCAGGAAGGATAGAAGTTTTGTGAAGAATGTCAGTAAAGTTAGTATAATTATAAAGACAAAAAACCTCATAAACTTAGCATAATGAAGTATAAGGAAAATAACCCATCATGAACAGGAGAATTTGTATAAGGATGTGGTATGAGAAGTGATGCCCCTGGTGACTCAGTGTTCTAACAGCATGTGATAGAATCACACAAAATATAATTTAGTGGTAAAGATATTTTCACCAATTAAAGCCTATGAGCAGGAATAAAAGTCTTTTGGAACCATTAATTAAAAATACAGAGGGAGAACAAAAAACACAGAGGACCATATGAGGAGCAGAGAGTCCTCAAGACTGTCCCAAAGGGCCAGTAGAATTAAAACAGTAGGAAATTGGCTGTGAGACATATATGAATGAGTTAGTTAAAAATCAAACTTAACTGAGCATATTATTTTGTCGCGGAACAACTAGAGAACGTACTCACCAAAATGAGAAATGTAACACTATGAGTTCCATGTCCCACTAAGGAAAAATTTGTTAAAAACTAAATGTCACACAGCACAACACGAGATGAGTAGGCATCTATTTGTAGAAAAACATTTTATATTTTAGTATATATCTAAATGAGATATGATGAGAGTCGACAAAACCAATGCAGCTGTCTCCAGTGAGAACAATACATCTCAAGAGCTAATACATTAACCCACTGGAATCTACACTGATTAGATGGCTATAGAAACCCAATAATTAAATCAGAAAGGAGAACACTGCCCACAGAGTTTTAGTGGATGTTGATAATAGGTGACTCGGGTTGCGATGGATTACAAGTTATTAATCTCAAAGTTCCTTCAACTAGTTCTTACAATGATGGTTCTAAAACCAGTCACCATGAGATTTCATAATACTGGAAAGTGGTAAACAAAATAATTTGTGATTCTATCATATACATCTGGCATCTCAAACGTCAGCCTTCAGATGTAACTGGCCTACAACTCACATGTTTCTCTGGCCATAGTTTGTATTTAAAGAATTCTGGGAGTTGTAGGCCATCAGGATCTATGGGACTAGAGTTGGATGATCCTGATTTACATCTATAGGGATTCAGCAGTTAAGGCATATTAAGCTGGACAATTAAATGTTTCCACTGGATTAGTTCTGTTTTAATGGTTTGTGGAGAGCATGTGCCAGATCTTTAGACATCATTTGATTGTAAAGCCCTCTTAACGGTTATCAGAATGTTTTCACACTATACCATAACAAACTGCTTAGGAATGTATTAAGTTAATTGGCTAATGCCATGTTAAAGAAACCTCAAGCCCTGCACCCTACATCAGATTATAGCGAAGCAATATTATGGACAAAGACAGCTTTATGGCATGAATCATGTCAGATAATAAAAACTAGAGAAATAATGGATTCTTTTTTTCTTCTGTTTTTGCTTTTCTTTTTTTTAGAAACCCATGTTTCTGGTATTTATCTGTACATGTTAAAATGACATGTTTTGTAGTACATTTTGAGAAGATTAGTTATTGTTTAGAGATTGCCTTAGCCCTTGTTTTACATAATTAAATATCCCACGTATAATTAAATCTTAGCTGACATGCCATTAGTAGAACCAGTATACATTCCTATATCATCCTCCTTCTATCTTTGGAAATTAGGAAGGAAAAGGATAACAAATTCCAATACTCGTTAAGATTGCACAGGTAATTCCTATCATATTTTAATGCACGAAAACCCGGATTAAATAACGTTACCTATAACAGGCTTTTAATAATCCCTGTCACTACCCACTGCTGCAAACAAGAGATAATCAATAGGGGTAACTGATAAGAGATATACTGAATCATAATTCTCATGACCAAGCAATCATAGTAACTGCAACATTCTGACTGTCCTTTTCTACTCAGATATACAGCACTGAACTTGGTGTAATCCTCATCTTACAAAAGGTAAATAAAGCCCTATGTATCCAAGGGCTCATTCATTGCAGACTCTGGATTAGTACTAATATTTCATTTTTACATGACATTAATAACTACTATTAAAGAAGAAGTCTAACACGAAGCATGCAGAACATTCAAAGCAATAGGAGGTAACACATTCAAAGCAATTGGAGGTAACACATCAATAGAAAGTGCACTATTGGTCGGGGGTGTGCAGTGCATACTGTAGGTGTCTTGCCGAACACATGTTGAGTCTCTGCCTTTCCCCGCTCCCACCCCTCTCATCTTCTCATCTTTTCCACTCCCTTTGTTTTTTTTCTACAGCAGAAACAGTAGGCCTGACAAGCTGTCATAAACAAGGAGGTTTGGGTACAAGACAAACTAATATAGGCAATGATCAATATGCTATAGTTCTAACAGGTATGCAAACTTAATGCATATTGAGATTGTAATAACCCCTTAGTGACCAGACCGATTTTCATTTTTCTCACCTTTTGAGACCAGGGCTGTTTTTACATTTCTGCTGTGTTTGTGTTTAGCTGTAATTTTCCTCTTACTCATTTACTGTACCCACACATATTATACAATTTTTCTCTCCATTAAATGGTCTTTCTAAAGATACCATTATTTTCATCATATAATATAATTTACTATAAAACAAATTATAAAATATGGTGAACAAATGTAAACAAAACACACTTTTTCTAACTGTAACCCCCAAAATCTGTTATGCATCTACAACCTCCAAAAAACACCCATGCTAAATAGTTTCTAAATTTTGTCTTGAGTTTAGAAATACCCAACGTTAACATATTCTTAACTTTTTTTTTTGCAAGTTATAGGGCAATAAGTACAAGTAGCCCTTTGCTATTTCCAAACCATTTTATTTCAAAATTAACGCAAGTTACATTGTGACACTGATATCTGTCAGGAATCCCTGAATAACCCATCACGTGTATATATTTTTTAAAAGAAGACAACCTAAAGTATTAAACTTGGTGTATTTTGACACTTTTCATGCCAATCTATGCCGAATTTAAAAACAATTAAATAAGTGGTGATTTTTTTTTTGACACACATAGCAATTTAAGAATGCATGTACTGAGAACTTTAAGGGTTACTGCCAAAGAACACCCCAATATTTGTTCAACAACATCTCCTGAGTACAGTGATACCAGCCATGTATCAGTGTTTTGGGTTCTCTGGGGGCTAAAAGACCTTATTTGGAGGGTGCACATTCCAGTTTTCCAACTTGGAATTTTCTCAGCTGGTCATCATGCACCTATGTCCTATTTGGGACATCTTTGAAGCCGGCAAGTGTAATTTACCCCCATCAAACCATATATTTTTGAAAAGTAGATACCTTAGGGTATTTCAAATGGTGGTATTTTAACATTTTCAATGCACAACTTCTACCACCAGTCTTTGTCAATCTTTTGAGTAGTCATTTTTTTGTGTTATTTTTCTCTCACATTGTACTTTAGGCATGGTTTCTCAGTTCCTGATATGCATTACTGACAAAGAACACCCTAATATGTGTTCAGCAACATCTCCTGAGTACAGTGATACCACCCATGTATAGGTGTGTCGGGTTCTTTGGGGGTTATAAGACCTTATTTGGAGGGTCTGCATTCCAGTTTTCCAAATTGGAATTTTCACAGCTGGTCATCATGCACCCATGTCCTATTTGGGACATTTTTGAAGCCGGCCAATGTAATTTACCCCCATCAAACCATATATTTTTGAAGAGTAGACACCCTAGGGTTTTTTCAAATGGTGTACTAATTACTTTTCAAGTACTAATGTACTAATTCATGTACTAATTCTATAACCAGTCTTTGTCAAACTTTTGGGTAGTCATTATTTTGTGTTATTTTTCTCTCACATTGTACTTTAGGCATGGATTCTCAGTTCCTGTTATGTGTTACTGACAAAGAACACCTCAATATGTGTTCAGCAACAGCTCCTGAGTATAACAGTGCCCCAAAGGTTTTATGGGGTTTTGCAAACTTACAAGGGTCAAATGTGCTTTCCCCTTTTCCCCTTTCAAGTGCTTTCCCCTTTTCCATGTTTGCACATTGAAATTTGCCAGATTAGTTTGCTGGGCCTATGTTGCCTTTGAGACCGTATAGCAGCCGAGGAATGAAAATCAACCCCATCATGGCATACCATTTGTAAAAGTAAATAACCCACGGTATTCAAAATGGGGTATGTATGTATGTCCAGTCTTTTTAAGTAGCTACGTAGTTACAAACCCTGGCCAAATGAGCATTTTTATATATTGGTTTTGCATTTTTTCACACATAAACTGCAATTTCACCAATGATATTATCAGTATAATACATTTTACTGCTCTAAAACACTCATATTTGTGTAGAGTAATGTCTTGCGAGTACAACAGTACCCCTCAAGTACAGGTTTTATGGTGATTTGGAAAGTTACATGGTCAAACATAAGATTTGCCAATTTCTGTTTTTGTAAATTGCTATTTGCCAGATTGGCTATATTGCCTTTGAGACGGTATGGCAGCCCATAAATGAAAATTAACCCCACCATGTCATACCATTTGAAAAAGTAGACAACCCAGGGTATTCATAATGGGGTATGTCCAGTCTTTTGTAGTAGTCACTTAGCCACCAACGCTTGCCAAAGTTCGCATTCATATTTGTTTTTTGCATTGTTTTACACAAAAACTGAATTTTTACGTGTGATTTCATCGTCGTGATAAGTTTTACTGTTTTAAACACTCATATTTGTGTTCAGTGAAGTCTCCCGAGTATAACCCCACATGTACAGGTTTTATGGTGTTTTTAAAAAGTACAGGGTCAATAGAGGGCTTGTCCAATTTAGTTTGCCAGATTGGTTTGCTGGGTCTATGTTGCTTTTTGAGACCATATGGTAGCCCAGGAATGTGAATTAACCCCATCATGGCATACCATTTTCAAATGTAGACAACCCAGGGTATGCATGGTGATCACATGGCCCTGGAGGGCCGGGGTTGTCGGAGCTGCTGCAGGGGGACTGCTGGGGTCTATGGCAGTCCCCCCTGACCGTGATCGCCGTGGAGGTAAGTCCAGGGCTCCTATTTGCCATGGACGTACTAGGTATGTCCGCGATTCTTAATGGCTGTTTTTTGTCAGACGTACCTCGTACGTCCATGGTCGTTAAGGGGTTAAAGAGTATAGTGTGGTTATAGTGTCTAGAATGTCTCTTTAATTATGATATAGCAATGTGGGTGTTTCCAAACAGTGCTGCTAGAATTTAAAGGGACTTGATCTACTTTATTGTTCATTATTCATTTAAACTATGCTTGAAAATCCTCTGTTGCTTTCATGAGAAACTAGCAAACTTCAATTCACAGAAAGGTTTATCTTGCAGTGTATTACCTAAAAAAGTAAAATGAGAACACATGAATACTAACACACCTATAAATGTACTAAGGACTGTGTACATTGATTTAGAATAGCACAACCCAATTTGTTCATAGGTTGCCAGTGTAAAATGCATATATGTCAGATACACATTATTTCGTGCACGTTCAACAGCTTCTTTAAATGTCATTGTATTAGAATACCATTTCCATGCCATTAAGCAATGATAATGCTAATTTGCCATTAGTTTAGATGTCATTATGGATACATTTATAGAAGCTTTATTTTGACTGCAAATTAAGCCCCCTGCTGTAATGCATGTAGGCAGAGGGGAATACTGTTGATCAGGCTCAAGACCATGTATATACACAGAGGGGGTGGACAGTTGCAAGAATACCTCATTCCTGAAGGTGACTGAAAATTCAATGACACCTACAGTCACAAAACATTATAAACCACTGGGTCCAGGTTAATGTTTTGTAAGTATGATATTTGTAATAACCCATTTATATCATATCCATAGCTTCATTAAAGAGCCAGATGTCAAATCTTAGCATTCTTGTTATTGACTATACTGCCCAGGACCCTCTGCTCGCTAACTGTTGGTAAAGAATTCTGGGAAATGAATGTGAACACAAGCTGTAGGACCTGTACTAAGTACCTTCCAAATAGAGTATGTTAAAGGTGGTAAAGTCAATCTTTGTCCTTACACAGTGGCGTACACATGACCTATGGGGCCCCGGTGCGAAAATTGATCTGTGGGCCCCCCGCACGCTTACTCTGCGCAAGCCGGGGCCGCAACACATGGCGGCGGGCACCTGGTCGCAAGGGTTGCAGGGTTGCGACCCCTGCGACCGCGGTATGTACACCAGTCCACTACAGACACCCAGATCACATCAGCTCAATGAAGTGGTCTGGGTGTCAGGTCCCTCTAGTTTTAACTCTGCAGCTAAAAGCATAGCAGTTTCAGAGAAACTGCTATGTTTCACTGAGGGTTAATACAGCCTCTAGCGGCTGTCTCACTGACAGCCGCTAGAGGAGCTTCCGCGATTCTAAGACACTGAACGTCCATAGGAAAGCATTGAGTAATGCTTTCCTATGGGCGGTTTGAATGCGCGCACGGCTCTTGCCGTGCATGCGCATTCGGAGCTGAGCGCCAAGGGAGTCCGGCGCTGGAGAAAGGTAAGTGCTGAAGACACACACACACTCTCACGAACAGACGCATACACACTAGCTAACAGACACACACATTTACTGACAGAGACACACTCAGCGACAGACATACATACATACACACCCACTTACAAAACATACACTCTCACTGACAAACACACACTCACTAACAGACATCAAACAGACTCACTAACACAAACACACTCAGTAACAGACACACACAGTAACACACTCACTGACACTCACTAGCAGACACACACTCACTGACACTAACACACACACTAACACTCACAGTAACACACACACTAACACTCACAGTAACACTAACACACACACACACTAACACTCACAGTAACACTAACACACACAGTAACACTAACACACACACTAACACTCACAATAACACTAACACTCACAGTAACACTAACACACACACTAACACACACAGTAACACTAACACACACACACTAACACACACAGTAACACTAACACACACAGTAACACTAACACACACTAACACACACAGTAACACTAACACTCACAGTAACACTAACACACACACTAACACACACAGCAACACTAACACTCACAGTAACACTAACACACACACTAACACACACAGTAACACTAACACTAACACACACACTAACACTCACAGTAACACTAACACACACACACACAACAATACACTTATTTTAATTTAATCCCCCCAGCCTCCTTACCTTTTGGAGTGCTGAGGGGATTCCCTGGGGTCCAGTGGTGCTTCTGGGCTCCTGGGGGGCCGGTCACCGGGCGGGCAGTCAGGCTGGCCGGTGCGCGAGGGAGCACTCTCCCCTGAGTGCTTCCTCTTCAGCTCCCTCGCGCGCCGCGTACTGATACCGGCGCCGGAAGATGACGTCATTTTCCGTCTCCGGTATCAGTGCGGTGCGCGAGGGAGCTGAAGAGGAAGCACTCAGGGGAGAGTGCTCCCTCGCGCACTGGCCAGCCTGACTGCCCGCCGGGTGTAAGCAGGGCCAGCCTCGGTGGGCCCGGAGGTGGCCGGCTCCTGGGCCTCCCAGGAGAAGAGGCTGGCCCATTGCGTACATACCGGGTTGCAGGGGCGGCCTGGCCCCCTGGTGGGCCGGGCCCGGTCGCAGCCGCGACCCCTGTGACCCTGGTATGTACGCCACTGTCCTTACAAGATCTGTTCTAGAGAAAAGGAAACCAAGATTTATCCGCGTACATGAGGTAGAACACAAACTACCGATAACAATGAGTCCATCAATATGTTCTTAAAGGCTTGCTACATCCTGTGAAAGGAATAATAGTCCAGCGTATAAACATGCCACATGTGTAGCAGGTCACAACATAATGCTAACTGTTAAAATAGTAAACAGATCGCCTACCTTTGTGTTCTTCATTGTATCAGCTAAAAAAAGAAAAACAAACTATAAGTGAGTTATGAAAAAAATTAGGGTACAATTATTGCAGGCATGTTAACATATATATTTACAGTATATATACAGTATCACACAAAAGTAAGTACTCCCCTCACATTTCTGTGAATATTTTATTATATCTTTTCATGTGACAACACTGAAGAAAGGACACCTTGCTACAATGTAAAGTAGTAGGTGTACAGCCTGTATAACAGTGTAAATTTGCTGTCCGCTCAAAATAACTCAACACATAGCCATTAAATTCTAAACCGTTGGCAACAAAAGTTAGTACACCCCTAAGGGGAAATGTCCGAATTTGTCCCTAATAGCCATTTTCTCTCCCCGGTATCATGTGACATGTTAGTGTTACAAGGTCTCAGGTGTGAATGGGGAGCAGGTGTGTTAAATTTGGTGTTATCGCTCTCACACTCTCTCATACTGGTCACTGGAAGTTCAACATGGCACGTCATGGCAAAGAACTCTCTGAGGATCTAAAAAAGGATTGTTGCTCTACATAAAGGTGGCCTAGGCTATAAGAAGATTGCCAAGACCCTGAAACTGAGCTGCAGCCTGTTGGGCAAGACCATACAGCGGTTTCACAGGACAGGTTCCACTCAAAACAGGCCTCGTCATGGTTGACCAAAGAAGTTGAGTACACGTGCTCAGCGTCATATCCAGAGGTTGCAATTGCTGCAGAGGTTGAAGGGGTGGGGTCAGCCTGTCAGTGCTCCGACCATACGCCACACACTGCATCAAATTGGTCTGCCAGGCTGTCATCCCAGAGGGAAGTCTCTTCTAAAGATGATGCAGAAGAAAGCTTGCAAACAGTTTGCTGAAGACAAGCAGACTATTATTGGATTACTGGAGCCATGTCCTGTGGTCCGCTGAGACCAAGATAAACTTATTTGGTTCAGATGGTGTCAAGCGTGTGTGGCGGCAACCAGGTGAGGAGTACAAAGACAAGTGTGTCTTGCCTACAGTCAAGCATGGTTGTGGGAGTGTCATGGTCTGGGCTTGCATGAGTGCTGCCGGCACTGGGCAGCTACAGTTCATTGAGGGAATCATGAATGGCAACATGTACTGTGACATACTGAAGCAAAGCATGATCCCCTCCCTTCGGAGACTGGACCGCGGGGCAGTATTCCAACATGATAACGACCCCAAACACACCTCCAAGACAACCACTGCCTTGCTAAAGAAGCTGAAGGTAAAGGTGATGGACTGGCCAATCATATCTCTAGATCTAAACCCTATTGAGCATCTGGGGGGCATATTCAAACAGAAGGTGGGGGAATGCAGGGTTTCTAACATCCACCAGCTCTGTGATGTTGTCATGGAGGAGTGGAAGAGGACTCCAGTGGCAACCTGTGAAGTTCTGGCGAACTCAATGCCCATGAGGGTTAAGGCAAGGCTGGAAAATAATGGTGGCCACACAAAATATTAAAACTTCGGGCCTAATTTGGACATTTCCACTTAGGGGTGTACTCACTTTTGTTGCCACCGGTTTAGACATTAATGGCTGTGTGTTGAGTTATTTTGAGGGGACAGCAAATTTACACTGTTATACAGGCTATACACTTATTACTTTACATTGTAGCAGAGTGTCATTTCTTCAGTGTTTTCACATGAAAAGATATAAAAAAATATTTACAAAAAATTTGAAATATTTACACTTTTGTGAGATACTGTATATACAGAGGCGTATTTATTATTTTTCAACTTACTGTTTTCTATGGGCCATAACTGTACATCTACTCAGTTTAAGCCATGGTCACTAATGGATATTAACAGGGTTATTCACTAAAGTCCAAACGGCATTCGTACCAAATAAGGCAAAACCATCCAGCTGCATTCTAGGCCATTCTGTCATGCCTTAACTATGGTATCCTCTTACTTCCTGGTTCCACGGAGCCTAGCCACACCCCTGTATAACACGGTCTGCCTATTTAATCTGACTGCACCAGCTGATCAGGGCTGGATTATTGAACTACGTTCCTTACTCACAACCCGGCTACAACTTCGTTGTGAAAGCCTCTGCTACCAGACCGGACTGAAAGACTCTGCAAAGTTCCCTTCACCTCTCCTCATCCACGACTAAAGATTAAACACTCTTCATACGCCTCTGAGGAGATCTCGGGAATCAGTGTTCTATGTGCCGGAAGCTAAGTAAAACCTCTGTGATAAGCATTGCATCTCAAGCTGTTATTTCCTGTCTCCAAAATCCTTCGATAATACAAAACCGTTACAGCTAACTTCAACTCATACTTTATCTCAGTTAGCTGCATCTGTCTTGCTTCGGTTAAAGTCTATGGAACAGCTATTGTGACTGCTTATCACCTAAGCCGTTGATTCTACTAAGAGACTCTTTATTGATTCAGTGTCTGCAATTTACTATCGTTTACTCCTTAAAGCTACAGTGCCTGTAATTGTGGACTTCAGTTATCATTTACTACTTAAAGCTACAGTGCCTGTAATTGTGGACTTCAGTTATCATTTACTACTTAAAGCTACAGTGCCTGTAATTGTGGACTTCAGTTATCATTTACTACTTAAAGCTACAGTACCTGTAAATTGGAATTAAAGTCATTACCTTTTACTTTTTATAATAAATATTCAAACTATACGAAATCTGCAGTTGTGTTCCTTCATAACAAATGTTTAGACGTGACACATTCGTAGAACAAAAGTTGGATATTGTTCAGGATGTGCATCAAAGTCCAAAAAAATGATGTACCTGCTGGCAGTGCTAGTAGCCAGCAGGCAAATAGTAAAAAACTCTTGGTGGCTCAAGGATTAATTATGTGGTGGCTTGCCTGCACTTGCTAGCCTTCCGCCACAATAAATTAGAGCCCACACCAGTCGCCCATGGGTGGAGTGACAGAGGGGACAAACAACCTCAAGCTAGTTGAAAGAATGGAAAGATTACCACGACCATCCAGTTAGATGGCTGTAATGAAGTCTTGGCCGCCACTAGCTAGTGCATAGGTCATCTGTTGGGGGAATAAAAATAAGTATCATGCAGCAAATTGTACAATGCACTATGGGAATGCATTAAAGCACTTACTTTAACTATTCCTACCAAGCATCACTTTGCATATTTTGCAGTTTGGTAGGAATAGTACTTAAAGTAAGTGCTTTACTTCTGATGTTTCATTCACCAGGAATAAGGAATAAGGAAAACACAGTATCCTCCACATGTCTTTTCCCATAGTCATTGCTATTGAAATACTCATAAGTGACAGTACCTCTTTAAATCTGGCAGGGAAAGAAATATGCATATAGTATATGTATCGCACCTGATTTGGTAGGGCCCATAAAATCCATTCCTTGGATTCATAAACCTTTTTTTTCAGCAAACTAAACATTCTTTACCAGTTTTTTATCATTCTGATCTTCAGAAAGAAAATGTAATTCCCATGTACTATATGATGATTAACAAATGTCCTAATTTAATGATAGAAATATATACCCTTATTTACTGCCCTTACTCATCCCTTCAACAAATGGTAAAACCATTCCTTCTGCAAACGGTAAAACTATCCCTTCAACAAACGGTAAAACCAGGCTATGTTGCTTGCATGTTATCGAACACATTAATAGACACATGGTGGAAATGGGAATCTAACATGTAAAAGATAATTGGAATTTTGAGATTTGTTTACTGAATAATACAAAATAGGAAGTCAGATGAGGCTAGCAACTTTTGCCATGAAGTGGATGTGCCAATTATTGTCCTTTCTTTAGAGAACAAAACTCGCAAATCTCAGTATACATAGTTCTACTTTTGCCGTATACATAAGGTGGCATTGTATATCCCAGCAATAGTCTGAAATAATTATGAGCATTATATATGTTTAAATCTGATTAAATGCAAACTAATCATATATAACACGAACATTAAATGAGCTCATCTCTGAATATTTGTGAATGTTTTAATTCATCTAGTAAATTCGTATTGTTCTTACTTATTTTGGGATATACATATGGTCTGCATTTGAAGAAGAGTTCAAAATGATTTGCCGTCATTCAAAAGAGACAAGTATAATCACCATCCATTTTAGCACAGCACAGATGAGTAAGTTGTTCAAGAACTGAGTGTGATGCTTTTAGTAATGACTGCGCTAATTAGGTTTTCACATACTAATAAACACTGCAAAGCAAACTTCACGAAAGGAAAACAAAATAATTGACAGGTTAACTGTACAAAGTGGAGCTGGGCTGACGGACGATTCTAACGTTCCTTATGATGACTTTTAATAGAGCAGTTTCTGGACTGTTTAAAATACGTGTCTCTTCCTTACTGCATAGGAGGGAATTGGGGATTTCAAATCATTCGAAGCATTAATAAGGGATATACAGATATGCTGAGAGACAGATACACTGACAAATATGTGTGATATGAGATATAGACATACAGACTGACAGATATATAAAATACATAGACAGATGGACTGGCAGATGGATATACAGACACACTGACAGATTATATATATATATATATATACAGGCAGATCTGTCTTCATCATTTAATAATACATGAGTTAAGTGTTAATGCTAATGACATCCATCCTTTACATCAACCAGCACAAAGTCATCAATTTCAGGTCAAAGCATTGATACTCAAGCTCCCCCTACCCTCCACACCCCACACCCTCCCCCCCCCCCAAAAAAAGTGGGGGACCTACAGCTGAGGTCCTGCTTATCTCACCTAAAGAGCAATCCTGCTTTATTATATTCAGGGTAATGCAATCCTGCTTTATAATATTCAGGGTATGCATTATAGCATATGCACAGAATTAAATATATATCATATGGTGCCCAGAAATCCCTCCAAAATCCATATCAAGGTACAACATTTAAATCTAAAGCGTGTTGCACCCTTACAATCTGCTAACATTGAACACCTTGGGTTACATATTTGTATAATAAAAGGGGAAAAAATATATACAACTTCATATCTTTCAAACCTGATTTAAAACTGTCATGATTATTACTCACTAATTTGTGAATTGTTGGGAATTAAAAGTGAATTTCAATTAAAATCTTCAAGGCAGCCAGGCGTTTATAGTAGCTAAAATTAGGCATTAAATTAGAAATTCACTTTTATTTCACAAAAATTCACACTTCAGCGAATAACCCACTCTTTGTGTATCTTTTGTAAACACGATTTGGTGGATTGCTGTGTCATATTGAGAGGTGAATTAGCCTATATTTGCATATCAGAACAATACGTGTAATATGGCCTATATATATTTGTAATGGGGATATCTTCGCAAGTCAAAACATATGTGTGATACAGCCTGCTAGTATCAAGTGCCTGTCTTGATGTGGTAGGAGCAGACTGTAAATGATGCTGTTTTTGTTTGTACGTTTAAGTAATTTAATTTATTGCTTATAGTACATAATTTCAAGACAACATTTTATTCCCTTCAAAACCAGTGAAAGGCATAGTAAGTGGAATAAATGTCTATATATAGGAGAAAATAATTCATAATATGGAAATCTCATATTGTGCGTTTATTTATTACTGGAAAAATGTGCACGTTTCTTCACTTGTCATTTTAATTATCTGAAATTTGCTTGCAAAGAGTATTGTTTCGTTTTTGACTGGTTTGGTGTGGATTCTTTTGGATATATGGAAAGGTAGAACTTAAAGTGACACTATAGTCACCAGAACCCTACAGCTTAATGTACTTATGCTGGTGAGTATATTATGTCCCTACAGGCTTTTGAATGTTAACACTGGCTTTTCAGCTATGCATGGAGATGCTGAACATTCCCCATAGAGATGCATTAATTCTCGCCCTGACGCGTATCCTTGGCTGAGATCATCAGAATTGACCATCTAAGCCAATCCAATGTTGAGATAGTCAGTTCTGATGATCTCAGCCAAGAAGACGTATAGGGGGCGTATAGCGGACGTATAGCGAGCACCTCACTGAAATAAAGATTTTTTTTTTCCTATTTAAGGGAGGCAAGGGGAGAATGGCCACCTAAATATTGTTTTTAACACTATTGGGTTAGGAAAATACTTTTTATTCTTGATCCCCTAGTGTTCCTGAAATGGACTTTCTTCCGCTTCATTCAAATTGTGATCATACAATATTTGCTTTATGAAAAAAATATAAGGAATGCCAGGCTTATTCACTAAAGTGAGAATTTGAAGAGAATTTAAAGTGAATTCCAAATTCAAGGCAGAAATAGCTATGCTTCCAGTTTGGCTATTTTGGTCTTAAATTTGAAACTCACCTTGAATTCACTTTGAATTCTTTAGTGAATAACCCTTTATGATATGACTGTTCATCCCACATTAAGTAATAATGTGATAACTGAGGAATGAGGAAATCCAAACCAAAAAAGAATATAAATATAGACGTGTAAGAAACGTATAGCTCAAAATATATTTCTAGAGAAAAATGATTTCATAAATGGAATATAATAATTATTATAGCTGCTACCACACTGAATGTGCAAATCTCCAAAACACCACACAATCAAGTACAATATACAATGGAACAATGGAGCGCTTATTTATAATTGTGGTACACCACATGCAATACCAGTGATACACTTAACTTTTTCTATACAGAGATGTATATTCTGTTTGTGGTGGTACCTTTAAGACAAAAATAAAGTGTACATAGTGCAAACTATTAACCACTTATGAATGTGATATACGTTATAACAAGTGAACACTCGGGGGCGGAGCTTGACAGCCAAGCTGAGTGGTCGCACCTCAGCAGAGCTCCTGTCTAAATAGCCTGAAAAACAAGCAAAATCGCTGCAAAACCTGCAAATTCAATGCCTTTACGCCCAGACACTGGGGCTTAATATCCAGACAATGCATAACCGAGCCTGGGACCACAAAATGCGACCGATTCCAGGGGATGAACCTGAGGCCTACCTGCGGCCTACTCAGGAAGCATGGGGGAGACGGCCGATCCCTCAGCTGACTGCAGCCTGTAACAAAGAAGGTCTGGTGAAAAGAAGGGAGTGTAACCCTTAAACTACACCAAGCCGTTTTACTGAGCCAGTTTGAAGGCTCTATTCTTGTGAGTATAACAGCTCTATTTATTTGTTGATATACACACTAACAGAACTTCACTATATTCTGTGTATCCATTTCTCCGAGATACCAAGGGAACCTATACATCTATCCAATTGGAAAAAGGGGAGAGGTCGCCCTAAACAGACTCTCAAGCGCTTCATACCAGAGCTAGGTTTCCATAGCTCTGGAATCTGTGAGTGTTCACTTGTTATCACGTATATCACATTCATAAGTGGTTAATAGTTTGCACTATGTACACTTTATTTTTGTCTTAAAGGTACCACCACAAACAGAATATACATCTCTGTATAGAAAAAGTTAAGTGTTTATTTAAGTGTATCACTGGTATTGCACGTGGTGTACCACAATTATAAATAAACGCTCCACTGTTCCATTGTATATTGTACAAAAAAGAAGAATGTAGGCGAACCTGTGGTTTAATGGTTGAATGATCTTAAATGAAATAAATATGTGATCTAAGTACTGCAGCTGTATTAAAAAAATATAATAAAATGTATTTTA
This sequence comes from Pelobates fuscus, assembly GCF_036172605.1. Taxonomy (NCBI): domain Eukaryota; kingdom Metazoa; phylum Chordata; class Amphibia; order Anura; family Pelobatidae; genus Pelobates; species Pelobates fuscus. Next base: position 102,572,671 of record NC_086320.1, read on the forward strand.
TAATACTTACACAGTTTGATACGTGTATGCTTAACTTAAGATCTCCTTCTACTCCAAGCCTAAAGCTCTGGTCCAAACTAGATGTTTAGAAGGTAGCTGTATTGTTTTATTGTTTTGTTTTTTTGATTAAAGGCAATAATGCTCACATACCTAAGTAGGAAACAGTTATTGGGTGTACTTTTTCTCTGCAGCAAGAAAACGTGTATAGTTTAGGTGAGTTTGAAGGGTACTCTCTGAATATTTAAAAAAAGCTATCATACAAAATGGTTGGTGGAACACATGCTATCTGCTACTGGAATTTTAAGCAGGCAAGAATACTGAAGTATGACATCACAATAGAAACTGGAGTCATATTACTGTCAAAAGTTCCAAGTAACCAATAGATTCTGCCTGTCGGTTCACCAACCAGCCACCAGCCAGTCAGGTAGAACTTACCATTAAGCCTTAGTAGACACCTGTCTCAAGTCCCAGTTGGATGTCATTGAAGTGGAAAGGCTTGGAGCTAAGTGGTTGCTTTGTTCACATTAGAAATAGTTGTGACTTTTTGATGTAAATATAGCTTTTGGTAAAACTACTCCCAACCTTGGAAATTTGTTTTGCTCATTTACATGCTAAGCCCTGTTCATTTTCTACTTGTTTTTATACCATAAATACCTGTTATCTAATTATTTTACCTTTTATTTAGGCGGTTGTGCAAACCAAGGGAATTGACATTGTAAGTAGAAAGACCATAACATACCTCCCAACATGTCCTGAAGATGGCACAGGGGCTGGGGTGGATAAAGGGGGCACAGGTGCTGGGATGGGTAACGTGGGGCACAGGGGCTTGGATGGATAAAGGGGGCACAGGGGCTGGGATGGGTGAAGGTGGCACAGTGTCTGGGATGGGGAAGGGTAACACAGCGTCTGGGATGGGGTTTTTGTCTTTAAATCGGGACAGGTGGGAAGAGTTTGGAGGGGGAACACCCACCACCTGACAAGCGTCCTGGCCACCCTTCAGTTATCTGGACCATGCAGGGAACATGTCTAATGATGCACTCGCGTTGTGCTGCTTGTGGATAGTTCCCTGGTGTCTCTAGATGCAGGTCATCAGGGATCTAAAGCGGGGCGGCAGAACAGCACCCCAAAATTGGAGGGCAAGCCATTATGTGAATAGACTGGCACAATTTTGGTCTCCCTCAACTAACCATATGCCTGCTAAAGGGGGAGCAAAAACCCAAGAGCAGGTAAAAAATACTAACAAGGTTATGTGCTAGAATTGAGTGTGAATGCAAAGAGAATCTCAGGTCAAAACAACCAAAGTGGAAAAATAGTCTAAGACGGTTATTTTTTTAGTTCAACTACTATGGCCTTAAATTTAAAATTCACTTTGAATTCTCACTTTAGTAAATATCGCTGTTAGAAATATAATAATATTCATACTCCAAAGGGACGGCTGTTGCTTAATACGATTTTTACTATTATGTTTACTTCTCCCTTATGTTTAACAAATATGCGTTTATGACATGTGAAAACTAAAATTAGATTTAAAAATTCACACCTATTTATCAAGAACCTGGGCTCCTCCATCTCCCTATCAGTTATTAGTATAAGTTCTGTTCTGTGGCAGTCAGCATAGAGAAAGCATACAGAGAAGAGGAGAAATTAAATGTTGTTTCTATTTCTCCTCCTCATTTGCATTGGGTGCCTTGGTTGTGCCTGGACTGAACTGGATTGTGTTGTCATTTGCTCTATCTATAATACAAATGTAAAAAAAAAAAAAAGGTGATTTTCATTGTTTTATTTAGTGATATAATTTGTATAGAAATTATATACAACTACATTACAAGTACTGTACATTAACCTCACCCATAGCTATTGGGTCCGGTAATCCTATTTATTGCTAAAAATAAAACAAGTTATGAGTTTATCCATCTTAGAGAGTAGTTTACAATAAACAGTTTAGCAAAGAAACACAAGGCACAGTGAAGACATTTAAAGGCATACTGTCCCCAGGAGGTTAAACAATACTTAGCATGGATCAATCTACAATCATCATTAATCCACCAAGTTCATGTACAATTGGGCATATTTACGACACGGTCACTAAAATGGGAAATAAATATAAGCTTTCATTTAAGGATACAAAACATTTAAGATCAATACAGTCCCCTGTTTCTCTTATTACAAAGAAATAGACTAGCAGTCTCTTTCGTACAACTGATTTATGGAGGTGGGACTGACACAAACCACCATTTATAGCAAAAAAATGTGTCACTACGAGCCATAAAACTCTTTAAAAACACCCAATTTTTATTTATTTATTTTTGAACAATTAGATTATAAATGCGACAGAAAAAAAAACTGCGAGAGTAAATATATTCAATATAATATAATAAAATATGATAGCTTCATGTGTCCAAACATAAATAATAAATAATCATAAATAATGGCACCGTTCATAGATTAGTTGTCACTATGTATATTAAGCGTTTCAATTATTCCTCTTTAGTTTGATAGATAAATGTGTACACTCTTTATTTGGCAGCCGGAGGAGGAATATAGAACGTTTGTTAGGAACAATAGCTGCTGTACAGTTTTAAATGAAAAGAAATAAGTGAGACGGAAATATATAACTTGTTATACCTTCTTCCTCTTCATGTTTGATGCATCCGTACCATTTATTATGCAATTTGTTGAGGTTTGACAAAGTAATTGTCTAGCAAACCATAGCTTTAATGACATTTTTCTCCTTTAAACAAAAGAATGTATTATTAGAAAAAGTATTCTACAAAATAGCTTAATGCATCAGATTTTTCTAAATGTAGCTAATACATATGTTAAATACGTCTTATGTACTATTTACATGATGTGCGCATTAATATTAATGACGCAAAATCTTTGGCTTAAGATGAGACAAATGTTAGTGTCCTTTCAATTGCCTCCTTATTCCAGTTTTAAATTACATTGAATGTATCGGCTCGGTGAGAAACACAGGGTTTTGTAAGCCAAAGGAGCATACATAATTCATTAATTGAAAACATATATTCTTTCGCAGATGTACAATATATTCTGCCAACATTATCCACTCATTCGCTCCTTAATTCCTAAGATTTCATCTTGGAGTTCTCCCTAGATATTTGACTTAAATAAAAAGTATGAAAAAAAAGAACAGAGAACGAGATTTACAATCTGTCCTTGAAAGTGTGGTGTTCAGCAAATATAATTTGGGTTCAAACTTTCAATTGTCGGTGAACAGAAGCGCTAAGCATTATGTTGAATTGATATGGTTGTATTAACATCTTTCCAATCATGCACACATAAAATCAGATATTTATATTCAGTTTGTCATAGTATTTTGCTGTATAAATTCTACAGAGATGTAGATCTACTGTTTAAAAAAATTAAGCCACCTCCTACCAAGTATCCTTGGGGATAGTAAGTCTATGTTGTCCACTTCAGAAATGGATCTGAAAATTCCATAATGTATTCTCTGATTGGTAGAGGCTGATATGAGAAATTGTAAGTTACTCACTAATAGGGAATTGTAGTAAAAGAGTGCCCATCCATGACTTTTGTACCGTGATGTCTTCCAGGATGCATAACTCTAAGTGTAGGCTTATTATCTAGCAAGCATGCCATGGAACAATCTGAATGTAGTAGTTTATTTCTCACCTGCCCTAACTCTGCAACCTCGCTCTACAACTCTCTCCTCTCAACTAGACATCACGGCACCTCCTACATTTAAACGCAGCAACGTTCTCAATTAAAACCCTGGCACACCAAGCTGACCCGATATCTCCAAAAATGTTCTAGAACTGCTGAACACTGTTGGAGAAAGTCTCACTATGCACCTGACTTCATCCGCTATAAATTTATGCTGCACTCCTACACTCTGGCTCTTTCCTCTACAGAAGTAAATTACTTCAACTTCCGCCAACCCAAATGCCTATTTCACACTTTTAATGCTCTCCTTCGCCCTGTTGCTCCCCCTCTTCCTACCACTCTGTCCACCTCAAACTTTGCAACTCACTTCACTGAGAAGATTTCTACAACCAGGGAAGAGATCTCTAATCTCTCTCCTTCCCCTTCCAATACATCTTCCAAAATCACCCAACCTCATTCACTCCACTGTTCTATGCTCATTCGCATCTACTACAACAGAAGAGGTTTCTACTTCCGCTCTAGTCCTTCCACCCCACCACCTGTTCCCTCTAACCTATTCCCTCATATCTCATCCGCACTCTGTCTCCCTCTCTTGCTACTAAAAGTGTGAAATGGAGATTTGGTATCCGATATTACTGTAGGTGAAAGTTTAGGATCCAGTGATCATCAGTCAGTGTGGTTTAATATAAGAACAGTGACTGAGTCACACCACACAAAAACAAAAGTTTTAGACTTTAGAAAAACAGACTTTTCTAAAATTAGAATATGTGTAAATGAGTCATTATCAGACTGCAGCAATTTAAATGGAGTCCAGGAGAAATGGGATTATTTAAAAGTTGCACTACTGAAGGCAACAGAAAATTGCATTAGGCTTGTCAGTAAAAGCAAAAAATTCAAGAAACCACTGTGGTACTCCGCAGATGTGGCCAAAATAGTAAAAAACAAAAAGTTAGCATTTAGTAATTATAAAAAAAAACAGAGTGAGGAAGACAGAATGATCTATAAGATTAGGCAGAAAGAGGCTAAGCAAGTTATAAGAGCTTCCAAATCACACACAGAAGAGAAAATAGCACAGTCAGTAAAAAAAGGGGGACAAAACTTTTTTTAGATACATAAATGAGAAAAGAAAAGTAAAACAAGGATTAGTTAGATTAAAAACAAAAGAAGGAAGGTATGTAGAAGAGGATAAAGGTCTAGCTGACTGCTTAAATTAATATTTTTGTTCGGTATTTACAGATGAAAATGAAGGTAAGAGACCTCAGTTCAGAAAAAGGATAAATGAGTCATTTATTACACGTGAGTTTACAGAGGAAGAGGTTCTATTTCAACTGTCAAAAGTAAAGACAAATAAGTCAATGGGACCTGATGAAATACACCCAAAGCTATTAAAAGAGCTTAGTGGTGTACTAGCAAAACCATTAACAGATTTATTTAACCAATCATTGATAACACGAGTAGTCCCAGAAGATTGGAAGTTGGCAAATGTTGTGCCCATTTACAAGAAAGGTAATAGGGAGGAGTCGGGCAACTATAGGCCAGTATACCTTACTTCAGTAGTGGGGAAAGTGATGGAAACCATGTTAAAGAATAGGATTGTTGAACATCTAAAAACACATGGATTTCAAGATCAGAGACAACATGGGTTTACTTCAGGGAGATCATGCCAAACTAATCTTATTGATTTTTTTGATTGGGTAACTAAAATTATAGATCAGGCAGGTGCAGTAGACATTGCTTACCTAGATTTCAGTAAGGCTTTTGACACTGCTGCACATAGAAGGCTTATCAATAAACTGCAATCTTTAAGTTTGGATTCCAATATTGTTGAATGGGTAAGGCAGTGGCTGAGTGACATGCAACAGAGGGTTGTAGTCAATGGAATATATTCGAAGCTTGGGCTTGTCACCAGTGGGGTACCTCAGGGAGCTGTACTTGGACCCATTCTCTTTAATATTTTTATTAGTGATATTGCAAAAGGTCTTGATGGTAAGGTATGTCTTTTTGCTGATGATACTAAGATATGTAACAGGGTTGATGTTCCTGGAGGGATAAGCCAAATGGCTAATGATTTAGGTAAACTAGAAAAATGGTCAGAGTTGTGGCAACTGACATTTAATGTGGATAAGTGCAAGATAATGCATCTTGGACGTAAAAACCCAATGGCAGAGTACAGAATATTTGATAGAGTCCTAACCTCAACATCTGAGGAAAGGGATTTAGGGGTGATTATTTCTGATGACTTAAAGGTAGGCAGACAATGTAATAGAGCAGCAGGAAATGCTAGCAGAATGCTTGGTTGTATAGGGAGAGGTATTAGCAGTAGAAAGAGGGAAGTGCTCATGCCATTGTACAGAACACTGGTGAGACCTCACTTGGAGTATTGTACGCAGTACTGGAGACCGTATCTTCAGAAGGATATTGAAACCTTAGAGGGAGTTCAGAGAAGGGCTACTAAACTGGTTCATGGATTACAGGATAAAACTTACCAGGAAAGGTTAAAGGATCTTAACATGTATAGCTTGGAGGAAAGACGAGACAGGGGGGATATGATAGAAACATTTAAATACATAAAGGGAATCAACACAGTAAAGGAGGAGACTATATTTAAAAGAAGAAAAACTACCACAACAAGAGGACATAGTCTTAAATTAGAGGGACAAAGGTTTAAAAATAATATCAGGAAGTATTACTTTACTGAGAGGGTAGTGGATGCATGGAATAGCCTTCCAGCTGAAGTGGTAGAGGTTAACACAGTAAAGGAGTTTAAGCATGCGTGGGATAGGCATAAGGCTATCCTAACTATAAGATAAGGCCAGGGACTAATGAAAGTATTTAGAAAATTGGGCAGACTAGATGGGGCGAATGGTTCTTATCTGCCTTCACATTCTATGTTTCTATGTTTCTATGTTACTTCTCTCACTAAAGTTTCCAATCTCTCCCTTTCCTCCAGTTCATTTCCTTCATCCTTCAAGCATGCAACCATAACGCCCATCCTCGACCCCAACTCACCATCCAACTACCGCCCGATATCGCTACTGCTGAGAGAGTTGTGTATGCGAGATTGACAGATTTCTTTGAATCCAACTCTCTGCTTGACTCGCTTCAGTCTGGATTCCGCACTCGTCACTCTGTTGAAACAGCTGTGACCAAAGTATCCAACGATTTAATCGCTGCTAAATCTCACGGCCATTACTCTATTCTAATTCTCCTTGATCTTTCTGCTGCCTTTGACACTGTTGATCATCAACAGCTTCTTCTCATTCTCCATTATCTTGGTCTAAGAGATATTGCTCTCTCCTGGTGCTCCTCCTACCTCTCCCAGTGCTTTTTCAGTGTTTCTTTCTCTGGCTCTACCTCTTCTCCCTAACCCCTCTCTGTTGGTTTCCCCCAAGGTTCAGTCCTTGGTCCCCTACTGTTCTCCATCTATACTGCCTCCCTTGGTAAACTCATCAGCTATTGTGGCTTCCATTATCATTTATATGCATATGACACTCACATCTACCTCTCCTCTCCTGATCTCTCTCCGCCCATCTTGACTCGTGTCTCTGACTGCATCTCCGTGATTTCTAATTGGATGGCTGCTCACTTCCTTAAACTCAACCTGTCCAAAACAGAACTTCTGGTCTTTCCTCTCTCAAGTGTTGCTACTCCCGTGTCTGTCTCCCTCCAAGTCAACGGCGCCACCATCACCTCTACCTCGCAGGCTCACTGCCTAGGTGTTCTCTTTAACTTTGACCTCTCCTTCACCCCTCATGTCCAATTGATCGCCAAATCCTGTCGCTTCCATCTCAAAAACATAACTCGCATTCGCCCCTATTATGAACGCGGCAGCAAGGCTAATTTTCCTGTCCTCCCACACCTCCCATGCCTCCCCCCTATGTCAGTCCCTACATTGGCTTCCAGTTTGATATAGGGCTCAATTTAAGATTTTGGTGCTTTCTTACAAGTACCTACATAATGCTGCTATCCTCCCTAATACACAAGTATGTCCCGTTGAGGCCCCTGCGCTCTGCCGAAGACCTACGTCTATCCTCTGTCCGTACTCCCACATCTGATGCTCATTTTCAAGACTTCTCACGGGCTGCACCTTTTCTGTGGAACTCCCTTCCCTTCTCCATTAGACTTTCTCCAGCATAGCTGGACGCTCTGACGTCGTCAGAGCTGGCCGCGGGTCTCGCGAGATTTACACTGGGAAGCTGGAGGAACTGCACGGAGGTGAGTAAACGCTTGCTGCCCGCCCCCCCAGGACCGCCGGGCTTGTAATGAGCCCGGCGGTCGGTATTATCGAGCACCCACTCGAATATTTATTCGAGTATAACAAGCACCCTAATTTTAGATAAAAAATCGGTATAAAATTTTATACCGATTTTTAATCGAAAATTAGGGGTGCGCGTTATACACGTGTGCGCGTTATACTCGAATAAATACGGTAAAGTGAAATTTAGTAATAGTTGTCCTTTAAAGTGGCACTGTCATGGCCGCATCCAGTTTTTTTTAAAAAATCCCTCCCGACTCCAGTACATCTAATTGCCCCCCAGTCACCCCCAAATGCCCCTAAGCCCATATTACCTATTTTTTTATATTCATTTTGTGCCCGCATCTAGGTCCTGTGCGCCGCCATCTTTGTGTGGGCAGATGAAGTCCCTGTGGGACACATCATCTTGTGGGGATATTTATGGGATAATAATAGTAAACAGAGAGAATTTCCCACTATTTAAATTCTCAGATCCCAAAGAACGTATTGTGTAAGTGAAATGTATACCATATAAATAAAATCACAAATTGTTTATAAAAATAGATACATTTATTTTTAACAATTTAAATAATAATAATGAGTAACATGCATGACAATAATCAATGGAATTTCAGTATAATATGAATATGCAATACAATATGGTAATATAAACTTCCACTGGTTAATACAGTATAGAATCTACAACATAGCTGTCAAGACAGATTTACGATAGGCTTCACAGAGAAAGAAAAAGTTTCACAGAGAGAACAGAATTCCTTAGAGTGCAGCGTGAAGTTGTAAAAGCTTTAGCTGACAGTTAGAATAACCCTTTCAATGCTGGCTAGACCTCCTAGGTAATTAAGATCTATTCTTATGTAGTTTTAAATAAAATAACATTTAAACCAGTCATTAGTCATTTCCTGGAACCATCCAATAAAAATAAATCTAACATGTTCTATAAGCTGATATATTTTTTTTTTATTTGCCTAAACAGATATTTAATCTTATTTTATAGCAAATCAATACAGCTGGATAAATGTCACGATATGCTAACATGTGATATGTCACAGAAATACACACTTATTGTTTTTTATCTGCAGAATATTTTTTTTTTAATAATGTATTTCTTATTAACTAAGATTTCTAAATACCGAAATCTGATCGTGATTTATCCAGTCATATATCATGCTATTAGAACAATTTTAATTAATTTAAATTAATTAAAATGAGGCCAGTATATTTACCAGTTAAATAGATATTCTCACCAGATGTTCTCAGGTAGCTAAGTGTCAAGGAATGTTTCTCTGTCTTTCTCTCTTAGCCTGCTTCCGACTCTTTTGCCCCCGACTGCTTTCTCTGCTCTTGATCTTTGATTGCCTTTGAATGATTTTTTTTTTATTCCCCTTGAATGCCTCTCTCTTCCCTTTGTCTTAACTTTTTAAAGGGAAGGTTTCTCTGTTCGTCACTGGCTATAGACCAATGGGAACACTAGAGGTGGGATTATTTTTTAAATAGCAACTTAGTATTTGGTCTATAGATGGCAGTCTCGTCCCACTAAACATACCTATCCAGGAAAGAGTTAACTTTTCCTGGTGGCTATTTTGACGTCATTTTGGCTTATCTATATGTTACCATAACTCACGTTTTCTCGTCAGATCTAACAGTTTCTTTGGGCTTTCTTCAGACTATGTGTCTCCAAATTCTGCTGTAATTTCTAATATGACAGTTTGTGAACTAAAATGCAATGGGAATCAATACAATGGGAATCTGTTAGATATAGAAAGTAAAATTTAATTATTTAATCTTCTCTGTCACCTATGTCTGGGTTTAGAATTTATTCTATTCCGTTAGCAATTTGGACAGTCTCTTATCACTTGGTTTGTTTATACTATACATTCCTTTTAGGAATATAAATATACATGCCGATATAAATACCCTGACAATCTGCCCACATTAGATAACGCTGTGAAATTCCTGCGCATGACCAGATACACACTTGGGCATTTGCTATTGTCCAAAAAACTTACAGGAATTTAGTGTATTCATTCATTCATTTGTCAGAAAGACAAATAAATGAATAGTGATTTCAGATGAACAAACAAACACCATCGGTGTTCGTTTGTTTGTTCAGTTTATTACAAGGAGGGAGCTACTGGCATGTAGCTCCCTCCTTGTAATATGTAAAAATAAACGTGGCAGGGAGCTGAGCTCCCCAAAACTTCCTAAGCCCCCCATGTCCTCCCTCACTCTATGGAGATCAATATGACCCCCATATTAGCATAATGGAGATTGAAAGCTCCTGAATGCCCCTACTCGCTATTCCGTTAGTAGGTGCATGTCTACTAAACAGTGAGCAGCCTGTGGCTCATGGATAAGGCCTGGGGGTGGGAAAGGTCCCCCCATAGTCTTTTGGGGCCCCCACCACTCATGGGTGGGGGCCCTATGCCCCCCATTTAGTTGAATAGCCCCCACTCTCGGTGCACAGGTGGGGGCTCGGGGAGGACTCAGGGGTTGCTTTATTTATTTTTTATAACAGTGAGCAGCCACAGGCTTTTACTTAGTATTATTAAAGTTGGCTGAAAGACCTAACTTGGTCTTTCAGCCTTATGGTTCACAGCTCCCTGATATCGTGTGAATTAGGGAGCTATCTACTGAGAATGAAATTTTGAACCAACCTAAAAGTACTTATTGTCGTCCTAACACGAATGAACAATCTGTTCTCATTCTGTTAGGACGAAAATCGGTAGTTTCTCCGGTGTTCTGTCTAAATGACAGGACGTTCGGTAATAGTGAAATGAGGCATCGCGAGATCACGGAGGAAAGGTGAGAATTGTGGGATATTGCTCTGACTACGGGAAATGGAGCACACTTTGCTCCTCCGCTGGTCAAAGCTGGTCAAGCATAGGAAAAATACATAAGACAAAATAGTCCCTACTTAGTCTTTTGTTTTAAAGAAAACTAGAGCAGACAGGAAGAAATGAAGAACAGATCCTGAGAGAGGGAGAGAAGAGGAAGCGATTAGGGAAAGGCAAGTTCAGCATGACAGTGCCGCTTTAAGTAAAGTCCCGTTCAGTAGACAGTTAGTTCTTGAATTTCATGTGTTGGAAGCAGGAAAAATGGTCAAAGACATAAAAGACATGAGTGACTTTGACAAGGGACAAATAGTTATGGCAGTGTCAGTTACTAAGCTAATTTACCCACAATCCATCAATCAAAAGAATCCCACAGAAGGGCAAACTGCAGATATCATTGACCGAGGAGAGCAAAATGGAGGCACCCAAGTGCAAGGAAGAAAATACAATAAATAGAAATAAAGGCAAGTGGTAATACAGGCGGTATAATAATTCATATACAAGGGGCACAAGGAAAGAAATCAAACTAAAAAACAAAAGATGACAGAGCCATTTTATCTGATTTAGCCAGAAACAAGTTTGAAACAAGTTGAAGTTCTGGTTTTCTCGTATATGTATGTCTATGTGTGTGTGTGTGTGTGTGTGTATTATGTGTGTGTAAAGATATACTGACTGTAAATAGATCATCTTCCAAACACTGTTTCTGAGGGGGTTAAACGCGACCATGGACTGTTTGGTACATTTCGTACATTTTCTCTACAGGTTTTTGCTGACATTTAATGTCCTCTTCAAATTACACTGTTCATTTTATCCTTATATACACCATCGGAATACAACCCATCTTTCACAGAGCTTAGTGATGTGTAAAGATGGTCGGGCAGACAGGCAGAACCGTGTGCAGTCAATGTGAAATGAAAGCTTTGCCCAGCTTGTCTCCTGATGGTTGAGTACACTGGTCAACGTATCGGTGTTCAGTGTAAAACACTGACACAAAGATGCTGCAGTCTGTTTACTCATTTATTGACAGACATGTTGGCTGCCAGTAAAGAAGCTATATGTGTAGGTAAGTGTCGCTTGGTTCCACCTCCAGTGTGTCCTGAAGTAACATATGTAAATTTATTATGTTTTATTGTAGTAGAACAAAACCACATTAATATATTTGATATACGGTTAATGCACAATAGATATGCAGGTATCAGCTGATCTATTAACTTTATTACTGACAGTAAACTCTCCATTTATAAAAGTGGATCAGTAATTTAAAAAAATATATATATATTTATGACAAATTTGTCTTTGGGTGGTTTACAATAAATTTATAATTTTTCATTATCAAACTAGTTGCAAGTGTGTAGATATGATTTAGGGACACTATAGTCACCAGAACAACTACAGTTTATTGTTGTTGTTCTGGTGAGTATAATTAGTCACTGCAGGTTTTTTAATGTGCACACTGCCTTTTCAAAGAAAAGGCAGTATTTACATTACAGCATAGGAACACCTCTAGTGGCTACTCCTCAGACAGCCACTAGAGGTGCTTCCCGGGACAGTGCTGCACAACATGCAGCACAGACGTTCAGCAACTCCACCCTCTGTATGGAGACGCTGAACTTTCCCCATAGAGATGGAATTATTCAATTTGGCTCCGCCTCCCGTCCAGCCTTCTTGGCTGAGATCATCAGAATTGACAATCTTAGCCAACCCAATGCTTTCCTATGGGAAAGCATTGCGATTGGCTGAGATTGTCAATTTTGCATGCACACCAGACTAGCTTGCCAATCCTTTCGGCAGACACACACCCTTTCTAGACACAATTGTGTCACTGCTCCATGCCCTTCTCCCTTCCACTGGCATCCTGACTCATTTCGGAGGTATGGTAAAGATATCTTCTTTCTCCCCAATAGGTCATGGAGTGGCCTAAGGGGGGTGTATTCCAACAGAAAATCTAGTGAAAGCGGTAACATCCCCCCAGTTATGATGGTATAGCTTTTAAAATACTATATTTTACTGTTTAAGAAAAATGACAAAACAAAATATAGTTGAATGGAGTTGATGATCTGCTCCATTAGCCTTTAAAACTATTGCACTTCAACAAGAAAATACATGAAAAGCTATCCCCTGATTTTCTTTGTGTCTTACACTGATGTGTGCAGTACAAAACACAAGGATGACAAGTTCACATTTCTTAGAGTGTAGCTTCACTTGTGAGTTGGGCAGCTATAGCAACAGTTTGGCAAACCAATCAAATTACCTTATTATCCAAATATTCATATGTTTCATACAATATTTATGTGAGATGTGCTGCTAACTGCTATGTTTGTTATATTTTGTTATGTTGAATGAATTCACTCAAACAGAAAAGGTGTGCGTGCGTGTACATCAATATAAGCACATGTCTTATTAAGGACAGTGTAACTGTGCTGGTAGAGGATTATATATGCCACTGATGTACTGAAGCAGACCCACTCAGCACTGTGGTTGGTTTGCAAAGCCAATCATTCAAAGTGCTTATTCAATTTTAAAGAGGCTTGCCCAGTGACTTCTATAATGACCGCTAAAATGTATATCAGTGTGTTTTGTGTATTAAAGTGTATGTCTCATATTTTGCACAGCAGCAGTTTTTCATGTTCATAATATACAAAACATGCATAACTTCATAAAGCAGACAATTCTATCTATATATTGTTCCGGCAAAAAAAATAATCCCATCTTACCTGTAAATCACTTCTTGGCATAGCTAATTATGCTGATAGTATAGTATAGCTCTCTATTTTGACTACTAACTCACAGGATAAAGCAGCAGAGGAATATAAAACTCCAGTAACAAATGTCACTTCACCCAATTGCCACTACGATCAGTGGTATATTTTGGATCTGTGCTGCTCTAGGCATGACGGAACTCGGGCACCCCCTAATTCCACACCTCTTCCTGTTAAAGACTAACACACTTTGACTGACAGACACACACTCTTACACACACACACACACACAATGACGCAGACACACAATGACACACACCCGCCCACTGACACACACACTGACAGGCATACACAATCACTCAGACACACACACATTCACTGACAGACACACACACTCACTCACAGACACACACCGAAAGTCACACACGCTCATGGGCGTCCACAGGGGGGGGCAAGGGAGGGCACTTGCCCCCCCTCCCCCCCTGCATTTTTCAGCTTGTTCTGCTATTTTTCGTGTGAGATTTAAAATGAACTGCAATACCGGCGCCGGCCAGTAAGTGTATGGAGAGAGACAGGGACAGGAAGCTGCATCTATCCCTGCTTCTCTCTGCTGATTGAAACCGCAGGGGAGCAACACATGCAGCCAGAGACAGCCTACAGATCAGGTAAGTGAGGGATGGGGTGGGGGGGGGGTTTAAAATAGCCTATAGATTAGGGGAGTGAGGGATGGGGGGGCAGCCTATATATTAGGGGAGTGAGGGATGGGGGGGCAGCCTATATATTAGGGGAGTGAGGGATGGGGGGACAGCCTATATATTAGGAGAGTGAGGGATGGGGGGGGCAGCCTATATATTAGGGGAGTGAGGCATGGGGGGCAGCCTGTATATTAGGGGATTGAGGCATGGGGGGCAGCCTATATATTAGGGGAGTAAGGCATGGGGGCAGCCTATATATTAGGGGAGTAAGGCATGGGGGGGCAGCCTATAGATTAGGGGAGTAAGACATGGGGGGCAGCCTATAGATTAGGGGAGTAAGGCATGGGGAGATGCAGCCTATATATTAGGGGAGTAAGGCATGGGGAGGGGGCAGCCTATAGATTAGGGGAGTAAGGCATGGGGGGCAGCCTATAGATTAGGGGAGTAAGGCATGGGGGGCAGCCTATATATTAGGGGAGTAAGGCATGGGGGCAGCCTATATATTAGGGGAGAAGGGAATTGGGGGTGGCCTATATTTTAGGGGAGTGAGGCATGGGGGGCAGCCTATATATTAGGGGAGTAAGGCATGGGGGGCAGCTTGTTCTGCTATTTTTCGTGTGAGATTTAAAATGAACTGCAATACCGGCGCCGGCCAGTAAGTGTATGGAGAGAGACAGGGACAGGAAGCTGCATCTATCCCTGCTTCTCTCTGCTGATTGAAACCGCAGGGGAGCAACACATGCAGCCAGAGACAGCCTACAGATCAGGTAAGTGAGGGATGGGGTGGGGGGGGGGTTTAAAATAGCCTATAGATTAGGGGAGTGAGGGATGGGGGGGCAGCCTATATATTAGGGGAGTGAGGGATGGGGGGGCAGCCTATATATTAGGGGAGTGAGGGATGGGGGGACAGCCTATATATTAGGAGAGTGAGGGATGGGGGGGCAGCCTATATATTAGGGGAGTGAGGCATGGGGGGCAGCCTGTATATTAGGGGATTGAGGCATGGGGGGCAGCCTATATATTAGGGGAGTAAGGCATGGGGGCAGCCTATATATTAGGGGAGTAAGGCATGGGGGGGCAGCCTATAGATTAGGGGAGTAAGACATGGGGGGCAGCCTATAGATTAGGGGAGTAAGGCATGGGGAGATGCAGCCTATATATTAGGGGAGTAAGGCATGGGGAGGGGGCAGCCTATAGATTAGGGGAGTAAGGCATGGGGGGCAGCCTATAGATTAGGGGAGTAAGGCATGGGGGGCAGCCTATATATTAGGGGAGTAAGGCATGGGGGAGAGGTAGCCTATATATTAGGGGAGTAAGGCATGTGGGGGGGCAGCCTATATATTAGGGGAGTAAGGCATGGGGGGCAGCCTATATATTAGGGATGTAAGGCATGGGGGGCAGCCTATATATTAGGGGAGTAAGGCATGGGGGCAGCCTATATATTAGGGGAGTAAGGCATGGGGGGCAGCCTATATATTAGGGGAGTAAGGCATTGGGGGCGGCCTATATATTAGGGGAGTGAGGCATGGGTGGGCAGCCTATATATTAGGGGAGTAAGGCATGTGGGGGGCAGCCTATATATTAGGGGAGTAAGGCATGGGGGCAGCCTATATATTAGGGGAGAAGGGAATTGGGGGTGGCCTATATTTTAGGGGAGTGAGGCATGGGGGGCAGCCTATATATTAGGGGAGTAAGGCATGGGGGGCAGCCTATATACTAGGGGAGTAAGGCATTGGGCGGCCTATATAGTAAGGGAGTGAGGCATGGGGGGCAGCCTATATATTAGAGGATTGAGGCATGGGGGGCAGCCTATATATTAGGGGAGTGAGGCATGGAGGGCAGCCTATATATTAGGGGAGTGAGGCATGGGGGGCAGCCTATATATTAGGGGAGTAAGGCATGGGGGGCAGCCTATATATTTGGCAAGTGAGGCATGGGGGGGCAGCCTATAGATTAGGCAAGTGAGGCATGGGGGCAGCCTATAGATTAGGCAAGTGAGGCATGGGGGGGCAGCCTATAGATTAGGCAAGTGAGGCATGGGGGATGGGTGGGGGGCTAAATCAAGAGTCAGCAAGGAGCAGGAAGGGTCTGCAAGGAGCAGGGGCAGCAAGGGTCTGCAAGGAGCAGGGTATGCAATGAGCAGGGGCAGCAAGGGGCAGGAAGGGTCTGCAAGGAGCAGAAAGGGACAGAAGGAGCACAAAAGTAAAGTTGAAGAAGGAGCAGAAAGGAATCAGAATGAGAAAGGAGCAGAAGGGCGCAAAATAAGCAGAAAGGTGAAGGAGCCAAATATAGAAGACAGTGTCAGAAGAAAAAGAAGACTGTTAAATGAAGGAGAAGAAAAGGAGATTGGAGCAGGAAGGACAAATGAAGTAAACCCTCCACTATATTCTGGACACCACATCATAAGGCTTTGGTACCTGGACCTGGCAGGGAAAGGTGTGGAGTTATTATGAGAGATTATTGCGTGGATGCTGTGGCAAACCTAGCCACTTCTGGACTATATGTATTGCAGGTTGTCCATAGGCTGAATGTATACTGTATGTCCTTACCTGTATAAGTGCTGTGTTATGGCCGTTCGCATGCTGGCAGCCATACGCTGCCAGCATACAAAGTATTCGTTCGACGAAACACGGCTATCCCAGCCGTTCGCCGTACGAATGCGGGCTCCCCAGGTAGACCACACATTCACAAGTCGTGTGGCACCAATTAACCGATTGCAACAATGTTGCAATCGGTAATTAAGGGCTCTCCTAGGTGGCCGCCGTTCGGCTACCGACCATGCGGCGGTCGGCCATCTTGGATCCTTTGTCTCTGCAGCGGTGTTCGGTCGTCGAGAGCCTGGAACTGAAAACGGCTACTCAATGATCCGAACACCGCTGGACTTCCAGAGCGTTCGGGAGTTCCGCGTTCGGCACATTCTGTTCCCCATAGATGTTCGGTACTTTTAAACCGAACTCAATGTTTTAATGTATTTTGTGCGGCGTTCGGTTAGTTTAGCTGGGATCAGAGCGGTATTCTCACTAAATGTGCCCGCCGACCCCAGCTATCTACCGAACGGTCATTCGTCTAAAAGCGAGCAAAAATGTATAAAATATGGATTTCTGTATAAATTGTCGGTTTTGCTCCACGAGGGGATAATCCACTTAATCGTCCATTTTAGTGGGAGTATCCCTCTCGTGTAGCAATGCCTGTTGGGATAATTACAATGCCTGATGGGAGAAATCCCCTGTAACAGCTGTAAGGAAACCCCTTGCAAGGGGAACTGCATAAATATGGAAGTCTGTGAATAAAGCAAGTTAGTTGACTCCCAAACTGTGTTTCGTCCGGTTATTGGGAGGATGGGGAATATTGCCGTGCTTTCTGCTCTGACTGTGGATTTCCTGAGAATACCAACGGATATCGTGGACTAATATACTGCATTCCGTTACAGATGCTACATTAGCCATAGCACCCATAAACCCACAATTATGGCAAAGATATCTGCACTGGATATGGGGTAAAGTTCAAATAAATATCTAAATGTATAATAAATTAGATATTTTTCCCTTTAAGGGTTAATATGGACCCCTAAAGCACTATAGCTTGTTTTATGTGTGAAGAGTGCTTCCTATTTTTTTCATTTTACGAAAAGTTCAGATTTCAATCATTTGTCACTTTTATGAATCAACCTTGTTACTCCCCCTGGCTGTCAATCAGACAACATGTCATGTTACTTCCTGATTGTTTGACTCAATGAAGCTAAACGCAAGAGGCAACAATTGCCCAGAGCAGCTCCGTTGTAAAGACTTCTCATGCAGCTGCATTGGGAAGTCTATGTTTGAATAGTCACAGGGCTTGGTTAGAATGAGGAAAGCTGTTTTTAGATATACCCCCCAATGAAAGAAAATGCATATTTAAATTAATGAATGTTTTCATTTGGGGAATTTATACTACATGGTGATTTAATTTTTTTGGGGGGGGGGGTAAATGAGGGCTTTGGCCAATGATAGCCACGGTTATCCGATTTCCATTATTGTTTTTAATTGATGCAAGTTGTTTATGAAACTATACCCACAAAAAAAGATAATACTAAAACTCACAACATGTATTTTGTATTGATAGGTCCCCATTTGTGTTTTGGCAATGCAGATTTATTTATTTTTGTGCTTTATAGATAAATTCTAGATAACTATAACAATAACGATATATAGATTTAAGTGTAGATACTAGAAAAAGTCCCAAATGTTAGGATTATATGGAGGGAGAAAAGAGAGAGTCCACCCCCCAATAATCACTAGCAGTGGATGTGCCCATATGGAGGGATAAATAGCTCAAATCCCATGGTAGAAAATAAAAGAAAAAAATAAAAGAAAATTCTTTATTGAGCAAAAAAATTTAGAAAAAAACATCTAATAAAATAACACCCAAATAAGTGCAAAAAACAAGTGTATAAAAATATACTATATACACTGGGTCTGAATTGAACTGAGGTCCTATAAGTGAAAGCCTGGAGTATAGTTTGTATTAGGTAAACCATGTGGCTAAATGAAAGCCTGAATAGAAAAACCTAAAACCAGAAAGGCAGTCACTGAGACCCCAGATGTGGGAGGGAACAGCCCCACGAAAAGGATAGACCTCCTATTAAAGATTATAGGTAATCAATAAAGTCAATAAAAGTGTAGAATATACAAATATCCAAAATGAATGTAACAATCCCCTTAGTGGGAGTACGAACTGCCTGGAGAATACTGCTTCATGCAGGATGTGAATTAAAACTCTCTCATATTGGTGTAGGAAACATAGTGCACTGTATTCCTAAATAACAGTATCCAAATATTAGGTAACTAAATAGATCCCAATGAAAGATACTAAGTTATAAACTGCTATGAGGCAAATTCAAATTAACTGAAGGAAAAAATAGACAGAGCAGAACTGCTCATAGCGTTTCGGCGCTATGCGGCGCCTTTGTCAAGAGCAGAACTGCTCTTGACAAAGGCGCCACATAGCGCCGAAACGCGCGTCGAGCTAGACGCTGCTTTTAGGGTCCCCATATTACTACGATTTAGACTTTGCTTTTTAGGGTCTCGATATTACTATGGGTCTCTGTGTGATCTGCTGTGCTGAGGGGAAGGATAAATAGTACCTTATTTAGGGTTAACGTTGTCTGGTTATTATACCAGCAATATTTGGGCAGGAGATTTTTCTCAGTTTAGCAGTCTGTCTTACAGCTTATCCTCCTATTTATTCACTTTATTAGCCAGTATGTTATTTAGGGACGGCTCAGCCTAACCCCCTTCTGACCACACACTAGTCAGATGTTTATTCAGGGCTCTATACTCTGTCTGTTTTTTCCTTAAGTTAATTTTGGGGGTGATTATTGGGGGTTGGACTCTCTCTTTTCTCCCTCCATATAATCCTAACATTTGGGACTTTTTCTAGTATCTTTAACTTTGGGTTCATCCCCTATTTCGGTTGCCCATTTAGTCCCTAGTTGCACTTCAGGGTTAGCTCCTCTCACCCTGTTGTCCTCCTTTTCTTTTTCTGTTAGATTTAAGTGTACTTATTTGATTCTGTTTATATTAGTTCTTACATTTTATTTTAGAAGCTTGTTTAATATTTTGGAGGTTTATGTCTTCCTTTTTTCCATTATAGGAATATAGGGTCAGGAACACAAACATGTATTGCTGACCCTATAGTGTTAAAACCACTATCTAGCCCCGTTGGCATCCTTTGCCTCCCTAAAGATAGTAAAATCTTACTTGTATTCAAGTCTAAAGTTACTGCCTCTGCCTGTGAACTTCCTCTGACATCATCAGAAGTGATGGCCTGATCCAATCACAATGCTTCCCCATAGGATTGGCTGAGACTGACAGGGAGGCAGATCAGGGGCAGAGCCAGCATGATTGAAACACAGCCCTGGCCAATCAGCATCTCCTTATAGAGATTAATTGAATCAATGAATCTATATGAGGAAGGTTCAGTGTGTGTATGCAGAGGGAGGAGACACTGAATGTTTGGATGCATTTTAGGCAGCCATGACCCAGGAAGGATCTCTAACAGCCATCTGAGGAGTGGCCAGTCTAGTTATCACTAGGCTGTAATGTAAACACTGCATTTTCTCTGAAAAGACCGTTTTACAGCAAAAAGCCTGAAGATAATGATTCTAGTCACCAGAACAAATTAAATAAGCTGTAGTTGTTCTGGTGACTATAGTGTCCCTTTAATCCCTTACACATCTTGAGTAAACTATATTTGATATCATATCAACATCAAACATTAACACAGAAATATAGGTTGTGATAGCAATCAGAACTGATTAGCACATCGAGTGAATATTAACTAAACAACATGATCTGTTTACTAAGTCAGGAATTGTGAAGAATTGCAATCTTAGGCCAATAAATGAGCTGCAAAAATAGGCGAGACTTTTCCACTTCTTTATTTTGGCTAAAATTTGCCATTCCCTTGTTAATTTCACTTATAAACATATTCGTGACATTTTACATGATTTTTGAGAGAAATGTTTTGTTTTTTTTATTCACCATTTCCATTTAAATAGCATAAATTAGCACTGTATAGATGCTATCCTAGGAAACCGTAACACTGGAAGCTGGCTTTCCACAAGAAAAAAAAAAAAAATACAGAAAAGTAAAAAAAAAAGAAAAAAGTTCCTGTTTTCCAGTTCAGATACACTAATCTTGAGCTGAAGACAAAATAGGCAGCACTGCCATTTTACAATCAGTCTGAACACTGCAGTGGTTTCCACAGTTCAATAACTGCAGCTTCAATAGAAATGTGAAGTTTCCTATGTATAACAAATACATTGATTTCCCCCAGCTAATAAATTAAAAGAGATGTGACTACTTTTTTTTCACAAAGGAAAATATTCTCTTTGGCCGTGTGAGGAGTTTATTTTTTAGTGAGGTATACAAATAATATGTATTTATTTTTTCATAATACTATATCTACGATCAGGCATAGCTTTTCTACTGCTATATAGAGTATATGTGTTGTTAACATTAATATCATAATAACTATATAGTGCTATCACATTTCAAAACCTTTTTAACCAGGAACTGAAAAATACATAATATAGGCACCCATTGGAGTATAACACAGTGACATACTTTGGTGGCAAAATATAGTCTGCCTATATTCTACTAAACTGGGCCATGTGTGCAATTCCACAGTAGACTGTCGTCAATTATAGGTACATATGCATAGCTCTCAAATCAATACAATTCCCAAGTTAAAGCCTTTTGTGTGCCTAGGCTGCCTAGGGCCAATGTAAATGGGAGATTGCCGCAGTCACTAATTAAACCATGCAAATCTTTCTCCTTTATAAAACGTTACTTTAATTCGCAAATTTAAATTAATTCTAAAGGTGGCTGCATCCAGTGGGATAAAAAGCCCACCAGGTACCCTAAGACTTGTGTTTTGGCATACAAACACATTATCATAGACCAGTGGTTCCCAAACAAGTCCTCACGCCCCCCTGCCAGTCCAGGATTTAGGGATTACCCAGTCGTGTATTAGGTGTTTTTTAGAAAATAAATAAAAACATAGACATTAGACACAACTGGATAATCCCTAAATCCTGGACGGGTGGGCATGAGGACTTGTTTTTGAAGCACTGTCGACGTAGACAATTGCTGGTACTAACATTGGAAGCTATGCAATTTGGAAAGGAAAGGACCAGGGTTGGAGGGGGGATGCCAGTAATGGATTGAACATCACTGCTGATAGGCAGGATGGATTGTGTCATCACATTGCGCAGTAACTCTGTAAATTTACTGGAGTAGTGGTCCTGAGGAAAGTATCGGGGAGGGACTGAGACATTGATCGACCATTCCTGCTTTTACCACAAAGTAAAATAAAGAATGGATACTAAAAAAAAGGATTGGAAATTTGCAACAAAGACCGTGAGTACAGCCCATTGTTTATATAAAAGAAGGAGAGATTGATAGCCCAGTGTACAAATTGTGTTCAATATGTCTACATCATTTATATGAACTGAATGTAAGAGTGGCATGAGAGGGGGAACCAGTTAAGATAAATCTGTTGAGAAAGGAAGATGGATTGCTAAGTGTGCAATCTCTGTCTAATATTTTTAGATCAATTATATCAACTAAATGTAACAGTATTATGAGAGCGGAATTTTAGTAGTAAAATAATTAGTGTGGCACGAGATATAGGTATACATAATGTGGAGAGGAATTAGATGGTGACTTGCTATGTTTTCCGAGAAAAGTCATTGTTTATAACAATATAATTGCATTGTTTAAAACCTGGAATCTTCTAAATGCAATGTTTTCACTGGTTCCAAAATAAGGTGGAATATGTTAATCAACAAATATGAAATGAATGGAAACATTGTGGAAAAAAAATACTAGCTGAAGCTATTAATCATGTGTCAGTTGTCCGCCATTTTATATTGTAAATGAGGTTTAAATATCAGATGTGATGGAAAGTTGAAAGGTTACAGTGACGGAAACGCACCAACGTTTCAAGCAATTAGATTCAAACTTCTGAAATGCAAAAGCTGGTAAGTGAAAAGCAAATCTGACAAAATGCTAATCTTTTCTATAAAAAAGTGTCTTCTTCTAAACCACTCTGGGCCGCGGAAAAGCTGACACTGAAGTTACGAGCCGCCTGTCTAACCAGACAAAACGATGGAGAAAATCTGCTTTCAAACAAGACCATAAATCGTGTATAGTGCTGGGGAATAGATTCAAGAGAATATTTAAACTGCTTGCTATTTTTTTTCTCTCTTCTTTTTATTCCAATGCGATATCATATAACCAGCTTATCAAACCGTCAGCACAAAAAAAAAAATGATTTGTGATTTTTTTTTGGAGGGATTGCAGAGTGGAAAGAAATAAGGAGCCTACCAATGAATGAATTATGTTTTAGGGAGAGTGCAGGAGGTATACCTAGTAAGTTGTGTGACATTGTTCAGGTATCTGTACTGTGCCTTAGGAAATCGTTTGTTTTGGCAGTCTTTTATTTTCTTTATTTCTTAGTTTCTATAGTCAGCTCTATTTTATTACTGTGGCAGAAAAAACACATATTATTAGGGTATTGCACTAATAGAAATATTGAGCTGTCTTGGTATATTCATTAGGTAACTTTATGCATTTGGGTACATCACGTTGAAAAACAACCATATTGAATCGGGCACAATCAGTACCAAATCCTAATTGTAACGCTAACCTTAAAACTAAATGTCATAACTTTTGGTGGTTTATCACTTTCTTTGTATCCCTTACCGTCTGTGCAAAACTAACTTTACTTACTTTGCAGGACCTCACCAAACAGCCCTCTTCACTGTGCCTGCATGTTTACTCAAATGGTTATTTACTAAAATAAGAATTGTTGAGAATTGGTGTACTATTCTACCCTAACTATAACCACCCACATATAGCTCCCAATTGCTATACCTATGAGTAAAATAAGCATTTTAGCTTAGAATATCCACTGCATATATCATAAAATTTTAAACTCTGGAGATCGCTGCTAAACTATAGAGTTGTGGCTCCCAATGCCAGGCTCATTCGTTTAGAACTATGCACGTCGGCAAGCATAAATAAATTGCTTACACCATTGTTCCATATTTAGTGCTTATCTGGCATGATCCAATCCAATGCAATTAATAAAAAAAGCACCCTGGGAAATCTACCAATAAATCACACCGATGAAGTTGCAGTAACTAATGTTGAGGAAGATGCACTAAGACTGAGCACAAAATAAGTATAAAATAGTGTTAACAATAAGTATAAAATAGTGTTAAGAATTAAGAAAACATCTTACAATTTGTCCACAATTTGAACTGTCTGTTGGTTTGTCTTTCCACCTGTACAACTTATAACTCATTCTGTTCTTACCATGGGGGTATGAGGTAAATGGAAAGAAAATTAGTGAAAACAGTGAACTCTTAAATAAAAGAAAATATGTGAGGTGAAGATTGAGAAATAAAATGAAAGGAAAAGATTTTGGATAAATGTGAAGACTGTACTGAAGGGGCAGATTTAAATGGTGGGATATAGAATGAAGGATAAAAGGAATTGTACATGACAGGTGTATAGTCGCCATATGGGCAGTCGTAACCTAGGACAAAAACCCCACATCCCTAACCCAATAAGACGCTGACACTAGGGTATATGGGTAAAATTGTCCACAGCTTTTATTAACCATTATAACCATTTGTTTAATAATAAGTTATCATCAATAATAACAATCATAAATATAATAATAATTTAACATATAAATATGGGTCATTGCCCCCATACTCCGCCCTCGCAACCGCATCCTTCTTTTAATATAACGGGCAATGACCCCCAACATACCAACACATAAATATATCTTTAACAATTTTCAACCTTATTCCAACATAACCATTTAAGTGCCAACCATAAATAACCACGGTAGGGGTATACCCGGATACCCCTACCCCACCAGGTTCTGAGCCACCTCCAGGACTCGAAACCTACCAACCACCAGTGACCACAATTTCCATGTCCGTGACGTTCCTCATGGGAGCCTATTTCCTCCTCCTCGGCTCCCTAACCCGCCGCTGTGACAAAACGGGAAACCATTAGTGATCTTAAAAACCCAAGGGAGGGTGGGCGGGACAAACTCGGCTAGGTAAGAAATTAAATGTGCTCTGCCTAAAATGGCTGCCTATTTAAGTAGACCAGCCCTATTACCCACAACCACCCAGTCCTGGCCGGCTCCTCCTAAGCCCGCCTCCTAACCCCTGTCAAGGCCCTCCTCCGCTAAGCTGCGCTTTGGCTCCTTGGGGCTACATGACAGGTTTATAGTCGCCATATGGGCAGTCGTAACCTAGGACAAAAACCCCACATCCCTAACCCAATAAGACGCTGACACTAGGGTATATGGGTAAAATTGTCCACAGCTTTTATTAACCATTATAACCATTTGTTTAATAATAAGTTATCATCAATAATAACAATCATAAATATAATAATAATTTAACATATAAATATGGGTCATTGCCCCCATACTCCGCCCTCGCAACCGCATCCTTCTTTTAATATAACGGGCAATGACCCCCAACATACCAACACATAAATATATCTTTAACAATTTTCAACCTTATTCCAACATAACCATTTAAGTGCCAACCATAAATAACCACGGTAGGGGTATACCCGGATACCCCTACCCCACCAGGTTCTGAGCCACCTCCAGGACTCGAAACCTACCAACCACCAGTGACCACAATTTCCATGTCCGTGACGTTCCTCATGGGAGCCTATTTCCTCCTCCTCGGCTCCCTAACCCGCCACGGGCTCAGACCTTGACCCCTTAAGCTGTCTGAGCTCCCCCACCCCGGAGAAAGAGTGCCCTTTGCATCCCCTCCTGCAGCCCCAGGTTCAGCAGGTCCCAGCCCACAGCTGACAGGTGAACGCCGTCCGGGCGATAGTACCCTGGCAAACCACCTTCCAGTTCCACGTGTCTCACCACAACTCCCCCCAACTTCCTCACGAAGCTAGCCATCAAACTATTAACTTTGCCCCTGCATCTATCCAAAGCCGCGTGGTCCCGGGCGTGCCTCCAGCGCAGCCGCGGGACCATTTCCGACCATACCAACATGACCCCGGGAAGCAGATCAACCAGCCTGTTAAGGTCCTGCTTCATCCACTTTACTAGCCTCCGCTGCGGAATGAGGCCCAAGTCGTTGCCCCCCGCATGTAGTACCAACATGTCGGGCCTTACCCCGCTTGCCACCTTCCGCAACACCACCCCGCATATATCCCTCCAGCAATATCCCCTGTACCCAAGCCATTGTATTGTGAACTGGTCCTTTGGAAAGCCCAGCTGCTGGCCTTTCGCTCGAGCTGCAGCCCTCCTGGCGGCCCAGAAGACGAAGGAATGGCCCACGATCCAAGCAACACGACCTGGGGAAGGAGGAAAAGAACAGTATAAATACCCCCCGGGCCCAACAGAGTGCCCCCTCCCCCCACTAGCGCCCTAGCTAGCACTCCAATAAGCCTAAACGAATATAAGAGCGAAACCTGACAGACTCCCATCTCCCAATCCTCTTGACCAGGTCGTCCCCCAATCCCAGGCGCGCAGCCTCTGTGGCTGCTCCGATGCGAAATGAGTGGGTGCCGTAGGCGCTCGCACTCAACCCCAGCCGTACCAAGCCCTTCCGGAAAACTTTAGTGAATTGGAAGCGGGATAGCGACGAGCCGTCCGCATGCACCAAGAACGACCCGTCCACTATCGGCCTCCGCTCCAAGTAGTGCACCACCGCAGCCACTGGACACAAGGCCGAACCAGGCAGGGGGCCCAGGGTCACGTCCCTGCCTGCCCCTTTCACGTCAGTTTTCGACCTGGCCAGGTGCACCACCAACTTTCCCTCAAGTACGCGAACCCCCGCTGCCTGTATGCCCCCTGATGCTGACCGTGAGGCACTCACCAACTCACCAATCCTGAAGGCCCCGAAAAAGGCCAGGAGGAATGCCGCCGTAAACAGAGCCACTTCAAACCCATCGAAGCAGATGTCAGGCAAGGCCCGAATCAGACCCCCCAGCACCCGTACCGACACCGGGCGCCTAGTGTCCGGCACCCTACGTCCCCTTCGGTAGCCCTTAAGAGCCTGCCGTATAACAAAAGTTTTTGTAAGGTCCTCCCCCCCACGGAGCTTGAACCAAAAGGCCATTGCCGCCATGGTCCTGTCCACTACCGCCGGAGACGCACCGCTTGCCAACAGATGGAAGATGAACCACAGGAAGGCGTCAGGCGGCGGCTCCCCTGACGCTCGCCTCCCCAGCCCGTCCCAGGAACGCTCCCATGCACCCCAGACCTTACTGTAGGCGGCCCAGATGGCCGGTGCGAGCGACGCTTTCACAAGTCCTCCAAGCATGACGCTCCCAAGTGCCACATCACGTCCGGGCACGCCAGGCCCACGTCCAGCGCCTCCGGGGCCACCGTCCGGAACCTGGACCACTGAAAACGAGACAAAGCATCAGCCACCTCGTTCAGGTACCCTGGTACATGTCGCGCGCGAAAGACCACATTAAGGGACATGCACAGCAAGACAAATCGCCTCAACAACGCCACCACTGGCCTAGACGCTGCGGACAGGTTGTTAACCGCATGCACCACGTACACGTTGTCCGAGAAAAAGACCACTTTCCGGTCCCGCAAGCTAGCCCCCCACAAGGCCAACGCCACCACCAACGGGAACAGCTCCAGAAAGGCCAAGTTACGCATGAGGGGGCTCTGCCCCCACGCCACCGGCCACTTTTCTGCGCACCATTGCCCGCCGAAGTAGGCCCCAAACCCCACGCTGCCCGACGCGTCAGTAAACAGCTCTAGCTCGGCTGTCGACACGCCTTCCCGTCGGAAGAACACCGTCCCGTTGAAATCCCTCAAGAAGGTGTCCCACACGCCCAAGTCAGCCCGCATGGACGAGGATACTCGTATGAAATGGTGTGGAGACCGGGCCCCAGCCGTAGCCGCTGACAAGCTGCGGCTAAACACCCTACCCATAGGGATCACCCGGCAGGCAAAGTTGAGCATCCCGATCAACGACTGCAGTTGCCGGAGCGTCACCTTACGCGCCTGCCTCACCTCACCCACTTTGGACCGTAGCGCCTCCAATTTGGACAGCGGCAGACGGCATTCCCCCAGCTCAGAATCGATCTCCAAACCCAAGAAGCTAAGGCACCCGGTCGGGCCCTCCGTCTTCTCCGCCGCTAGCGGCACCCCAAATCGGCCAGCCACCCATTCGATGGTCCTCAGCAGGTGCAGGCAAGCCGGGGAGACAGCCGGCCCCACACAGAAAAAATCATCCAAGTAATGTACCACCGCCCTGTCCCCCGCCTCAACCTGCACCACCCATTCAAGAAAAGAACTAAACTTTTCGAAATAGGAGCAAGAAATGGAGCATCCCATGGGGAGGCACAAATCCACATAGTAGCCCCCTTCGAAAAGACACCCCAGCAGGTGATGACACGCTGGGTGGACAGGGAGCAGCCGGAAAGCCGCTTCAATGTCAACCTTTGCCATAAGAGCCCCACGCCCAGCCTTCTTCACCAGCTCGACCGCCTGGTCGAATGATGCATAAGAGACCGAGCACAGCTCCTTATCAATGTCATCGTTAACTGACCCGCCCTTAGGGTACGACAGGTGGTGAATGAGCCGAAACTTCCCGGGCTCCTTCTTAGGGACCACACCAAGAGGGGAGACCCGAAGGCCCTCCACCGGCGGTACCGGAAACGGCCCAGCCATCCTACCCAACATAACTTCCTTACCCAGCTTGTCCCGTACCACCCCTGGAAATTCCGCCACTGATTTTAGATTACGCGGGTGCCCCATGCTCTCTCTAGCCTGGAACGGGATATAGAAACCCTGCCCGAACCCGGCCCTGAGGAGCTCGGCGTCCGCCCTATTACCGTAGCGGCTTAGCCATGGTTCCATCGCGTCTAGCCTCACTGGGGTTAGTCCCCTGGGCAGCGGAAGCCCCTCCACCGCCAACCGCGGACCCGGCTCCCGATCCCCCGGACTTACCTTTCTTGAAGCAGCGCTGCAGCCCATGTGCCCCCCCGCAGCCGGAGCATTCATGCTTAAATCGGCAGGAAGCACCCCATTTGCATTGGCCTTCATTGAACAGCCAGCAGAGTCCCTTTTGCGAGGCGGCCGACGAGGCGGACTGTCCTTTCGCGCCAGCCGCATGCTGAAAGGGCTGCGCCTTCTGCGCCATCATCAGCTTCATCCAGAGAGGCAGGTCCATCTGGTCCCACCTCATACCCGGATTAGCCGCCAACCGCTGTCGGAACTGCTCGTCATACCGCCACCATGCCAGCCCGCCATAGGTGCGGTATGCCTCCCAAATCCCGTCCAAGTAGCAGAATAAGGAAGAGCAGACGCCCGGTGACTTTTCCCCTATCACGCTGGCCAAGACACAAAACGCCCTTAACCAGTTCCCAAAGGATTTCGGTATCTTGCGATACTTCTTCCGCTTCTCCTCTTCCTCCTTCTTCTCATCTTTTTTATCTTCCTCCTTGAGGTCAATAAATTCCTCCAAGGGAAGGAGAGAGAAGATCTCTAAGTACTCCCCCTTCCAGATCTTGTCTTTCACCTCCTGTTTAAGGTGGACCCCGAGCGGGCCGGCAAACGAGACGTATGCGTGCTGCCTTGCCGCATCCGACACCCCCCCAGTCAGTTCCTCCCGCTCGTTCCCAGCATCTCCAGGGCCGGGTGCGGCCCCTGCCTCTACACTGTTTGCCGGCGCCGCCGGGGGCCCCGCCCCAGGCCCACTAGCCGCTACCCCCTGCGCCCACACCTGCCCAACGCTCACCCCTGAACCACCCCCGCCCCCAATGAGTGGAGCAGTGATTGTAGTGTTTGTATTAGCGTGTCTGAGTGCAATGATCCGTTGGACTCACCGGCCAAGCCCCCGGAACCGGAAGCGCTCGGGGCTGCGATGGGAACTGCTGTGCTTCCACGAAGGGCAACGTCCACTGAAGTCCCGCCAACCGGGGAGCTCACCCGGTGCCTCCTGAACACTGATGAAGAGCGGCTCCATGACCTGAAACGAGGAGAAGAAGTCCTGGGCAGGGTGCACTGTTCCCCAGCAGCCCTCCCGTCCCGACCCAGGGAGCGCCTGCCGACCACCAAGGCCTCCCGGC
Source organism: Pelobates fuscus (assembly GCF_036172605.1). NCBI lineage: Eukaryota > Metazoa > Chordata > Amphibia > Anura > Pelobatidae > Pelobates > Pelobates fuscus. The sequence goes on from NC_086320.1 coordinate 102,602,437, forward strand.
ACCCGCTGTCCTGTCGCTGCTTCCCAGGGGCCACACCCCGCGGGCTACGACTCCTACCGACACCACCTAAAACCTGCCCCCGTCGACCATGCCTGGGGGACCCCCCCCCTACCTCCTGCGGACCCACTAGATGAAGATCGACGTCGCCGCCTCTCGAAATGCCTACCGGCCCTAGCGCACCTAACTGGGGAGGGACTCCCACTGCTAGACCCAGAACCCGACCTAACACCGGGCCGACCCCGCCTACGCCCCCCCCTCTCAGCCCCTGAACTACTAAGGGCCCCACCCTCCTCACCCCCACTGCGCCCTGAAAAACTGCCCCTACGCTTCCCCCCCCTAACCTCCACTACCCCCTTCCCAGCCCTCCTAGCCAAACCCCCTGACCTACCAGAGGGAAGAGCCCTCTGCCTGCCCTCCTCCCCTACCTCCCCTTCTCCGGCCTCCCTACCACTGGACCCCTGTGCCACAACAGCCCGACCACCCCCTGCCACCTTCTGCCCTCGGCTAACCGGCCCCCCCTCCCCCACTACCAGTCTCTTAGGGGAAGCCCGACCCCCCTTTTCCCCTACAGCCTGGGCCCTGTCCTTCCCACGAGTACCCTTAACGCCAGCCACATCATGGGGGGCCCCTTGAGGATCCCCAGCACTTGCCTGCTGCTTCCGGCTCGCCAGGGGCCCTCTCCGGGTCGTCCTGCCCTGGGCCCCGTCCTTCCCGGCCTCCAGTGTAGTGGGTGCCCTCCCGGGCTGCATCCCAGACGGGCCAGGCCCTGGAGAGGGCCTTTCTTCAGCCGCACGCCTCCGCACGCCAGGTGCCACCCCACCCGGTCCGGGGTGCGCACCGTCAGCCTCTGCAGCCGCCACCCGCCGGGAAGCACCTCGCCTAGGCCCGGGCCGCACCGCGGGAGGCGGGGCCTCAACCACGGGGTCCGCGGGCCTGCTGTACGTGCCGCTTCCGCCCGCGGCCTCCATTCCGCCGACACCTCCATCCTCCAGTCCCGATCCAGGACTCAGACGCCGCGGAGGCCTCCTGGCCCGTTGCGGCCTCTCTCCGCCGCCATCCCTCTCCGCCGCCGCCGTCAGGATCTGGTCCAGTTGGGCCCGAACCCAGCCCGCGTCCTGTCGCAGCGCCGCCGTCCGGATTCCAGCCAGCAACCTCTCCACGTCTTCCATGGCCCTGCAGAGGAGACAAAAAGGGGAAAACCTTACCCAGCAAAGCAGTGTACACCAGGGTGCACACAAACTCGGCTAGGTAAGAAATTAAATGTGCTCTGCCTAAAATGGCTGCCTATTTAAGTAGACCAGCCCTATTACCCACAACCACCCAGTCCTGGCCGGCTCCTCCTAAGCCCGCCTCCTAACCCCTGTCAAGGCCCTCCTCCGCTAAGCTGCGCTTTGGCTCCTTGGGGCTACATTATCGGAGTTAAATCCATGTAGTGTAATGTATGTTATGTGTTTTATACAGCATTTGGCACGTTGTTTGTTATTATCCATTATATCACATATAGATCTAAGTGAACTAATGGGCACCTGTGAAGACCCCAGCTCTTCAACAAAACCATGAGAGACTCCATAGAAAGCATTGCACCAACACACATATGCACTGTCAAAAACCAACAACAATGCACCATAGTTTGATAGCATCACAAGAGAAATGAGAACAGGCCGTAAACTCAAAAGAAAGTGGCGCAGGACACATGATCCAGAGGATAAAGACGCTCTTACCAAACATCTAAATGAATATCAATTCAAGATAACTCAGAAAAAATCTTCATTATAGACCCAGCCAACTGTTTTGCACAGTAGAAAGGCTCTGCAACCCAGCATGCATGCATATCCCCATCAACTTTTCTTAGGATAAGTATGAAGCCTCTATCACAGCAAGCCAAACAGTTACACACCAGAACCACTACAATGGAATGCCAGATTGCCCCAATTTATGGTCCACTTTTACAAATGTGGATATAAAGGGAGTTAAAAGAACCATGCAAAAGTTACACCCTACTACGTGTGACTGAGACCCTGCTTCAACTCAACTCATATCTGGATGCATTGAAACACTCGCCCCAGCCCCCCAAAATAGTGTTCACTAAAAACTGGAGACTTCCCAGATCCTCTAAAATAAACTGTGGTAAACTGTGAAGTTCCACAAGGATCCATCTTGTCTCCCATGTTATTCACAATTTACTTGCGACCACTGGGGGACATCATTAGGCGGCATGGCCTAAGGTATCATTGTTATGCTGATGAAACACAACTCTATTTCTCCTTTGCTCCAGATACCACAGAACCAACATGCCGCATCAAAAGTTACTTAGCAGACCTCATAGAATGGATGAATGCTAGTTGTTTTAAAGTAAACACGGCAAAACAGAGTTACTCTTGGTGAGGGGAACCCCGGGCAACAAAAATATCCCATGATCACCCGAATGACCTGGAGCTTGGAGGCTCTAAAATCGTTAGTTCATCAAGGGTACGAAACCTTGGAGTTCTGATTGACATTCCATTGACTCTGGACTATCATTTAAACAGCAGATTTCCTCTGTCATAAAATTTGCCTACTTTCATCTGAAAAACATAGCCAGGATACAACACTTAATTCCACCGGATGATATGCCAACATTAATCCATGCATTTGTATCCTCTCGGCTAGATTACTGCAATGTACTTTACTTGGGCTTCCCAGAAAAATAACTCCATTGCCTTCAGACTGTACAAAATGCAGCAGCCAGACTACTGACCAATCAAACTTGCTCCTGCCACATAACACCTGTTCTCCACTCCCTGCATTGGCTTCCAATTAAATGGCGAACATATTTTAAAATTGGCATGCTAACCTTCAAAGCATTAAATAATAAAGGCGCACAGTACCTGAAAGAGCTCCTGATAACCTACATTCCATCCCGTTCACTTCGGTCAGACAGCCAATCCCTCCTGTCAGTGCCAAGAATAAAGACAGACTCAGGTTACAAGGCATTCAGCCACGCTGCCCCTACTTTCTGGAACTCTTTACTGTGTGCAATCAGAGAGGCACCGTCCTTACAGACTTTTTTAAAAAAAGACCCACCTCTTCTAACAGGCATTCAGTTCGCTCATCTGACGTTCAGAAACCCCTAACTTTTATGTCTTTATGTTTGTTTTTTTGTAAAGTGCTTTGAGTCTCACAGGGAGAAAAGCGCTATAAAAATCGCAAATTATTATATTATTATTGTCTATGTGGTACAGCGTATATTATGTATTTGGTCAGCATTTATTTCGTGCATAGCAGTGTGTAATATCTGGTCTGTATTTCTATTTTCACAGAGCATTGTATAATATGTGACCAGTCTTCATAGCTACACAGAGAGAAAAGTGTGTATTTTCAATCGTTACGTCTGCACAGAGCTGTGCATGTTGTGCAATATTGTATTTGTATTCCAGTGAGATAATTGTATCTTCTATTTTGTATTGAAATGTGTTACACCTTCTTATGTAAGTACTATGTTGACCTTATTTAAAATGGGGTTCCTGTTTAAACATTCCAGGGCTTTTTTTTTTACTCTAATTCTGTCCCTAGATAAAGTTTAGTGCTACATCCTTTATGTCATCCAGTTAATTGCATTGTGATTGGCTGGACGTACATATGGTTGAAATAGCACCACTCATGGCATAAGATATCTCGAAAATGGGTTGACATAAAATAAGAATTATAAAGGGCGAATCTGGGTAGGGGCACTGCTGGATTTGTGACATATCCATCATAAACACAAATAAACATATTTGCAAGCATGCACATAATGACAAATACCTGTCCTACACATATTTAGGCATGAATCTTCTGCAATGCTTGCTTTCTTCTTGACAAATCAATTAAATATGTCCCCCCCTGTATGTGTAGTGGACTTAGTGAACTGGGGTTCTGGCAATTTGTTTAACCCCTTTGTTCCCCGGCGGCGATCGGCGGTGCTCCCTGGGGCCATGTGATCGCTCAACAGAGCGGTCACATGGTCACAATAGGTGTCCATGTGTCTGCCTGCAGGGGGACTGTCTGTGCTGACAGGCACTCTCCCTGCTCGTGTAAAATCAAAGAAAAAATATAGTTAATGTTAATAATAAAAAAAAAATTATATATGTGTGTATATATATGATATATAGACATATATTATATCTATATAATATATGCCTATATATCATATATATAATATCATACTATATGTATTTTTATATTAATATGTACATATATTAATATAAAAATACACTTATAATTAAATTACACACGTATATATAATATATATAATAACTATATATATTGTATATATATATTATTATAAAATACAAATAATAAGTAATTTAAATTAAATTAAAAAAATTAAAAATAATAAAAAAATTTAAAAAATTATATATCTATATGAAATTGTATTCTAACTGTATTTTGATATTAAAATATATACATTTATATCAAAATACACTTAGAATGAAATTGTATATATATATATATATGTATATATAAATAAATACAAATAATACGAAATATACATTTGTTTATATACAAAATTTCATAAATAATTATATAAATATACACGTAGACTTCAAATATATAAATGTGCATATATATTTAAATTCTACGTGCGTATTTATGTAATATTTTTACATAATTAAATAATTTTATTAATTGCAATTTGAGGGACCTGCCTGCCAACCCAGGCTGAAATTGCAGAGAATTTAATTTGCTAGCACTGTATTTTACCCTGTAATACCCTGTATTTTAATCTGTACATGGGGGGGTACCGTTTTACTCGGGAGACTTTGCTGAACACAAATATTAGTGATTCTAAAAAGTAAAACCTATCACCTATCACGATGATATTGTCAGTGAAAGTGACTTTTTTCAAATTTTTCACACACAAACAGCACTTTTACTGATGAAATAATTGTTGTGATACGTTTTCCTGTTTTGAAACACTAATATTTGTGTTCAGCAAAGTCTCCCGAGTTTAACAGTACCCCCATGTACAGATTTTATAGTGTTTTTGAAAGTTACAGGGTCAAATATATGGGTCAAATATTTTTACATTGAAAGGTTGGTTACGTTGCCAGGTGGCCAGGTTGGTTACGTTGCCTTTGAGAGCGTATGGTAGCCCAGGAATGAGAATTACCCCCATGATGGCATACCATTTGCAAAAGAAGACAACCAAAGGTATTGCAAGTGGGGTATGTCCAGTCTTTTTTAGTAGCCACTTAGTCACAAACACTGGCCAAAATTAGCGTTCAATTTAGTTTTTTACTTTTTCACACAAACAAATATGAACGCTAACTTTGGCCAGTGTTTGCGGCCTTGGTGGCTACTAAAAAAGACTGGACATACCCCATATTGAATACCCTGGGTTGTCTACTTTAAAAAAAAAAATGTACATGTGGGGTGTTATTCAGAGAATTTTGACAGATAATAGTGTTACAATGTCACTATTGATAAATTTGAAAAAATTTATGTTTTGAAACCACAATATCCTAATTGTACCTATAGCCCTATAACTTGCAAAAAAAGCATAAAAGCATGTAAACACTGGATATTTTAAAACTCAGGACAAAATTTTGAATCTATTTAGCAGTTTTTTGTATTCGCTTTTGTAGATGAGTAAAAGATTTTTCAAGTAAAAGTCAAAAAACATGTATTTTTTTCATTTTTTTCATCATATTTTTTTATTTTTTTAAAATTAAATTACATGAGATTATATAAATAATGATATGTAAAGAAAGCCTATTTTGTCCTGAAAAAAACAACATATAATTTGTATAGGAACAGTAAATGAGAGAGCGGAAAATTACAGCTAAACACAAACACCACAAAAGTGTAAAAAGAGGCCTGGTCGCAAATGTACAACATCGCAAAAACAGTCCAGTCCTTAAGGGGTTAATAACTAGGGGCAGAGTATAAGGGTGCAGTGGGCTGTTGACACAGTTACCCCTGCTGACAGACAATCACAAATGCTCCTGGTTTTCTGAGTGAAAGCGTTTCCCTTAGTCCTCCCCCTGGAACTGTCCATGGGATTAAAGCATAATTACAATTCTACTGAGAAAAAGACAGGGGACTAGTTTAACCCCTTAAGGACCAAACTTCTGGAATAAAAGGGAATCATGACATGTCACACATGTCATGTGCCCTTAAGGGGTTAAAGGGACACTATAGTCACCTGAACAACTACAGATTTTCAGAGAAAATACAGTGTTTACATTGATTGATAGGAATACCACCAGTGGCCGTCACTAAGAAGGCCACCAGAGGGACTTCCTATCATGCATGGCCCTAAAAAGGCCTTGTACACGTCAGACGTATTAAAATACGTCTGACGTGTGAAGGAGAGAGAAGGCACTGTGTGTGCGCCTTCTCTCTCCTGCCTGTCAGCCGAGGAGAGGGGGCGGGCAAAGACCGCGAGCTGAGCTTCCAAATGGAAGCGTCTGATTGCTCCCTGCTCGCCCGCCTATTTTGTCATTTTGGCGAAATAGGGGGCGCGGCATCACGAGGCTCCCGGCACTGGAACCAGGTGAGTAAAATGGGTTGGCTGGAGAGTCCCTTTAAGGACACATGACATGTCATGATTCCCTTTTATTCCAGAAGTTTGGTCCTTAAGGGGTTAAAGCAACGTGAAACACCCTGCCAAGCTACTGTCTGCATAATTAACACTCAAAGCACTATAACCACTAAAAGCTTCTGTAGTGATTATGGTGGCACTGCCTACTTGGAGTTCACTAGTTTACTGGGTAGTGGGCACCCGCCACAGCCACCTTTTTAGATGGAAGCTCTTCCACTGAGCAAAGTGTTGCTGTGCAAGGTCATACACATTGACTGGGATCAGTGAGCACTCTGCTGATACTTTAGGCCAGAGGCGCCCAAAAGGTATATCCCCAGATGTTACAACTACAACTCCCATCATGTTTTGCATGACTTTGCATGCCTTTAGAATTACAAAGCATCATGGAAGCTGTAGTTTTAAACATCTGGGGATCTAACTTTTGGGCACCCATGCTCTAAGCCTACAAGCCAGCTTTGCATGGCAGAGCTTAGCTCGTTGCAGAAGCTTCTGTCTGAAGAGAAAGTGCTCTTAATGGTTTGACTACTTAGTCTGGGAGGGCACCAGGACAATCCAGGCACTGTAATGATACAGAAGACTGTAGTGGTTATGGTGCTTGGAATGTACCTGTGAGATATGTGTTGTCCCTGCCTTACATCTGCTTATATCAGATCATTAAATTCACTGCTTCCATCACAGCGGCATACTCTATGTTTGACCTTGACAAATTTTTTCTTTATGCCTTCCCCCTCAACCCCCCAAAACGATCTGATTGTAGGAATGTTATGATCTTAAAATTTAATTTACTCTTTGGTAGGAGGAAGGGAAGCTGTAATTTTCAGAAAATTTGCAGACATTATATTGGTGCAGTGGGCTCCTGGCAGAGAAAGTTGTTCCTCTACAAGCTGGTTATAATTCCCAGAGTATAATTGTAGGTAAGTGACTCTTTCAGGACTAAATATTGTTTTGCAAGTAAAAACATGTACACATAATTTGGTAGCGAAGGGGTTAAATGGTTTAATGTGTAAAAGGTAACAATACAGTCATGCAATAATGACATGTACATTACATTAGTGAATTAGTACATTACAATAGTGAATACCATGACCTCAATTTAATATTGTTGGAATGGATATTTTTTTCAAATTATTTAATAATTTTGGACTGACTTTAAAAATATTAAAATAAAAATAGAATAATAATATATATATGTATACAAATAAAAATGAGAAAAAAATTATATTTTTCATAATATTAAATCATTTGAAAAGCTTATCCAACAATATTAAATCAATGCCTATATGGTCTATTTAAGGGGCGAGGTGAAATATTTGAAGCAATGTTTAAAACTTTTTATTTTTCCTGTTTAAAGGAACACTATAGTCACCAGTACCACAACAACTTAATGTAGTGTTTACATTGGTGCCTAGTAACATCTCTAGTGGCAGTCACTCACACGGCCACAAGAGGTGCTTTTTAGTCTAGTGCAGAACTGTGTTTATTAACACTGTGAGGTGCTGTGGGATATCTTGGTGAATTATAAATTCCAATAATAATAATATAATAAGCCACGCCTCCAAGCTCTCTGGGTATGAAAGCCACAACTGTGTTTCTTGGCTATCATACCCAACCATATCTTGAAGTCAAGCGCGTGCACAGTGCTGTCATGGTTTTTAATAGAGAATCATTACATGCAATGCAGTGTCATGCATGGGTCTACGTCCCCCAATGTCCTTCTATGAGAAGAATTGGATTGGTCTGTCATGACAAAGGGCATCAGGACTGTAGCGTTAGCAATACAGATATGTATTTCTATCGCTTGTGTTCCTTTAAGAATGCACAATCTTTTCTTGGTGGCAGAGGAGTTGCAAGGAACAGAACCTGTGTCTCATTATCACGCACAAACCTCTGAGAAAGCCCCCTCTCGCTGTGCAGGTCACTTTAATGGTCCCATTTCAGACCCGTATATCACTTGTGCCATGTAAGGAGGGTATCTACTCCTACATCGATGACTTAGAGCAGACAGACTCTGCTCTAGCGTCCAAACACATCAACTAGAACTGACAATCCTGTCATACATCATCAGAACATAGCCACACATTGCAGCTGGCTGAGAGCAAGACTCGATATAAAACACCCCCTCCTAAAATATGAAAACAGGAGGGAAAACCCATAAGTTCATTGTAACGGACGTTCTATACTTTCATAATGTGACGTGTGTGGGTGTATGTATCTGTGTGTAAATAGACAGTTGCATAGACCTGTGTGGGTATAGGTACATCTGTGTGTAAATTGTAGTGTATATGTGTCTGTTATTTGTGTGAGAGGGTTTACGTGTATTTGTTAGTGTAGGTGCCTGGATGAAGATTTTTGTCATTTATTGAATATATGCATTTGAGAGTGTTTGTATGTTAATATGTTAATGCTTCTTAAGTAGACAGGGGGGCCTTTATGTTTGCTGTAACTGCTAAAAGGGCTCTGATCTTCTGGTTGCTAAAAGAAGTGCAGCTCTCATCTCTCATCTTCATATTAATCAAATAATTTGTTTAATAATTAAAACAATGAACTTTGTCCATGTCACCATGGGGGTTTATTCGTAAAACGGTGAGTTGTACTGATGTCATAATCTATAAATTGAATTTAAAGTAGAACTGTCACTTTTCTGGAACTTCCGCCAATGAATAAAATACGACTATTCAATAAAGTGAGAGCTCTGTCACCTCAAACTTACCTTTCTCCTATTGTTTCCTCTGTTTGTCCTCTTTTGGAATCTGTTCTTCTTTTCTTCATTTCTGATCTACTTCTCTTAAAAACACAAAATAAATAGGGACCACTTTGACTTACGTTTTCCTATGCTTGACAATTGTGACAAAAGAGTGGAGCTTAAGACAAGCTTCACTTTTCTTCGTCAGGCTAACAATGGGTGAAACTTGCCTTAAGCTCCAACCTTTCTCAAAGTGTAGGAGAAATACATAAGGCAAAGTAATACCTACCTTGCCTTATGTTTGAAAGAGAACTAGATCAGAAATGAAGAACAGGTTCTGAAAGAAAATGAGAAGGGGAAACAAAAGGAGAGGGGCAAGTTTAAAGTGATAAAGCCACAAACCAAAGCCAAAACAGCTGAACTGGAAACGTTCTCCAAGTCAAATATTCTTGCAGTTCAATCACTTTGGCCTTAAATTTGAAATTCACATTGTATTCTCTCTGAAATCCCAACAATTCCCATTTTAGTAAATATAATTTATATCTAGTGTTAACCAATTTTTAAATGAGATGGTTATTTAAAAAAAAAAAAAATGTTTATTGTTCGGTCCAGGCACAGGCATGGTACACAATGCAAATGAAGAGAACAAAATGGCTTGAAAGGGCAACATTTATAGAAATAACTGACAGTGATCAAAGATGAAGGAGTCTAGTTCCAGGATAGATATATGGATTTATGGATTTATGAGGAGATATAGCAAGGCATAACAGGTGCTATTTTGGGTACAAAGTGATATATGTTGAGAGGCATTTTACTGGATTCCATGGTGACTGGTACTTATTGAACACTTTGCCAAAAAATAGCACCTGTTTTTTTCCTGATAAATCTTGTCCTTTAGTTTTTTATTCAACCTAGTGATACCTTCACTGGCCACTCCTCATATAGCTGTTAGAGATCCTTCCTGGGTCATGGCTGCCTAAAATGTATCCAAACATTCAATATCTCCTCCCTCTGCATGCAGACACTGAACTTTCCTCATAGAGATTCATTGATTCAATTCATCTATATGAGGAGATGCTGATTGGCCAGGGCTGTGTTTGAATCATGCTGGCTCTGCCCCTGATCTGCCTCTTTGTCAGTCTCCGCCAATCCTATGGGGAAGCAATGTGATTGGCTCAGACCACCACTTCTGATGATGTCAGCAGGCAGTGGGCAGGTCAAAAGGAAACATGGACAATCTATGCAGCTGTAGGCTTGAATTCAAGTAAGATTTTACTTTATTTTTAGAGGCATGAGGGAACCAGGGTGGCTAGATGGTGATTTTAACCCTGTAGGGTCGGGAATACATGTTTGTGTTCCTGACCCTATAGTGCTCCTTTAAATATGTTTGGCATGACAAGTATTAATTATAGGGTTAGTTCAAGCGCCATGGCCAATACAGTGATTTGAAGTGGTAATAGTGCTTGGAGTCTGTATGTTCAGAGCGTACAGCTGATACCAGTGAGTGTCACGATTGGCATCCAGCGTCTGCAACTAAGTTGTTGGGACAGCGTGCTGTTCTATTGTCAAATTTGGACTATTTGAGTGTTGTTGCCCCTCTAGGGCCAAAGAAGCCAGGATCTCTGGCATAATGATACATTTATTTTTCTCATTCTAGAAATATTTGGACCACTTGAAAATAGTTTGACAAAACTATGCGGCCATAGAAATTATAGACGATAATCTCGAAAAGGTTCTGCTTCTCAGAGTGTCCTTTTGACACCTGTTAACGCCTGCATTTTAACATTTGTTCTAGAAGCATGGCAACATCCAAATATTTTAATACAGTCATACCATATCCACTTTAAAGGAGCAGTACGGTCCTTCTGTTTTTCTTTTCTTCTGGGATCAGTGAAGCAGTTCATGATTTGCTTCACTGCCTTAGCTTTTTCAATTCTCTGCAGTATTTTTTTACAGAACAGCTGCCAGAGCACTTACCTCCCAGCTTCCTCTGCTGTCACATGATTCAGTGAATTAATCCAGCCAGAGGAAAGTCGCTTCTGTGCGCATGGATCTGTGTGTGCACATGCTATGGGAACAATCATGATCACATCAAATTATTTCCTCCCTATGACATTTGAGTTTAGCTCTGATTTCAAATGGCAACTCCAACAATGCCAACCGCTTCACTGTTTCACTGTGCTTAAAAGAAATATAAGGCCTGCGGTAGACAGCCAGAGATGGATGGATGGATGGATTGTACGCTCGTACAAGCTGGGTCCTCATCAAGCTATTGTTTCTGTAACAATTTGTAATAGTCTCATTTATTATTGTCCCCCTTTAAAACATTGTACATTGGCACTACATAAATGCCAATAATAATGATGGATGGACGAATAGATGGACGGATGGCTGGATAGGTAGACACAGATAGGCCAACAGAAAATATATAGACAATAATTGAAAGTGATGGATTTATCACTGATATAGCCGTATTATGTTGTATACATTTTTATTGTCATCATTAAATAGTGTATCTCCTTTTTTAGGGAACGGCTATAATTTTTCTCACTATTTTTTTACTTTATTACTTTCATGTTGATTAGATTTCAGATCTCAAAAATGAAAAAAAAAAGTTTTAAAGTTTTAAATGCCCATCATGCATATCTTGGAGACATAGAGGTTAACACAGTAAAGGAGTTTAAGCATGCGTGGGATAGGCATAAGGCTATCCTAATTATAAGATAAGGCCAGGGACTAATGAAAGTATTTAGAAAACTGGGCAGACTAGATGGGCCGAATGGTTCTTATCTGCCGTCACATTCTATGTTTCTATAATCTCAATGATAACTACATCTGTTTGGCTTGAGTTCTGCAACAGCAACGACATAGTTCATGGAATTGGCCACCAGGACCTGAACTGGCCACCAGGACCTGAACTGGCCACAAAACAAAAAAAACAGGAAACAAGAAGTACTAGTAACAACTATCAGTGGCTTCCTGATCAAACTCTCATGATGGCATCCGGAGGGGGAGGGATGACAACCAAAACAGTGCCACTCTGCACAACATACACACAGACACAAACACACAGAAAGTTTATACACTGCGTGGGGCTCCTGCACATCACAAATCTATGCAGGAGAGAAGGATGTGGTGGTGGTGGTGGCAATTTCTCCTTTTATTGTGTGTGCATTCAGGAGAGGGGGGAGAGCGAGAAGGGGGGGATAAGAGTTTATTTTTTGTCATCTTCCCGAGACAGCTACTCATTCATCCAGATCACAGCTAAAAAAAAAAAATATAAATAAAAAAAAGCTGGTCGCAGAAATTAGCAGTTTCGGCTCAGCAGCAAAGTCGCCAGCCTGTGAAGGCAGAGAGAAATTGACTAATTAGCAATGCGCACTAAAACTTGACGGTTCTTTATAGAGAGAGAGATGAGAGAGGGATGGGGAAAGGGAGGGGGTGGAGGGGGGAGGGCTTGGTTTCCCCCCTTTTCTTTCTTCCAAAGATGTTTGAAATCGCAGTCATTTACGCTCGACAATTTTTACAATAGCCTTGAGCCATAATTTTGCCAGGCTCCTCAGCATCCATCCCCCTTGCATGGTCTCTCTCCACTGGCCATGCACGACCATTTCTCTCCCCAACCGTGGATTTCCTATTACTCTCGTCACGACTCACTGAGCCCCAGGCCCAAGGATAATGATGTGTTGTTTCTTGGTAGCATAATTTGTCACACGTACATTTTTTTTCCCTTCTTCTTCTCTTGCAGAAAACCTCTGCTCACTCTCTCCCTCTCTCCTCTTCTCTCTCTTTCTCTCAACCTCTCACATTCTTTCTTCCTTTACTCTGTTTGCTAATTCACCATGATCAAACGATGAACGACAAAATAAATGGTATAGAGTGACTGCCTGGAGTTTGGGAGCCAGAAGGTTGTGGTTTGTTTGTTTTTTTGTTATATTGTATCTGGAGGAAGCCCCACAGAACGTTAGGATAAGGAAGGAGTTTAATCCTGTTTTGGGGTGGGAACCTAAAGTGATCCTAGACTTTGGCATCTGGTTGTGAGCAGGTAAGTTTCTTGGCCTTGTATATCTCTGTGTGTTCTTTTTATTCCTTTCTATGGAAGCAAAAAGGGGGCTACGGTGGGGAGGGGGGTCAATTGTGGCCAAATAAACTCTAAATTAAAAAACGGAAAAAGAATGGGTAGAAGGGAGGAGGTGGGGACATTGCATGGGTCCAGCTGAAAGGAACTCTTTCAACAAATACTGTATTTATCTGACACATGGTGGTAGAGAGGATGGTGAAAGTAACACAGGGTACCAGAAAAGCCTTTAACTCACTGGCAGCCAGAGTAGTGTGTGCTGATAAGGTATGTGGTCGCAGATCTGCTCCTATGCAGGAGCTGCAGCAGGGACTGTGATCCAGTAGGATATCCTATGGAGAGGGTCAGTAATATGTCCAAGAGAGGGGCTCATCTAGCAGGGGATCATATGGAGTGGGTCTGACTATAACATGCAGGAGACTGTCAGCATGTGCTTCCTCCTACGGTGCAGCTATTACCAGCTATCGGATTACATGCCAGCAACCTCTCGGGCTTTGCAAGAGCTATAGTGAATTTTTAGGCGATCAATAAGTAATGATACGATGGGGTGCATGTTGTCACCTGACCCCCCGGCAGTTGTTGTGCCTTGTATGCCCAGCCAGCAGAGAGGCGACTGGAGGTAGGGGAGAACCCAGCGCTTATTGAATAGTATTCCCCACTTTTCGGCTCGCTTCAGGGGCAAGTACTGCGATGGGTTTCCCTGTAAACAGAACTTAACGCCGCTCTGACAATTCGTTCTGTTCTAGAATGCTGAGGTTTGTAGACTGATCGCTGAAATCAATAGGCTAGAATGAGAATGTATTGAAGTGGTCACATTAAAAAAAAGTTAAGTTGGCCACTTGTTTTGTTTGTGGCGAGAGTCACAGGGACTAGCTTGTTCATTATATATGATACACTGTGTTTAATTTCGGCGGCACCAATACGAATTTTGAATATCCCTAAATATTGTTGTAAGAAGCTTTATTGTTCTTAGTGTTTTGCAATGTTTCAGATATTGTCCCTGGATGCATTTGCAATCTACAACATTGTTCTATCCCGTTTACCAGGGGTAGCCGAAAGGTAAAACCATATGGGAGGTGTATTCCCCCGGTCTACCTTTCGGTCACTCCAGTCATATAGTTTTTTCTCTCCAATATTAGGAACAGCTGTGCGGAAACTGCCTTGCAATATATGGAAACAGAGCCAGGGAGACAGTTTTCCTGATGAGAGTATAATGTATTGAGTGGCTATTTTAAGGCTATACAACATGTAACCTGCCCAGTATCATTACTGTGTAGGGAAGGAATGGGAGGGATTACTTGAAGGAAGTAGAAAGCTTTTTACCTGTGACTCCTGATTCTTACAGGATGTGACTATATAGAAGCACTCATGCAGTTATACCTATATCACAAACAGCTCTTAAATTGCTTACTGAGAATGTTGGGAGTTGTTGTAAAAAAAAACAAAAAAAAAAACAACCTGTGTCTAACACACAGAGTTATTTTATTCACTGGGAACAGGTAGAATACATTAGCCAAAATAAAAACATGTTTCCCTTTGTAGCATATAATATGTTTTGATTTCCCCATCATCATATTAAAATGCGCCTCTACAGGTCACGGTTCATTTGTTAACTATAATCTTTACCTTTTTTTTCCTTCAGACAGTAAGCTAGTTAGGGGAGGGACATCCTCCCCACCTGTTAATGTTACTTGTAACATCATATTACTTGCATATTGTTGCAGACTATTGTACATCACCTCTGAGTATGTTGGTGCTTCACAAATATACTACTATTGTTAATCCTATTTTTACTTGACCTCAGTAATTCTCCCACAGTAATCACCCCTGTGCTATAAAAACAAGGACAAAACAACATTTACATAGATAATTGTAGGCGATATAATTTAATTTAATTTCGCTTTCAGAAATTTGGTGACAGATTTGCAATCTTTAATATAGTACCAGATGACATACAGCCCAGATGTAGCTCTTGAGTCATGCAGTCTATT
The DNA here is from genome assembly GCF_036172605.1 of Pelobates fuscus. NCBI lineage: Eukaryota > Metazoa > Chordata > Amphibia > Anura > Pelobatidae > Pelobates > Pelobates fuscus. The sequence continues at coordinate 102,617,754 of NC_086320.1, forward strand.
CACCTGTTCACCATAGTTGTTTTTAATTCATTTATTTATTTTAAACATCGCAACTAGATCTCTGTTATCGTTATTAAACATGGAATAAACTAGGATGTATTTATTTGTCCTAAAAAGGATTGCATTAACATAAATGTTCCTTTATTTAGATTTAAATTTTATATGCATCTATCTTCAACACATTGCTATATTATTTTATTTTAAAAAACAAAACAAAAAACCCCCACATAAACCCAGTCATATGTATTATTAGGGATAGAAGGAACTCTTATATGTCTATGACCAATCAGAGCCATGTCTTTTTTGTTGTAATATTTATAGTTTGTTTAACGTAGTGTAGTGAAAAGTGTGTATAATAAAAGTGCATTATAACGTTTTCATAGGTTGTTCATATTTATGTTCGTATTTAAAAAGGAGATGTATTAGTCGTTGGAATTTATTTAGGGGGTTTTAAGAGGTTCAGACAAATGACTCTATACATAGGAAATAAAAGCTAAATGAGGAATTAAAGATAGTGTTAACGCAAGAACATTGTTGTTGTTATACATATAGAGCACCAACATGTTTCATAGTGTAGTACAACAGACAGCGAGAGAATGACTATATGCCGAGAAAATAGGGGGATGCATAAGCAAAATAAATAAATATTATTTACACAACTTTACACAACTGAATGAGTTGACTGAATGAATGTGAATTAATTTTTATGTAAGTAAAATACATTTTATATGACTTTGATTAATTAGTAGGTTATTACTTTGTTTTTTTTTATAATACAAGATTATGATTTGCATATGTTCCTAGATCTGTTCATCTAGACTCAAGAGCATTATTAACTGCTAATCAGTGGGTACTTTGTGCTGATACAAATGACATGTCTCTTTAAATGGCATAAAATATTCTGCAGTTCAGTACACCATCATTATTGCCAAACACAATAGGAGATTTATAGATAATTGCATTATAAACATTCAGATGACATTTTAGTGGGTGGTTTTATTAAATAAATGAATAAAACACAGTTGGGATGTTCAAACTACGATAAACAATGAAATCAGTTTATCGTGATATGATTATAATTTTTTTGTGAAGATTGGCAGGCAGTCCCTAAATACAAAGCTTGTCAATGCACTTCATATTTTAAAAGGGCATAACTGTAGTACTCATTTCCTTTATGTCTTCTGTCCTAACAGGTCTAAAAGACAGGTTGCACTTGAAGCCCGCCATGTCCAGATCGGGGGACAGGACTTCTACCTTTGACCCGAGCCATAGTGACAATCTACTGCATGGTCTAAATCTGCTTTGGAGGAAGCAATTGTTTTGTGATGTGACTTTGACAGCCCAGGGCCAGCAATTCCACTGTCACAAGGCTGTGCTTGCGTCTTGCTCCCAGTATTTCAGATCACTTTTCTCCAGCCACCCAGGCCAGGATGGGCTGCCCTCTGTCCCTAAGGACCAGCAACAGCAGACAGAGGAGCCAGGAACACCCTCCTCATCCCCAGACGACAAGCTTCTGGTGAGTCCCAGGGCCATTAACAATCTGGTTCTTCAGGGCTGCTCCTCAATAGGACTCCGACTGGTACTGGAGTATCTTTATACAGCCAATGTTACATTGTCATTGGACACAGTGGAGGAGGTCCTGTCTGTCAGCAAGATCCTGCACATACCTCAGGTTACTAAACTATGTGTACAGTTTCTCAATGACCAGATCTCTGTGCAGAACTACAAACAGGTGTGCAAAATTGCAGCCTTGCATGGTCTGGAGGAGACCAAGAAGCTGGCTAACAAGTACCTGGTAGAGGATGTCCTCTTACTCAACTTTGAAGAGATGCGTTCCATGCTGGACTCTCTCCCACCTCCAGTTGAGTCCGAACTCGCTCTCTTCCAGATGTCTGTGCTCTGGCTGGAGCACGATAGGGAAACGAGAATGCAATATGCACCAGACTTAATGAAGAGGCTTCGCTTTGCCCTCATACCAGCACCAGAGTTAGTAGAGAGGGTACAGTCAGTAGATTTCATGAGGTCTGATCCCGTGTGCCAGAAGCTACTTTTGGATGCTATGAACTACCACCTAATGCCTTTCAGACAACATTGCAGGCAGACCTTAGCCAGCAGGTGAGATTGTGCTTTTTTTGTTCTGTGACAATTAAATTAGTATCTGATCTGATAGACCTAAACTCTTCATGACGCCATTTTTTTTTTCAATGGGTGCCTTATATGGGCTCTGACATTACTTGCTATCATTATGTGATAGCATTGTTATTCACATCATTATATTGATAATGTGATGATGTTTTCTTGACGTGACAGTGGAGCAAAAAGATCATTAGGATAAACCAGTAGGCAAGGACATATCTATCAGATACTACAGTATCAATATAGTCTTCTACAGGCGAAGTGAAAAATAGATCTATTATTGTTTAATTTTTTTATTTTTTTTTTCAGACTTTTTAGAATGTAACAGCATGCAACAGTATATACAGGACATATATTGTACATACCCAGTAAGTCTGAGTTGGTGAGGTTTACAGAGTATTTTACACAGGTGAAGCAGACACTGTTGCAGATTCAACCACTGACTATCGTATATTTATTTTATGTGGTGTCACCATAAGCATGAGGCAGTGACATGGCTTAGCTTGCGGAGAGCCACGTGTAATTTATACTATAGCAATTTAATTTTGCAGCACAGGGTTTTATTATTCCTTTGCAAGAGCTCAACGCGTACTTTTATTCTTGCAGTTAGGCCTGACAAATGTCCCAGACACTTTAGGAAGCACCAGCTTACGTCAGAGAAACTCCTTAAAGAGGATCACAAAAAACACACTATCTATGTGATGTTAACGTTTTTTTGTAAATGGTTTAATGGTTAATGTGTGCATGGTTAATTACCTGAAGTGTGTATGGAACACATCTCCCAGCATGCAACTGACCTCCTCATGCTCACTGGTTGCTTTTTTTTTTACATCTTTGTAATATGCTTTATAACTAGCCAACAAAACAGGAAGTAAGAGTAGGGTAATTCCTGTGTTATAAGACATTAGAAAACATTTAGGTTATCACTAAAAATAAAGTTTAAACACATCATTTGTTGTTGTTTTCATGCTCTGTTAATCGTTGTAAAGATCATTTTTATGTTATGATTCCTTTTTTTTTTTTTTTTTAAATACGCAGTCTTGTCGAGATCTGAGAATTAATTAGGAAATTAACTCATGAAGCATTAACGTTGTAAGATCCATGTGTTTGTCTACTCACTTAATTTAGCTAGCCTATAAGTTTCATTAAAGGACCACTCTAGGCACCCAGACCACTTCAGCTTAATGAAGTGGTTTGGGTGCCAGGTCCCTCTAGGATTAGCCCTTTTTTTTAATAAACATAGCAGTTTCAGAGAAACTTCTATGTTTATAATAGGGTTAATCCAGCCTCCAAATCCTCTAATGGCTGTCTCACTGACAGTCGCTAGAGGCGCTTGCGTGATTCTCACTGTGAAAATCACAGTGAGAGCACGCAAGCGTCCATAGGAAAGCATTGTAAATGCTTTCCTATGAGACCGGCTGAACGCGCGCAGCTCTTGCCGCGCATGCGCATTCAGCCGAAAGGGAGGATCGGAGGAGGAGAGCTCCCCGCCCGGCGCTGGAATGAAGGTAAGTTTTAACCCTTTCCTCATCCCAGAGCCCGGCGGGAGGGGGTCCCTGAGGGTGGGGGCACCCTCAGGGCACTATAGTGCCAGGAAAACGAGTATGTTTTCATGGCACTATAGTGGTCCTTTAATGAACAAAATTCATTTTGCAACATCGACAACACTACATGTAAATATATGTGTAGCTACCTGCTGAGAACAAGATTTTTTTTTAAGCTACCTGTTTGCTTAAATTCTGTGTTTGTGCTTGTCAAAACAATGACGCAAATTGTGCTTTGGCACTTTATATCTGTAATACATGTCTTAAACCTTTTTGTTGCTGTAACATAAATTGGTGTGCTCTTATATCAAAGAGCATAATGAAATAGAGCTACATTTCTTTAAAGAGTGAAGGGTAATTTTTGCTGGCTGAGTATTATAGGAAATGTTTTTTGCAAACATATGAGTGAATGCGAAGGTCAGCTATTACTGTCAGAGATCATAGGTCGGGTTATCAGTTTTTCTTGGCATGGTTGCTTGTTATAACAAATACTTGGTATATAGTCAGATAAATAGGGTATTATTCTAATGGTGATTACACACATTTAATCTGACAGTTTAATTCCTAAAAACAATGATATGCCAAATCAGTGGAATCAAGGACCTGGCATTGTCTTGTTGCGAAGAACACACAATTAATGTTTTATTTGCTTTAAAGTAGTTGTGTCACCAAACTATACTTTGTATGTATAAAGTTAGAAGCTGTTATAAAATATTCACTTTGACTTGATGGAATTTCGTAATCTCTCTCAAAACAAATCATAAGACAAAGTAGGACCTACGTTGTCTTATGATCAAGACTGAGGTTGACAAAACTTGACAAAAGGTTGAGTTTCGTCTGAATTGCTACAGCTTGGGAGAAGTGGGATAATCAGGCTTCTTCTTGCAGATTGTGAGACTTTGTGTATGGCTGACGTTAAGGTTATATTCTTGCGCATGCACGAGTCTATAGTCCTGACACGCCTCTTAGCAGAGAGAAAAGCTGAGCTGAGGAGATCCCCAAAGATGACAGAGACAATATAGTATTTGCACAATATATTGCCTGTATTCTAGTTTTCTGTTAAAACAGCTAGAGATGCAGCAATTGCATCGCCATTAGTTATCTCTAATCGTTTTTTTGTTAAATTTACATGAGCATGTGGTAAGTTCAGGTGTATATGATTGTGAACACTACACACATAATTTATATAAAGTAAAAGGATTGGCAGCTACTAGACCTCTTACTGTTCAATGAAGATCCCCCTACAACTGCACCCTACCTATATATAGGAAAAAAATAACCATAACCACTACAGCAGCTGCCTCCCCCCTCCTGTTGTAAGTAGTCAAACAGTTTTAGAATGGTTTGACATTTTACCTAGAATCCCCCAGAAGCCTCAATTCCCTCAGTGGTGCTGGACTTACCTCTTTGGGTGAAACAAATCAGTGCTTTATGTGTATGCAAATTTTAGGATAATATTTTAGTGTCCTCTTCTTCCTAGTATCAACTAGGTCCTTCGTGTCTGTAACAGTTTAGAAAGAACAGAAGCAGCTAGTCTCCCTGATATAAAATAGGAAACAAAAAGAGAGTAGCTGGCCATGCTATAATACACCACAATATGTATACAAAATATTATAGTCAATGCTCAACTGGTATGGGTCAATTTGGTCTGGCATGCAGAAAAAAAACAAACAGGATTCTATAAGGGAAATACCTATTCCCTCACCAGGTACATAACAGTCATAGAATAGGAATAATTCCCAAGTACACCAATGATTTTAGTACAAAGATAGTTTTTATTTGTTTAGATATATGATTAATACGAACGTGCAGTTGTGTAAAACAGAAGTACAAACAAATGCCATCAAATGTTCAAAACTACATGCACAGTAATGAAGTGCTTAAGGCATAAAGTGCTTTTACCAAAAACCCATAAAACATAAACAAGGTATACTGACCTAGAGCCTGGAGACCAAAAATCAACCACACTTTGGTCCTTGACCTTTCTCAAGGGGGATCTAGAAGCTGTTATATTAAATGAATTGTATGGGCTTGATATAATCCCCTTTATTAAAGAATATATTAATAGTATTCCTTTTTAATCCACCCCCACCACGATCCCCTTTATTAAGGAATATATTAATAGTATTCCTTTTTAATTCACCCCCACAGCTGAACCCCTTTATTAAATAATATATTAATAGTATTCATTTTTAATTCACCCTCACCCCCTTTCCCCTTTATTAAAGAATATATTAATAGTATTCCTTGTTAATTCACCCACCTCCATATCCACTTTATTAAGGAACATATTAATAGTATTCCTATTTAATTCACCCTCATCCCCTTTCCCCTTTATTAAAGAATGTATTAATAGTATTTCTTTTTAATTCCCCCCTACGCCTATCCACTTTAATAAAGAAGTATTAATAATATTCCCTTTTAATTCACCCTCACCCCGATCCCCTTTATTATATAACATATTAATAGTATTCGTATTTAATTCATCCCCAACCCCTTTCCCCTTTATTAAAGAATGTATTAATAGTATTCCTTTTTAATTCACCCTCATCCCCTTTCGCCTTTATTAAAGAATGTATTAATAGTATTTCTTTTTAATTCCCCCCCCCTACACCTTTCCCCTTTATTAAAGAAGTATTAATAATATTCCCTTTTAATTCACCCTCACCCCGATCCCCTTTATTATATAATATATTAATAGTATTCATATTTAATTCATCCCCAACCCCTTTCCCCTTTATTAAAGAAATTGGCTCTAGCAGAGCACAGTAATAATTCTCAGTGAGGCAGTTCAGGTAGCTGGCGATACAATCATCCCCATTTCTTGGACCTTCTCTTGCTCATTTGGAAAGAACGCACATGCCTGCCATAGCCAAAAAAAGCTTTAGCAGGGTACTTTAATTGTAGTACTAAACTAAAAACTGAAATGCTGGCCATTACTACTAAACTGGCATAATGAACATATTCTGATCTATGCCCCTATCATTATTATGACTAACATTAGTACTAATTGTATTATACTATATAGCCTTGCATAAAGAGATGCAGTCTAGCGCTGCAAACATGGAGCTGTGCAGAGTGTACCTGGCTAACCTTCAAAGCTTACACTCCTGCCAAGAAACACACAGCTCAATGTGGTGAAGAGAATGGGAAACGCGTGGGTTGGACCTTGCCCATGACTGGGAGCTAAACAGACCCCGCACAGTATCTCAGAACCCTCTAATACGTTGTCTAACATGACAGATGAGCACATGGCCCATGGGTTCAATGTACCACAGGCACAAAAGGGAGAAAACGTACTCTAAAAATACAATTAAAATAGACAAACAGACAGACATACACACACACAGACAAAGATAGTTTTATGTCTTCCTGCCTGTCCTATCCTCTTATTTACACGCAGCATGCTTCCCCCCAAAGTGCAGGTCAGTCTGATCAGTGTCTAAACTCTCTATGTCCACTGCCGTGGAGGCCAATCAGGAACAGTGTAAAGGCAAAGGGGCAAGGTTATGATGCATAACTCTTTTTTATAACTAAAAGAAATGACAGGAATTAAACAGAAAATAATAATTTTTTAAAAAGGGTATGAGCCTAGTACCTATCAAATAAGCGTAAGTCATCTCAATGAGACGACTTACGCTTTAAGTCATCCATCCATCCATACTTTAATTCTTTCATCTAAGTGTATGCCAATGTGTTCTAGCAGGTTGGGAATCAGAATCACTGATAGAAAAATAGAATTTCCAGCACTGTTGGTGGGTAGTTATACTGTTCAGTAGTTGCCCCTTAGGGGAGAAGGTAAAAAAAAAAAAAATAAAATGAAACAGGATGGAATTAGAGTGACTTTTGCATAGATGAGCAGGTTTCTACCGCTGGATCAGTGAAAAGCACTGGCAAGGCTCCACTTTGGGGATACGTTCTGTACGATCCCATTCTCACCTGTTGTATTGTAGCCACTGGTACTCAGGGGAGATCAACAATGGAAATGGTGAAGCAGCCAAATAAAATAAAAGGGAAAAAAAAGAATAAAACAAATCAACCCTTTGAGTACTAATGAACCGAGCGACAAATTACTCTACAATCAGTTTTAGCGTTCAAAGTGTTGATACAACAGTAAAAGATAAAAAAAAAAAAAATGGTATCTTTAATTCTGTGTCTAATTACGTAAAAATCACACATATGAGATTTTCTATGTCATGAAAGTCTTGTCTCCCGTCTCAGAATATAACCTTTATCATTTTTCAAGGTTCTCTGAGTGTAAAATGACTTATAATAATAATTTAACTAATATGATTTTTGATGTGTAACTTTAATACCAAACCTTATCACAACTGCAGGGCATTTCCTGTGTACTCAGCCGTAAAAAGCGATGATTTATATGGATAATAAGGGAGAGGGAAAAAAGAACTTGTAATTCAGGGTGGAACTTAAACAAATGGCAAGCTAAGACCTTATTTTTCTGGTCTTCACCAGTAAAGGATGTGCATCTTTTTTTTAATGATTTTCCTGCTCATCTCTTCCCTCAAACTTATTGTGACACGATTATGGGAAGATGTACGAAACATAGAACAGATTACTGTTGGGAGCCGGGACGGCAAGTTTTAATAGCACTCATTCTTCTTCTTTTCTGTTTTGGGTGAAGAATTCGATCCAACAAGAAAATGTTATTATTAGTGGGTGGATTGCCCCCTGGGCCAGACCGACTGCCCAGCAATCTGGTTCAGTATTACGATGACGAAAAGAAGACGTGGAAAATACTTACAAGTAAGTCATATTGGTTTTTGGACAGTCAATCAGATACATATGTAAATAATGTGTTTAGATTAAAAAAAAGTTAATATTTCCTTTCGGAGTAGGGCTTGTTGTAAAAGCAAAGTCTGAAAAAAGTTTCAATTACATTGTACATTTTGCTTTGTAGCACCTTGTTTTTTGCATTTCAAACATTATAATAAGAATAAAAGTGTTGGTGAGTTTAAATACTCTTTACGTTTTTAATGTTATGTCCCTATTTTCCTTGACAACCACCAAAGCTGTCAGAGGTTTAATGCCATGGTCTTAGTAGGGCTGAAAATTTCAAATATATTTAAATCTAAATTATCTCGTTGACTAGGGTGTTGATTATTGAGAATTCCGAAAAGACCTTAATATATAAGTATCGCTTTGCCGATGCATATTATACTTGTTGGTGATATTGATGCTCAGATTCTGATTAAAGTGACTTTGTGAATGCACATTAGAGATCAGTAGCTAATCCCAGTAGAAGCTCATCTGTCACTTGACAGTTGGCATAATCAGCTGAAAATATTCCTATACATTGCAGATAGTTTCATTAGTTAGAGCTACTGCTTGATAATCTGACAAATTTTCAGATTGGAGGTGGTATTAGTAACTTTTCTGTAAGTTTATAATGATATGGGCACTTCATCTGTGTATGTATTTGTACATTATTGTTCTATATTTTGTTCTATTTATATGTTACATAATAAGAGTGGAAATCTTAAAAAAAATGTTTGGGTGCACTGTGTAGGTGTATCCATAATCAGTAAGATTTTTTTTAAAGCATATCCATGTGGCCAGTTAATGCTGGATAACCTTTAAGGTTCCATACAGGAACAGTATTTTCAATGGGCCTGGAAGGTCACACATTAAAAGGAATGTCAATCCTTACAAAATGTATATATTTTAATGCATTTGCATAACTGCCTTAAAATGGTTACAAAATGTATATAGTTTAATGCATATGCATAACTGCCTAAAATCCTACCTTACCCAGCTGCAAAACATCAAGTATTTAAATAGTGAATATTTTACAAGTTAAATAAAAATTACTCACATTAACCTTGTACTTTCACGTATGTTGCCCAGGGAAGGTTTGCAGGCTTTGAAGGTTTTCCAATGTTCTTGTGAGATCCATAATTTTGTCCAACACAGGAGGCTGCTGGCATGGCCAATGCATTATGCCAGCATTAGTTGTAAAGTAAACACAGGTAGTGACGCTGAAGTTAAGATATTGTCAATATAGATCTTTCTTTTCAGGGAGTGTTAACAGAGGATGCATGAGGCACAACAAGGGAATCTATGGCTAGGGCTTCAGAAATTATGTAATTTAACTCCTGATAATTGAGCAACGAGACTGCACTGGCATGGTCTATGCACCAAATCACTTGTAGCTGAGTAGTATTGTACTAAAGTGAAGTAGTAGTTTAGTTAACCAATTTTCCTTCTAACGATTTTTTGTGCATATACTCCAATATGCATTGTGTATATTGATTGCTATAGGCAGATTGGTGTTCGGGGTGATATACTTATAAAGTAATTCATATTTTACCAGCATATTAAAACTGTTTGAAAAGTAAAAAAATATATATATTTATTTTGTTTGGCATTTATGTTTATTGATAAAACATGAAAAACATTAGTACATTTGGAACTCTGATCATTTAAAGTTGTAGGTACAAAATGTGAACGTATTATATGCTTAAAATATTTTACATTTTATTTGTTTCTTTCAAACAACAAATACACATAAATGCAACAAATATGTATACATAAATACAATGTTAAATATATTGGCTATATTTGGCTTTTTTTTTTTTGAATACTTATACCACTGAATAATCAAAGTTCCAAATATTATACAATGCCTGGTCAATAGGCTTACTAGATAATGTAGCAATATACAAATGATAAACTGTGCAGTTATTTGGCTTTTGGTGATGTGTTAGTATCTCTACCTTCTGTGTCTGTGCATATTCAAACTCTATGATACATTTTCTTTTATTTAAAAAAAAAAAAAAATCATGCTAATTGTTAACGTCTGTTCTTAACAATGGTGCATATCTGTTTAATGTGACTATAACCAAAAGGCCAATCTTTGTCCAATTTCTGCTGACAGTGACAGTGAAAACCACAGAATGCAATGACATTTTTCTGCTCTGAAAGTTGAAGGGCTACTGGAGTCACTATTAAGGCCCGTGGGGACCTCGGCTGTAAACCACTGTTTTACAGCAAGTGCGTTCTAATTTGGCTTATTTTATACTACCAAAAGTACAAACTCCCTTGAGGTCAATCATGATCCTTTTTCACTGCATTCAGAAAAGAAAATTGTCATACTGTACAACCTCAACTATCTCTAAAGTATGCAGACAAATAAAAAGCAGTTTCTCTTGAATGTTCTATAGCAGAACATCACACACACAAAGGAATTACTGTTTTTTCTGACTCTTGACATAACTCCACGTAACAATTTGGTTTTCACATGAATATGTTGTTTTTTTGGGACATGATTTGTCAGTCTTTACTTACAAGTAACTGCATCATCATAGAAAAATATTGTTTAGACTCCTATAATAAGACTGTTATTATGTATGGCAGTATTTTAAGTATAGCAGGGAAAATACAATATTCAATGAGCAAAGTTAGAAATTTGTGTCGGTGACTTAGTACTCAGTTGGGATGTGGTTCTGCTGGGCATATCAAAAATGGTCTCTTGTTGCCCATAGAACAGCAAAGCTAGGTGGAATGGGCCTTGACAGAGCTAGGAGGCAGGCATATGGATATTGATATGATTTAAATGGAGGATTACTCTGAGGGGAGGAGCTTAGGGTTAATAGGAATAGTTATGTTTGGATTTGGTATTGGTGCTCCCTTGGTAGCTCAGAACCTGGCCATGTAGGGGTATCTTGGTATGCTCTTAAAGTTGGAAAAGAAAGCACCTGGTGGCTGTGTTAACTGTTTATGTTATTTATAAGAATGGTATATGGTTGTATAGATGTATTGCTGTTATTTATGGTTAGGTCATTGTATGTGGGTATAGTTATGTTTAAGGGTTGCTGGGTTGTGATGTCATAATAAGTGTCTGTTTGACCTTTATTTAAATTATTTTATCAAACCTAGTTAAAGCTGTGAGAATTTTTACCGAAATGATTGTGTCTGTGGTTTTTATAGGGGGTCTATGAGTTAATGTTAGGTATATGCCTTTAGGGATGACTATGCGCATGTAAGACAGCAACCTAATTAAGACCCCAAAGTGACCAAGATATATCCTATCTATCTAACCCTCTCTTAACTGTGCTGCCTCCCCAAGCACTTTCACAAATTTTATGATTATTGAGCCAAAATGTCCTTTCCAAAGTACAAACCGCTGGTTCTGTGGATCACAAAATAGCTCCTTCCTCTTCCAGCGTACTGATTCTACTTTTCATTATATTGTCTGTGGAATGATTGTTGTTAAGCATGTTTGGTAAATTATGTTGTTTGTCGAAGTTGTTGAGAATTACTGGTATTTCAAACTCTCTCAACAGCACATGATATATTACACCGTGTCATCATTTATTTAACCAAATAAAAGCCAAAATGGAGAAGCCATGTGTGAAAAACAAAGTACACCTTATGATTCATTAGCTTGTAGAACCACCTTTAGCAGAAATAACTTTAAATAATAATTTTCTGTATAACTTTATCAGTCTCTCACATCGTTGTGGAAGAGATTTGGCCACTCTTTTTTACAGCGTTGCTTCACTTCATGGAGGTTTACTGGCATTTGTTTATGCACGTCTCTCTTAAGTTCCAACCACAGCATTTCAATTGGGTCTGAACTTTGACTGGGCCATTGCAACTACTTGATTCTTTTTTTTTCAGCCATTCTGTTGTAGATTAGCTGGTCTGCTTGGAATAATTGTCCAGTTGCATGACCCAATTTCGGCAAAGCTTTAGCTGTCGGACATATGGTATCACATTTGACTCTAGAATAATTTGGTATACAGAGGAGTTCATAGTCGACTCAATGACTGCAAGGTTCCCAGTTCCTGTGGCTGCAAAACAAGCCCAAAGCACACTGTGCTTGACAGTTGGTATGAGATGTTTATGCTGATATGCTGTTTTTGGTTTACACCAAACATGGCACTGTGCATTATGACCAAACATCTCCAGTTTGGCCTTGTCTGTCCAAAGGACATTGTTTCTGAAGTCTTGTGGTTTGTTCAGATGCAACTTTGCAAATCTAAGCCATGCTGTCATATTCTTTTTACAGAGAAGAGGCTTTTTCTTTGCAACCCTTCCAAACAAATCATACTTGTTCAATCTTTTTCTAATTGTACTGTTATGAACTTTAACATTTAACATGCAAGCTGAAGCCTGTAGAGTCTGAGTCTCAGTAACTGTTTGCAATGTATCTGAGCATTGGATGGTCTGACCTTGGGGTGAATTTGCTGGGATATCCACTTCTGGGAAGATTGGGAACTCTCTTGAATGTTTTCCACTTTTGAAAAATCGTTCACACTGTAGATGGACTTTAAATTGTTTGGAAATGGCCTTACAACCCTTCCCAGTTTGATCAGCAGCAACAATTGCTTCTTTATGATCATTGCTGATATTTGTCCTACTTGGCATTGTGTTAATACACACCTGAATGCTCCAGACCAAACTGCTAAAACTTTAACTATTATAGAGCTTTTCACACTTGGTGATGATCAGTTAATGAAGGCCATTTGATTAGCAGCACCCATCTGCCACTTAGCCTTCTAATTCCTATGGTAGCAGTAAGGATGTACTTAGTTTTTCACACATGACGCTTCCATTTTGAGTTTATTTTTGTTAAATAACTAATGACACAATGCCATGTATTGTTGTTAATCTGAGGTTGTATTTACCTAATTTTAAGACCTGCTAAGGAATAGCTGATTGTTATGGCATGATATGTAAAATCATAGAATTCAAAGAGGGTGCACTTTCTTTTTCCCTTGACTGTATGTATTTGACTTGGTATGGTTGAGGTAGCTCATTCATTCTGACATATTTAGGAGCTCAAAAAATGTGCTATGAGGTCCGACAGTCCGTTCTGTGCTCGTCACAATTCTTCTGCGTGTTGCCGAGTGACTTTACCAAGCCATGGCATCATTTCGAAGCATTTTTTTTAAGCAAGAAAGAGACACACTTATATCACAGATCCCAGGTCCCTCACAAAATAGCATTCTAGTTTCATATTTGTGTTTGGGAATATGAGACCTTTCAGGCATGCCTTTTATTCACTTCCTTTCATAGGGATTTTCAGACTATTTCATATAATATAATGGCTCTAAATGCATAAATGCAATTATCTGGTATATACAAAATAAAAATGTACTTCAAGTTAAACATACCAAATAAATGACCAGTAAATAATTATGATGTCACTCTGTTCAGACGTACATGCATTGGCTATGAAGCGAGAGTATTTGTGTCTTATTTGGGGTAAGTAGGGTTATTATCCTAAAATTATTAACGATGTGATGGATCTCTATGATAAATGGTACATTCATTGCCTATGAGGGGATTTCAGTTCATGACGTGTTCACTTTAAGGTAAATGCTAAGTTCCACATTTGAAACAAAAATCCAACTACAAAATCTCTCTCTAAACCATTCATTTGATAAACACACACAAAAACAAAACCTTTTCAGGAAGGGATACAGCTAGTGGTTTTAAGAAATGAAAACCTTATACGGAACTTTTAAGCAATTCCTTCTCAATGGCTAATAATAAAGGTGAAAAATAATGGTATTATTACATCATTACATCCACTGACAGTGGGCGCTTCCCTCTCAGCTGTGGCTGGATGCACAAAATAAGTAATTCAATGTGATGCTGTGGGAGTTTTTCTGGGTATGCAGAATCTGAAAATAGATAATATTGTTTAGAGAAGCAAGAGTGTGAGAAATATACTCCCCTGGATTTATGGAATGTCTTTATTGTTGACCAAACATATCGTATTCTGCATTGTTTGACTAAAGTTTCTGGCTTTTTGGTGAAAGGTTTATTATATGATTTTGAAGTTATGTTTTTTTTCAGGTAACTGTAAATATGTTCAGGGCTCAGAATTTAAATTCCTTCACTACTGGATAGGCCCAAATGGACTTGCCACTGCATGCCTGGAGGGTACATGGCACATTTCTATTAGTCAGAGATGAATTTTCACTTGCCAATGGCTAGTGGGCAAATGGAAATTTTGAGTTCTGGTTAATATATTGAAATGACTTTTCTAACTTATTGTAACAAGTTACTAATCCCTAAAAACAAACTATGATTTTGTTTAAAATTATTTAATTAAATCAACACTCTAAGAATAAAAAATATTGTTATTTGTATCTATAATGCATTGTTTTAGGTTTTAGTTTTTTTTAGATTCCTCCCTTTTAAAATTAAAAAAGGCAAAAAAGTATTTGAACAAACTCAGATCAACCTGACAAACAGTCCAATTCTTATAGAGAACCATTGGGGATCAATGACACGTGCATGACAATCACTGTAGTCCACTATTCATCATGTCTTAGGTTAGCTGGAAATCTTTTATTCACTTTTTTAGATTAAAAATAAATAAAAGTATTAGCCACCTTTTAAAAACAGGTGGAAAAAAGATTATCAGCACAATGCATTGGCAAATTTGTAAAGTACCATTTGATAGTGTATAGACAATTTCTAAAGGCAGATCCACTTTAACTTGACAAACAGAAACAAATCAATAGAAATACACATAGATGTGTGTGTGTGTGTGTGTATGCGTGTGTGCGTGTGTGTGCGTGTGTTTGCGATAAACTTACTGGAACATATCAGCTGTGAAGAAAGGGTAACACATTTAAACCTCTTTAGTTTATAAAAACGTCGCCTCAGAGGGGATATGATAACATTATACAAATATATCAGGGGCCAATACAAACTATTGTGTGGAAATCTATTCACAAACCGGACTTTACAAAGGACACAAAGTCGTGCGTTTAGACTGGAAGAAAGAAGATTTAGTCTAAGGCAAAGGAAAGGTTTTTTTTTTTTTTTAAATGTAAGAACAATCAGGATGTGGAATTCTCTGCCTGAAGAAGTGGTTTTATCAGAGTCCATACAGATGTTCAAACAGAAACTAGATGCATTCTTGCAAAAACAGAATATTCAAGGATATAATTTTTCAATGTAGGGTAATAGCTTCTTAATCCAAGGATTCCTCTGACTGCCATTCAAGAAGGATTTTTTTTCCCTAGTTTGTTGTAAAATTAGAAGTGCTTCTAACTGGGTTTTTTTTGCCTTCTTTTGGATCAACAGCAAAAAACAAATGTGAGGAAGGCTGAACTTGATGGACGCAAGTCTCTTTTCAGCTATGTAACTATTTAACTATGTAATCCTGTGTTGGTTTTGTTCATGTTTTGTCAAACATCAATTTAGTTATTCTGTTATTGATCATAAAGAGGTACATTTTATATTTTTTTTATTCCACTTGCATTGAGTACATCAATTGCAAATGTATAAAAAGAAAGAAAATTAATTGCATTAACCACACATTTCTGATTAAAAGAAACATGTGGTAAACAGTTCTTGTGGAGTGTCAGCATGTTAAACACAATTAGCAGATCAGGTATTAGTCAGCCATTTTAAATTGTAAAGAAATGTAAACAGTAGTAATGGCAGTCTTTGCAAAAGTACTAAAAAAGAAAAACAGAACAAAATCAGTGAGGATGTTATAGGAACTAAAGAAAATTAAATATAAGGTAAAAAAGGTCAGCAAGAATATTTTGTATTTCAAGCAAAAAAAAAAAATATATATATACACAGCACAGTCACAGAACACAGTCATTCAATCTAATAAAGTGTACTAAATATATTAGATTTACATACCTTTTCAAATAGCAAAAGGGACACTTTCATTATTATTATTATTGCCATTTATTTAGCGCCAACAGATTTTGCTGCACTTTACAATATTATGAGATGGGGGGATTTAACTATAAATAGAACAATTACAAGAAAACTTACAGGAACGATAGGTTGAAGTACCCTGCTCAAACGAGCTCACAGTCTATAGGAAGTGGGGTATAAACCACTTTAGGACAGGAAATAGCAATCAAAAAAGGTGGGAGTGAAGCAGAGCTGGAGGAGAGAGTAAAGTGACAGGAGTGTAAGGTAGAGGTTACTCTGGGAGGCCATAAGCTTTCCTAAAGAGATGGGTTTTAAGGCACTTCTTAAACAATTGAAGACTTGGGGAAAGTCTGATGGCAGTTGGCAGGCTATTCCATAGGAAGGGAGCCGCCCGCGAGAAGTCCTGCAATCGTGAGTTGGCCATACGGGTGCGAGCAGCGGACAGGAGAAGGTCACGGGCAGAGCGGAGAGACCGAGAAGAGGCATACCTATGGATCTGTGAAGAGATATAAGAGGGGCTAGAGTTGTTCGGTGCTTTATAGGTATGGGTTAGCACTTTACATTGACTCCTATAGGATACAGGAAGACAATATAAGGACTGACAGAGGGGTGAGGTGTGAGAGGACCGACTAGAAAGGAAAATCAGTCTGGCGGCAGCATTCATTACAGACTGTAGTGGGGCAATACGGCTTTTGGGAAGACCAATCAGGAGAGGGTTACAATAATTCATGAGGGAAATTACTAGAGCATGGACAAGCTCCATGGTAGCGTCTTGTGTAAGAAAGGGGCGTGTGCGGGCTATGTTTTTAAGATATAATCTACAGGATTTGGCAACATACTGGATGTGAGGCTCAAAGGTGAGGCCAGAATCAAGTATGACGCCAAGACAGCGCACTTGCAAGGATGGACTGATGTGGGTACCACTAACTTGAAGGGAGAGTAAAGAGGATGATCAGTATGAGGAGGAGGAAAGACAAAGAGCTCAGTTTTAGAGAGTTTGAGTTTCAGAAAGCGGGAGGACATCCAGTCAGAGATGGAGGAAAGGCAAGCAGTGACATGTTGCAGGACGGCAGGGGAGAGGTCCGGGAGGAGAGATATATCTGGGTGTCATCAGCGTGCAGGTGGTAGTGGAATCCAAATGAGGTAATGTGTTTGCCAAGAGAGGTAGTATAAAGAGAAATAAGAAGAGGACCATTGGGGGACTCCAACCGAGAAAGGACGAGGGGAGGAGGTATCATTAGAAAAGGAGACACTGAATGAGCATTGGGAGAGATAAGAGGAAAACCACAAGAGGAAAGTGTCATAGAGACCGCGTGATTGAAGAGTTTGAAGAAGGAGAGCATGATCAACAGTGTCAAAGGCAGCAGAGAGGTCAAGAAGAATTAGTATGGAGTAGTGGCCTTTGGATTTAGCTGAGATTAGGTTGTTAGTAACTTTGATAAGAGCAGTCTCAGTAGAGTGGAGAGGGCAGAAGCCAGTTTGAAGAGGGTCAAGGAGAGAGTTGGAATTGAAGAAGTTAGACATACGGGTAAAGACAAGTTTTTCTTAATGTAAGGGTGTGCCGGGGCAGAGCTGTTCTGAGAAATTTGTGACTACTAATTCCTGCAACTAAAATAAGTAATTTAGAACAATGTATATTACTTACACAGACTGATTTCTAGACACTTATTTTTTTTGTAGTTTAAAGACACATTATTGTGAATATTATTGCAGTGGAACTCTGATATAAATTCAGACACATCAGGGGTATACAAGAGGGACAGAGGGATGTGGATTAAAAATAGTGAATCTTGATTTATAGAGAAGAGAAAATAATACACCAATATCAGAGGATCTGCAATTTAATCGACTCCTGGTCTGTAGATGTATACCTTATTAAGAGAAAACAAATATCCCATAAAGATCAATGAACAAATGGAAGAGTTGTTGAGGTTTATGTATGACCATCTGAGGAAGTCTGAAGCCACCAAAACAAACAGGGCCATTCAAAGTGAATTTGAAATTAATTTCAAATGTAAGGCCAAAGTAGCCGAACTAGAAGTATAGCTGACTTTGAGAATGTTTCCAAGTCGGCTATTTTAACTTTGAATTTGAAATTCACTTTGAACTCTCTCTTTAGTAAATAACCCTATATAACAGAACAGAAGATCCTAGTGTCTCAGGTGTAGCTTATCGCTGGTGGTGACATCACATGCGGCGTTTCATATTTTTAGGAAGAGCCCACTGAATGAGCAATGTTTCCTTTTCATTCTACATAGCTTGAAGTGGAGTGGTCAATATCTTAGGCCTTTCTCGAGAAATGGTAAGTTCAGTTCTTAAAAACAGTTGTAGGTGAATTCGAGAAATGACTTATTATTATTTAAATCACGTATTTACATATCCTTGAATGTATAAAGGAAAGCTTAGCAATGCCTGTCCACAGGTGTGTGAAGCCACCACGTCGAAGAGTCTCACTGTAAGTGACAGAACAATTTTTTGTCACTCGTTATAGAGTGTGCCCACATTCCATAGTTCTTAGAGTGAATATTATATTGGAAGCAAAAAATGAGAGAGTCCATATATCATTCTATTTTCTTAAAAAAGTTGATGTACAAGAATTTATATCTGAAGAAGATATAGTGAGAGGTGACACTTTCTATATTTTTCATATAGTCTAAATACTCTAATCATCCCATACGAGGAAGTGGAACCTTGTGGCACTTTGCTATTTTAGCAACAGTTGTATTCTTATTGGGTATGGATATATACAGCAAACAAGGTACCTTTAAAGGCAAATATTTCTAAACTCTTTATTATTTACTTTTGTATCTTTGTTATGCATTATTCTCATAAAATATAATGCATCAATTTTAGCAACCGTTTTATTCTCATTGGTTATGGATATATACAGCAAACGAGGTACCTTTAAGGTGAATATTTTTTAAAATTATTTTTTTATTTATTTTTGTATAATTTTTATGCATTATCCTCAATATACATAAAGATGGAGAAATGGTTTTCACCTACAGCTTGTAAATTCCCTTTATATTTAATTGGTCTCAGTGACATTTTTTTCTATACAAATTAGAACAAAATACATAGTTTGGAGAGCAAAGCAGTTGCAGTTTGATACAAAATATATTGTTGCCACTGCCATTTAAATGAACTCTGTAAAACGTATAAACCCCTGCAAAATCAGAAATACATATAATTGTATATTATTGTACACGTGTGCACCTCCAAATACAGTGTCCGGTGCTTACCGATACCAGTATCAGTGTTAACATGTATAGATGTAAAATGCACGCTTGTTCTGAATTAATTCAACTTGCATATCTCTTGTAAAAACCCCCATTGCTAAGGCAATGATGTATTTCTTTCACTTTCATTATATGTCCTTAATCAGAGCGTGAATTCACACTAGACATAGTGATACTTTACGCTTGATTTCACTTGTTTTTGCTAAAATCTTCTGACATGATTAATTTTTCTTTAATGCCTTTGTCTTGTAGTAGTAAAAACGGGACTACAATAGGGCATAGATGCTTGCCTTCTATCATTCGACTAAGAATTTATCTTAACAATATATACAAATTATTTGGCATGACAATGTTTGTATTTGAGATAACATTTTTTGCTTTCAGTAATGGTTTTTGTCTGTGCCCATTATGTGTGCTGTCTGTCACTGATGGTATTTGTGTACTTAATCCCTGTAATGAAAGGGGAAATAATTCCAAATTCACCTTTCTGATGTTCCAGTCTGCCCGAGATGTGTCGGAGTTAAACTCCCAAGGTGCATCTGTCACCATTTTTATTCAGTTCTCTCTTGAACTGATATAATGGCAGTAGCTGAAACAGCTGCATTCTGGGACTGTAACCACTACTAATCTTAGGCAGCGCTAGGATAAATATGTACTATAACACTTAACCCCTACCTTTGGCCTCTGTGCTTACATTACCCAAACCCTCAATCCATACACTAGCATAATAATTACACAACATCTAACATTGTCCCAATGTTAATTATCATAACATTTTTGTTAGATAGATAGATAGAGATAGGTAGGTAGATAGATAGATAGATAGATAGATAGATACATGGTGAAGAATGTATTTAGAAAAAATAATGCTCCGTTGGGTTTTTGAGAAGATTTATAAACCACTTGCCCTGTGGTCTCTTGGTTTATCCCGATATGACAATATATTCCCATTTTATCCAGTCCAACGTTTTGTAAGCTACAAGGTCAAAGGTTGGCTTCACAGTTGTATATATTTTATATTTAATCATATTTTAGGATAGTGTGTTGGGGATGGTGTTAAATTCAGGATTAGTGCTAGGGTTTGGAGTAGTGTAAGAATTAGTCGTAATATAAAGTAGGTTAGTGTAGAGATTAAGGGGAGGTATTTAATATTTATCAGTATCACGATATACTTGCCCCGGATTTCCCGATATGAGTGAAAGTTATACTCCAAGATGGCAGCTATTCAGCTTCTGTCAATATATTAGCCATAAAACATGAATTTCACACTCTGAAATTCCTACCGACATCTAAATGGCACCATAACTTATATGGTTTTCTGGAGAATAATGGCTGTTTGTACCACTATTATTTAAGTACAATATAAAAAAATATTTTCACATTTAAGGGGACACTCCACTTACTAATTATAAAATACCCCCCCCAAAACAATGGGCACACTCTTTACACATTAAGCTTCACAACAAGCTAAAGTGCTTTAGGGGTCCCGGGTATTCTTTTAATAGGAGTCTGACAAAAAAAAAGAGTATCGGTTTATAAGCACTTTTTTGCATTGTTTACTCTCTGTTACAACTAACTGATGTATTAAAAAGAAAGATAGATATACCACTCATTAAAAGGGTATTAAAAAAGACCTGTTTGGGCAACATAACAACTTAGCAGTTGAAGCAGTTATGGTGCCAGGAGGTCCCTGGCGCTGACTCACCTGTAGGAGTTAAACCATTCTGGAACGATTTAAGTCAAAAGTCAGTGTTTCCAGCACCAGATCTCTCTGCCTCTCTACCCTTCCTTTCTTAAATCTTTAAACCAATACTCTCTTGCAGAATCGGACAGCTGGCAACTTATTGGCTGAGAGCGGACAGCTGTCACTCTTAGCTAACCATTCATAAAACTAGCTTGAAAAGAAACGTACCTTTTTTTAAGCCAGTTTTATGAATTGGGAGTCACTGATTGCCTAAGAGCATCAGCAGACCGCTCTCAGTCAGTAAGTGGCGCCGCTGCCCAATTCTGCGAGAGAGTATCGTTTTAAAGTTTTTGAGAAACCGGAAGGACAGAGAGACAGGGAGGTTCGGCACTAGAAAACAGATTTTGGGGTAAACTGTTCAAAACCTCTAAAGGTGGGTTAGCTATGAAGTAGTAATGGTGCCCAAAATGTTCCTTTAAAGGAACTGCATATGCTTTATAAGTTTTATTAATTGTAGCACCTAATCAAATATATTAACCAGTGCTAAAATTGTCTTGTTTTTCTGTATTTTTTCTGTAACTTTTGAAAGCCTAGAGGTAAAGCTTCAAAGATTATTTATGCACCTTTTTAGAATAGAAAGAAAAGAACTCAATTTTGTAGACTCCTGTACATCACTGGAGAAGACCTAATTTAGCTGTACTCTGCATTCAAAGGCTGATCATACAGAATTGCTATATTCCTACTCCGTGATTAATGATTCCAATAGTTCTCTTTTAGAATTGGTGATACGCTTTCTACTCTTGCATAACAGCAAAATGCCTTCCACCCATGGGTAATTACTCGTTTTTAATGTAATGTGTGTATGTAAGATTAAATATATAATATAAGTATTGACTGGACTGCAGGTTTGGAGACAGAAACAAATGTTTGAGTGGCTATTGGTCTGGATAATATTACATTGTTTTGAAGACATTCAGATGTATTTTTGTTAGACTATAAACAATTTATTGTAGCTATTTCCGTTGATGTTAATTAAATTTTATAATCTGATGTCTGTGATGCAAAGTTCCAGATAATATTAGAGTTTGCCAGTAATTAATAAAGCATTTGTGTAATTATCAAACCTCACAATAAGAAAAAGTATGTCTTGTCTTTCTTGGGTTTTAAAAGGGTGCCATTAATTATTGGACTATATATATATATATATATATATATATATATATATATATATATATAGTCATATGAACAAGGCATAATATTGTGGATTAAATGATGAACAAAGTTATAAATTATAAATGAGATTTCAACTTGAAAGGAACAGAGAACAAGGCATACCTAGATGATATGGACTCGGGAGAGGGGGGCAGGCCAAATTTGGCAGATAGTTTAGGACCTAATAGGCAGACCTATTTGGACAGTCCTTTCAAAAAGGGGTGCATTATATCAGCTCAGAAAAAGAGAAAAGGAAAATCCAAAGAGTAATGGAGGAACTCCACACCCTTATACTGGATAAACCTATCAAGGAAACCCCGTCCTTAAAGTAATACTAAAACTTAACCTTTAATAATAATGGCATAAAATAATGTAAACACAAAAAATCATAATAACAATATTGAACAGAAAAATGGAAAATAGGAGTGCTACCACAAAAAATGTGTGGATCTGGACAGTGAATAGTCCAATACCACCTATATACAGAGATCAGAAATTGTCAGAGCTGGTGACTAAATGGGGAGAGGAAAGAGGAAACAGCCTGAGTAATCCTCTGGTTCACGATGAACAAGTTCTAGGCTAATTTAGAGAGATTACCTCTGACGAAGGCGCTTTATGCGCTGAAACGCGCGTTAGGAAGTTTAGCTAGGTGCTGCTCCACACATGGAGATCGTAGTCAGTCTAGTTTTATTTACTAGCTCTGGGACTCGGGTGATTTATTAAAAGGGGTATTTCTTTCTTTTTTGGTTCAGCTTATTATCTGGGCGATTGATTTAGCCGACAAGGGTTCTGTACAGTTCTATTTCTGCTTTATAAGGGTGGTCTCCTCCATCTATACGCCTGGAGGGATCGTTTGATTTAACTATCCTAGCATTGGGAGTGCGTTTAGTTTCTAGTGCAACTTTGTTGCCTTATGCACTAGATATTTTGTTACCCACAGGCTGTTAGCCTAGAACTTGTTCATAGTGAACCAGAGGATTACTCAGGCTGTTTCCTCTTTCCTCTCCCCATTTAGTCACCAGCTCTGACAATTTCTGATCTCTGTATATAGGTGGTATTGGACTATTCACTGTCCATATCCACACATTTTTTGTGGTAGCACTCCTATTTTCCATTTTTCTGTTCAATATTGTTATTATGATTTTTTGTGTTTACATTATTTTATGCCATTATTATTAAAGGTTAAGTTTTAGTATTACTTTAAGGACGGGGTTTCCTTGATAGGTTTATCCAGTATAAGGGTGTGGAGTTCCTCCATTACTCTTTGGATTTTCCTTTTCTCTTTTTCTTTTTGTACGTATGTAAGGGTTACCCCCTTTAGGATTCCCCAGACACACTTACAGGCTGGTTGCCTTTGGCCACTGGCTTTTCTTCTTGTCATTATATCAGCTCAGACTAGCTCCTCTAAGGGGCACACTTGTACCGAGTTCTTCTAAAGTGTTCTGCCAATCGGCTCAATGTCCTGGGAGCACTGTATTACAAAGGCTGAGATTTAAGTGGGGATTTGTTTGATGTCTCTAGATGCAGGTGATCAAGAAACAAACTTGGGATGGTGGGACAGGAGCCTGGGACTATGGGAGATATGGCCCCAAACATTTCTGAGATCAAAATTTCTTTAGTGTTATTTAATGGTCGTTTTTTTGTTTTTTATCTTGGATGTTTAGGACTTTAGCATTGATGGATAGGATCGTTAAGTGGTGTTGTAAATTGATCCTTGAA
This sequence comes from Pelobates fuscus, assembly GCF_036172605.1. Lineage (NCBI taxonomy): Eukaryota > Metazoa > Chordata > Amphibia > Anura > Pelobatidae > Pelobates > Pelobates fuscus. Next base: position 102,641,948 of record NC_086320.1, read on the forward strand.
GATGCAGAGTAGCTATGCAAATATGCAATATGTGTTGTAATAGAAGATTGCACCTTTTGTAATAGGAGGGGGGGGGGACTGATTGTTGGGTGCGTAAACTAGTTGAATAGAAGAGGTTGCGAGTAGCAACTGTGAGAATGTTAATGGAGAACAGTGTGTGCAAAGTCCATGCAGCAATTATGAACAAGTAGTTTGCTAAACTAACCTATACGATATCAGAAAGAGCACCTATGGAGGAAGGAGTTAAAGATCTAAGAAGAGAGCCAAGAGCACCATGTCCATAATGTACAATCCCTTCTCTAGTGGTATGTGCGGTGTAGAAGTAAAAGGGTAAATGAGGACTATATGAACAATCATTATGTGGGCTCATTTGTGTTGTTGTAAAGGGTAAGGGTCTGTTCTTTAAACTAGTGGCATTAACCATGAATTTAACAACAAAGTTAACAGAGAAATGTGAGTCTTAAAACAGCTAAGCATATAAATATATGTGTACTCGGAGGAGTGGGATATGCCTAGAATTTAAACATTATTCTTAAATTACACTGCAAGAGTGGAAGCAGGGCCACCAGGTGACAGTTCCGTGACATACCACATTTAGAGTAGCTATACTAATTTTCAATTATGATTTCCTCAGGAGCCACAAAAATTACTAATGGGAAATAGAACCTTAGAGTTGAGTATTGTGTTGTGGATCCTCATGGTAAATCAGATTGGTAGCCAGGGGCACAGTCACTATAAACCAACTCATGACATCAAAATATATGGGTGGTGTCTGCATTAGTAGAACATAGACTCATGTAAGTAATCTAACTGCCTCAAGTATAAAGGTGTTCACATTGTAATAAGTACCAATGTTAAAAGTCAGTTATTAGGTTGTAGCATTGTGAATGTATATCAAAGCAAGTAGTGTAGGACAAAAATGTAGGACAATATTCAAGGTGAAAGGATACACTAAGTTGACGAAGAAAGGATTAAACTTAGTGCGGTTGAGAAGCGTCTTTTGCAAGTTGTTAATTTAAGTTACAAGCGGGGTCACCATTTTCAACGTGGGACTTTGGATGGAAATTGGGTGTCCCCTATGGTGGGGGGCTTAATCGAAGAATGGACATTGACTGTGGAAGAGAGGTTGTTTTTCTCTAGACAGTGCAGTAATGTAGCTAACAAGCAGATCAGTCCATCCCAAAGTAACATCATCGGAGAGATTTGTAAGACATGTTGTGTGTTCATAAAAACATTTATGGTAAAAAGGTATAACCTTTTACCTTTTAATAACATTGCTTCATTCATTTGTAGGGGTTTATTTGCATAGTCTTGATATATGCCTGCGAAGGTAGATAGATCATAGGGCATCTTTGATTGAATTTGGTGGCAATGTCTCTTTGACGTCAATCAACAAACAGTTTAAACTCAACACAACTGTTCGAGTACCACCAGACAAACTTTAGTCTGTATATCCAATATACTTCTAATTTCATCTTTAATCACACATCCTCTGTACTGGAGAGATTTGTAAGACATGTGGTGTGTTCACTTCAGAGTATAGCGATAGTGAGTCTTGTTCCATCTGGATAGAAAGGTCAAATGGATCTAGCCTGTGATAGGATAAATGTTGCTCCTGATGTATGGATGTCAAAGGCTTTAAGTGACAGCTGAAAAAGCCTTGAAACAGAGAGATGGTTTGTTGAAATTGGAGCAGGGTTAGATAAATATATATATATATATATATATATATATATATATATATATATATATACATTTTTTTTTATTTTTTTTTCATTATGAAAGAGACAACAAATAACATCTCTCGGGAGACCTGCTGGAGGACCCGTAGACAGAGCATTAAGAAATTGCTCATAGTCATAGAAACATAGATAGAAACATAGAATGTGACGGCAGATAAGAACCATTCGGCCCATCTAGTCTGCCCAGTTTTATAAATACTTTCATTAGTCCCTGGCCTTATCTTATAGTTAGGATAGCCTTATGCCTATCCCACGCATGCTTAAACTCCTTTACTGTGTTAACCTCTACCACTTCAGCTGGAAGGCTATTCCATGCATCCACTACCCTCCCAGTAAAGTAATACTTCCTGATATTATTTTTAAACCTTTGTCCCTCTAATTTAAGACCATGTCCTCTTGTTGTGGTAGTTTTTCTTCTTTTAAATATAGTCTCCTCCTTTACTGTGTTGATTCCCTTTATGTATTTAAATGTTTCTATCATATCCCCTCTGTCTCGTCTTTCCTCCAAGCTATACATGTTAAGATCTTTTAACCTTTCCTGGTAAGTTTTATCCTGCAATCCATGAACCAGTTTAGTAGCCCTTCTTTGAACTCTCTCTACGGTATCAATATCCTTCTGAAGATAGGGTCTCCAGTACTGTGTACAGTACTCCAAGTGAGGTCTCACCAGTGTTCTGTACAATGGCATGAGCACTTCCCTCTTTCTACTGCTAATACCTCTCCCTATACAACCAAACATTCTGCTAGCATTTCCTGCTGCTCTATTACATTGTCTGCCTACCTTTAAGTCATCAGAAATAATCACCCCTAAATCCCTTTCCTCAGATGTTGAGGTTAGGACTCTATCAAATATTCTGTACTCTGCCCTTTTTACGTCCAAGATGCATTATCTTGCACTTATCCACATTAAATGATAGTTGCCACAACTCTGACCATTTTTCTAGTTTACCTAAATCATTTTCCATTTGGCTTATCCCTCCTGGAACATCAACCCTGTTACATATCTTAGTATCATCCGCAAAAAGACACACCTTACCATCAAGACCTTCTGCAATATCACTAATAAAAATATTAAAGAGAATGGGTCCAAGTACAGATCCCTGAGGTACCCCACTGGTGACAAGCACAAGCTTCGAATATACTCCATTGACTACAACCCTCTGTTGCCTGTCACTCAGCCACTGCCTTACCCATTCAACAGTATTGGAATCCAAACTCAAAGATTGTAGTTTATTGATAAGCCTTCTATGTGCAACAGCGTCAAAAGCCTTACTGAAATCTAGGTAAGCAATGTCTACTGCACCACCCTGATCTATAATTTTAGTTACCCAATCAAAAAAATCAATAAGATTAGTTTGGCATGATCTCCCTGAAGTAAACCCATGTTGTCTCTGATCTTGAAATCCATGTGTTTTTAGATGTTCAACAATCCTATCCTTTAACATGGTTTCCATCACTTTCACCACTACTGAAGTAAGGCTTACTGGCCTATAGTTGCCCGACTCCTCCCTATTACCTTTCTTGTGAATGGGCACAACATTCGCTAACTTCCAATCTTCTGGGACTACTCCTGTTAACAATGATTGGTTAAATAAATCTGTTAATGGTTTTGCTAGTACACCACTAAGCTATTTTAATAGCTTTGGGTGTATTCCATCAGGTCCCATTGACTTATTTGTCTTTACTTTTGACAGTTGAAATAGAACCTCTTCCTCTGTAAACTCACGTGTAATAAATGACTCATTTATCCTTTTTCTTAACTGAGGTCCCTTTCCTTCATTTTCATCTGTAAATACCGAACAAAAATATTCATTGAGGCAGTCAGCTAGACCTTTATCCTCATCTACATACCTTCCTTCTTTTGTTTTTAATCTAACTAATCCTTGTTTTACTTTTCTTTTCTCATTTATGTATCTAAAACAAGTTTTGTCCCCCTTTTTTACTGACTGTGCTATTTTCTCTTCTGGGTGTGATTTGGAAGCTCTTATAACTTGCTTAGCCTCTTTCTGCCTAATCTTATAGGTCATTCTGTCTTCCTCACTCTGGGTTTTTTATAATTACTAAATGCTAACTTTTAGTTTTTTACTATTTTGGCCACATCTGCGGAGTACCACAGTGGTTTCTTGAATTTTTTGCTTTTATTGACAAGCCTAATGCAATTTTCTGTTGCCTTCAGTAGTGCAACTTTTAAATAATCCCATTTCTTTTGGACTCCATTTAAATTGCTCCAGTCTGATAATGACTCCTTTACAAATATTCTAATTTTAGAAAAGTCTGTTTTTCTAAAGTCTAAAACTTTTGTTTTTGTGTGGTGTGACTCAGTCACTGTTCTTATATTAAACCACACTGACTGATGATCACTGGATCCTAAACTTTCACCTACAGTAATATCTGATACCAAATCTCCATTTGTTAACACTAAATCTAGTATGGCCTCTTTACGAGTTGGCTCCTCAACGACTTGTTTTAGAGACAATCCCAGTAGGGAGTTTAGAATATGTGTGCTCCTGGCACAAGTAGCTATTTTTGTTTTCCAATTCACATCAGGAAGATTAAAGTCACCTATGATGATAACTTCCCTCTTCATTGTCATTTTAGCTATTTCTTCAACTAGTAGATTGTCTAACTCTTCAATTTGTCCTGGGGGCCTATAAATCACACCTACACGAGTTACTGTGTGATTACCAAATTCTAACGTAACCCAAACGGACTCTATGTTCGCCTCACTAACCTTTATTAGGCTAGATTTCATGCTATCCTTTAGTCTCTCAAGTAGAGGATTCAACATGTGTAAGAGGCAGCCAGAGGTCACTTTCACTCACTCACTCACTCACTTATTACTACAGCAGGCTGTATTTTACATCAAAGCCTTAGACCCGTTCAGTGCCTGGATTTTCCTCATTCCCCCATATGAGATAAGGTGTGGTCAGTTATTAAGGCTGGTGGCATTTGTGGCAAGTACAAAAGACTTTCCTTTTTATGGCACATTAAACTAACATATATCTTTGGGGATGGCCCTACACACACGGTGCATGTGTTACGAGAGTGTTGGATTAAGGCTCCTAGAGTGACAAAGTATAATATTATATCAGGTGCTTAAGGAAGCTGCAACTTACAAATGTTTCCAGAGACATTGATATTCATCATAGCCTGACAATATGTTTGGCTCAAGATTCAGTCCACTGGGAAATATCTCGGTGGGCCAGTCCATTCCTGGGGAGAACAAACGCACACAACCCAAGCTGGGCTAGCAAAATCACTGCAGAATTCCTGGGGAAGAATGGTACTCTGAGACTGCAGCCAACAAATCCCATATCCTTGTGGACCATAGGGCAAGTGCCCATTTTATTCAACTTACCATCCCTTTCTCCATGTGGTTATTTGTAAGGTGCCAACGGCTTTCAGGGCACTACTCTGACTGAGCACCCATCTTTGCTGGCATCCAAGCCACACCACACACATATTAGATTTTCTATTTTTTTTTTTATCAGAATGCATGATCGTTGCACAAGCGTCAGCAGGTATAATGCAAAATTAGCTCAAATTGTGATGTTAATTTATACAAAATGTATTATTCTATTAATAATTACTGAAGACATGGGATGAAAAGATTGTAAAAGTGTCAACCTTTACAAGCTCTGCGGCATTATATGAATATGGTTCATGTAAAACAGTTGAAAGATCTGATATTAATTGAAATCTTATCAAATAAAATGAGGCACACAAGTTCACCGGTATAAATTTACAACTAAGAAAGAGATAAAAGAACAAAAAAGGAAAGCCATGTATTTTGGGGTTAATGGATATAGCACAAATACGTCAGTATTTAAAAGCACAATCTGTAAAATATAAGAAAGATTGATTATGTAACTTTAAGCCATTTGAAATGTGTCAGATGTAAATCAGGTGGGGGTCTAGAAGAGATTGCACGATGAGAATTCAAGAAGCTTTCTTAGAGATTAATTAAAACAAATCTTTCCCGTTGGAAGATGATCTTACTCACTGTGTTCACTGTACTGTTAAAAAAAAAAAAAAATCTGGATTTTTAGGTTTGTAAACTTATTTTAGTGGAAGATTTTTTGTTTACTTCAGTACCCTTTACAGCTCAGTGGAGTCGTTTTGTTGCCAAGAGTTGCCTCCCACTCTTCAGAAGTCTTGATAAAGCGAAATTTAGATCTTTATATTCCCAGTACCAATACTGTCCAACATACATGTGCTAACCCTCCTCCATCATTGCCGAAAGTGCATTATGTCTGTTATGTTGTTGATAGCTATAACTTCACATGATTGATCCATTATAAGAACACAGGACTCACAAATGTCTTAACAAACACTGGTTCACATGCCTTGTTTGGCAAAATATTTTCATGTTTTAAGGTATGGTGAATAATGAATTTTATTTTGGTCACATTTTATCATCTCTGATCACTAAAGTAGCATGGTGTTTTTTCTTTTCTTTTTATCAAGCAATTTCGGTGGAATCTCAGAAAACTTTGATTGGGCCAGTGGGTACTAGTGGGAACAATGCTTTACAAAATATTGATAAAATTACATTTTATATTATATTTTATGATATATGAGCAACTTATAGTAACTATATTATTATTATTATCACTTATATAGTGCCTACATTTGGGATTTCAGGATTTGTGTATTCCTCATTCTCGGGTCATCTCCCAGAGTCCCCGCAAATAAGGAATACACAAATACTGAAAACCCAAATGTATGCACTATACAGTATATATGCAGTATCTTAGCTTTTCCTAGAATAGCACTCTTCTGCACAGCGATCTCAAGCTACTACCCAAACTTGGCGGTCCCACGTGCTCCTATCACAACCCAAACTACTACTGCCTTCACTTTCCATATCCTTTCAAGCTCCTCTTTCAGTCTGTGGTATTTGTCCACCTTTTCATGTTCCTTCTTCCTGATGTTATGTTCACTAAGTCTTCTGTTGATTGCCTACCACCACAACTTGCTTGTCTGTGTGGATCTGAAAGTCCCACAGCATCTTAGCCCTGTCATTCTCAACTACCCTTTGTGGTATCTCCCATGTGGACTTAGGCAGGTCCAGATCATATTCTGTGCAGATATTGCCGCATACAATCCCAGCAACTTGGTTGTGCCTCTCAGTGTATGCTGTCCCTTACACCTGGCTACCATGTGCTGGATTGTCTCAGAGGCCCTATGCACAGTCTGCACCTTGGGACCTGTCTGGTGTGGTTGACCCCTGCTTCTATTTATATGGTACTGAGTGCTTGCTCAAGTGCTGCTAGGATTAGAGTCTCAGTGCTGTCTTTCCATCTTGCATTTCCCACTACTGGTAGGATTTTGCAGTGTGAGCCACATCCATTATCTGCCTATGGTATACCCTATGGAGAGGTTTATCTTGCCATGGAAACCCCTTCTTTTCTGCATCAACTATCTGTTGTCTCGGGTATTCCCTTAGTAGTTCATCTTTGGGAGCTATCTTCGAGATCTACTTGTGGATGCTCTGTGTTTCATCCAGGACTGTGGGTTCGACACTCATCAGGCGCCGACGTCTTTTCTTTCAGCTGGTGTACAGTCTCTGAGTGCTGGATTTCGTGTGGAAGCCACCATTCATAGTGAGTAGTTTCTGGGTCTTGACATCCATGGTAACCAACTCTTCTCTCGGCCAGATTATTATTCCAGCTGGGTACGTCATACCTGGTAGGGAATGTGTGTTGATGGCTTGGATCTTGCCTCTGAGTTGGAACTACAGGACCTGTTTGACTCTATAGTTACTTGGATGTTCCTATCCTCCTTAACTCTTCCTCATGGTTGCCATGTGTTTTTGTGGTACCTCCAGGTACTTGTAGCTATTCTCTACATCTCCTATTTGACCTTCTGGTACTTCTTCCTGATAACCTTCCCTGTTTTTGCTATCATCTACACAAACGTATCTAGCCCGAATGACATTCTGATGTTCTTCCTGTATACCCTAGTTAGGTGAATCAGTGGGCATTATATCTGATGATCAAGGACTGCTAGCTGTTCCATGATTGCCCTCGTTCCCCAGCATCTGGACAATGTCTAAGCTGGCATGACTCTCTTGGTTTGTGTCATATATATATATATATATATATTTATATATATATATATATATATTCAAGGTGATAGGACACACTAAGTTGACGAAGGAAGGCTTAAATCTAGTGCGGTTGAAAAGCGGCCTTTGCAAGTTGTTCATTTGACAAGTGGAGTCACCATTTTCAGCGTGGGACTTTGGATGGAAATTCTGTGTCCCCTATGGTGGAGGGGCTTAATCGAAGAGTGGACATTGACTGTGGAAGAGAGGTTGTTTTTCTCTAGACAGTGCAGTAATGCAGCTAACAAGCAGATCAGTCCATCCCAAAATAACATAATCGGAGAGATTTGTAAGACACGTGGTGTGTTCATATATACATATATGGTAAAAAGGTATAACCTTTTACCTTTTAGTAACATTGCTTCATTCATTTGTAGGGGTTTATTTGCATAGTCTTGATATATGCCTGCAAAGATAGATAGATCATAGGGCATCTTTGATTGAATCTGGTGGCAATTTTTCTTGACTTCAATCAACAAACAGTTTAAACTCAACACAACTGTTCGAGTACCACCAGACAAACTTTAGTCTGTATATCCAATATACTTCTAATTTCATCTTTAATCACACATCCTCTGTACTGTAAATGCGCTCTTTATTTTAAATGCAATGGAGCACAATTTGTACAATTTCACCGTCCTCAGCATTCAGCTGCACAGCGCCAATAAAAAATGTAAGCAAATATGCTTCATTTAATGGGCAAAATGTAATTTAAATAGCTCATGTTAGCTGGTTTCTGCAAATAGAAGCAGATTTGCCATTGACTGAGTGTTTAAAGTCATATTTAAAGGTGTATTTACATGTTGCCAGCAAGAGAACAGATCATTCTTACACAAATGAGCTTGTATTATATATCTTTCTTGACATAAACAGTGTTTTGTTGTTGCTTTTTTCATTTATAATACAACAAAACAGAAAATTAAACTATGTTGTGGAACTGGGGAAGTCTACAGAAGAGTCATTTCTATCAAATCTAGGTGGAATTTTCATAAAATAAATTAATAAAATGTATCTACTAATGCCATTATGCTATATATTGGTTTTTTATGTGTGTTTAATTTTCAAATTATTGTAAATTATATAGGGCTTATTTTACATTATGGATTTTTCTTCCTAATATCAGAATGCTAACGGCTTTTTTTTGTGTGTTACCTGAAGGATGAGGTCAGCCAACACTCAAGTTAAACATAGCAAAGTTGTGTGAAAAAGGAGGGTGGCTTAAAAGTGAGCTGCCACGTCTCTGGAAATGACACCATCGGAAAAAAATATATGAAAACATCCATTATTTAAATTTGTAATAAATATTTATTATAATCTAATTGAGACAAGGCACAACCAGGGCACACTTTGCAAATGAGAAGGAGAAATAGAAGCATTGTTTAATATCTCCTCTTCTTTGTTTGCATTCTCTATGCTGACTGCTGATGACGTTAGCTGAGAGTGAACTAAGATAGAGGCACCCCGTTGCATGGTAAAGGTGTGCGATTTATACATTTAATGTTGTTTTTCGCACCACACAAATATATATTTGTTAAATCAATGGATAAGTAAACTTATTAAATTCCTATCAGTTGTTGTTCCCCATACAATGCAATATATCGACTTTAATATTGTTTAGTAATGCTTTATTGTGAGTGAATCCATCCATTACTTATGATATATGTAGATACAGTTTTCTTATTTGTGCTTGCAAACTTAGCGGAATGATTTATGTTTCATGATAGTCTCCTGACCCAGTAGCGTAGGGTATAACTGGATAGATATTGACTTTTCGTGAGATAGTTAGGCACACAGTCTACGGAAGGAATCAGCACATTTTCTAACAAATAAGTAATGTATGTATTTCTAAATTCTGATCATAAACAACATAAAAGATCAGCTTAAAAACAGATTAAATACAAAATGCAGCTTAAAAAAACAAGATGTCAGCTTCTATAAGGCCTTTTGCCTTTGCAATGTATTTATGTATATCCACTGATTACAACCCAATCAGAAAATATTATTTCCCAACTTAATTCTGTGTTACGTTCACTTTAACTAGATTTGTAAAAGTATTCTTTTTGGCTGATTCTGTGAAATTTAACTTTAAATAGGCTGCTAAGCTGCACAGATCATTGTGGTGTATGTGCATGTATTCACTAGCATGGACTAAGCAAATTAAATGTTGTGAACTAATTATATCAAATTTGCTTACATCAAGCAGCTGAGCTAGTTGAATTGTGAAGTTTTGTGAATTGGATATAATCACTTCTAATAAAAGGATGTTCGATCCAATTTATAGCGCGGAAACAAATTTGATTAAAGAAATGATAAAGTTGTGCCACCACTCAGAGTTGAAATGACACAGTGAATGCAACGAGTGATATGTACGCTTCTGAGAAATTAGCTCACACCCAACATTTAACAAACATTTGTCCATTTGTCCTTTATTTTATGCTGTCTTCATAATACACACATTCTTCTCTTTTTAATCTGTCTTCACAATGCATAGATCTGGCACTGCGCATTAACATTATAATAGTAAATCCTTTTGTGTGCTATATCACACTGCAAGCGTACACACAAAGGACATGATTAACGCAACACACGTTACACACACTACGGAGTTTGATTCTTGTTGAGAGATGAGAGTAAGGTGTACCATCTAGTGGTTTGTTTCAGTACTGCAACTATTTTGATGACATGTATTTATGACCGCTTCTTAAATGTAATAGGCTTATTCACTAATATGAATTCAAAGTGAATTTCCAATTATAAGCCAAAATAGCTGAACTGGAAACGTAACTGACATGGAGAATTTTTCATATTTTAGCCTAAAATTCACTTTGAATTACCAACAATTCACACTTAAAATAACTTGCAATTGAATAATTAGTTATTTGTTTGTTTGTATGATCTACGAGCCAGGATATTTTTATATTTGGATGCCTACCTTTGTAAGAAGTTGGATGTACCTCTTCTAAGAATGTGTTTATATCTAATGTACTGTGTACTTAAAGGAACACTCCGGACTCCATAACAACCTCATCGAAATGAAGTTGTTATGGCTCCAGGAGGTTCTGGTGCTTCCTTACTTTTAGGGGTTAAACAGTTCACGATAGATTTAATCTCTAAGTTGGCTCTCAAGTGTTTTAACCCATCCATATCCGGTTTCTCTCATTCTGATTCAGAAAGCAGAAAGCCAATTGGCAGCCGCCGAGTGGGCTTAGAGCGGTCAGCTGATGCTCTAAGCCAGTCAGTAGCTCCCCCCCCTTTTTTTTTTTTTTTAGAAATGGCAGCAAATGGAGTCCATATAAAAGATGTTATCTTCAGTACCTAGCCAAACAGTTTGCCATACGTTAAGCATTCAGTGTATGTAAATGGTTCATTAATGCAAAAAAAAGTTATTGACTCTTCATACACTACTCTGAATTGTGGTCCACCCTGCATATAAATGTAACCACTGGAAGCAGCATAGAAATGACCCACTGTTGAAGGCATTGTCCCTATTTTAGAGTCCTTTCCCACCATCCTAATTTAATTTCCTGGTGTCTCGTATCCATGGATACCAGGGAATGGTTCCCAGCCAGGAAAATGCATGCCCATGATTACCGGCGCTCGAGATGTCTGGAGGGCACTAGGACCATGCCAGTGTTCCTTGCATGGTCTTCTGTGTGTGTGGCTGGCAGGGAGGATGTTAGTGAACTTGGTGTACGTTGATGCCTGGCTAACTCACCCTTTTTATGAATGTCAAATCCTAAATGGTATGTAAATTATGTTAAAGCATGGACACTAGTACAGTATCTATGGTAATATCCCTTGATTATAGGAGGAATGTGGATAAAAGGAGGGTGAGAAAGAGGAAGTAGCATACCTCGAAAATTGTAGGGGCAGTCCCTATCTTGGGCTTAAATCCTTGTATTCTATTCTAATGTCCCTCTTTTCTAAGAGCTTCATATTGTTGTTGTGTCTGAGTGTATAACAGAGCTCCACAACAATAATATTCACAGTAATGTGTCTTTAAACTGCAATAAATTTGTTTAGAATTCTGTCTGTGTAAATAAGAACATTATTCTTGTGATAAATTATGTGTATACATTTTTATTTGTAAGTCAACTAAAATTTCTCAGAACAGCGCTGCCCCTGGCCACACCCCTGATCACACCCCTTAAATTTAAGTGTCCCTCTTTGTCTATTTGAAATAGTGGGAAGTATGAAGTAGAGAGATACATAAAGAGAAAATAACAGTATGGATTAATTTGTTCTTGTTTACATAATTTATTTCTTTCAACTAATGAGGCTGAGTGACTCTATATGTTTATGGATTCACCACTATAAAGCCTCTCTTTGCAAGTATTTTTTGAAAAGGTGCACATCATCACTATTTAAATTGGGCACTTTAACCCCTTCAGGACGGAGTCAATAGTGCACGTTCTGATCAAAACAAAACGTAAACAAAAACTGGAATTTGCGCTATGTGTCTGTTCACCCGTAGTTCCCCTCTTTCAAATTATATGCACCCACACTTATTATATATCATTTTGTTCAGGAGAAACAGGGCTTTAATCTATCATTAACTATTCATATATGGAACATCATTTATTATGAATAAAAGTAAAAAAAATGTGAGAAAATAAGATTTTTTTTAAAATTTGCATTTCCGTCTGACATTTTAACTGTGAATGTCATAATACTGTTAGGTTTTACTGCAAAAAAAATGCACATATTTGTAATCAGCGATGTCTCACGAGTACAACAGTACCCCCCATTAACAGGTTTTATGTTGTTTTGGAAAGTTACAGGGTCAAATATAGAACATTACATTTTCAAATTGAAATTTGCCAGATTGGTAATGTTACCTTTGAGACGGTGTGGTAGCCCAGGAATGAGAATTACCCCCATAATGGCATACCATTTGAAAAAGTAGACAAGCCAAGGTATTGAAAGTGGGGTATGTTTAGTCTTTTTTAGTAGCCACTTAGTCACAAACACTGGCCAAAGTTAGCGTTCATATTTGTTTTTGTGTGAAAAAAGCAAAAAACGAATATTTGGCCAGTGTTTGTGACTAAGTGGCTACTAAGAAAGACTGGACATACCCCACTTGCAATACCTTGGGTTGTCTACTTTTGCAAATGGTATGCCATCATGGGGGTAATTCTCATTCCTGGGCTGCCATACGCTCTCAAAGGCAACATAACCAATCTGGCAAATTTCAATGTGAAAAAAATGAAATGCAAGCCTTATATGTGACTCTCTAACGTTCCAAAACACCATAAAACCTGTACATGGGGGGTACTGTTATTCTCGGGAGACTTCACTAAACACAAATATTAGTGTTTTAAAACAGTAAAACATATTACAACAATAATATAGACCATAAAAGTGCAGTTCGCTTGTAAAAAATGCAAAAAACTTCACTTTTACTTAAAATATCATCGTTGTAATACAATTTACCAGTTTGAAACACGAATATTTGAGTTCAGCGAAGTCTCCCGAGTAAAACAGTACCCCCTATGTACAGGTTTTATGGTGTCTTGGAGAGTTACAGGGTCAAATATAGTGCTTGCGAATTAAATTCTCTGCACTTTCTCCCTGTGTTGTCATGCATGTCAATCAAATTTTAATTAATCAAATCACATAATTACGTTAAAAGATTATTTAAATATACATGTAGAATTTTAATATATATGCATTTATAGGTATTTAAATTCTACGTGTATACTAATGTAATCTTTTATGTAATTATATGTATTTATCTATATATATATATTTGCGGTTATTTGTATTTTATATATATATAGATATATATAGAATGTCATTCTAAGTGTATTTTGTTACCGATATATATATATTAATAACAAAATACAGTTAGAATGAAATTACATATGTATATATAATTTATATAAAATTTTGTTTCAATATTTTATTTATTTATTTTATTATTTAATTTATTTATTATTTTAATTATACGTATTTATATATAATATATATATGTACATCTATTATATATATAATATATATACATATTATATATATGTAACGTCATTCTAAGTGTATTTTAATATTAATATATATACTTATATTAATATTAAAATACACTTTGTATGACGTTACATATATATAATATGTATATATATTATATATATAATATATATACATATTATATATATATAAAAATATATTTAATTTATTTTTACACTTGTCTTTTATTTATTTTTTATACTTCCCACCAGCAGGGGGACTGTCTGATATTTCAAACAGTCCCCCTGCTGGCAGATCCACAGCCAGCTATAGGGGGCCATGTGATCGCTCTTTGAGAGCGATCACATGGCCCCCGGGCGCCTCATTTGCCGTGGGAGGGCTGCCTGGGCTGTGAGGCAGTCCTCCCGAAGCGGATCGCGGCAGAGGTAAGTATAACTTACCTCCTGGGGCTGCAAGCCGTTACGGCGTGCTATGCCGTCATAACGGCTTTAAAGCCCACTTAACCCGTAACGGCGTTAAGAGGTTAAGCACCATAACCATCAAAACAAGCTGGGGTAACTAGTGTATATGGGCAGCAACTACCTGGAAAAGATGCCACTGCCAGTAGTATACTGGTGTCATAGATACTACAGTTTAATTGTTAATAGGGTTCTTAAAGTTCTTTTTTATATACACTGAACAAAATTATAAACGCAACACTTTTGATTTTGCCCCCATTTTTCATGAGCAGAACTGAAAGATCTAAGACTTTCTCTATGTACACAAAAGGCTTATTTCTCTCAAATATTGTTCACAAATCTGTCTAAATCTGTGTTAGTGAGCACTTCTCCTTTGCCAAGATAATCCATCCACCTCACAGGTGTGGCATAAAACTGCACATTTTAGAGCGGCCTTTTATTGTGGCCAGTCTAAGGCACACCTGTGCAATAATCATGCTGTCTGGATTGATTATCTCGGCAAAGGAGAAGTGCTCACTAACACAGATTTAGACAGATTTGTGAACAATATTTGAGAGAAATAGGCCTTTTGTGTACATAGAAAAAGTCTTAGATCTTTGAGTTCAGCTCATGAAAAATGGGGAAAAAACAAAAGTGTTGCGTTCATAATTTTGCTCAGTGTAGATTCAAAGTGCATTAAGGATGCAGATTTGTCATGCAATGTTCAATGCTACTAGTAAATGATGCAACAAGTGTGTTGTGTATTTGCCTGTCGAGGCCTACATTGGTCTGGCTTAGTACAGTAAACATAATATTGCAAGCATTATTTGGTTTTGTTATTGACATCTTTTGACCCTATGAAGTATTGCAGCTACAGAGAAGGGATCAGTAGTGTTGAAGTCCTGTTTGCACTTACATGTTGAATATCCTGGAGTTGTGTATGGCTTGAGGAGATGAGAGGGTTGCAACCCACATCACAGTGCAAACTAGTGACCAATTGAAGTGTTCTGAATAGATACAAAGAAGGCATACAGTTGATACATCGCTGTTTGTGGGTTGCTAGTAAAAGGGATATATAGAAAGTGTACAAGACTATTTGTTTTTTTGGAAACCCTAATTTTCTGTCAAACCATTGTGGAAGGTTTTGACAAAAAATAGATTTCTCCATGGAACCCACCTCCTCTGACACTGATAGGCTGAGAACGCTTGACTATCCCACTCTCAGTCCCCACAGCCTATTATTGCTGTCCAAGGTGGGACAATGTCGGACAAATAATGAAGAAGAGGACATTCCTCATAATTTGAACAGTTGCCGAATGGGACTATTCGTACATGGGAAAAACCTAGTTTTGTCAAACCATCCAAAAATGACAGAAAACAGGGGCCATAGTGCAATAACCTCTACATTGATCTGTAGTACTTAGAGTGTTTTTTTTTATATATATAAATATAGGCCGGGTCACTCTATCTTAAAAGCAATAGCAATTACTGTTTTCTTCCTTGAGATTGTTACTGCACGTTGCCCTGGCCAACCTGCTAACCCTGAGGTTCCTGTAAAATTACGTGTGCTCTGCCCTATGCCACTATGAAGTGTTCCGTACGCACAAGTGTTGTGGGATTTGAAATTTGATTTGAAATAGCCTCACCCTTATTCCTGCTCTTCCTTCTAGTAAAGTGACCTTTTTAAATGGAGGGAAGTGGGCCTAGATGACAGTAATGATGAATGCGGTCGTGCTCACTCAATAAAATAAGGCCCAGTGCATTTGAGGATAAATCAGTGGAATGTACAGCCCCACCTGTCTGTCTCCATCATTCATTTCTACTGTCACTTTCACAGTGCCTGATGGATCACAGTTGCTGTAAAATTAGACAGCCTTTAATCTCATTTCATCCTGATTAGCTTCACTTTACCCTTTCCCTCTAACTCACTGACTGACACGCTATGAAGTCATATAGTGTGCTACGTTTAAGGAGGGACTGCGAAAGTTATCTTTAACACCTATTGTGCTGGATGGAGAGAATGGCTGGGCACATCTCAGGCTATATTGCCAGTAGGCACTTTACTTGCCCATCTTAGTATAGCTGTGGGAATGGTACATGTTTCTTTAGTTTGCTGTAATTTGTTATGGTGAATATTTTCTGGCGTTCACTTTCTTTATGAAACAAAAATAGGATATGGTGACATGTATTCAGTCATTGCAATACTAATATGATAAATGAAAATTAATCATTGCTATTTTTTTTTTTTTTTTTATCCTCAGACAGACATGAATGTATTATTTGTAGTAAAATGCAAATGATTGAAGTATAAATTGATGGTTGGAGAGAAAGGGAGGAAGATGCAAAATAATAGAGTATTGCAATATGTTTAATACGTTTATGGTTCTGATACTATTTTGGAGCTACAGGCATTCAGATATTGCACCCATTTTCAATTTTAAAGCCTTTGGAGTAACATGAGAATTTCAGTTGAGGACTACAGGCATCAAACAACAGGGCTGATTATATGAAGGTCTGTGTCATTAAAGCAAAAAAAAGAAAGTCATGTGACAATTGCAATACATTTGCAGCAATAATATTTGAGAGTGCAATCTAATGGGCGGAGGGGATCAATTGCAGATATAGTATGCACCAGTGCATGTGTATTTATATCTATACCTGTGTGTACTATATGCATATGTGTTTATATCTATACATGTGCATTGCGTATGTCCAGCCTGGGCAGGCTAACTATTCCTAGGGTAATGGTGCAATTGCAGTTTTATAACCAACATGTGCCATTACGAGGAATACATATACTTCCTGGTAAAATGGTTTAAAAATATATGAATACATTACCATTCTTATGTCAGACTAATCCTGCCTATAGGAATCTTCACCAACTCAGGGGTTCTAAAAAGCTAGGTCCCCAGATGTTGTAGAACTACAACTCCCATGATGCTTTGCATGCCTTTAGAATGCTATTAGAATAACAAAGCATCATGGAAGTTGTAGTTTCAAAACATCTGGAGATCTGCCTTTTTTGGGCACCCCTGCACTATCTGATATACTGGGCAAATTTACCCGAAGTAAGAACACAGTAAATGACCCAAAACATACCTATTTGTTGGATCACTGACCTCATCAGAGGCATGGCTGAGTCCATCTAGCATCATATGCAGTGTGTGATAGGGCAAGCTTTTACATTGTGTATGTTGTGTCCAGATGTGAATCCCTTTCCTAGTTTGCCTGTAGGAACAGAACCAGAATTCACTGATGAGACAGAACCGGAATTCACTGATAATAAATAAAGAACTACATAAAGAGGCATTTTTTGTTATGGCATTTTTATTATAGTGAGCTCCATGTTCCGTTGGTTAAAATATGTTATTATAGCTATACAATTCTATCGGGTGACTAAGTGGCACCGACAAATTCAGTGGATTAAAAAAGGTTCTTTGTCAAAAATGGTTACTACCCCTGGATTCACACATCAGCTCCAGAAGTACAGATGTATCCAGCCCTTGAAACAATGAGTTCATTTGTCTGATATGCAGGTAACCGTATAACTCTGTTTATTAATGTGATAAAATTCCACTTTTTTAAAAAGGATAGAGGAGGTAAAATATATTCTCGTTTAAAATGGAGATTCTATGTCTTCAAGCACATTTGATCAATCGCCCCATGTCCCAGCCAAGTTTAGAAACCCTGTAGCATCAGAATGATAAGATTTTTCATTAAACATTCCATATGCATTTTGCAAGAGGAAGATAGTAAATCATGTGAAATGAGAGATATATAAATAAAAAAAATTACGTGCGTTTGGCTGCTTTTTTTTTTTTTTTTGCTTTGGCAGAAGTTTATAGAGAAAGAGCTGGCCCTGTGTCATATTGATTTCCCACTGCACTGGTTTTCTAAGTGCTCTGTTGATCCGTATCCAGCAATAAATTCCCTGCCTCAACATGCGCATCGCTTCCCTCTTTGTCCTCACCTAGATTTAAGGTGTCCATTTGATGAGATGAGTAAGGACATCATTTTCTGACTTATGCCTCAGCCACTTTACATGATATGATAGCCGTGTGTTTGTGTGTTCTCAAGGATGTGACATGACATTTATGGACGAATCTAACATACTGCACAGGACGCGACATGTCTGCCATGGTTAAACTAATCCTAATAAGTGGAAGCATATTTTATGTTTTACGGAATAGGAATGGGATTGGTGCATGCTTGATTCCCATGACAACAATGAGCTATGTGAACATCATTTGTTTAAAGGATATGTGATTTGCAGCAGCAAATTGCATTTTTGAATTTGTGCGTTCTTGTAGCCAGATTTACTAACACTGCAAATCAATTAGGATGTCCAAAATGTCCCCTGATTGAGTTGTTTGTCCCCGGATACTATTTGTCCTTGTAAATGTCCCCAGACAGTTATTTTTCCACTATGTGACTTCTGATTGACAAATTGCAAACTTGCCGATGTTTGATTATACATGCAGCTGTGTAATCTAATGTGCTTGTGCAGAGATCTCACACGTCACGTTAAGAGGTAGCTCATTCCAGTGGTGAAAACTAGTGACGGCACACCCTGAACTATAAAACGCCTGTGAAAGAGATTTTCCAGAATGCCAGAAACCTTTCTAAACCGTTATTGAAAGTTTCCAGCCAACTTACAGAATACCAGAAATGGCTAAAATGACTGTGTTAGTATGAATCCCCATCATATTTTCCTAACCTACCTATCTGTTTATTGAATAATCCCTCTTGTCAGAAGTCGTGGGTGCGGGCTGAAGTGCCAGTTCATCAACCAGAATAAGCGTGCAGAAAGAGTTACTTACAGAAGTGTAACGACACAATGCAGTCTGTGAAGATTTTATTTTATTCATGTATTTATTTGGAGTTTTTTCAATGCATGACAGTAACTATTTAGGAGTACGTATAAGCAACATTTTGAAACTTTACTGGCATTGTCTGTAAAGGCTTGTAGGATTTTACCTTTCAGCAATAAGAGTAAATGACTGGGATAAGAATATACATTTCTTTAATTATTAGGCATCTGCAAGCCCTCGCCTTGAATGCTGAACACAGTTGTTGTGTGTTTGTTGATTTTTGTAAGATGTTCCGAAATTCTAAAAGGTTCAAACAAGCTTATTCATTAAACCAGGAATCGGGAATTAACCAGGGAACTGCACATTGACAGAGTTATTTACTAGTGCGATTTGTTAAGAATTCAAAGTGAATTCAAACTGAATTTAAAATCTAAGGTCAAAGCAGCTAAACCTGGAAAATTCTTTAAATATGACATTAAGTCATGCCGAACTTACTTTTCTTTTATTGATTCCTCAGTTGAAAGTTGTGATAACTGTGTCTAGAAGTACTTCCTCGTGGGGAAAGGGGCATGATTGATGATAATGTTGCAACAGAAGTACATTTAAAGGAACACTATAGTGTTAGGAATACAAAACTGTATTCCTAACACTACTGTGAACCTTTTCCTCTATCTTCACTGTCCGCCCTCCAGCGAATAAAGGGCTAAAAAATCTTTAAAAACTTGCCCGATGTCACGCCGATGGAGGAACCGCATGTGTGGCGACTAACATTTGTGCATTAGAGCTTTCCCATAGAAAAGCATTGAATCAATGCTTTCCAATGGGGATTGAGTAGACGCTGGATGTCCTCATGCAAAGCGTGAAGGTGTCCAATGTAATTTCACAAAATTAAACTCCAGGGAGTACCTCTGGTGGCTGTCTGGAAGACAGACACAAGAAGTTGTCTAAACCCCGAAACGTAAAGATTGCTGTTTCTCCGAAACTGCAGTATTTTTCATTGCAGGGTTAAGAGGGGCACTTCACCCAGACTACTTCAATGAGATTAAGTGGTCTAGATGCCTATAGTATCCATTTAAATAATGCTAATATATAGTGATGTGGACATAGGAGTGTGTCCTTAACCCCATCCCGACCTTGGACGTATCAGGTACGTTCGACAAAAAACGGTCCTTAAGGACCGCGGACATACCTGATACGTCCACGGCTAATTAGAGCGCTGGAAGTGATCATGATTGCTTCCAGACGCTCTGGATGTCGAGGCATCCTGCAATACTCCCCTCACTGCCGGTCCGCCGGGAGATCGCTCCCCCAGAAGTTGCTCCGGATTGGTCCACGTGGCGCCCGGCAGTGAGGCAGAGCATTGCAAGCCATCAGGCAGGCTTCCGATGCTCTGCCTGTGCTAAGTGCCTCGAGGGAACAAATTAACCCCTTCCTCTCCCTCCATATGTACTTACCCGATCGCCACCGTTCCCCCACCAGCGTTCAGTCTACTTCTTCACTGGGGGACTGTCTGACAGCCCAGTCAGTCCCCCCTCTGCAAATTAGGACCCCCAGGTCCTGTGTGACCGCTCAAAAAGTGGTCACATGGCTGCAATAGGTGTCCATAGTGCTGCCAGCAGGGGGACTGCCTGAACTGACAGGCAGTCCCCCTGCTGGTGAAAAAAGTTGAATAAATAAATAAAGGGAATAAATAAAAAATATATATATATATTGATATATATATATTTTATATATAACGCCATACTAAATATATACACATATATTAATATAAAAATACACTTAGAGTAAAATTACACACGTATATATATGTAATATATAGAATAACTATATATATATATATTATACATATATTATTATAAAACAGAAATAATAATTAATTTAAAAATAAATTAAAAATAAGTCCCAAAAAATTATATATATATTTAATTTTATTCTAACTGTATTTTGATATTAATATATATATTTATATGAAAATACACTTAGAATTACATTATATATATATATATATATATGTGTGTATACATAAATAAATAAATACAAAATAATACGAAATATACATATGTCCATATACATAATTACATAAATAATTTCATAAATATACATGTAGACTTCAAATATATAAATATGTATATATATTAGATTTCTACGTGCATATTTATGTAATATTTTGACATAATTAAGTAATTTTATTGATTGCAGTTTGGGGGACCTGCCCGACAACCCAGGCCGAAAGTACAGAGAATTTAATTTGCTCCACTATATTTAACCCTGTAACTTTCCAAGACACCCTAAAACCTGTACATGAGGGGTACTGTTTTACTCGGTAGACTTGCTGAACACAAATATTAGTGTTTCAAAACAGTGAAACATATCACTGCAATGATATTGTCAGTGAAATATTTTGCAATTTTTACACACAAACGGCATTCACTGATGATATCATTGTTGTAATACGTTTTACTGTTTTAGAACACTAATATTTGTGTTCAGCAAAGTCTTCCGAGTATAACAGTACCCCCCATGTACAGATTTTATAGTGTTTTTGAAATTTGCCCGATTGGTGATGTTGCCATTGAGAGTGTATGGTAGCCCAGGAATGAGAATTACCGCCATGATGGCATACCATTTGCAAAAGAAGACAACCCAAGGTATTGCAAATGGGGTAAGTTCAGTCTTTTTTACTAGCCACTTAGTCACAAACACTGTCTAAATTTAGCATTCAAAATCTTTTTTTGCATTTTTAACAAACAAACAAACAAATATAAATGCTAACTTTGGCCTGTGTTTGTAGCTACTATAAAAGACTGGACATACCCCATATTGAATACCCTGGGTTGTCTACTTTTCAAAAATATATGGTTTGATTGGGGTAAATTACATTGGCTGGCTTCAAAAATGTCCCAGGATATGTCCCAGGATAGGATATGGGTGCATGAAAATTCTGTGACAATTCCAAGTTGGAAAACTGGAATGTGCACCCTCCAAATAAGGTATACACCTATATATGGGTGGTATCACTGTACTCGGGAGATGTTGCTGAATACATATTGGGGTGTTCTTTGGAAGTAACACTTAAAGTTCTCTCAGTACATGTTTTCTTAAATTGATATGTGTGTCAAAAAATCACCAATTATTATTATTTTATTTTTTTAATTTGGCATAGATTGGTGGTAAAATGGTTGCATGAAAAGAGTCAAAATGCCTCAGGTTTAATACCTTAAGTTGTCTTCTTTTAAAAAAAGATATACACAAGGGTTTTTCAGGGATTAAGATATCAGATATCAGTGTAACAATGTAACTTTCATTAATTTTGAAAAAAAAATGGTTTGGAAATAGCAAAGTGCTACTTGTACTTATAGCCCTATAACTTTCCAAAAAAAATATTATTTCTAAACTCAGGTCAAAATTTGGCGGTTGTAGATGCGTAACAGTTTTTGGGGGTGAACATTTTTTCATCATGTTTTATAATAATTTTTATAGTAAATTATATGACATGATGAAAATAATGGTATCTTTAGAAAGACCATTTAATGGCAAGAAAAACAGTATGTAATATGTGTGGATACAGTAAATGAGTAAGAGGAAAATTACAGCTAAACACAGATACAGCAGAAATGTAAAAAGAGCCCTGGTCCCAAACGGTAAGAAAATTGAAAAGCGGTCACTAAGGGGTTAATTAAAAAAAACACCTTTATTTTTGATTGTTCATCGGATGGATCCATACTTAAATCTGCAATTGGTTGTTTTGAGGGATACACGTAACGTTCCCATAATTTCAGTATAACCCTTCTTGTCTTGCAGTTATGCCATATAACAGTGCACATCATTGCGTGGTGGAAGTGGAGAATTTCTTGTTTGTTTTGGGAGGAGAAGACCAATGGAATCCTAACGGTAAGGATCCAATAAACTTATTCTAAACCAAGTTTAATATGTTCCACAAATAACTGTTAAATTCCATAGTTTTTTTTTTTATTTGTAAGTTCATGTGGAATTTTCTGAGCAATACAATTACATGAAATTAGAGAGTCATTGTTTTTTTTTTACTTTCAGAAAACATATTTACTCCGAAATCACTTCTACAGACTTAGCTATTGCCTGCAGTTGTGTTATATAGATTACTAAACATGTTCTCTGGACTCTGTACTGGAATGATAGGGAGAAATTGCAGATAAACTCTGAGAAGTGTGTCTTACCTGATATCTTAATTTATTATTTACAAGCAAACTTTGTGTGTATTCAACGTACTATGGGTGGAGGCAGAAGTTCGTTCTCACCAGTGCTACCACCCGCCTTCTTTATGACCAACTTTGATTTGGATGATTTTAAAAATCTGCAACTTTCCTATTGGCACTTTAAATGTTAATTGTTATGCCAGGTAAAATGTATGAGCATTAAATTCTATTTGTACATTGCGCTAGCAGATTTGCTGGCAAACCCGTAAATCGGGGGGGGGGGGAAGAAAATATTTAAAAGTAAGTCTTTCCCCAACCTGTTAATCAATTATTTGGCATTGACTCAATGACTGGCAAGGGAGAGCAGAAGAGTCCTACAGCAAGTGGTCCTTCTGCTCTCCACGAATAGCATCTTACTTGTGCTGTGGTTCCTATGGTAACTCCCTAGCTGATGCTGGGAGTGCTGGCTAGGCAGTTTTTGCATATACTGGCAATGAAGCCAATGTGTCAGCATCGCAGAGGAGGTTTGCCTTGCTTGAGGAAGCGTCCCCAAGCAGGACAAATCAAGGAAGGCTGTGGGAAGACGGAAGGTGGGTGTTAAAGAAGTGCAGCACCCACCTCTGTGAGGACATGGTGACACTGGAGCGAAGGGTAACTGACAGATTCTCTTTAAGTAGGCATCATGGTAGGCCCCGTAAACTTAATCAACTCATTAAACTTATTCAACTACAAGTATGTATCAGCACGAAGGGTGCATAGGAGTCTAGCCTTGCCTAAAGGCCAGTAAAATATGCAAAACCAAAAAGCACTACTCCAGAACATCCTTAATTCCTTAATGACTCTTTATTAACATGCACAGTGTGAGCAGAGCTCACGTTGCGCACTTGAATATAGGATCTTTAAAGAATTAAGGACATGCTAAATTGCCTTTTGTTTTTACCCTCTAAACTGTCTGACCTTGCAAGTAACAACATACTAAATGGGTTAAAAAGGTTGAACAAAATATAGGAACATTTTAAGTTGCCTTACTCAGAGAATTCTGACGATTCAGTGTGATATTTGCCCGTTCAGCCTGAACATCTGCTCACTCTGGGCCAGACATCCTGCAAGTACAATGAATTTATTTTCACTTTCTCTATACACAGTATTTTAGTAAGAATTGGTGATGGGGTTCTTGTAAAGATATTGTTGCTTAAGAAACAGAAGAGCCAATTGTTCCCCTGCTTTATCAAAACCCCTTTAACAATGTCAAAACCTTTCACAATAATCTTTACAAACCATTGTAATCCCTGGAGGGTTAAACATATCTTTGCATCAGTGCTAAACCATGCAGTGATATTTTATTCATCTATTCCTCATGTATAATCTAAAATTATGGCAAGACAGGGAAACATCAGCCCAAGATATTCCTTTTAAATAATCTTATTTTAATAAATGAAATCCGTCGAAAGACATGAAAAAGTTATTAGACCATGTTAAATTGCAGTGCATCCTAATGCTGGTCTGAGTAACTCAGAAAGTACAAAATACATTAATGTTTGAAAGTGTTGGCTGGGGGAGAAAATCAAACACATGAGAATGTAAAACATTAGACAGACGTTCAGCAATACATATTGATAATAAAGGTTCTTATAGCCAGTTAACAAACCTGGACACATTGTTGGGTCTATGCCTTGGAAATCACCACTTGCAGTTTCTACAAGGCAACTAAACTGTAGAGTAGGATAGATCTGGACAAAAATCTACACTTGTAGTAGGCCAAAATAGCTGATTTGTTTTGCAAATGTCGTGAGGGACAATGAGAAAGAGCAGTTTGCACTCAAGGTACAGCAATGAGGTGTCAGAGTTGAGTATCAAAACATTCTGTTTTGAAAAGTGATCTAAAATACTAAAAGTTGGGAAGGCACCACGGAAACAAATAGAGCCTGCAGGCACATTGCATTGGCGACTCCTCCCCTTTTACATATTTACACAACATTTTAAACAGACATTTTTATACATAACCCACACAATATGCATCGATAGAGGTCCTCTTGTTATTATGTATCAGGATCTTTAAAATGTAAATTTTCAGTAGTGTGCCTCAAACCTGTTCTCAGGGCCCTCCAACTACCCAGGAAGTAAACCCTAATATTGCAAAGCATGATGTTGTCCAGGCAGGGTCATTCTGTTGCAAAGCGTGAGGACATCCAGTTAATTTCTATGAAACTGCTGTAGAAAACACCTCTAGTGGCTGTCTGGTAGAACATTGCAGTTTTTCTAAAAATGTTACATTGAGATTAAGTGGTCTGAGTGCCTATAGTGTCCCTATAACTTACTTTAGAAGTTTCTATCTCCTGCTCTGTAAATTGAACTGTAAACACACACAGGAGGCTCCTGCAGAGTCGAGACGGCTCTTAACAAAGCAAGAGCTAGGACATTTTAAATTAAACAGACTATCCGATAAAGGAAGTTTAAACATTAGATCTCTCTTTACAGGAAGTGTTTAGGAAGGCTGTGCAAGTTATATGCAGAGAAGCGTGACTAGGGCTGCATAAACACAGTGATTTAACTCCTAGATGGCAGATCATTAATCAGTGAGACTGCAGGGGCATGATATATATAACAAAACGTTTTCATTACATTTTATCTTAACGAACAAAGCAGTTAAAATATACTATAATGAGAAATAGCAGTAGTCACAAGAACTGAGAGTACATAAACCGGATAAACGCCAAATCCATTTGCTGGAAAGTCTATCTGACATAGTTACATAGTTACATAGGTTGAAAAGAGACATGTGTCCATCAAGTTCACATCTTGAAAAAGTCTCACAGGAAGAAACATAGTGATAAGGATACTGTAGGCAAAACTATGGAGCAGGATTTACTAATGCACTCTCCACTATGCTGGATTTGGATTTGATGTTGAGGGTTAGTGGAGAGCCGATCTGTGTTTGCTGACCTCCTATTCTCCAACACGTTGAGCAGATTAATTGTGGTAACTGTCTGTGCACTTTATTTAGTCACTGGAGGCCCTAGGAGAGATCCTCACTCATTAACAGCTCTTCTATGGACCTGGCACCTGGAGTCGGCATTTATCCTGTATATGGACTCTATTTTAACTGAGTTTTTTTCATTATGATACACTGTATTAATTACATGAATTGATTTTTAGGTGCTCACATAAAATCTTAGTAGAGGGATTCGTTTTATATCTATATTACTTTATTATTATAAATTGTATGTTTAATACTAGTGTTACTTCCTGAATATATACATTTTGATTGAGTTAATCCTCTCCCTCGGTCATGTTGATTACCAATTAAATTATTAAAATTCAGTGGCATCTGTGGACTACAAGTATCATCATGCTCAGATGGCTGGTTAAGGATAGTGGTAAAAGTATTCTGTGACAGCTGAATAATGTTGTATTTCATTGCCTTTGCTCCGTCGGGGATATCTTTCCTGCCTGGCATGTTTGCAGTAATTTTGGACAGGTTTGGATATAAATATCAGTTATACTATAATGCCAGCGAACATAGCATTTTGGTTTTCTAGAAATATACCATTCTGTGCTCAAAGAGACGGCATCTGAATCGTGTGTCAACAAAGGTTATTTTAGCAATTTAAGTGATGGGGGCAGAATGCATGAAAGTTTACTCTCGATCCATAGCTCATAAAAGTCAAAGTCTGTGTCAGTGAGCCATAATTACATTTTAATTCCCCCCCAACTTGGAGAACTTTAAGGAGAAGTGATGTTTGTGTTACATTCTTTGAGAGATATCTCATGTCATTGACGTAGCATAGAATACATTCACATTTAAAGGCAAAGTACAGCAAAAACTGACAGGCGTAGGTATGGTGTTGCTTTATATCGCTTGATTAAAGTAATGACATCCTATGTATTCTATTATAGCTAGGCTCCATTGAATCTCACCCGCAGAGGGAGTGATTCACAGGCGAATTTCTGATTGGAGAGTTGATATCCAAAGACATAACTTTATTATGCCATCGATTCAATGATTGATAATTAAAAATATGTTAATAATAAAAGCAAACAACCTATACTGGCAATCAAATGCTTTAACTGTCATCAAGGTTTTACTCTCTAGAGAAAAAGGAAAAAATCTTATTATACAAAAAAATCCTTTACTTGATATTCACTAAACAGGGAATGGTGATAAATTGAAAGACAAGTTGTAAATCATCCAATCAGTTGTTTTGGAATAATGTGTTTTTCCAATTCACAACCATTTGCTAGTTAATGAAGAAGTCTCACTTGGTGAAGAAGGGAGACATGCTTAGCTCATATGCATATTTATGAAGGTTAATTAGCCTGAATTTTTGGGAGGGTCCAAACGGCTATATCACGCAATCCTTCACTCCTCCCAGCGAGCCAGCGTTTTCCGCTCTTTTCTTTTCTCCTTACTAACTCAGTGTCGGGCCCACATTTACCTGTCCGATAAGCGACACTCCAACCAACTTGTATTACACGTCGGCCTCATAGACATGACTGTAAATGAAGAATGTGCTAGTGACAGTTTGCTGCAGTTCACTTTCATCAGTGATTCTACACGAAGATAGATGATTCACTAGAAATACTAGCCAGATCAAAGTAAATCCAGTAGTGAATGTATTGACCATCCCTGTCTGCTGTAAATGCAGACTGTTTGGAGTATACAAATAAATAGAGGCATGTTCCATATCTAATAAATCAATATGTACTGGTTATGAGGAAAGACTAAAATTTGCACATATTTACTTTATAAAGAAGGCATCTTAAAGGTGATATGATATCATCAAACAAATAGATACAGGGCCAGTAGAAGAGTTGTTACTTAATTAGACAGTTAAGACGTCATCTATTTAAATTGAAGAAATCTAAATTGGCTAAAGCCAGGAGGAAATGCCTATTTACTGTAAGAACAATAAAGATGGGGAATTCTCTGCCTAAAGAGGTTGTGTTTTTTAGATTCTGCACAGTATTGTCTGGATGGGGTTTTAGTAAGGCAATATGTGGTATAACAAGTAAATGGTTACTCCCAAGCATCATAACCACTACTTCCCGTTATAGTGGTGATAATGCCAGGAGTATGCTGACCCTGTTCCCTGGTAATGGGTCAAACATTTAGCCATGGTTTACCCCCTTACAGTGGCGTACACACAACCCATGGGGCCCCGGTGCGAAAAGTGATCCGTGGGCCCCCCCCGCGCGCGCGGGCTGGGGCCGCAACACATGGCGGCGGGCATCTGGTCGCAGGGCTGCAGCCCCTGCGACCGCCGTATGTACGCCAGTGCATGCATAAACACATACACTTAAAGGACCACTACAGACACCCAGATCACATCAGCTCAATGAAGTGGTCTGGGTGCCAGGTCTCTCTAGTTTTAACCCTGCAGCTGAAAACATAGCAGTTTCAGAGAAACTGCTATGTTTCACTGAGGGTTAATCCAGCCTCTAGTGGCTGTCTCACTGACAGCCGCTAGAGGCGCTTCCGCGCTTCTCACTGTGAAAATCACAGTGAGAAGATGCTGACGTCCATAGGAAAGCATTGAGTAATGCTTTCCTATGGGCGGTTTGAATGCGCGCGTGGCTCTTGCCATGCATGCGCATTCGGAGCTGAGAGGCGGATCGGGGCGGAGAGATCCCCAGTGCCAAGGGAGTCCGGCGCTGGAGAAAGGTAAGTGCTTAAGACACACACACACACACATTAACTGACAGACACACACTCAGTGACAGACATACATACACACTCAGTGACAAACATACATACACACTCACTAACAGACGCACACAGACACACACTCTAACACTTACACGCACACTCTAACACACACACACACTAACACACACACACACACACACACACTAACACACTAACACACACTCACTCACTAACATACACTCACACACACACACACACACACACTAACACACACTCACTAACATACACTCACACACACTCACACACACACTAACACACACTCACTAACATACACTCACACACACACACTCACTAACATACACTCACACACACACACACACAGTAACACACACTCACTAACATACACTCACACTAACACATACACTCACACACACTCACTAACATACACTTACACACTCACACACACACTAACACACACTCACTAACATACACTCACACTCACTAACATACACTCACACACAGTAACACACACTCACTAACATACACTTACACACACACACACACTAACACACTCACACTAAGATACACTCACTAACATACACTCACACTAAGATACACTCACAATAACGCACACTCACTAACATACACTCACACTAACACACACTCACTAACACACTCACTAACATACACTCACTAACATACACTCACTAACATACACTCACACTAACACACACTCACTAACACACACTCACTAACATACACGTTTTTTGTTGTTGTTTTTTTTAATCCCCCCAGCCTCCTTACCTGTGGGAGAGCTGAGGGGATTCCCTGGGGTCCAGTGGTGTCACCCGGCTGGCTGGTCCTGCGGGCGCGCGAGGGAGCACTCTTCCCTGGCTGAGTGCTTCCTCTTCAGCTCCCTTGCGCGCCACGTACTGATACCGGAGCCGGAAGATGACGTCATCTTCCGGCTCCGGTATCAGTGTGGTGCGCGAGGGAGCTGAAGAGGGAGCACCCAGGGAAGAGTGCTCCCTCGCGTGCCCGCAGGACCAGCCAGCCGGGTGACAGCAGGGCCAGCCTCGGGGGGCCCTGAGGTGGCCGGCTCTTGGGCCCCCCAGGAGAAGAGGCTGGCCCAGTGGGTACATACCTGGGTCGCAGGGCGGCCGGGCCCCCTGGTGGGCCGGGCCCGGTCGCAGCCGCGACCCCTGCGACCCTGGTATGTACGCCACTGCCCCCTTATCTGGATCCCTGCCGGCTCCGAGGTGGGCCAGTGATGAGCTTCTGCAGCGGTCAACATTAATTGGCTGACAGTGTCAGTGTCAGCTAATTGCTCTCTTCCTATGACAAAAGTTTCACAGAATTGACAGCCTGGAACTTTTTTTCTTGGACTGACTGATGACATCCCTATGACAGAGGTGGCGTCACCAGCAGAGATGTTATGTGCATCATGTATGTGCAAAGTGTAAAGCAAAATGCTGGTTTTGATCACTGAAGTGGTCAGTGTGCTTGGAGTAACCCTTTCACATGTGGAGTAACCAGGGCCGGTGCAAGGATTCTTATGCAACAATCCATTTTGCCGTCCCTTCATGAATGCAACTACATCTTTCAGAGGTTTATTCACTAAATGCTGAATTGCAAAGAAGTGATATTTAGGGAAGGAGACACATTAGACATTAAAGGGACACTGTAGGCATCCAGACCACTTCGGCTAATTTAAATGCCAATTCCACTT
This sequence comes from Pelobates fuscus, assembly GCF_036172605.1. NCBI lineage: Eukaryota > Metazoa > Chordata > Amphibia > Anura > Pelobatidae > Pelobates > Pelobates fuscus. Next base: position 102,672,556 of record NC_086320.1, read on the forward strand.
AGTGCTGCAATGTAAACATTGCAGTTTTAGAGAAACTGTAATGTTTACATTGCAGCACTATGTCTGCCTCCAGTGGCTGTCTGCTAGACAGCCACTGGACCGCTTCCTAGATGTTAACGGACTTTTAGTCTGGTAACTGACACTGCATTGATTCAGTGCTTTGCTATGGGGAGGTCCTAATGCACGTGGCACTCAACGTCAGTAGCGTTGAGATGGCGGAGCCACAACCCAGCACCAAGGGATATTAGAGCATGTAAGTAAATAAAGGCTCTTTAACCCTTTATTCACTGCAGTGGGGCAAGGCGCAGGGAGGGGGGATGCAGAGGGAGCTATAGTGCCAGGAACACAGCTTTGCATTCCTGGCACTATAGTATCCCTTTAAGTGAGAAATTTAGAAAACACAAAAGGCTTTGGGAGACATTTAGGGAACAGAGGCTGGGAGACTTTTTAGGAGAGAGGCACAGTGAGGAGACATTTAAGGAAAGAGGCATGATGCCTAATATTAACACACTCATCCAGTATATGCATCCATATTCACATGTCGCCTAATACATCCATCCATGCATACATACTGCCTATTACATACAATCAACCATGTGCAAACAGTCCAATACATAAATCCACACACACTTCCCAATATATACACACACTGCCATACATACACATACACACTGCCATACATACACATACACACTGCCATACATACACATACACACTTCCCAATACATACATCCATACACACGTACTGCCTAATACATATATACATACACACATACAGTCTAATACATACAGCAAGTGTGTTAGTGAGTTTGTAAATGACACTGACATACACACTGTCACTTACACATTTTAACTTACACACACATACACACACACTCTCACTGACATACACAGTGTCACTTACACTCTTAGTAACACACTCTCACTTACATATATAGTGTCACTTACACACTCTCACTATCACACTCTCACTGGCTTACACAGTGTAACACAAACTTTCACTGACATATACACACAGTGTCACTTACACACTTAGTATAACACACTTACTGACATGCATAGCGTCACTTACACAATCTCACTGAGATAGACACTGTTACCTATACACTCACAGACATTCACAGCATCACTAACACACTCTCACTGACATACACAGTGTCACAAACACACTCTCTCTGACATACCCACTGTGTCACTTACACACTCTCACTAACACACACACTCTCACTAACACACACAGTGTCACTTACACACTCTCACTAACACACACAGTGTTACACACTTTCACTAACACACAGTGTCACACACTCACTAACACACACACTCTCACTTACACACTCTCACTAAGACACACTCTCATTAACACACACAGTGTCACTTACACACTCTCACTAACACATACTCTCATTAACACACACAGTGTCACTTACACACTCTCACTAACACACAGTCACTTACACACTCTCACTAACACACAGTGTCACTTGCACACTCTCACTAACACACAGTCACTTACACACACTCACTAACACACACAGTGTCACTTACACTCTCAGTAACACACTCTCACTTACATATACAGTGTCACAAGCTCTCACTAACACACACTTTTACTGACGTATACACACAGTGTCACTTACACACTTAGTATAACACACTTACTGACATGCACAGCGTCACTTACACAATCTTGCTGGGGGTGCATCACTAAACAGTGCCCCCAGGGAGAGGACTCCTAAAGGTAGGGAGGTCTGATGGCTTAAAAAAAAAAAAATCAGCAAAAAATAAAATTAATTTGTGAGTGTGCCTGCAAGAATGGGTAAATGTGTGAGTGTGTCTGTCAGTGTGTGTCTGTCAGTGAGAGTGTGTGTCAGTAAGAGTAAGTGTGTCTGTCAGTGAGAGTGTGTGTCTGTCAGTGACGGTGTGTGTCTGTAAGTATGTGTCTGTCTGTGTGTCTGTCAGTGACTGTCTGTCAGTCAGTGACTGTGTCTGTCAGTGACTGTGTCTGTGTGTGTGTGTCTGTCAGTAAGAGTAAGTGTGTCTGCCAGTGCGTGTGTCTACCAGTGTGTATGTGTGTCTGTCTGTATGTGTATCTGTTAGTGCGTATCTGTCAGTGAATGTGCGTGTATGTCTGAGTGTGTGTGTGTTTGTATGTCTGTTAGTGTGTTAAATCTATGAGTGTGTGTGTCTGTCAGTGAGTGTGTGTGTGTGTGTGTGTCAAGTCAGTGAGTATGCTTCTGTCTGTCAGTATGTAGGTGTATCTGTCTGTGAGTGTGTCTGTTTAGGTTCCCCTCCGATCGCATGGAAAAGGTGTGTTTACACACCTTTTTTCCCAGGCCATGCCGGTCTTGTCGTGGCTGGCCCCACCTCCATGGCTGAGATCATAAATCTTGATGATCTTAGCCAAGCCAATGCTTTCCTAAAGGAAAGCATTGGGAGTCTATTGTACATGCGTGGAAAAATGCCTGCTACGCCAATCAGAATCTCATTATAGAGATGCATTGAATCAATGCATCTCTATGGGGAACATTCAGCGTCTCCATACTGAATGCAGGTGACGCACACTGCAGCACAGGACTAGGAAGCACCTCTAGTGATCGTCTGAGTGACTGCCACTAGAGGTGTTACAAGGCAGTAATATAAAAGGCAGTGTTTACATTTAAAGCTTGCAGAAGCAGGCTATAGACAACAGAACCAGTACATTAAGCTATAATGGTTCTGGTGACTAAAGTGTCCCTTTTAACCAGGGAAGCCAAATATTGTAAAACTACAGTGTTTTGGTGGGCATGTTTTTTTTTGGGGGGGGGGGGGGGCAGTATTTCCTCCTTTGACCCAGGCAACACAATGTCTTGGGCCGGCCCTGGGTTGTCCATACACACAGGACTGTGGAAACAATCATTTAAGAGCAGGAATGCTCAACTGCAGCCTCACACAACCACAAGTATATTTACTGACTTTCACTCATCCTGGCACTTCAGAGAAAAAGAAGTACAATGGGACAAATGTTGAAAGAGAACCTATCTCTTCCAACAGATGAGATTCAGATGCTGAATATTATAGCCTGGGATATGGACAAATATTTGATTCAACTGAAAGATAATTGAAAACTTTGTGTGGACTGTTACATAATTAAATATTTTTAGTCTACTCTCGATTCATCTGCATCATACGTGAATTTGTATGATAATCAGAAAGTTCACCCATCGTGACAATGTTTTTTTCTGGTAGGAAAACACAGTACAAACTTTGTAAGTCGCTATGATCCGAGGTTTAACAGCTGGATACAACTACCACCAATGCAAGAAAGGTAGGTCACATTTAATTACCTTTTGTCACCTATTGCATGATCTCTATATTTAACATCAGAGATGTTTTATTCATTATTAAAGATCTCTCATTATCTTCAGCCAGCTTCCAAAAGTGTTCAGCCGTTTATTGTTTAAAGCAGACATTTTGACAACAATTTTAGGGTCTCTCCATAATTCTTCTTTAATATCTTAAATAAACTCGTGCAGTTTTTTTATGACTTTAAGTCCAGCTTTGCTAGCATGGTTTTGGCTAATTTGTACATACATTTCATAGAATGGGAACAAGAAACCGTACGATTACCCTGTTCATCTGTTCAGATTTAAATTTTTCTGTAGAGAGATTTCTTCTTCCTTTCTGTATTACAGTAGAGCGACTGTAGGTGTTGTAGAGAGTGCAGACCTATTAAAGGACCACTATAGTGCCAGGAAAACAAACTTGTTTTCCTGGCACTGTAGTGCCCTGAGGGTGCCCCCACCCCCATTGTACCCCTCCCGCTGGGTTGAAGGGGGAGGAAGGGGTTAAAATCTTACCTTTCTCCAGCGCCGGGCTCCCTTGCCACTGATGACTCTCCTCCTATTTCGGACGTCATCTGCTGAATGCGCATGCGCGGCAAGAGCCGCGCACGCATTCAGTCAGTCCATAAGAAAGCATTCTTAATGCTTTACTATGGACGCTGGCGTCTTCTCACTGTGAAAATCACAGTGAGAAGAACGGAAGCGCCTCTAGCGGCTGTCAATGAGACAGCCACTAGAGGCTGGATTAACCCATATGTAAACATAGCAGTTTCTCTGAAACTGCTGTGTTTACAGCAGGCAGGATTAACCCTAGATGGACCTGGCACCCAGACCACTTCGTTGGTCTGGGTGCCTATAGCGGTCCGTTAAGCACCAAGTGCTAGACTTAGAGGACCTTGGATCCTGGCCTAGCTTTCATATTCTGTTAAAATGTTTCCATATAAGATTGTTTATGGCAGGGGTAGGCAGTGTTTTAGCAGCACTGCGCCAAAACAAGACTATGAAGTATCTTACAGTGCTGGTCCTATTTTATTTTTAAATTAACTTATGTATATTGCAGTATTCTGCTTGTGTTATGTATGGTTGTTACCGTATCCTAGAGATGCAGTGAATCAATGCATCTCTATGGGGAACATTCAGCGGACATTGAATGTAGGTGATGCACACTGTGCTTAGTATGGTTCTGCTTGTGTTATGTGTGTATAATTGTGAGCTGTTTGTGTTAATGTGTATGTGAAGGAGCAGTTACGGTAGTTGTTTTCTGTTTGTTATGTATATATGTGTGCAGGCAGCTGCTTGTGTGGGGGCTGTATGTATTGTGTGTGTAGTCTATATGTGGCATTGTGGAATGGCTTGTTGTGTGCTTGTGTACATGGGCTGTCAGTGGTTTTGTTTGTTGGTAGAGTGGCTGCTTGTAAATCTGGATTTGTTTGTGTGTGGGCTGTTTGTAGTATTAATGTGTGGGAGATGTTGTTTGTAATATTTGATTCTTGTGTGGCTGTGTGTATATATGTCTCACACGCTCCAGGGGTGGGACACGACTCTAAAGTGGTTAGGGTGCTTAGAGTGCTCCCCTAATACACGCTTCATAAGAATAGCACTCGTTTAGTGACAAGTCTAAATTATAAATATTCTGAATGTAAACAGCAAGCATGACCCTTCTAGAGCATTTCACATTCCTTTTGTCCTGACTTGTGGTTGATGAGCCTAAGATTTTTTTTTTTTCTGGCTGGTGCTGTTGACTAGCCATGATCCATATTTATTTCTTAATTCCACACTTCACTGCATGTGTGCTATTAATTTTGTTTGTCAGTTCTTTCTGACATCTATTCCGCTTTTTTCCTGAGCGTTTGATATGCCACAGTAGACCCTTGTCAGATGGAGTTAATTTTGGGGGCAGCCTTTTGGTACGAGTGGTGGATCTCTTAGTCTTCAGGCTGACCAACTATTCCTTTAGTCCAGGGGTAAGAAACCTTCAGCACCCCAGATGTGGTATATGTGGCAAATATGCCTCTGCCACGTGTTCCTGAAGGGGCTTGCTAGCTAGCCTCCAGCCCAAGGACTATGGGCCATGTAAAAAGACTCTGTTCGTGTGGTTTCCTCGTACTGTTTGGGAACCGAACAGATCCACAAACTAAAGACCACCCGGGAGCTTGTTAAACACTATTGAGAGAGAACTTCCCAAGCCAGGAGCACCGGTTGCAGGGACAAGTGGCTCTGCGGATGCCTCTCCTGGGAGAGCAGCCTCTAGAGGAGTGGGTGACGGAACATGAGCACCTGGTCTGGAAGGAGCTGTGGCTGGATGAGCCTTACTGGTACTCAACCCGGCGCGACCAGTGGAGGGCTGAAGACAGTATGCTATAGGGTAATAGCCTGGGCTTGCTGTGGGAGGCCTTTGAGGAAGATGGTGACTTTGGAAGTCTGGCAGAGTATTGGCTCTGGGACATCCACAGCATCAGGGAAGCCCTGATGGATCTCCCTAGAGCTGACTACCTGGGGCCAGACCGATCCATTTGGTCACCATGGAATGGGAGCTGGAGCAGAGTTACCAACGCCTGCTCAGCTCAGTTTGGCAACAGGATATCCTGCAGGGAGAGGAGACAACTGGTTTCCCTCCCCAACCACAGCTGGCGTTATTGGGAGTAGAGACAACTAGTCTCTCTCCTCAACGGCAGTTTATCCTGCAGGGAGAAGAGACAATCATTATTTCTTTCCAGCAGCCGTGTATCCTGCAGGGAGAGGACACAATGGCATGGTACAGGAGGCTACCAGGTCAGTTATTTGTTTTTGGGTGGGCTTCTCGACTAACTCAGGTACAGACCGGCAGCAGGTCTGGTACCTAGTTAGTCTTCCCTTAGGGGGAAGATATGTGGCAAAGATGACTCTGCCACGTGTTCCTGGAGGACCCTGATGGCTCACCTCCTGCCCAAGGACTATGGGCAATGTAAAAAGACCTTTTCCCTGTACTGTTCGGGAACCGAACAGATCCACGAACTAAAGAACACCAGGGAGCTTGTTAAACACTATTGACACCTTGTAAAGATTCTCACCGCAGTGTTCTCATTGTTCGTCTGGGTGGCCGCCGTTCGAATGCAGGAACACGTGGCGGTGGCCATCTTGTTTGCACAAATGCAGGCAGTGGTGTTTGGTCGTCAAGTGCATGAAACTAAAATTGGACACTAGACCTCGCGAACACCGCTGAACTTCCAGCATCGCCAGTGTTCGTTTTTTTACATCGTGGAAGAACACTGTTCGATGGAATCTTTAAAATGGATTGGGTGAACAAGCGCGACGTTACAATTATGGACTATGGTCGGTTGTTTGTTAGTTTTTATACTCCCAAAGTTGACCGACCGCTACCACTTTTCTTATGAATTTTTTTTTGGCAGGAGCCTTGTGCGATCGGTCAAAAGTTGACTTCCATGGAAAACCCGAATCCCTGAACTGATCTTGATTGATGATTTTTTGATAAGTTGGTCACTCAGATCAGGGCTATCCAAGGGTGTGACTCTTGTGGGGTTTCCATGGATTTTGGGGGTACTTTTGGAGTTTTTTTGTAAATTGTATGTTTTTCTGTACCTGGAGATAATTGAGTTTGTACAGTTCCTGACTCAATTATCTCACAGGCACAGTAGCTGTAGCTGTGCTGCCATTAAACAGATGACTTCCCAGCATTAAGTCTCGGCTCATGTGTGGGGGAGGGGGGGGGCGAAACTGCCATTAATCACTACTATACCTGTTATACTCTATGGAGGAGAGGTATACCAACTGGGAGCTGGATCTAGGACTTAAGTCTAGGGTGGGCAGAGAAGGCGAGACCCCAGCCAAACTGCGGCAGCTAAGGAGATACAGTGCTTATTGTGTCCTGTGGAGTGCTTATAGTATCTGGGGGATAACTAGGAAGCATGATTGGCGGAGGTACCCAGTCCTGGGGTACCAGGCAGTCAAACACAGTATACATCTCCCATGATACTTTGCCAGCATTATGCCTGTAAGAGCATTCTGGGAGATGTAGTTCACAACATCTGGAGTGCCGAAAATTGCCCACGCCTGCAGGGACATCATTCCCAGAGGACAAACCATTGCAATTGGCTGGGGATCCACCCCCTTGTTAGGTCCCGTCTTTTCATAGAGGGGTGGATTAGAGGGAACCTTTCATCAGTATGTTTTTACACAAAGACGTCATGCACTTTAACATATAGGTAAACAGCAAACACTTCTGGTGTGCACTCTCTCTCCCTCTACTGAAATCAAATAAACTAAAAATTGCAAATATGCTATATGGACCTTACTTTATCAAACTGTGCCATCTGTGTTTCGATAGCAGTGACTGTGAAACTTATTTGAATGCTGGAGCAAAGAAAAGGCTCCTGCTGCTTCTCTGATAAAATATACACCTAGATCATAAGATTGATCTATCGGGCAGATTGGTGCAAATTTAATTTACTGCTTGTCACGTAAAAGTTGCATTTTTTTTCTAGCCTAAAAAAAAGAAAAAAGATAATTGGGGAAATTTTTTGATGATGTGGTTCTTTTAGTAAATTGGAAACAATGACCCTTGAAGGACCATAAGGATAGTGAATGTCAAGATAATTTATTATTGCAAAATTATCTTCTTCATCTTTCACTTATGGACTAGCAATTCCTTTCTAAGGTACCGATTATCGCAAGACCAAGGCACCATTTAAGGAGCTGTTTAAGACTTTGAGAGGTGATACAGAGAGATTCACTTTATCTAAGAGAATTCTGTACAGTGATTTCATGTTAACATGTACATTTACAAGTTGTATTACACTATTGTTGCATCAAAATCTTTTTTTTTGTTTACCTCTGTTTCTAGGAGAGCCAGTTTTTACGCCTGTCGGCTGGATAAACACCTGTATGTAATTGGGGGGAGGAATGAGACTGGTTATTTGTCAAGTGTGGAGTGCTACAATTTGGAAACCAATGAATGGCGTTATGTGTCCTCATTACCCCAACCTCTGGCAGCGCATGCAGGAGCAGTTCACAATGGCAAAATATACATATCCGGTATGTAAAGTAATACCAATTGGAGCTTTAAAAGAAGTACTTTGATTGATTATGGGGGACGAAGATAAAGAAATAACACGTGATCAAGACAAACAAAAAAAGAGAAATCTCAGAGTCCTGCATGGAGCAAATAAAAGGAGATATAATACCAGGGTACATGAGAGCTAGATAGAGCGATGTCACATAACAAAAATGTGCACATAAAGTTACATCCTTTGGGTGACGAAACACATTTAAAAAAGTTACTTTAAACCCTTCATTCTCACTCTATCACACACAAATGCTCCCTTATATATAAAATATATCCCCCATATACCCTCAAACTGTAAAAAACACGTGATCTTGATGGGTTTCCTCTCCATTTTATAAAACCGTCCTAGCCATTTTTACACCAAAACCCTGAACATTAATTACGGTAAAAAGAATACAAAAGCTTACATGGAAAGGGTGGGGAGATAACGTAATGAAATGAAAGATAATAACAGTGGAAGGAAGGTTGGAAGGATACGTTGAAGGAATAAGAAATGTGTGATGAGATGCATATTAGTCTCTATATTGATAATAACAATTATGTCATGTACGATGACACTGTCATGTCAATACTTAGTACCTAAGCTTAACACATGTAGCTATATTATTTTATGACACTGTAGTGACTGATGGACACTGATAGTAACTGTGCTATAAATATGAGGCTTCTATGCATATTGTTACTATGTATCTGTTATTATTACACTATAATGTAGTAGATTGATTATTTGTACTACTAGTATCTTACGGTACCATTTCAACTGATTACGGTGATCAATTGTAGTGATGGAAATAAAATGTTTATTGTGAATTACTGGTTGTCAGAAGCACTTTGTAAGGAGATGTGTTTATCATTGTCACGTTGAGTTAAAGCAGTACAGGATGTAAAGATGTTTAAATGTTTAAGTGAATTTTTTGCCTACCCTTCAGGTGGCGTTCACAATGGAGAATATGTCCAGTGGTTATACTGTTACGACCCAGTTATGGATGTTTGGGCTCGAAAGCAAGATATGAACACTAAAAGAGCAATTCATGCCTTAGCGGTAATGAATGATCGTCTGTACGCAATCGGCGGAAACCATTTAAAAGGTCAGTTTTATATATTTATTGCATTTTAAAACCAACTCAAATTAGGTTTTTACTTTAATTTTTGAAATTTTTTAGAATGCAGTTTTTACTATTTGAGATAAATATTTTACATATATTATATACACATTTTAAATATTGAATTTAAATTGTTAGCTGTCTTGAGCTTGTCACGATTTCTTTGTGATAACAGCTTGTAAATGCATGAAGATTAGTCATCTGGAATAAATCCGCATTTTATGTTGTGTTTGGCAAATATTCAAACTGAAATAGCTTGTTTTCATCTACCTTTTTATAATAGGGGATTACTTAAATTTAAGATAGACTAAAAAGTTTGGAGATTTAAAATGTCATTTCAGTATGTATAACTTTTGTTAAATGAACAAATTTTATATTCTGATTGACCAACATTGGAGATATTTTTTTATAGAAAGGGCTCACTTACACTCGGGCATTTTACTGGATTTAAAGTAGAAATGATCAAAAAGAAGAAAATAAATGATTAAACAATTTTATTACATGATAAATTAATATTTTGCTTCAGGTTGGTCTCAGATGAGCTATGTAGGAGAGCAATTTTGGCGCGAAATGTTCAAATGAAAGCAAGCACAATAGGAACCTCGAGAGTTATACTGTTGGTTGGGCACAGTTTCTCTTGTAGTCCTGGGGCAGTTTCAAGTGATGGACCACATATACAGGTTTGGTCCATTAACCTATTTGCTGTCACAATCTATGTTTCCTTGACACACTTGGGAACTATCTGGCTTTGATATTGATGCTGTAAGTCTGATAGCACACATCATCATTTTTGTATTAGTGGTATTCAACTTTTTGGTTTGACACTGTTCACAATGTGTTTTGCCTCTACAGTTTGGGGTTTCACTAGCTGAGACAGCTCATCTTCCCTATTTTGGTTAGCCCTGCCTTTTTTTCCCAGAAGGAGGAACAATGGAGGTTATACACACTGACTTGGTTAATGTCCACGTTATTGGCAGTGTGTGTTACTTCACATGTACAGTTAGTTAATTTCTCCATGTTTTATTTAACAGCAACAACGTAATGGTATAAACTGACATTTCAAAGGGAGTGAATTTATCAAGTAGGATATTCTATTCATGTGGTTATAACCTGCTGAGTACTGTAGTACTGTCGTTGGGCAATCTGGTACTGTACTGTATGTTTACAGACACTTTTTGGAAATGTTGTACAGGTTTCTCTCATCTTGATGTAATGCTTGTGGAATGCTATGACCCAAAAGGAGATCAGTGGAATATTCTACAAACACCGATTTTGGAAGGTCGAAGTGGACCAGGGTGTGCAGTTTTAGATGATCGGTTTTATCTCGTTGGAGGCTATAGTTGGAGTATGGTAAGTAGATTTTAAAGAAGGTGCTTTTTTGTTTTCTTATTAATTATAAAATAAATAATAACAAATAATAATTAAAGGGACACATCAGGCTGAGCTGACACATCATTTTTGACATAGTACAATTTCACTTTTAGTGGCATTATGTTATTTTTATATCATCCATTCAACATTAATTGCTTTTTTCCCCCCAAATATTGGTTACAAAAGCTCACAAATGTAAAATTTTTGATCTACATACATACTTCTTATCTTAACAATTAAAGCAGTACTGGTTCACTGTTGTACTCTTGAAGCTTGCACAAGAGTACCAAGCAGAGCCCTGTGGAAGATGAAAAAAACTTCCCAAAAAACTTCTTGCACAAGCAATCAGATGCTATAGGCATCTGTTGTGCTTTGCTCCAGAAGATAACTGTCCCCATTAGCCCTCATGAATGAAAGCTGATGGGAAAGTGACAATGCATCAGGCAGAAGTTGTGTGAATCTCCACTTGTTGATGCATTTTGCCAAACATTAGCTTGTCCTTAAGTCAGAATATTCTGCCCTTTATTTTATGATATCCTTTGAGGTAATTGAAATTTAAATAAAATTCCTTTGCGGCCTATTCATGTTTTTAGTAAAGGCGCTAAATGTAGAAAAAAATTCACGTGACAGTGCTGCTTTGATATTACTAACATTTAGTTACATAGTAATAAAGCGTGTTATTTTTTATTTGAATGTAGTGAAACAAACCATGATTTGCGTCACTGATGGAGGTTATTGAGTTCTGTTTTGAGATTATTAAATAAACTGTGCCAAAACACTTACTGCAGATCTGCCATTTACTCCAGAGTCTTCAGGGCAGCTTATTCAGCCCAGAACACAGGCTATTCACATCCATCACATGGAAGCCTAACAGACAAACTAGGGACAGAGCCATTGACTAAAATAAAATTTTTCTCTGTAACAGCATGCAGTCCTCTGAGAAATAGATTACATTGCAAAATGTTATTTTAGATCCATCGGTTTACTTATAAAATCGCTCATTGGGCAGCATTGTTAAACAGTGCTACATTTGTGTCCTTATCTTCCGTTATCTACAGTTGTGCATACATATTGTCGGACCGGTGAAGATGGTATCATTGTAGATCTTTATAATGTTCTCTCTCATTCTAGGGAGCTTATAAGTCTTCAACTATTTGTTATAGTCCTGAGAAAGCCAGCTGGACAGAACTTGAAGGAGATGTGGCTGAACCCCTCGCAGGACCAGCCTGTGCAACCGTCATACTGCCGGCCTGCGTTCCGTACAACAAATAGCATCAAGACACTGTGGGACATTGAAACACTACAAGGGTGTGACTTTTCTGTTTGGGAATTATTTCTTACTTTCAAATGCTTTAAAAGCAAGAAAGAAACTGACATTCTAATGATTTAACACCAATTAAACTGGTGAAACTACTGAACTCCAACACGGTAATACATTTTACCGCTTTCTTGTGTTGAGCACACAGACATTTTGTGTGAATTGAACAATGGCGCGAATGCAATTCACCTTCATGTAAAAGAGAAAGTCATGTGGCACATTGTAATCTGCATCACCGTTTGCCAAGATCTACCCACCCAGGGTAGTCACAGAGACGTTCTTTTTTTAATATCCTCCATTAATATTGTATTGGTTCCAATCCCTATGTCTGGGTAAATCTCACCTGATCTATGCAGATAGATTTAAAATAATATGAATATACACATTTCAAAAAGAAAAAAAGTCATGTCATTCACAGCGATTGTTATCAAACTCATTTTAGTTAAAGTGATCCAGATTTTATTTCAAAGGCAATATTTCAATCCTATACTCATGCCTCAAGTAAAGTTATTTTATGGGAGTAAAAATAATAAAGAATCACAGAGCAGAGAATTGCTAGTAAACACATAAATTATATTTTATTTGTTTAGCTCTTACCCCGTGCCATTGGTAAAACGACATTGAAGGTAAAGTTGACAGTCATATATTATAGTGAGCGTACAGGAATCTGCTGACCACTAATATAATATTCCACAATTGCTAGTGTACATCCAAACGCAAGGCATTGTGGGATGCTGCACTTAAGAAATATTTTATATCCTTCATCCACTTAATAGCCATCTTGGTGGAGGCAGAAGAAGGTCTCCAGGTAGGAATATCTGTGAATCTATACATTTCCTGGCTGCTGTAGATTTAATATGTATACTTACCGATAGCTGAACTTTCAATATTTTGTGAATAGCAGGTCAACTTAGAAAAGCCACTTTACTAGTTGTAATCCTTGCAAACAGGCTTTCATTTTGTTTTATTGTCTTTTTGTGATTCGAATGCTTCAATTTGAACTACAACAGTTACAGCCTTGGAGCATGGCCCAAATGAACGACCGCAAAGAGTCCTTATTAAAAGGGCTCCCTTTAATAGTACAATTTTTCATTTTATAGAAACTTAAATGTTATGGTGAAGGGCTAAACCCACCACTAATGGCAGTCTTCCTTCGGCTGGGAATAAAATGTTGTTGACAGCAGCATTTGATGGGAGGAGCGCAGTGTTTGGCCACACATGAGTAACTCTAATTCATTGTTTTTCTATGAGAAGCAATGAATTGGAGGAAATCGGGATGAGATCATTAGACATGCTGATGTCTTCGAAGGAGGAACGTACGGATGTAGCAGTGGAATCCCAGCACGGGAAACAATGCAAGTAAAATCTTTGAAACTTTATTTTATTTTTTGATCAGCAAAGGGGGGTGGACTGAAAGAAAGCTATAGTCCAGAAATAATGATTGTTATATTCGGGACTATAGGTTCCCTTTAAGAGTTCCGTTTAAGAATTCTTTGTGTTTCATGAAAATAACATGATCATGTGACTGTGTGTCTGTGGCAGACTCACCATGCGACTTGTCGGTGTCATTGATACATCTGGATCTTTGTAGAACTTGTTTATAGTCATACAGTACCAGGATGTGTCTAATCCAAAAAATGTATGTTAGATTTCAGAAACATTTTGTGCCAGTAACTAAAAACAACATTCAAACGTTAGCATTTCTAAATTAAGTTGGAATGACAATATGTTTCCTTGTGATTTATACCCATATTGACTCACTGAAATATGGAAACTCTGAATGTTACCTTTCGCCATATCTGGATTCTGTGGCTAGTATGGCTAACCGAGATAGACTCTGAATTATATGGAATTAACACCGAATCTTAATACAACACACAAGTAGGTATTTCACAATAGTGAAGATCAGTGTTCAAACTTATTATACACTTTATACGTACATAGAAAAATGTTTAAAAGTATGTGCAGAAATAAAAAAGACTTTGTAAATTGCCCTTAGCTCCGAAAAACCTATCTTTATAAAATCATCAAATGGTTATAACTAGCACTTACTATTAACTAGGTATCGAAAGACACAGAACAGAGGCTAATACAAAACGTACTGTGAGAAATGTAGAGAATAAAATCATATACAGCAAAAAGACAGCCCTAAAGGCTTTAGATGTCTGCTAATACATCCAATTTTTCTGATTGATACCCTATGATTTCGAACTTAAATATTGTTCTACTGGCATATTCTCATATTAAGCAACATTACATTATATGCATAAAAGTGCATAGGTTCCATAAATTTTGCAATTACCCAGCATATTCAGTTTTACCTACAGGACTCTCCAAATATTACAGGTTGAAGGAATAGTATAATTTAATAGGCAGACAGCCATGAAGTATTAATAGGTTCAACATCAGGATGTAATCGTAATGCTAGCCATGCATTTTAGCGAATCAACCTTTCTGGGCAGCTTTTGCCTTGGGTGCTGGAAGGATCTGATTAGAAATTATCTCATGAACACAGGATTTCTGCCACAGGCTCCCCACAGGATGTAATCACCTACATAACAGACATTCTTAGTTACTTTTTTTTTATCTTTGTTAAAAGAAGGACCTCTGTCTGCATGATTATATTGAGTAAGAGCACTATTATGCTTGTTCTGTATGTTTCCACTTACTGGCCCCATGTCAAGGATTGTGGTTTGTGTTCTAATGCAAGCTCAAGAAAATTATTAAAGAGAAACAGTACCCCAGATTTACAAATACGCTTTCCGATATGCTTAGGATCTAAGCAGGCATCTTAATAACGTCTACTACCACCATGTCTAAAATTCATTCAGAAGGCTATAGTTATCATGCTGGGTGAGTGTCACGTGAAACGTACAGCAGTTGCAGTGCCCTAGTTCACGATCTTTATTTTCGTACAGGCAATGCTTGTCCGCCGGTTTCAGATAAAGAAGTTACTCGAAGTCTCTGCGAACAGAATTTATATGCTTATAAGGTGACAACTGCTTTTTCAGCTCAGTGCAATCAAGAAAGAACATACATTTGTGAAATTTTGAAACATACCAAGATATAATATCTGCAAAGTCCTTCTGCTTAAACCATAAAATTTATGACCCTAATGCCCAATATATCTTCCTTCAAAGTTTTGGATTATTTACTAAGCTGTGAATTGTGGTGATCTGTGAACCAGAACACTAGGCTAAAATTGCCAAATTAGAGAAAGAGCTACACTCGAGATATTTTTAGTTAATCTTTTTGGCCTGAGTTGAACCATGGTTGTCTCCTTTTCTGTTGTTCCAGATTTTATCTTGAACGAGTCTTGAACTACAGTTACTAACAGGATTTATACTCCGACTCCGTAGCAAACGTTTGTCAAAGGGTTTAAGCCAATTCCCTGCTCCATTCAATATAGTTAGTATTACGTGGTGTTAGATGCCATACCATGAAAGTGTTAATCCAGTTATTCCATTGATATTATTCATGGAGGTCAGTCTTCATATAGTATTTATAAGATGACAGCTTTATTTTTACCATTTGATTGTCCAGAACAGTAGAAACATGTTGCTTTGCAATGCTGGGTCCACAAAGAAGAACTGAATATTGTGATTGTTTAAAAAACCCCTTTGTTGCTACTGTAAAGTGCAATCTATGTTGTTTTTGTATTAAGTGGTGATAGGGGAAATGACTTTTTTTTATCCCAAGGACTCCAATTTCCTTGTAAAATAAGACATTGGGTAAGATAGATTATTTTTTTTCTGTTGGAAGAAACATGCAAAAGCAATTTGCTCCAGCGCAGAATGAGGCATCCCTGCTTAATATTAAAATTGGTGGAAGACTTTTCTTTTTGAACGATTTACGGCAGCTGTCACCTGACTTGTCTAATGAAATGTGCAATCTTCGGAATTCTAACTTTAAAAGGCTATTTGTTGTCCTTTGAATGGTTCGTTTTTTTACCATAGTAATTTAAAGCTTTCTATCTTTCAAGAAGGCATGACGAAGGAAGCAGTGTTATTGAACAAATCATAGAAAGGATGTAAATTTTGTACAGTATAAGAATGTATAAATTGAGCTTGCTTGTAGGAAGAAAACTTTAAATAAAACTTTATGTAACAATTCATCTCTTCGCGTTAGTCTTTTTTTTACATATGCAATGTGCACAGATTAATCTTTTTAAAAAATATACAATGGAAATGAGTTGCACACATTTAAACGGTACATTTTTGAAGGGAGAATATCAGCAGTATAACAAATGTTTTAAGTGTATTTGTTTTTGTTTTTTTAACAGCTTCTGTAAAAAAAAAAAAAAACAATATTTTCTGGGTCTGATTTTTTTGTTTGTGTGTGTGTTATTTTTTCCATTTACATTATGATACATCCTGTGAAGCTCATTCAATAATCTTACTTGCACAAATATTCTTTAATGACCGGCAATTTATTGAAAGGTTCACCTTATTGATCACCATCCTACTTACTATGCCGTGAGATTGCAAATAAACATTTAAATTAAATAAATACAGCATAAAACTTGCTCCTTACATCGTATCCATATGTTGAATGGCATGAAATCACTTAGCATAGTACTTTATACATCCAAACCTAGTGCCTGGTGTAAAAGATAAATAATAAGGTTATTCACTAAAGAAGCTGACATTGATAAATATGAGAATTTGGAATTTGGTCATTTTCACTGGATATTGTCCATTCAAACAAAAATCCGTTATTTAATGAATCACCTAATTGGACTTGGCTAGAATGCTATAATGGGGACATAGATAACCAACAACACTGACCTCAATACACTTGTAAACCCATAGAAGGGAACCAACACACATAATCGCAAAATATTGGGTCCCCTTTATCATGCTGAACCTGCTCCAGCATAAAGGTATTTCAGTTTAGGCTTTTCCAAACCTCAAAGGAACAGTATATGGTCAGGAATACAATTGTGTATTCCTGAACCTATAGTGTTAAAAACACTATTTAGGTTGCCAGCCCCCCATAAATCTTACCTTGTGCAGCGCTGGCTCCGCCCCAGTTACGCCTCCTTAGCTGAGATCATAATAAAGTGTCTGTTTTGTAGATACGATTGGAGACATTTTATTGAGTAGCAGAGTATGTTCCTCCCCTCTCATCTTTGTCCTATCCCACTGATTAACAGGTTGCATGTACTTTTCTATTTGCTATTTACTTATCTAAAAAAACAGCAGAGAGTCTCCCCCCTTTTTCTTTGGGGTGACACTCTTGTACATTATTTTTTTACATTCAGCCTCAAAAATAACTTTGGTGCCAAAAAATAAAAAGTAGGTTCAATGTCAACACCCTGTCTTAGTAAGCCATGTTAAGGATCTGTGCCATTTTACTTTAATCTTCCTGAATAAAAAAATGTTTCCTGAAAGAAAAGTGAATAGAATTAAGCACCAAATCTAAAGATGGAAAGGTAATTGGACCCATCTGAACATCAAATCTCGCTGAATAATGTTCACCACATATTATCTCCACAGGTCCACACAAAATGACTTGCATTATTTGGGGATTGTACCGGCTGATGTTTCAATTAAATTAAAAAATATATACATTATTATATACATATGTAATTAAACAAAATATCTGCAGATTAAACCTGTGTACAGAGGATTCCATAGACACTCAAGATGTGTATTCATTAAACCACAAATTGTAGTGGATTAAAACCGAAGTTTCAAAATTTGGGCAAAAAATGCATGCTGTGTTGGAGTTGGAGATTTTTCCCAAATCATCTATTATTGTCTAAATGTTGCTATTCGGTTTTCAATTTGCTGCAATTTGGTGTTTAGTCAATAAATCCTTTAATTTTTCGTTCACTAAAGACCAATTTATAGTGAACTGAAAACAAAGTTTCACAATTTAGGTTAAAATAGCCAACCCATGACTGAATCCGAGCTGGAGAATTTTTCCTAGTGAGCTGTTGTTGCTTAAACTTTGAAAATCGGTTTCCAATTCATTACTACCCTGTGAATAAGCCCCTGATTGTTCCTTGTGGCCGTAAAGATTATATTTCAAAACGAAAATGACCGTTTAGTGAATAAAACCCTAAACGTTCCATTGTTTCTTTTGGTTGTAATGGGTATATTTCTTTAAAGAATACTCACTGGTTTACGGCTACAATAAGGATTCTGCTAATCTTCCACGGAGATGCTGAACTGCGGGAGCGAGACTTATTTCTTGGACCTTGTCAGATGTATTCTGTGCGTGTCACTGTTCCACACCAATTACATATTTCAGAGGAGGCTTTCATGCAAGTCTTTGGACCCTTATGCATAAGCCATTTCAGATGAAACTAAAATTAAAATCTGACTGACGGGAATCTCAGTAATCCTGAAAATGGAAACTAAAATAGTTTACAGAAATAGGGGAAAAAAAAGGACTTGTTTTAAAATTACTTATGCAGGATTAATCCCCTCCTCCCTGGTTGAATGAATATGCCATACTTTGCTTAATAAAGCTTACATGAATTGCAAAGTAAACTCTGCTAACTTCTGGTATTCTTATCTCAGTCCTTCACCGTTGCACAAAGCACTGAACACACTTACAAGAGGTAAATAAAAAAGGGTTTCTATTCTTTTACTAACTGCTATTGATCGCCATTTTATACAGCTCTATGATTAACCATTATGAATTTTGTGGCACCATTGCGAAATACTATATATAATTAAAGGGTTAATCCCAGGGCTCTCACATGGAACGGTTTAAGCCCCAAATGGCATTAAAATAGTTTTAACACAGTATCTCACTTGCTGCATCTCAAGAAAAATATACAATTAAGTATATATTTGTGTGTATGTATATGTGTGTATGTATATGTATATATATCTACTTATATCCCCTAAAATGTATATATACTTAGTCAACAGAATGGACTAAAACCAAATAGAATCAGGTCTCTGTTGGCAGAAAGTGTAGTAGAATGACTGGTGTAATGGATTTATTTAGGATTTCATGAAAAGAAAGAAGAATCCCAAGGAACCGTTTAATGGCAGAAATACGGTCTACGGTTAGTGTCTGTGTGTGACATACTGGGTTAGAGTGAAACAAAGCCTACATCTGAACACATAATTGAAGAATCAGTACCTGCTCTGGAATAGTCACTTTTTTAGAACATTTTCTCAAAATGTACCAAGTATTAATAAAAAGTATGGTGATCTGCTTTAAAAGCATTATCATCTCTTAAAGGGACACTCCAGACACCACATGAACAATAAATAAACAAATAAACAATGTTTTGCTGCATATTAACCCTGCTTTCTCTGTCGGCCCATTTCAAAGTACTTTTCATCCTGCTGAATATTGACATTGCTAGATGATGTCATAGCACCAATAACCCACCTCCTTTGTTCTTCCTTCCTATCCTGCACATTTCATGCTATTAGGAAACAAAGCAAAGATTCCTGTGAATAGAGACGTCCTAGAGGTCGTTGGGTGGTTCCAGCACTGCAAGTCTCCCCCATATATGACCTGCTGCTCCCCTGTCTTCCCAGTTGGCACGAGGGTCCGCAGCAAACACACAGTGGCAGCAAGATGGCGGCTGCCATGCAGATTCCATGCCAGCACATTGAGCGCAAGAGGAGGCTGTGGGCAGGTTGGGAGAGGCAGTTCAGGTACAATGATGCAAACAAAGATGTCTCTGAGCCCCTGAACTGTTCATATAGTCCCAGAGTGCTTCACTTACAGGTTGGAGGTGGCTGATCATATGACTCAGTCAGCATGTTAAAGCGGCACTGTCATGCCGAATCCCGTTTTTTTTTAACCCCCCTCCACTACATCCAATTGACCCTCTAGTCACCCCCAAATGCCCCTAAGCCCCCCATATTACCTATTTTTTATTCTTTATTTTCTGCCCCGATTTTTATTCAGGGCGCCGCCATCTTTGTGTGGGTAGGTGAAGTCCCTGAGGGACACGTCATCTGCCCACACTAGATAGCCTGTGAGATTCCCGCACATGCCCAGTGAAACACCTGGACATGCGAACGGGAATTTCATGTATTCATTCATTCATCAGACAGACGAATGAATGAATAGAAAAAATCAAACGAACAAACAAACACCGAATATCAGTGTTCGTTTGTTTGTTCGGTTTATTACAAGGAGGGAGCTACCGGCATGCAGCTCCCTCCTTGTAAAATGTAAAGACAGAAGCGGCAGGGAGCTGTGCTCCCCACCACTTCATAAGCCCCCCAGGTCCCCCCTCACTCTACGGGGGTCAATATGACCCCCCATAATAGCATAAGGGAGATTAAAATCTCCCCAATGCCCCTACTCGCTATACCGCGAGTAGGGGCATGTCCGCCCCTGGGCGGCGGGTGGGGGCCATAATGGTAATGAGGGGGGGGACCTACTGTCCTCCCCCCCTGGCCCCCACCCCTGCGCGGTGGGTGGGGGCCCTAATAAAACAATAAGGGGGGGACCTACTGTCCTCCCCCTGGCCCCCACCCCTGAGTGGTGGGTGGTGGCCCTAAATAAAGATAGGGGGGGGACCTACTGTCCTCCCCCTGGCCCCCACCCCTGAGCGGTGGGTGGGGGCCCTAAATAAAGATAGGGGGGACCTACTGTCCTCCCCCCCTGGCCCCCACCCCTGCGCAGTGGGTGGGGGCCCTAATAAAACAATAAGGGAGGGGGACCTACTGTCCTCCCCCCCCTGGCCCCCACCCCTGCGCGGTGTGTGGAGGCCCTAATAAAACAATAAGGGGGGGACCTACTGTCCTCCCCCCCGGCCCCCACCCCTGAGCGGTGGGTGGGGGCCCTAAATGAAACACACACCCCCCCCCAATCAAGGTGACTAGGGGTCCCAAGCCCCTAGTCACCCCCCCCCCCCACCCAAAACAAACTATCCCCTACCTACCCCCTCACCCTAAAAATAGTGAGGGGGGAATAAAATAACTAACCTGTAAAAAAAAAAAAATTTAACTTACCATTTGACGTCTTCTTTTTTCTAAAATCTTCTTTCTTCAGCCCCCAAAAAGGCCAAATAAAAATCCATCATACCCGTCGAACTAAAAATAAAATAAAAAACCAGACGAAAAAGAAAAAACCTGAGCGCAAAAAAATAATCCATCTTCACCCATGGAGGGCTCCGCGCAGACTGAGCTCCGCAGGGCAGGGGAAGGCTTATAAAGCCTTGCCCCGCCCTGTAATTAGGCTAAGAACACTCTGATTGGTGGGTTTAGGCCAATCAGAGTGCTCTGTGTCATTTTACACAGCGTGGGAAAATTCCAAAAAACTTTCCCACGCTGTGTAAAATGACACAGAGCACTGTGATTGGGTGGCTTTCAAGCCATCCAATTACAGTGCTCTGTGTCATTTTACAAGCGTGGGAAAATTCCAAAGAACTTTCCCACGCTTGTAAAATGACACAGAGCACTGTGATTGGATGGCTTGAAATCCATCCAATCACAGTGCTCTGTGTCATTTTGCACAGCGTGGGAAAATTCAAAAGAACTAATTGCTCAACCTCTCAACACCATTTCCTTCAATAAAGAGGCTGGACTGTTAAATATGTCATAACAGACACAGCATGTTTTTTCTAACTTTCATTAATCATTACGTCTTACCAGGCCAATAGATTTAATTATTTGATTGCAAAAAAAAAAATGTATGGGAGTTCTGCCCTATCTGCCTCTATGGACCAGCTTACATCCTATCCGGCCTATCCACCTTGATCCTCTTATAAAATATTTAAGAGATTGGACAGATCTATGTACATTGCATTGAGTTCAGGGTCATCAACAGCAATGACACATTGCAATATTGTTCATTGGATGCCATAAGTAGTTGATATATAGCTTTATTAAACAACTTTAGAAAAGACAGTCTGTCTCACTTTGTTCTTTACCGGGTAATAGAAATTGAAAACCAGAAAAAAGTTATATGTACTATGTTTGAGGAGTCAATAACTTATTTTTTATTAATGAACCAATGTCAATGATATTACATACAATGAATGGTTAACATATGGAGATTTGTTTGACCTGGTACAGAAGATGACATCTTTTAAATGAGTTCCATTTGCCACCTGGCAAAGTCAGGCTCTTTTGATTGCATTGTTCATAACATTAGTTAATGTGTGAGGTTCTGGCGCTTTAATTTCTGCACAGATATTCCCCTTGAGATGCTCAAGTGTACATGGTTTGTTCACATACACCCCTTCCTTCAGAAATCCCCACAGGAAGTCATCAGGAGCTGATAGATCCATTTCTTATATTGAATTGGCATCAGTAAGCTCTTTGCATCAAAATAATGGACCTGCCATTTTGAAAAAGAGAATTACACAACTTTTACTCTTTAATCCTTTGTGAAATTACCCGTGATGAATCTCCCAAGAAAGAGTTATAATATACACCCACAACAAAAAACGTTAACTACTAACAAATAAGTTATTTACCTGTCAAATCCTACTCGGAATTTTGGCCAAACCTGTATTAGCAACTGTTTTGTTTTGCGGCTTTGTATTTGATTATAAATGAATAGATTTAAAAATAAAATTTAACAAAAGAGTGCCACATTTTAGAACACAATCTTTCAACTTAAAACATATCATATCAAAAGAATAGATGTGTGTTGGTCTTTTTGCACACAGTCAGTGATGGATAATTTGACTGTCTAGGACACAACCTTGTGTGTACTCCATTAAGAATGTATACACTTAAAAAATAATTGGATTTCAGGTTATTCAACTTCAGAACAGACTCTCATCTGTAACACGAGAGAAGGAAGATGCTTACAAGGGTTTAAGTAATCTATGCTCAGAAGGAATAATAACTGCTGATTGTCACTAGAGAAAAATAGCTCACGACAAAAGATTTCAAAGCAACTGAACCTTAATGCTGGGTATGGCATTTTACATCAAGTCTTTAAGAAACAAGTATCATATTCCTTCTATAAAAAATATTACATAAGGCCTGCACAGTGATTCTCAGTGGCACGAAAAGAAAAAAGGTATCTTGTAATATAAAACAGTTATGACAAAAAATAGCTGTGTACAAACTATCACAATATATTATTAAGAAAAACTGGGTTAAAAGTTTGCTTGGAAGGGTAAAAATGTATTTTATAATATTGGAAGGGTAAAAAACGTGTAAAGAGATGAAAAAGTGACACCCCTCAAATAAAGAGACATATATGGGAACTCTACACTGTACTAAAAGTTGATAACAGCCATTTCTCTGGAAATCATACCATTTAATAAAACATTAAAAATCACATACAACTTGCAATCTTTTTTTTTCTTTTAAGTCATGTATTAAACATTTAGCAAGTGACATCCAGTTCACACCAGGCACAACCAAGGCACACAATGCAAACGAGGATAAAAACACAATGAGAGTTATGTATATAAAGTGATGTTTTCTGAAAAAGTATTGGAAGTATGCAGTTACCATGGAAACCAGTGAAACCAGCAGGCACAGCGCATTGGTGATTCCGTCCTTTTTTCATGTTTGCACCACTTTGCAGAAAATACACTTTTTATACATAATCCATTGTTTTGGAAATTTCCTTGTTCACTAACACCCTGTCAATCACTGTTTAAATTCTGTCCTTTGCACCTGATAATTAGTGTGGAGAAAGCATACAAAGAAGATGCGAAATTAAAGGCTTTAGTTCCTCATTGCAATGTTTGTCTTGTCTTGAATCCGGAATTGTTGTTATTTGCTACGTTTTTAATTTATAACTTAAAGAAAACAGAGCATCTTATTAAAACTAGGTTAACACAAGTTATAGGTGATTTTCAATATTTCTTTTAAAAAAAAAAAAGAGTAAATTCTAGTAAAGTGAAAGTTACTCTTTAAAAAGCTTATTTTTTTAACTTATATTTTAATGTCGCCAGTTCTAACTTTATCATTTCAATCACGCAGCTATGATTGATTTAAAAATAAAAATTCTAATTTGATGTGCACTTGTTTCCATTTAAACTTAGTTATGTATGAAACAGTAGAGTAGATATTAAAGTGTTATGGTGAATATTTACAAAACAGACAATAAACTTTAATTGGATAATAGTATATATTTTTTTATAACTTTAGAATATGTTGGCGTAACAATAATAATACAACAAATGTGTAAAAATTCTCGAAAACAGTAAAATAAAGAAATGGAAAAATAGAAGGATCCCTAGCTAATAAATTTTAATACTTTTGAAATGATTAGATGTCTAGGAAATCAATACATAGTGAGTTTTGAAGGTAAAACAATAGGGACAAATACTCAAAAGTGACAGATCCACTGTATCCAAAATAGAAAAAGAAAAAAGTTGGATTAGATTAAAAGACAAGTGAGTGCAATGCATTTACTTGTCTTAAGGTTAAACATTATAAATTACTTAAGGTTAAACATTCTACGTTTATAAAATGTAAATACAAGAAATGATTATGCTGTACGGAATACTAATTTACTTTAGAATTGTATAAAGGGTTACAAATCACTGTTTTACTGTTTAGCTAACAAAAATGTATGGGTTGATTCAATAAACGCTGTAAAGCACTAGGTGTGCAACCAGATTTTACAACATTGAGAGCTCTTAACATCCGAGGAAAAAGGAAAATCAGTTACAAAATCATTTCTTGTAACTGACTCATGGTCCCCGACTTGGCTAAAAAATGTTAAATTGTTTAAAAATTTTAAATTCCTTAAAAACCCCAGAGAAATAATACATTTTTAAAAAATCATTCTGTGAACTTCAATGAATTTTCGTGGATCACCTTATCATTATGCTCTCTTTAGTTAACAGACCAAACAGTCTATATGCAGTGACCATTTATATCATCCAATACGCGTCTTTGTTTATCTTTGTTTAGTTCAATTGAAAAAATCTCAAAATAACAGATCCACTTTAAAACTTACAAAAATAGATTAGGTGAATATCTACACCTCATAGTCCACTCATTGTTAAAGGGACACTCCTCTCCTATTTCAGCTCCCTCCACTATACATCTAGATTTGGTCTGTGGATTTAAAGAATTGAAGTTGTTATGGTGCCAGTAGGTCCTTGCTGTTTTCATACCTGAAGGGGTTAAACTGTTCTTGAACATTTTGACCTTTAAGGTTACCTCCAGTGCCATATCTGCACTGGACAGGGCATTGCTGATTGGCTAGACCTCTCAAATGATGCTCTAATTCAGTCAGTAGATCCCTATTTATAAAAAAAAAATGATGTGTAACTCAGCATTCCTCTTAATGCTTTTTTTTTTTGTGCAAAAAGGATAAATCACTGTTTAGTAGATAAACCCTATTGAATACATTATTATATATTAAAAGAGCTTGCAAAGGCTGAATATCTTGCACCTCACCTCGCAAGCTGAATTACTGTTGTGGAGTGGTATTTTTTTTTTTTTTTTTAATTCTTTATTTTTGATGTGCAAGTGATACAAACGAGCCTGTGTTGCCACAACAGCAGTCACAGGCGAAATAGGTTCTTACAGTGTCAAACATGGCATTAGAAAAACTGCACAAATTTTTTATATATTATTAGTACTTAGGCATTGTTCAGACGAGGTAACAATAATAGAAATAACGACGTTTACTGAAATAACATAAAAGTAGGTCTAGAGGTTAAAGCATTGGTCGTCCTGCTTAGAGTGCTAACATTGCTTGGGTAGGTAGTTATTATAGTATGGTATCGCATTAGATAGGCATTAAGGAATGCATAAGGTTGTAGGAATAGAATGCTTCACAACAGCTAGATATCTCATATTTTGTATGGAGCTAAGCTTGATTAAAAGGAGGGTCATACGTGTTAGGTCAGCATCAGTACAGGCTAGTATATTATTCTATATATAAACAAACTATATATATAAATCCATTTTTTTTTGTTTTTTTTTTGTTTCTATGCACAAACAAGGTTCAACAGTTACTGCCCGTAGGTCATTCAACATTTAACTGTAGTGGTTTAACCAAACAAGACATGAGGTTTGGTAGTTGCATGAAAAGTTACATCCCGTCTTATACACATTTATGCTTAACGATCATCATTTTTCATAGGCTGACATTGAACTGACTAAATTATTGGTCATATGGCTTGGAAGAGTTAATGTATATCGCGGATGGGCTGAGGATTGGTGTGTATGGTCTGCCATTTGATAGTAATAGGTTGGTAGGCCAAAGGTTAGGGTGTAAGCAGTATGCACAGTAAGATGTGTTCTATGCCCCCATGAGGCCCCCCCATTAGGTGTGCGTGTGGTAGTTAAGCCTGGTAGATAATACTGGGGTTTCCGACAATGTATACATATGATAAGCCCCTTTGCTGCCATATTGTGATAGTGAGTGGCCAGAGGCCTTACTCACAGCTCTGTCCCGGAGCCCCGGTCAGCCTATGCCAGCCAGGGATACAGCACAGTCCCACTTCGAGTAGTCACACTGCCTGCGTGTCCCACCTGAATATGGTATTGATGCTTACGTCAGTTATCTGAGCTGGGAGTGTGTCAGTGAGGTATGTGAATGGGACACAAAAATAGAAAACATAGAAAAAGGCAAAAGACAAAAATGAGAAAACTATAACTAAACATATCGAGATGTCCTATCTGTCTTACAAAATATGCAGCCCAGGCAGGATAGGCTTAACCCAGAGCGGGCATAAGGTTCGGGGTCGCTTGCGGCTAGCTGAGTCCTAGGATGGTGTGTTAGGACATGCGCCCAGATCGTACATAGGTAGCTAATTGACCGGGTACTTAAATTATATATATATATCTCCCATTCAACTGGTTACAGGCAAGAAAATTAAACTTAAACTTGAGAGAGCTGTAAGCGTAAAGAATAACGATAATAATAATATCTATATTGCAGGAGTGTGCACTAGTGGCAGATTCAGGGCCAGAGTGTTGGGTGGGGAATGTGGGAAGGCTGCGGGATACCCCGTTCTATGCGTGTAGGGCAGCCGTGTATGGTGAAGTTTAGACGGGGAGTCGCTGTGTCTGGTTATGTGCGGGTTTCCGCTGTCTGAACGGCCCGGGCTTTCCCGATGGCGGGAAGGGTCACGTGTGGTTACTGAGATGCCGTCCCTAGAGAGCGGGAACCTCCATGCTAAATATGTCCCCCGATTGCGCTCTGCCAGTAGGCATCATCCCTAACTATATACAGATCTTGCTTTACCACATTAGCAATATTGACATATTTAGCGGTATTAATGTATTGACAACATCATCACATTAGTAGTATAATCCCACTAGCAAAATAAACTCTGTAGTAATATAATCACACTAGCAACACACTCATATCAGCGGGATGATCCAATTCGCAGTATAAACCTAGTAGCAGTGTGACAGAATGAAGGAAAAGTGAAAGAAACCATGGTAAGGGTATTAGTGTTCGGTTAGGCTTGGGTTTCACCTACTAAGGCACTCAGGTGGTGGCTGCAGTCAGTGTAGCGTGTGTTGGTCCTCCGGGAACAAAGGGTTCTGTGGCAGCCGGATTCCACCTATGCGGTTTGAAGGTCGTGTGGCGTCGTCGCAAGGCATCCTCCGGAAAACCCAAGGTGGAAAGGTGAGCCTCCGCTTCTTGCAGATCGGCTATAAGGTATGTGGAGTCTCCCTGCAGCACTTGAAGCTTGTGGGGTGAGCGCCATCTGTAAATGATGTTGCGCTCGCGGAGCAGGGTGGTGAAGGGCCGCAGGTTTGAGCGCCAGGCCATAGTCCCCCTGGACAAGTACGAATAAAAAGAGAGAGTCATGTCTTAAAAATTGAGCGGGGTAGTGTGTCTGACGGCGGCCATAATCGCTTCCTTGTCCTGTCGCTTCTGGAACTTGATTATTAAGTCCCTGGTCGCTGTAGCTGGGGCCGTTGGGGGCTTTGGGATTCTAAATATGCCGTCGAGGCCTACTCCCTTGGCTTGCTTTGGTGGTAGTAGTTTACTCACCAGGCGCCTCAGAAGGTGAGGAAGTTCGGAGTCTGGTACAGATTCCGCGATGCCCCTGATCTTCAAGTTCTGGGCTCTTCGTGTATCCTCCATTGCTGCTAGGGCTTGGTCAGCTTTTAAGTGTTGCTGTTGCAGCCTTTGCATCTCCTGCTGTAGGGAGGCTATTTGTCTGGTGTGCGATTGGGAGTTTTGCTCCACGGCCTCCACGCGGCCCGTAAGGCCCTTTATGTCTCGTCGCATGTCTGCCACATCCTCCTGAATGTTCCGGCGGAGCTCCGCCAACAGCTCCCGCATTTCGACTTTCGTGACCGGGGCTGTGTCTGGCTGCACGGTAGGCTTCGTACTGGGTTTCTTGGGTGGCCCTACTGCGGCCGTACAGAGCTCTTCTGGCTCAGAAAGCATATCGTCTGAATCCTCAAAGTCGTTGATGTAGGCAGCCATGTCGGGTTCTGCTGCGCTATGCGCTCGTCGCCATAGGTCTCCTATGCTAGTGCCCTGTCTGGGCAGATCTTGCTTGGGCTTTTTGGTTTTCCTACCCATTAGTGCTTCGTGTGGGGGCAGCTGGATTACTTTGGGGGGTGATTTTCCCAAGTTTTTAGGTCGTTTAGGCCGATATCGCCAGGAGCTCCCTGCAGATGCGACCAGTCTGTTTGCCAGTTGGCTCCGCCCCCCGTCTTAATGCTTTTTTAATGCTACTCATGTTCTTAACGTATGATCCGGGGCTATATGCTACGGACACACTGTTTTAACACTTTGGTTATGTTTTTTTCACGCCATGCACAAATCTTTCACATCCATTCACACAGATACCAGAACTCACAAACATAAAAATAAAAAAACAATTTTAAGCAAACTCAACAAATTCAGTTTATAACCCTTTAACCCTACGGTCCATAATCCTCTGCTCCAGCACAGTGGCAGATGTGTCTTGTAGCCTGTCAGTACACTGCTTCCAGTGGTGAGCCAGTTGTGTCATTATGTAACATCTCAATGAATGACTTTATTTTACACATGTATGCATGCATAATGCATTTCTATTCACTCTCCACACATGCCTGTTTGCTGGGTCTGTACTAAGGTCACAAATGGTAGGCATTGTGAGACAATGTTGATGGTTACTGTGGGAGAAGGAATGCAGAGGAAATAGCTGATGTTCCGCAGAGAGACTCTTTAGCCACCTTGTGCTGTTCTCATTGTGGCATAGCATGTAAGCAACAGGCTGCAATGACAGCTGAATAGGAGCAGTGTAGACCCTGCACAGCAAATGACACAAAGCAGATGAAATAACACATATTAAAAAAGGGAATAAAACGGGCATATAAAGGGCATTTTTATATGGGTAAAAATAAAAAGAGCAATGGTATGGGAAATCAAATAACTCAAAATTAAAAACAAAATAGAATTAGTCAGGTATAAATGTGATCAGAAATAAGGACAGTTGGAATGTTTGCTATGTCGTACCCCCCAGTTGATAGGGTAAGAGGGGTTGGCCCAAAGGTGCTGACCTGTCTAGAAAGGGATCGGGTCCACCTAAAAAACTGGCAGGTCAGCCTGGTGTGAATGCATGTTCCCTGAACATAGCGCATGTCTAATTATGTGTTTACGTTACACTGTCTGGGAACAGTTCCCCGGTTTCCAGAAAAGAAGGACATCAGGGAACAAAGTTGGGATGTGGGACAGGACCCTAAAATAGGGACTGCTTCAAGATTGTAGGGAGACCTGCTATGTGTCTCCCAGAACTGTTCGCTTTCTTCACTCTGCAGGCTGATTGGCTTCCAGCTGATCATCTGACTTATGAATAGAAATAGGGGCCATTTAGGAAGGAATGTCTTATGGCAGGTGCTCAAATGTAATTGGACAAATGAACACAATCATAAATAAAATGATTATTTTAAATATTTTGTTGAGCATCCTTTGCAAGCAATGACTGCTTGAAGTCTGGACATCATCAAAAGCTGGGTTTCCTCCTTTGTGAAGCTTTGCCAGTCCTTTGCTGCAGCTGTCTTCTGTTGTTGTTTGTTCATGAGTCTTTGCGCCTTATGTTTTGTCTTCAGCAAGTAAAATGCATGGTTGATAGGGTTGAGATCAAGTGATTGATTCGGCCATTGCAGAATATTCCACTTCATTGAATCAACATTGAATTCAGTCAGCTGAATTTGGCTGAATCTGAGCAGACAATATATCCCTATATAACAAGAAATAGTATAGAGGTGGCGCTAAAGGGTCAAAACGGTAGGTGGTGCAGCCAAAACCAAGTATATCACCACTATATATACTTAAAGAGACATGTACAACCAAAAAAAAAAAAGTTAAAGCGCACACACACACCAGACAGGAGTGATTACCTGAAATATAGCAAATAGGTATCTCCTCCTCAGTACACAATGATTAGGTTGACTAATGGAAAATCCCTATACAAAAAATATAAACACAAAGAGGGACATAGTGCAACCTGTATACTGTATATATTACAAAGGGAAATTTGAGATGAAATCACTCACACTTTTATGAGCCGTTTAGAAGTAGGCTCAGGACTTATACAGCTTCCATGTCACTTAAATGGGACATGCACATTTCCTTTAATCCTCAGGCCGGTTCCCCTTAGGTCTCAATGAACATCAAGTTTGGAGTCAGGAGTCAGGAGCCAGGAGCCAGGAGCCAGGAGTCTCAGGATAAGTAATTTATTTTAACAAATAGTTAAAAGATAAGTAATAAAAAGCAATATTGCACACACAACGCGTTTCAACCAACTGTTTGTGGTCTTCCTCAGGTGCTCTTCTAAATTACAATGAATATATCACCACTTATATAGGGGGAAGCATTACATACTTAATTGTTGAATTAACAACACTTGTATAGTCAATTACCCTTATATGGTCCGGACCGGATGTGTGCTGCCACCTCCAATATGGCTCCACATCCGGTTCGGAAGGGCACATTAATAAATCCAACATTGCACACATAACAACAAAGACAAAGTATAAATGAAAGTATAACCTCCCCCATCATAGTCAACATCCATGATATAGTAAAATCATGTGTGACTACAAAGCGAGGAGTGTATAGAGTCTTCACAATGTTCCGTTGCGTCACTTCCGGTGACGTATTCGAAAATGGAGTCCGTCCGTCGCGTCACTTCCGGTGACGTATCTAGCCATAGCTACCGTCCGTATCACTTCCGGTTTCGTGATCAGCTGGCGGAGAAGCTTTCTTCACTCCTCCAGGAGTATAAGCATGTCCATTTTCGAATTGAGGGCAAGATAGCCATCTTAGAAGTGGGCAAACAGTCCTCTTATGAATATACTTATTCGTGGGGCACATATTGTATGCAAAAACACAAAACGAAAAAATATATAGATTAATTACATCATCCAATATAGAAATAGATAAAAGTATAGATGTAACTAAATATGTAACTCACTAATATAGATAGTAAGTGGGCTACATAATTATACTGTGCATAAACCTAAAAATACTTAATAAACCCTATACAGGATTCTTATACAAAAACATTACAAAGACAGCTGTCCAGTAATTTCTCGATCCCAACCGACAAGACCAGAAAAGATATAGAATAAAATACTTAATAGTAATAAAACTTCTATAAATTAATAAAATCAATAAGAGGTATTAAAAAAGGACCAAAATAAAAAATGTGTATAAAAAGAATAGTCATCACATGTATGAACTATCTTAGGTAGCATCAATTAAAGCAGCTTATTGATCTCAAAATCGATATTGAGACCCTTTGGGGCCAGGGAGCGCAACTCAAAAATCCATTTTGATTCTTTTAAACTAAGGGCTTTAGATATGTCCCCACCTCTCCAGTGTCCTACTACTTTTTCGATAGCAAAAAAACTAAGAGACTTGGGATCCGAGCCGTGATGTTGTAAAAAGTGTCTAGATACACTATGGTTCGGAAACCCTTTCTGGATATTTCTCAGATGTTCGCTAAGTCTTATTTTAAGTTGGCGGGACGTTTTCCCCACATATTGATATCCGCAACTACATTGTAAGAGATAGATTACATAGGTAGAATGGCAAGTAATTAAAGTTTTAATGCGATATTCTTTTTAGTGACTGTAGAGTGGAATATTTCTACTTTCTTATTATTCAATCTTAGGGTATTGCAGCAGGCTCTACATGACCCACAGTAGAAAAAGCCTTTTTGTTCTTGTGTCCAGTCACTCAAAAAGTTCCTCGGTACTTCAGTTTTAATAAAGCTAGAAGTTACCATTTGTTTCAGATTTCTTGCACCCCTAAATATAAATTTGGGCTTATTACCTATATATTGTTTAATATCCTCCTTCTGTTGTAAAATGTGCCAATTTTTGTTAATAATTTTCTTAACGGCACCTATATTGCTGGAAAAGTTAAAGATAAAGGGAATCTGTTTTTGTTCATTTGCATCATTTTTTCTTTTTTTATATTGCAGAAGGGGAGATCTCTCCATATCTCCGACTTGATCTATTTTTTCTTGTAGATCGTCGCTTTCATACCCTTTTTGTATTAATTGGTTTTTAAGGGACATGGCCTGACTAGTGTAGTCCTCTTTTTTGGTACAGTTCCTACGTATCCGAAGGAACTGTCCTTTAGGTATATTGCTCAACCAAGGACGATGGTGGCAACTATCCAATTCAATAAAACTGTTAACGTCTACCTTTTAAAAAAAGTTTTAGTCATTAAAACTTGGTCCTGAATAAAAACATTCAAATCCAAAAAGTCAACATTATTGTTACTCACATTCTGGGTGAGGGATATTCCCCACTCATTATCATTCAGATAAGTGAGAAACTCTAAAAGAGTATTTTCAGACCCCTTCCAAATGATAAAAATATCGTCGATATATCTCTTATAGAGGACCAAGTTTGCGCCAAAATTATGTCCCCCAAAGACGAAGGTACGTTCCCAAAAGGACATAAATAAGTTCGCATAACTTGGCGCAAACTTGGTCCCCATTGCCGTACCTTTAATTTGCATAAAAAACTCCTCCTCAAACCAAAAATAGTTGTTATGCAGAATCATGCGTATTCCCTCTAAAATAAACATTTTTTGGGGTTCTCCATATGCCTTAGTGGCTTCGAGATAGAATTCGACGGCTTTACATCCTATGTCATGTTGGATGATTGTATAGAGACTAGATACATCGCACGTTGCAAGTAAATAATCATCCTGCCAACTAAAATCTTTTAAGATGTTAAGTAGACTCATAGAGTCTTGCAAAAATGCTGGAGTCTTTTTGACCAAAGGTTGCAGATGGTAATCGATATACTGAGATAATGCCGATAGAACTGAGTCTATTCCAGAGACAATGGGGCGCCCTGGGGGGTTGGTAGCGTCCTTGTGAATTTTGGGTAATATATATATAACAGGGACTCTTGGATATTCAGGGAGTAGGAAGGAGAATTCCTTTTTATCTAAAATGTTATCCTCCAAACCCTTCTCCAAGAATATTTTTAAATTGTTTCTAATTCCTTCTACAGGGTCTTTCTTGAGTTTAACATATGTGGTTATATCATTTAATTGTCTATATATTTCCCGTATATACCAATTTTTGTCAAGGACAACTACTCCTCCCCCCTTGTCTGCTGGTTTGACAACTATAGATGTATCCTTTTTAATTGAATCTATAGCTTTTCTCTCTAGAAAAGAGATATTTTGTTCAAACTTGGTAAGGGGCTTAATATTATGAATATCTGTTAGACAGGAGTTTTCAAAAACCTTAATATTATCCGTCTTAAGAAAAGTGGGAAAAAAGTCTGACTTTTTCTTTAAATCAGTATGGATAATTCCCAAATTTCCACTCACTGTGGCAGAGTTGACCATTGGTTCAGATGCAATAGAATCTTGTTTATTAAAAAAAAATTTTAAACACAACTTTCTGGTATAACGGTTGAGGTCAAGAAATACTTCGAATTTATTAGCTGGACAGCTGGGTACAAACTTAAAACTCTTAGATAGAATCCCTTCTTCTGTTTTGGAAAGGACTCTATTGGATAGATTAAAAATTCTTATCTCACATCCCTCTGTCTCCTTTTTCCCGGCATAATCTCTCCCTCTTCTCCCTCCTCTCTTTCCTCTTCTGATTTTCTGCTCCTTTTTCTTGGAGTTTCTTTTATCGGGGTTTTCCTCCCCATTCTGTTCCCTAAAAAAACATCCTCTCTAGGTTCTGTTCTAAGGGCCTCAAATCGATTCTTTCGGGGTATGTATGGGGAATTCCCTTTAAGTGGACTTCTCCTCCTATTGAGAGAGGTCTTTCTTTCTCTGAACCTGTTCCATCTCTGGGGGAGTGGCGCAGGTCCAGTGAAATCGGATCCCAATCTTTTTGATTGTGAGGTCCTCCTAGGTTTCAGGGATGTATTCTCCCGAAAATGGGGTTTATTCTCATAACGCCTACGAGTATCCTCAATAGGAGATTTAGGAACTCCTTTTACAGATCTATAGTTATTGTAGGACCTAGAGTACTGTTGAATATCACTGTTTCGATATTGAAAGGAGGGTTTCCCCCTAGCTCCTGGGGTCCTCGGTCTTTCTTTTTGTCTCTGATGATTATTCTCTTTTCTGGGCTTGGGTAACACCCTAACCTCATTGTTAGCATAATCATCGAGATCCCTATTGAATTTCTTTTTTTTATTAAAGATAAGACTTTTCTCAATTTTGCTTATTTTGATGCTAATTCTTTCTGAGAGACTCTCAAAATCTTTTGTCCCTAAAAAGGAGGCACATTTTACAACAGGAGGAGGATATTAAACAATATATAGGTAATAAGCCCAAATTTATATTTAGGGGTGCAAGAAATCTGAAACAAATGGTAACTTCTAGCTTTATTAAAACTGAAGTACCGAGGAACTTTTTGAGTGACTGGACACAAGAACAAAAAGGCTTTTTCTACTGTGGGTCATGTAGAGCCTGCTGCAATACCCTAAGATTGAATAATAAGAAAGTAGAAATATTCCACTCTACAGTCACTAAAAAAGAATATCGCATTAAAACTTTAATTACTTGCCATTCTACCTATGTAATCTATCTCTTACAATGTAGTTGCGGATATCAATATGTGGGGAAAACGTCCCGCCAACTTAAAATAAGACTTAGCGAACATCTGAGAAATATCCAGAAAGGGTTTCCGAACCATAGTGTATCTAGACACTTTTTACAACATCACGGCTCGGATCCCAAGTCTCTTAGTTTTTTTGCTATCGAAAAAGTAGTAGGACACTGGAGAGGTGGGGACATATCTAAAGCCCTTAGTTTAAAAGAATCAAAATGGATTTTTGAGTTGCGCTCCCTGGCCCCAAAGGGTCTCAATATCGATTTTGAGATCAATAAGCTGCTTTAATTGATGCTACCTAAGATAGTTCATACATGTGATGACTATTCTTTTTATACACATTTTTTATTTTGGTCCTTTTTTAATACCTCTTATTGATTTTATTAATTTATAGAAGTTTTATTACTATTAAGTATTTTATTCTATATCTTTTCTGGTCTTGTCGGTTGGGATCGAGAAATTACTGGACAGCTGTCTTTGTAGTGTTTTTGTATAAGAATCCTGTATAGGGTTTATTAAGTATTTTTAGGTTTATGCACAGTATAATTATGTAGCCCACTTACTATCTATATTAGTGAGTTACATATTTAGTTACATCTATACTTTTATCTATTTCTATATTGGATGATGTAATTAATCTATATATTTTTTCGTTTTGTGTTTTTGCATACAATATGTGCCCCACGAATAAGTATATTCATAAGAGGACTGTTTGCCCACTTCTAAGATGGCTATCTTGCCCTCAATTCGAAAATGGACATGCTTATACTCCTGGAGGAGTGAAGAAAGCTTCTCCGCCAGCTGATCACGAAACCGGAAGTGATACGGACGGTAGCTATGGCTAGATACGTCACCGGAAGTGACGCGACGGACGGACTCCATTTTCGGATACGTCACCGGAAGTGACGCAACGGAACATTGTGAAGACTCTATACACTCCTCGCTTTGTAGTCACACATGATTTTACTATATCATGGATGTTGACTATGATGGGGGAGGTTATACTTTCATTTATACTTTGTCTTTGTTGTTATGTGTGCAATGTTGGATTTATTAATGTGCCCTTCCGAACCGGATGTGGAGCCATATTGGAGGTGGCAGCACACATCCGGTCCGGATCATATAAGGGTAATTGACTATACAAGTGTTGTTAATTCAACAATTAAGTATGTAATACTTCCCCCTATATAAGTGGTGATATATTCATTGTAATTTAGAAGAGCACCTGAGGAAGACCACAAACAGTTGGTTGAAACGCGTTGTGTGTGCAATATTGCTTTTTATTACTTATCTTTTAACTATTTGTTAAAATAAATTACTTATCCTGAGACTCCTGGCTCCTGGCTCCTGGCTCCTGACTCCTGACTCCAAACTTGATGTTCATTGAGACCTAAGGGGAACCGGCCTGAGGATTAAAGGAAATGTGCATGTCCCATTTAAGTGACATGGAAGCTGTATAAGTCCTGAGCCTACTTCTAAACGGCTCATAAAAGTGTGAGTGATTTCATCTCAAATTTCCCTTTGTAATATATACAGTATACAGGTTGCACTATGTCCCTCTTTGTGTTTATATTTTTTGTATAGGGATTTTCCATTAGTCAACCTAA
The DNA here is from genome assembly GCF_036172605.1 of Pelobates fuscus. Lineage (NCBI taxonomy): Eukaryota > Metazoa > Chordata > Amphibia > Anura > Pelobatidae > Pelobates > Pelobates fuscus. The sequence goes on from NC_086320.1 coordinate 102,709,264, forward strand.
TCATTGTGTACTGAGGAGGAGATACCTATTTGCTATATTTCAGGTAATCACTCCTGTCTGGTGTGTGTGTGCGCTTTAACTTTTTTTTTTTTGGTTGTAAATATATCCCTATATACTTCAGAATTCATCCGGCTATTTGTGTCTTCTGTGACATCATCAATCACTAGTGACCCAGTGCCATTGGAAGCCATGCATGCCCATGCCATCACACTGTCTCCACCATGTTTTACAGTTGATGTGGTATGCTTTGGATCATGAGTTGCCCCAAGCCTTCTCCATACTTTTTTCTTCCCATCATTCTGGTACAGGTTGTTCTTGGTTTCATCTGTTCATACAATGCTTTTCCAGAACTGGGCTGGCTTTTTAAACATGTATTTTGGGTAAAATTGGCCTCCTGACCATCAAAGCCTTAAACAATCAAGGCCCACAATACCTGAAAGAACTTAAGACGCCGTTCCATCTTGCTCACTTCGATCACCCAATGATTCCCTCCTGTTGGTGCCCAGAATAAAGACAAACTCAGGTTCCCGGGAATTCGCCCCACATTTTGGAACTTATTATCTTGCTCAATCAGACTTTTAAAAAGCAGCTAAAGACTAACCTCTCTAATCAGGCATTCAGGCAGCTCATTTGACTATCAGAAACACTAAAAGCAGCACTGTCATGCTGAACATATTCTCAAGATCCAGGGGCGTACCTAGAGCATTTGGCACCCGGGGCGGGTCCTATTTTTGGCACCCCCTCCACCCCCCAACTTTAAAATGTAAAAAGCAACCACAATTTTTTTTTTATTTTTTATTTTTTATTTTTTTTATGTATTTAGCACTAAGCAGTGTTTATGCTTTTAAATGTAAGCATGTTTTTGTATGGAGTATGTTTGAGTGAATGTAGGATGTGTGTCTGTATGTGGTGTTGGCGTTTGAATGCAGGCATGCATTTTTATGTAGTGTGGTTTTTGAAGGCAGTGGTGTGGTTATATATAATGGTGACGTTGAAATGCAGGGTTGTATTTGTGTGTAGTGTTGGCGAGATTCTGAGATGTATGCACATATACACATACACACACCTAAATACACACTGACACACATGCAGATACATAGACACATAGGAACAATATATAGGGGGTAAGATACCACAATCCAAACTGGGGGGGGGGGGGGGGGCACTAAAACTTTTCACTAAGGGATGGGGTAATGTGCTGCCATTGGCAGGATGCAGTGCACGTTGGCATCAGTCAACAAATTTGCATATAATTCACATTAGCCACCCAGATTTCTTGTTCGTGGGCTAGCTGACACCTCTTAACGTCGATCTTTGTTTATCAGATAACTCCCTTATTTGCTCTGCTTATGTGGGATTGCCATATTTAGGGACACCAAATAAGGATAAGGGAGCTATCTGCTAAACAGAACCCTAATTTGGTATCTTTAAATATGGAAATCTCACATAAGGACACCAATTTAGAGAATTATCAACTAAACAGCTAAAAGATGAATTAAAAAAAAAAAAAAACCTTTTCCTAATTTCAGTTGTTTAGTAGATAACGCCCTTATTTGTTATCCTTATGTGGGATTGCAATATTTAAGGACACCAAATAAGGGAGCTATGTACCAAACACATACACATTTATATACACACACAATAACACAATAGGTGTATGTCTGTGTGTATATCTGTGATTGTGTGTGTGTGTGTGTATGTATATATATACACGTGTGTATGTATGTGATGTTTGCGTGTGTATATCTAATTATGTGTGTTTGTAATTGTATGTGTGTGGGTCTGTGATTGTGTATGTCTGTGTTGATGTGTGTGGTTGCGTGTGTATCTCTGTAGTTAAGTGTGTTGTGTGTGTATATATATATATGTGTATATATATATATACACACACACACACACACTTAACTACAGAGATACACACACAACCACACACATAAACACATACATACACAATCACAGACCCACACACATACAATTACAAACACACATAATTAGATATACACACGCAAACATCACATACATGCACACATTTAATAATTAAGAGGTCCACCCAGCCTCCCTACCTTGCTCTGGGAGGGCTAGAGTGGATCCTCAGTCCCTGGTAGTCAGTGGTTGCTGCTGGGATCTCTGTGCTCTTCATGCACACGTTCCTTGCACATCCTGTAATATGACGCCGATGCTTGGATGATGTTATGTGCCGACTCACTGCAGGGCGAAGACAGTCAGATACAGTCAGATGTACACAGTTATGCGCATATACTGTCAAATACAGCCACATGCACACCGTACCAAACACATAGTCACTTGCACACTGTCAAACGCACAGCTGCGGGCAGACAGTAACACACACGGTTACAGACCGACAGTCACACACACACAGTCTCACACACACACACAATTACAGGCAGACTGTAACATAGTTACAGGCAGCACACAGTCACACACACTCAGTGACATGCAGACAGTCCCAGGTAGACAATCACAGGCAGACATTCATACATACAGGCACAGGCAGACAGTCACACACACAGTCACCAAAAGTCAGTCTCATGCACAGTCACAGGCAGGCAGTCACACTCAGTCCCAGGTAAACTGTCACAGGCAGACATTCACACACACAGGCACAGGCAGACAGTCACAGACACAGTCACAGGTAGACAGCCACAGGCAGACATTCACACACAGTCACAGATAGCCACAGGCAGACATTCACACACAGTCACAGATAGCCACAGGCAGACATTCACACACAGTCACAGATAGCCACAGGCAGACATTCACACACAGTCACAGATAGTCACAGGCAGACATTCACACACACAGTCACAGATAGTCACAGGCAGACATTTACAGACACAGTCGCAGGCAGACATTCACACACATTCACAGACACAGGCAGACATTCACACACAGTCACAGACACAGGCAGACATTCACACACAGTCACAGGCAGACATTCACACACAGTCACAGACAGTCAAAGGCAGGGATTCACACACAGTCACAGATAGTCACAGGCAGACATTCACACACACAGTCACATATAGTCACAGGCAGACATTCACACACAGTCACAGATAGTCACAGGCAGTGGCGTACGTACCGCGGTCGCAGGGGTCGCAGCTGCGACCGGGCCCGGCACTCCAGGGGGCCCGGCCGCCCTGCGGCCCCCCGCGACCGGGTAGCAGCTGCCATGCTTTGCGGCCCCGGTGGCAAACCGCCGGGGCCGCATGTTAAGGGGTCCATCGGGTGGCCCATGCTGTCAGGGCCACCCGATGGACATGGATTGTAAGGGGGCCCGGTCTGCGCTGAGCGCTTTAAGAGCGCGACCGGACCCCCTGTGATGAGATCATCACACGCTGGGAGGAAGTGACCGCACGTCACTCCTCCCAGCATACTGAGAGCCCGCGCGGGAGGAAACAGAAAGGAGGAGGGAGTCAGAGTGAGAACTCTGACTCCCATCAGGCTGAGCCACCACTGGACCCCAGGGAAGTCACACATGGTAGGAAACATTTTGTGTCTCTGTATGTGTGTATGTATGTTTGTCTGTGTCTCTGTATGTGTGTATGTCTCTGTGTGTGTGTGTATCCGTATGTATGTATGTATGTCTGTGTGTGTGTGTGTGTGTCTGTGTCTCTGTATGTGTGTCTGTCTCTGTGTGTGTGTGTATCCGTATGTATGTCTGTGACTCTGTGTTTGTATGTATGTGTGTGTCTCTGTGTATGTTTGTCTGTGTCTTTGTCTCTGTATGTGTGTGTGTGTATGTGTCTCTGTATGTATGTGTCTGCATGTGTGTATGTATGTGTCTGTCGGGGGTGTGTGAATGTGTTTGTGTCTGTATGTATGTGTCGGGGGGGAAGGACCCACAGTCAGGGGGGAGAGGGTCAGGGTAGGGGGGGGTACACGGATCAGATTCGCCACTGGTCACAGGCAGACATTCACACACAGTCACAGACAGTCAAAGGCAGGGATTCACACTCACAGACAGTCACAAGCAGTTTCACACACACACAGTCACAGACAGTCAAAGGCAGGGATTCACACACACAGTCACAAGCAGTTTCACACACACACACACTCTCTCTCTCTCTCTCACTTACTGGTGGAGGAGTCCAGTCAGTGAGTCCCTGGTGTGTTGGAGTTGGGGAAGCAGGGCCTCCTTCCTGCTTCCCCTCAGTGTGCTGCAGTGAAAGGCAGCAAATGGAGGCTGGCTGTAGCTCCGCCCCCGCATCCGGTTTGGCTCCGCCCCCATTTCTCCGTGCAGTACACTGTACTGCTGAATTCCCAGCCCCTGCGTGTGTGAGCTGTGTGGCTCCCGGCGCCCTGTGCAGCCACACAGCTCACAGAGTCACAAGCCCTGGAGGCACCCCCTTACCTGGTGGCACCCCCCTAACTGGTGGCACCCGGGGCGGACCGCACCCCCCGCCCCCCCCCTTAGTACGCCACTGTCAAGATCTATTCTTCTTTTCTTCGTATCTGATCTAATTTTCTTTAAAACATAAGACATTAGGGGGGCAGAGCTTACCAGCCAACCTGAGCAGATGCCATCTCTGCTAGCTCCGACTCATGAAATATCTCTGTAACCTGTGCCCATTCAGCTCCAAAACCTGCACCCACCTATTACTGAGAGCCCACGGAGTCGTTTGATATCTTTCTTTCAAGCTCCTTAGCAGCCCGAACGCCGGCGGAAAGTTGCGGCCTACCACACATCGCCACTCACAGGCCTTGGCGCCAAGCTCAGCAGAATGGGGGAGGCGTGGGCCGCAGCTGAGCACTACCAGCCTAACACCCCTTCAGAAGACATGAGCTTCCGCGCGCACAAAGCCCGCCACCAACACACCCGGTAGGGATATTGGGTAAATGTTAAAGAAGCCGGCGCAAACAGGGCCTATAAGGGTAGAGCGCCCACCGAACCCCATTACAGCACAGGGCCCGGACAATCTGGAGCCCAGCACCTTAGAGACCCCCCAAGCTGACCCAGCCTTACCTGCAAGGTCCCCAATGATTCAGCTCTAAAAACTAAACGTGATCTAAAGATCCTCCTGGTGGGTATACAAAAACTGCTGGCAGCTGACGATGCCTTGGTTAATCTAAGATGGAGGACACTATGACAGAAGTCCAAACTAATGTGGCCACCCTCCAGGACTCGGTGCTGCTCCTTCAAACTCCTTCAAACTGAGCAACACGTGCTGGCTGCCCAAATAATGTCCATAGAGGACCGACAACGCAGAATGCACGTCAAAATACCGGGGATAACTGCCATGGTCTTGACAGAAGAGCTGCCACATTACATCAGGCACTTGCAGTTGTAGATATATTTTATTTATTTAATACCAATAAAGGAATTTTATTAAAATATCTCTTCTATTTGGCATCCTGATTTACCATCTTAAAGAGGAATAAAGAATACTAGGTGGGAATAATACCACCAGCGCTCTATCCATTGAGCAGCAAGCCTCCTCAAACAAATATGAGTACATCTACTATACTGTAATTGTATAGTCTTATTTCTACAGTGAGCACTATATTTGCCATTTTTTATCTTCTCGGTTTGGAACCTCTATCTTTGCTAAAAATCTGAAGAATCTACCTACCACATCCTAGAAGTGGGGATCATTCTACTTCACACTATACATACCGGAGTTGGATATAGCTCTGGTAAATGTGAGTAAAACTGACTCTATATATTTTTTAAATATATCCTATGTGATATTGTACCATTGGAGTTCTCTCTTTTATGTTTTACATGCACTTCTGTAATTACAAGCACCCCACCTCCAAGAATCACTGATTTTATCCAGTCTGGCTGTTCCCTTCAAGACTTTTTATCTACCTTTTATATACCATTGTATTTGGACCACACTTGTTTTACTGTATATAATATTTCTGTTATTTTTATTTTGGTATATTCCATTTTATTAAGGCGTAACCTTCTTTCCTTTTTTTTCCTTTTCATTGCATATTGTGAGGTATTAAGAAGAAACCCCTTTCCGTTTGTATTATATTTTCTGTGGCCATATTTAGCGCTGATCTTTTTGTGACAATTTTCCATTCCAACAGATGGGGGCACACAGGTTCTCTACTGGTCCACCGTGAGGAGAGTAATCACTCACTCACAGCTATGTTAGGGGCATCTTCCTTCATGGAAGCATTAGGACTATCTCCACCACAACCACCATCCCAACAGGTGAACAACGAAGAACCCTGGGAATTAGACGGCACCACCTCTAGAGACTCAGGGAGACACCAACCACCTGACCCGGATACCTGAAGCAGACTGGGGACTGCACTGTCCACACATGGCTGTGCACGCCAGCCTAACCACACATAAGACTAGTTTAGATTAAGTTTTTATTATTTGATGTTTACTGTTTGCTTTTCTTGATATCCAAATAACAAGCTTTACTAATTAGCCCTGCACTTAGCTACCAGGTAGGGCGACAACCCTAGCCCCATAACCAAAAGCTGGTCATGGCTGCTACACCCTACATTACCAAAAATCACTTACAACAGGCCGCCACACAAGACGAGATGGCGCTCACCTGCTCTTCCTTATACCACCCACCCCCGACACCCCCTAGGTTAGGAGTAACCAACACGAATGCCACTCCTCTCACTCCTGCTGAGAGACTTATCTCTCTACCCACTACCCCGGCTCAGTCGGAACGGCACACTAGCCATGATGCACAAAAAAGAAATTGGCACTGTCAATTTCCACACATTTCTGTGAGCCACACAACTTGCCTCAACCATCTACACCCACATTCACCGAAAAAATCTACCAAGCATGTCAAATTTTAGCCTGTAGTACCTCAGGAGTATGATTGATACTCACGTACAATATATTTGTCCAGCTCCACCCAGGTCTGTAACCGGGCATGTTTTATGTAACGTTGAAAAGTGCTATGACTCACCTGAAATTATTAATATGTCTGACAAATGTAAGTTTTGCTTTTTATAACTCAACCATATATTTCTACCTGGATTTTACCATGTTTGCTTTACAAATTGTCGCTACCAAGCACGAAAAATAAAGAATTGAAAATGTTTTATTTATTTTTTTAAACATTAGACATAAAACATAATCATTCATGAGTGGGGCCAAGGGGAGACACCAGGCCACCCATTTAGGTTAGTGGCCCCCACTCACAGTGTATGAGTGAGGGCTCGTGGTGGACCGTTAAATATTTTTATAGGTCATGGGGGGTCTTTTTTTTTTTTTAAAGTGAGCAGCCACTGGCTATACTGCGAGTAGGGGCAGAAAAATTATTTGACCACAGGAAATCGAACAGATGTAAGCTCCTCCTTGGGTCAAAGCTGGTCCGGGGTAGGAAAAATACATAAGAAATAAGTCCCTACTTATGTTTTGAAGAAACTAGATCAGATAGGAAGAAAAGAAAAACAGATCCTGAGAGAGGAAGAGAAGAGGAAGCAATTGTGGAAAGGTAAGTTCGGCATGACAGTGCCGCTTTAACTTTTTGTCCGTTTTATATATCAGTGCTTTGAGTCTCACAGGAAGAAAAGCGCTATAAAAATCGCAAATTATTATTATTATAATTAAGTCTAATCTGGCATTTCTATTCTTGAGGCTTATGAAAGGATCCACGATCATCCACCACTGTTGTTTTCTGTGGATGTCCAGGCCATTTTGGGTTGCAGACCTCACCCTTAAATATTTTATTTTTTTCAGAATGTACTAAACTGTTGATTTGACCACTCCTAATGTTCCTGCTCTCTGATAGATTTTTAATTTATTTTTTTGCAGTCTACACATGGCTTGCTTCACTTGCATTGAGAATTCCTTTGACCGCATGTTGTGGGTCCACCGCAACAGCTTCCAAATGCAATGCCACACTTAAAATCAAATCGTTTACCTGCTTAATTGATGAACACATTATAAAGAAATAGTCCACACCTGTCCATGAAACAGCGTTTGAATCAATTGTCCAGTTATATTTGGTAACTTGAAAAAGGGGAGGCTACATATTAAGAGCTGTAATTCATAGACCCTTCTTCCAGGTTAAATTTCATGGATGTAAATACCCTCAAATTAAAGCTGAGAAACTGCACTTTGAGCCCAAATTCTTTTTTTAATTGTAATTTTATGGTAAACGACCAAAATAACAAAACAAAAAAAGAGAGAAAATAAACATCGTCTCAGCATCTGTTTTATGCTTTGATAATACAAATAAAATAAATATGCTTTCCATTGGAGTCAATTTTGATGAGAGAGGGAATGTAATTGCCTGTAACAGAGCATCCAATCACGCTGGCTCTACATGCTGTATATCTGATGACAAAGGAGGTAGATCTATTTCTTTTTAACTCAGTGAACCTTTTATATGCTATCCCTTCGCATGTTACCTCCTGAGATGACAGGTTTAATTCGACAGAATCTACATTTCTGGGATTTTTATTTATTACTTTGCTGATAGTAAATATCTTGGGTTTTCAGGAGTGGAAACAGTCTGACTTCACCGTAGTATTTCATTCACTAAACTTGAAATATTGACAAATTGGCAAATAAATAGCTGAATTTTTAACTAGGCTCATTTTAAAGATCAGCTATCTTTATCCTAAAAATGTACATTTTTCAGTCTCCACAATTCTAACTGTAACAAACAAAAGAATTCCCCACTGGGCTGTTTTACTAACGTATGAATTGCCATGAATTCAGTAAATCTTGAAAATTTTGACGAAAATAGCTAAAGAATTGTCCAAAACTACACAGTTTCAGTTTGGCTTTTTGGGCCAAAGGATAAATTTGTTTTAATTTCATGACAATTTAATTCACGTAAGAGGAGGAGCTGGAGACTGCAGTGGAGGGGTTTAACATGTAAACTTTATTTAACAAAATTGTACCACAACAAGAGGGATTGGACAGTGATCACAAAACTGTTAGAGAACCTAAAGTCCCCAAATAATGATTGCTATTTTCAGGACTATAGGTTCCTTTAGGGTTTTTCACTAAATACATATTTAGAAAACAGGTTCATTGTGGGTGCTGTAACATTAATTTAATAAAACCCAAAGAATCTACAAAATGTATCACAAGGAAAAATCATGCAGAAAAAAGATATAATAAAGTGCTAAACTCTACTCCTTTCTTTTAAATTGCAATATTACTATTGTTACCAAGTTTAGTTTACCTTTTCACCTTATCATTCGATATGGTATCATTCGTGCATGGTTCTCTGATCGTAGTCCACAAGTGTCCTGTTTTATACATTTTACAATATATTTGGCTTTTTGGATGCTGGTGCTGTCTGCCGTACATTAGGACTAAAGGGATTAAAGGAAGCTGATTGGGGTATTAAGATTTCTGTCACAGTAAGTAAATTAAACAATGGACACAGTGTCTGCAAATGGAAGAGAGTTTCTTGGTGTATATATCATACATCCCCGTGATTCGAACGTGATGCCATTCTGCACCTCTGCAGGAGTGCAATAAGTGGTGCGATAAACCAGGAAATTAGAAGAATGTAAATTCTCGCAAAGGAATTGCACGCTGGGGGAAAAATTGCTTTCTCATGCTTATATTTTTTTCATGGAAATAATTCACCTACCTCCTAAATTCAAATTGTTAAATGGCTTGGTGGGAGAGCATAACCTGAGAAATCAGATGCTGCTGCCGGACTCAAAAATATCACCTGAGTAATCGCTGTCTGCAAAGAATCTACACTTTATCTTCTGGACAGACAGATATTTACTGCAAGGCGTCTGTTCTAACCAGCTCAGTACCAGCTTACTGCAGCTCCCCTGACTGCAATAGGAATGTTATGGGAATCATTGGGTTAATGCAGGAATGAGCAAAAGGGAATATTGACAGTACTGAAAGAACTAGCTAAGGCCTGAGATCTACCATTTCCCACTTCTGGGTAAATGGTTAAAGTATAAGGTTCTGAGATACGTTGTTATCACTTGTTTATGTCTATTGTGTGTTCTTTTAAAACACAGTTATTAGGAATAAACTGGAGCCCTGAAACCCTGTAAGTGTCAGAAAGTTAAACAACCATTGCATAACTTGCTAACTTAACACTGGAAAGGATTTAAATAATATTGCAAACAGTATTTGCTATAAACCTATATTAATTCAGATATCTTTTTAATAAAAAAAAAAAATAAAAAAAAATAGCAAAATCATTGTTTGAAATCTAAGGAGAATAGGTGTGTAATATAAACGATGCAAAACAGAATTTAAATTGTGGATACATGTAGTTGGGAGGTAAGGGGTTAAATGTCGTAGTACTAACCCAAACTGATTTGATGTAAGTGAGTAGAGTTTGTTAATGATCTGACCAACATGGCACCATTCCCTCACATTTCCCTTTTTCTTTTCTATTTGGTTCTGTCATCACACCCCTAGGGGGTCAACTTTTATTTTATCTCATATAGAGGTTCTGCATGCAGGGACTGGGGATGGAGAGGGGACGATACAGTAGAGAATACATCTCCCACTTATGTCTTGGTTTCATGTGATTTTGCACACAGTTAGACATGGAGGGGGTTATGTTTTTTTCTCAAGGACAATGTTGTACTAACAGATGTGACGATGGTCCTTTTCATGAGGCAAAGCTTACAAAATGTAGCACCTTACAGATAAACTGTGAAATATATCCCTCTTCCTGTAACACTGTATGATGTATATGCCATGTGCATTAATGTGCATTAACCCTTGCAGATCTGATCCTGTAATGTGGAATCTCCTTAACTCAATGAACATAGAATGTTTGAAAAAAGGCGTAGTATTTACAGTTCAAGGTAGTTTCCTCCAAACAGTGTTTAGTGAGATGTCCATCACAAAAATACAGTAGTAAAAGGAACACTCCAGCAATTTGTTTAAAAATAAATTAATTAATTAAAAAACATGCTTAAAAATATTTAGAAAAAAAATCATGTCACTTACATTTGCTTAAAGGGACACTGTAGGCACTTTAACAACTTAATGTTACTGAAGTTGTTATAGTACCTGCAGTCCTGCCCCCTACTCCCCAGAACCCTTTAGTTCACTAATTAGAGGGCTTGGAAGTGCAACTTCAAGAAACGACTCCAAGTCCTGACTCTCATGTTGTAACATACTGTGACTCACTGCGCATTCACATACATTGAATACAATGAGTCTCTGTGGCAGAATATCAGGTGCCATGCATGCCCCTAAGGTCCCTAATGTTTATCTATGAGGAGCATTAGATTGGCACGCCTCCAGGACGATGCAACCCAAGGAGGAGGTTACAGCAGCGCCAAGGGAGACTCGGCTCTTGAGAAAAGTTGAATAACTAGGTTTACTTTAATTTCTTTTTTTTTGCTTTTATTTTAAGTGCGGGGACCTAATTGATAAGGAGCATCAGCGTTAGGAATACAGGTATGTATCCTATGAGCCGTTAAAACTGTCAAATGTATAACATTTCTAAAGTTGACAAATAAAGTTTTACACTGTACTTGTTTGGGCTCGATGCTCAGCTGAACACCATGTGATATACAACGAACTGTCAAAGCTCAATCCTTACTCTTCTGTAAAAATGCAGGATACAACTTTGCTGAAAACGCTAAATATATCGTATTATGAAGTGTGGACCACATCAAGACAAAGCTAACTCAAAGATACCCACTAAGTATCCATTCAAAGATGCATTTGCTTGAATTAAAGAAATGCAGTTAAAAACAAGAATAATTACTTTCATACGTTGTTGCGGAGCTCCCTGTACTCCGGCTAGTGCCGAACTGGGGGCTACTAAGGGCACCCGGGCAGGGTAACTCCCGAGCGGGGTCTCCGACCTGGACCATAGTTAGTGGGTAGGAGGCCAGCTTCCACACTCCTCCTGGAGTTTGTGGCAAACATCCGTGGAAAAGAGCGTTTGTCACATACATATTTATAATCTCTGTTTAAATAAAGTCTAAAAAAAATTGTATTTCACTACTTAATAAAGTCAACAAAAGGTTATACCGCTGACAGATTTTACAATAAAACCACTCAACCTCTCAACAACTAAAACAGTTGCTGATAATCTTAGAAAATAATTTAATTTTAACTATTAATAAAAAAAAAATTACAAATATTTAGAATCTGTGTGTGCATGTCAAAAGCATGCACAGAACAATAGATTAGGATATGCACACAGGCGCCTACACTGTAGTATATAAAGCATGCTATGTGTTAATAGTAGTCTGTAATGTCTTTTGAAATCAGATAAAGGTTTTTGGTTTTAGCCAATAACCTGCATTTGAGAATCTGCATTCTATAAAATGCTAGTGGTTTTCTTATCACTACTGATAAGAAGGATATTTAACGGTTTTATTTAAAAAAAAAAAAAAAAATCATCCTACTGTATGTTACAATAATGGTATTTCTGTTTGTATGCACATTTAATGAACCTGTAGGAAGTAAAACAAGACAATATAATACTTAATTTGCAACAATATTTATATATAAGGCTGAACAAATATATGAAAAATCAAAGTTCTAAAAATGTGTGTAATTTTCAAGATTTTAGGTTTTATTGAGCATCAGTGTATACACAGAATTGAGCGATTTTTCCTAAATCCATGTTCAACATATTGTTTTTATGAAAATAACTCGGTAGTTAATGGGTAAAGGGATTTAGATTCTTCTGAAATGGAAGAAAAATTAGAAATGAGACATCTGTGTAGAATCATTTTAATCTCCATACTATTATTCAAATGAAATTACTATTTAAATTTAATTTCAGATCTGAATATAGCCCATTGGTATGTTTGGTCACTATGTAATTAATCAAATACATTCACCTCGGATAAGGGGCTGTTGTTCTTAACTGTCTAATTGTTTGAATATTTAGTAATAGACCCTATTATTCAATTTTCTAGGCGCGCACAATGCTTTTATCTTGCATTATTCATTTGTTTGATTATTTATTTAATGATAATGCATTTAATGCACAAAATGCTTCTCCCACCCCCAATTTATCAATATAACAATGTAACATTGCTGTGACAGTTTCACTTTCATTAAATGGACACTATAGTCACCAAACGTTATTCTAGGTGTGCTTATCGCACGTTATGTTTAATATAGAATGTCTTGTCTTGCTCTGTTAATAGCCTTCTAGAGCCTGCAGGAGCCTCGTGTGTGATTAAAATTGATTGTACAGAGCAAGAGATAAAAACTAAGTAAGTTGGGGGGTGGAGCCAGGCTTCCCTGCAGAGCAGACATGCTGTGCCTCAGCTCCTTAGAGATTAACAGTTTTCGGGGTGATATCTCCCCATAAATATCCAGTGACTTTCAAGAAAAGGCACTCTCTGAGTTGGGGAACTTATGCTGACTACCCTGAACTTCAAATCGAGATTATACCCCACCGGGGACCGGGTCTATCAGTTGCGGCCTACTGCACATGGAGCAGGGGAGAAGCGGCCGATTTCCTCGCTCCTCAGACACCGGAGCAGCTCTGCGGTACTCCAGGGACGGGGCGGACATGATGCCGAGGCAGACCATGACCCTTGAACAGGGTACAACGGCCATCACACGGGTCTTGGACGGGAGGAGAGACCTAACCCGCAACACTCAAGTCCACTGTGACTCTCCTGTAACCACCACAAACTTACCGACTATGGGAGTCGGCTGACTTTCACTGCCTCATTAGGTGCTGACCTGCTGCCTCACCACCATGTCCATGCAGCGCAAGTGGACACTGTTTTGTTTTATTTTGTATTAACCTCTCTGATTTAAGTTAGGAGTGTAAGCTCGCTTATATGCTCCATTTTGGTGGCCCTTACTTGGTCCCATAGCATTACCCTAATATCAGCACATGTTCCACACTCACCAGGTCTATACCATCTCTTTCTACATACTTGCAGCTGTCTTGTTGAATATAGAGACATGAATGTATAGCCTGACAAGAGCTAACCGTTTACTTTATTAATAGTGATGTCCTGAACGGTTCGCTGGCGAATAGTTCCTGGCGAACATCGCATGTCCGCGTTCGCCACGGACGGCGAACATATGCGATGTTCGGTCCGCCCCCTATTCGTCATCATTGAGTAAACTTTGACCCTGTACCTCACAGTCAGCAGACACATTCCAGCCAATCAGCAGCAGACCCTCCCTCCCAGATCCTCCCACCTCCTAGACAGCATTCAATTTAGATTAATTCTGAAGCTGCATTCTTTTTTTTAATTTTTTTATTAATATATTTTTTTTATTATTATCTGGTGTAACAGTAGTGTACATTTAAAAAAAAAAATACAGGGGGCTTGTTGTCACCTTTCAGGGACCCTTGGTGTTGTACGTGGCTGGGTGGAGGAAGAGACCTTCAATGACATCAGTGAGGACAAGGAACAAGACATGGCTAGCTTGGTATCCAACCTTGTGCAAATGGGGAGTTTGCGGTTGTGCAAATGGATTGTTTGCGGTTATTTGCGGTGCGTTAAACGGGGAGTTTGGTCTGTCACTGTGAAGCGGGCATAACCCTTACACTACCTGATCGATACAACATCATACCTGATGTTTTAAAGCACGTTATTCCAAACAATTTAGGAATGTTAGGTGATTTATGCCCTTTATAGATTAAAACCAGACTCTGCATCAACTATGTAATTTTCCATGGGAGTTTTGCCATGGATCCCCCTCCGGCATGCCACAGTCCCGGTGTTAGTCCCCTTGAAACAACTTTTCCATCACTATTGTGGCCAGAAAGAGTCCCTGTGGGTTTTAAAATTAGCCTGCCTATTGAAGTCTATGGCGGTTCGCCCGGTTCGCCCGTTCGCAAACTTTTGCGGAAAATTTCATATTTGCGACATCACTATTTATTAAGCATCAGTGTAATCATAACTCATGTTAAGACACACACACACAGACTGCTGAGTCCATACACACACACACAGACTGCTGAGTCCATACACACACGCAGACTGCTGAGTCCATACACACACACACACACACACACACACAGACTGCTGAGTCCATACACACATACAGACTGCTGAGTCCATACACACACACAGACTGCTGAGTCCATACACACACACACAAGCTTCCTCACTAGCAGAGACAGAGACACACACACACACACACACATCAAGCCTACCTGTTGCTGTCAGCCATCTTCTGGCCTTTGCAGCAGCAGCATGGGCTGATGCTTAACGGCAGGGGCAGGGCTTATGTGCAGGAGGCGGGGCATCGTTTGGGGGCGGGGCCTGTGCCGGGGAGCCTGTCAGTGCTCTCTCCGGCCACAGACAGCCCCCAGCACTGTCCAGCATTCCCTCGGGCTGTCACAAACTGTCACAGCCCGAGGTAATAGAATCTAAACACATGGCCAGCAGGTTGCTGGCATTTGGGGGGCCCAAGGGGGGGCACAACATGATGTAGGGGGGGCCATGGCCCCCTCTGCCTGCCCCCCCCCCCCAGCGACGCCACTGCTCAAGTGTACAATTCCATTTGTTATACATGGCATACCTCAAACCTTCTGGAAAATGGAGTATTGGCATACATACCCACATATTGATCAATCTGTTCATTGATGGGTGGAATGGGATGAAGTGTGCAAAGCCCTCACAAAAATGGCAAATTTCCATTCACCATCAAATACAATATTTTAAGATATTGCTGAGATGGTTCTTATGAATATTGGAATAACTGTAACTAACCTTTTTCAGTGTGTATATGGCCTTAAAGATACTTTATATAATTTATAACATACTGTATAATTTGGTGTAAACCTTTTTCAAAATTCTTCACAGCCCCATCTCCCAGACTCCTGGTTGCATTGTGATGCTCTTACTAAAGAGAAAATACCTTACTTTCTACGATCTTGCTAACTGCACAAAAGTCGCTCACACTCCACTGGTTGAAGGATTTACTTTCAGCCATTTCTATTGTAAATAAAAAATGATGAGAACCATGTGTAACATGTGGCGGTGGTAGTTCTGTCTGAGTCTAGTGGGAGAGGTATACTGTGCATCATCACTGTAGCATGCTGTAGTGGTTACAGAGCTTTGAGTGTTTCTGATAACTCAGACTCTACTTATTGTTAAGGTTGTATTGTTATGTGCCGAGGTAGAGACTAATCAAGACAGCACTTACCACAAGGAGGAGAAAGGCAAAGAGGGACTTACTAGCCAGATAAAGCGTTTTTTTTTTGTTGTTTTGTTTTTAATTCTTTATTTTTGTAGTGCGGGTGGGTACAGAGTTACTTCAAACGCCACAACAGCGTGTATCAACGTATAACAGCATATATAAGAGTTTGACTGTGGCATGCATAATTGCACAATTTTTCTTTTTTGTTTTAATACAATCGCTAGGTTTATCAAGCTAAGAAGTTGCACATACTTTCGATAGATAACAAGCCAGTAACTTATAATCAGTGATGTATATAGCATGCATAAACATAAGATATAGCATGGTTCAAGAGTAAATGAAAAGCGTTATTTGCTGGGCTATATAGCTAAAAACATATGCAAGGTGTGTGCATGTTATCGTCATCGCTTAATATTGGTAGTTTGCCCAGTTGGTGAAGTAGCAAGCTTATATTAGTGTAACGTATACTTTGTGTGCATAAGATTACTATATTGGCTATTCAGTCAAGTCTAGCTACTAGAGATCCGAACTTGATATCACTAGGTATCACTAAATTGCATACAACCAGTTTGGTAGCTCAGATAACCAGCTAGGTATGGAGGTATGGATAATTATTATCACATTAGGTTAAATTGCTAAGAAACTATGGCGGGCTTATATTCCACTGGGTCATGCAGTCAACATCTCTGCCTCCTCGCTAGCATGTAGAGGTGGCCTAAACAGTGAGTTGTAGAGTACAACATTAAAGTATAAGGGAAAAACATCAAATAATAAAAAAGATTAAAACTATAACATTTGCAAGTAGCCGTGTGGGGCTTCTATAGGGTCTAGAGTCCCGGTCAGCCTACCCCCGCAAGAGGTGTATCACAGTCCCACACTGGTGCCTCTGCGAGTCCTTGTCTCGGTCGCGGCTTGTGTTCAGGGGGTGTCCCGTGATATGGTTGTGGGACGTCGTTGGGCTTACCCGGCACTGCCGCCGTTTTGGGCCCTGTGCCTCGCCATCTCCACTCCCGATCTAATGGCACTCCCTTTTTAGGCAACGTGGTTCCCAGCCGGTAAGCCTTCTGCATGCCCGTGTGCCCCATACTCCGAGATCCTCCGCACCTCTGTGCCCTGTCCGCCGTCGAGTAGCACAGTCCGTGAGTCGGTCTAGGCCCCGAGGGTCCTCTTTGTGGCTTTAGGCGTCGCTGTGATATGTGCCTCCTCTGACTGTGTGGAGCGCGGCGTCGGACTTTACCAGATCGGCAGAATGGCGGGAAGGCCGGACTGTCTTGGTGCCCTGCTAGGGTAAGTGAGGGCGTTTGGTGATTGCGCGGGTGCCGTTTCGCTTGTTGGGAGTGGGTAAGTGATGCCCGCCTTGCGGGAGTGATTGGTCGTGGTGAGGCAGGTGGATTCAGCTTACCCACCAGCTTTCTCCAGAAGGTCTCGAAGTGGTAGTTTATTCGAGTGAGGATGTGGTGTGAGTGGTCGCTGAAGTCGTAGGCAAACGCTGTGTCCGCCATCTCAGGGAGGTCTCCGCTTGTTTCCTTCAGCGGTGTTCCCCTTCTCCTCTCGCTTAGGGTTGCCACCTCGGGGTGGACCGGGATTACCCCCGCCGGTCCGAGGGGGGGGTAGCAGGGCTTGCTCGTGTGGTGGGCAGCCTCAGGGTGCCTCCAGGACAGGGGAGCGGCCGCCTCCCCCGCCCGCGGCAGACCAGGCCGCGTTGTCGGTCGCGGTTTCATCTGGCCCCAATCCTGTTGCTTAGGAGCCCATTGTGTGCCCTCTATCACGGTTGGCATGTGGGTGCCTGGCAGAGTTGGTTGTGTCGCTTTGGTGAGCTGATTGCCGCTGTTTTTATCAAGCTTTTGCGGGAGCTCATGAAAAGCACCTCTATCCGCCATGATGGTCAGGCCCCGCCCCCCCAGATAAAGCGGTTTTTAATTGGAAAGTATCAATAAAGGATTTCATCTTCACCACAGTTTCCAGCCTGCATATTTGCATGAGAAGCCATCAAAGTTTAGAGCAGACTTGATTGCTCTACCCTTGTGAGTGTTTTGGTTCATGTTTTCTATATATTCATATTTTAGACATACTATCCTGTGATTGTGCATTTTCCCCTCTCTCCTTTTTTTGAGATATATATATTGGAATGCTGACAGAAGCCTAAGGGCACATTTCAAAGTGGGAAAGCTAAATATTGGTTTTTTTTTATTGAACAGAATTGAATGCACAGAATTTCCAATTGCACTAAAAAAAATTTTTTTGCACAGATTTTTATTCAACATCATTTTTATATTCATATACATCTATAAGTGTGTTTTACACAGATGCACTTGGTCATTTTATTTATATAATATTGCACTAATTGATCCCACTTATACAAAATTTTGGGTCTTAAAGGCACAGCGCACTTTATTTGTTTATATTGTGTTATTATAGGTAATTGAGCTTTTTTCACTGTATATAGTGCTGCTTATTACAAATTACTGTTGTTTTATAATTCAGCGCCATAATATTACTTTTTATCATTTTGTATTGTTATGTTAAACCATTACTGATTTAATTTTACTATTCTGTTAAGCATAGTCTCAGAGAGATAGAGGGACTTGTGTTCTTTGGCAGGTGTGCTGGCACCCATGAGCAGGACATGTGCATGTGCCAGGGTTCTAACTGTTCCATCTAATATCCAGTAGCTGTGACATTGTTCTTCTAAGACTGCAACAATTTTAATATAGACTCAGTCATTATTATACAATTCTACTATCTGTCTATGTCTGAGCTTAGCAGTAATGCTAGGTGCATAAACACCACAATATAAAAAATAATAAAATATTTCACACGTTCATATAATACCAACAGTATTTTACAAATAAAAAGGTTTTATTTTTTGAAACTCTAAGTTTCCAGGACAAATGGAAAAAATGAAACTCCTTTGAATGGTATAGTGTACCCACCTCATGCTGCTTCACATCACTAAATAATTGCCTTTACTCCAGGCTAGGAGAGTTTTAAACAGGCTATCTCACTTTACTCGTTCAACCTAATAATTCATCAGTAGATGGCAAAGCGCTCAGGGCTGTAGGATTAGCTGGGTGATAAGGATCTTCCTGATGTCTTCTTGAGACACCAGCATGTGACATTGCTGTAAAAAAAGTAAAATGTCTCCAGAACAACAAACATGATAATCTTCTAATATTTACTACAGATAAGGTTCCATTTCCATACTCAGATTTCATCAGAATGTTATTATAGAACAATCATGTCATTGATAACTTTTGGTAAAAACTAATTTGATAAGTGGTGGTGAACAATGTCTATTGAAAGGCACCGTAAAACGAGCCACATTACAATTGTCTCCATTTATCGATATTGTAACATTTCTAGGTGATATTAAAAGAGCATATATTAAGTAGCTAACGACCAATCATGGCAAAATAAGTCATTCTAATACTTGGGTACACTCCTAGTAAAGTGCCTAAAGATATCTAAAAACATGGTATGGTCCAAGGTGAAACATCAGAAGACTAAGGAGTGCCAACTGCCTTTCATATATTTAACACAATAGTATATGATATGCACAGTACAGATACCTATTTACCATCAGCGCAACAGTTTGCTTTGTAAAGAATTCACAAAGGAAATAACTGAGTGAAAAAATCTGTTTTAAAACTTTCCAGGACATTATCCCAAATTTAAATGAGAGAGGTTTTTAAATCCTCTACAATGGACGTTAAAGAAGCTCTGTCATATTCAGAGCTCTATGCATGTCTTCAGGTGCAGAGACCCAGAAGGGCAATGAAGGGTAGTTATACTTACCATGGTCACTGCCATCTTCTGTCTTCACCTCCTGGTGCTTTGTAGCCAGGAGCCACATCAATGCTGTATTCTCACACATGTGCGAGGGTACAACACTGATATATTTATGGAGGATCCCATGAGACCATGGAAGCCACCACAGACTATAAATCTCATAATCTGTAAAAATCATTCTGATTCCCATAGCTGCCACCAGCACAGCTGGGAGTATACACAAAACTTGACTTTGGAAGCCCTATGTTTTGTGAGTTTTTGTCAATCTTAAGTGTTAACATAAGACAAAGTAGTCGTTACTTGTCTTATAGTATCTTTGAACTGCGCTGGAATTTCAGTGAAGCTCCAACACAATAAATGAGAATATTTCATAATGAAATCTTTATCAAATGCTGATTTTCTTTAAATTTTTTTGTAAGTTGACAGAGTTACGTTATATCTCATTTGCCAACCTTGAGGCAAAAAATGAGTTGAGTTTTACACTTACAATTTACCTTGTTGCATTAATTTTAGAGTCATCTCTAGGCCCTCTAACCACTGCATCTCTGTGTAATGGTTATGTGGCCAAGACTCTCCTACCAAGTGCTGGAAGAATTTCTTTTGCTGAAACCATAGACAGGTATCCCTGCTCACCCTGAAATTCTTTCTGACTTTACCAGTGAGCTTCCAAGGTCACTCACTCACCCCTGAAGACATCTCTCTCGTGATACAGATACAGACACAGAAACAGTGCATAAACTATAACATTCCACTGTCACACTAACAGCTGGCAATGCATCCCATTATGAAGGTAGAACACTTTTTTCTCCTTGACAGAAGTTTGGTATGATAGGGGTTAATGAGATGTTACCATCAGGATCCTTTAGAACAATGAGACACCCCAGGATGTAGATTAAAGAATCCTGATAAACATAGCAGTTGGTAAAGAGCCTTCGCCTTTGGCCTTATGCCTTCTAATACATTTCATTCACACCCTGTTGTGTCAGTTTCCTACGTAGTTTTAGCTTGAAAAGCTTAGCTTCAGATCAAAGTGCTGCATATTTGGGTTTATCTGACTAGCTACATTACCAGCGTGGTTTATACCTCTCGCATCCTTCAAGAAATATATGCCTGACTGCATTTATGTTCTCATTTAGCATCTCAAAATGGGCACTTGCTTTCAAGAAGGGTTACTGCATGATTCACCCGCTTTGTTAATTTGGTTAATTAGCAGACTGTCTCCCATTAACAGCATTACAACAACAATGCTTGAGACTGCTTTCCAAACCCAAAAGTAGAAACGGGGAATTAAAGCAAACATATACATCTCTGTTATAGCAAAACTGTTCATGGGCTGTTTTTTGGTTTGTTTGTTTTTTTCGTCCTTTCTATTAATTAATTTTCTTGTGGGATTACTGGACATGTCTCATTAGTGTCAGGAAAGAAGAACTGGTATATTTCCGTTAATGATAAAGTAAGTGACATATGTTAATGTTTAAAAAAAAAAAAAAAAAAAAAAGGGTATAAAATGGGAGCGAAAACTGAACATCAATTGTGTCTGAAGGTGGAACATAATAATTTTAGAAGAATTGAGGTGTAATGATATTGTTACAAATTAGGTATCACAGCATTATCCCACAAATTGGATGCTGTTTCAATCTAATGGGAATTGTTTATATGCAGAGTCGGATTAAGATTGCCCAGGGCACTAGGCAGGATGCCACATCAGGCCCCCTCCTAGACCCCTGGGTCAAGGTTATTTACCAAAGTGAATTCTAAATTTAAGGCCAGAGTAGCTGAACTGAGAGGATAGGTAACTTAGAGAATTTTTACAGTTCAGCTATTTTTACCTTAAATTTGAAATTCACTTTGAATTCACCCTGAATTCTAATTATAGTGAATAGCCCTGTGTGAGTCTCGTATGTGTGTGAAGGAGACTGTTGTGTGTGCTTGTGCATGTTGGTTGAGCGACGAACCTGAGTGTTGTGTGTTTATACCCTGCCCTACAAAATACTGCTGCAGACATATTTATACCCTGCCCTACAGCATACTGCTGCAGAAGTATTTATACTCTACCTTAGACTATAATGTTGCAGAGGTATTTTTATCTTGCCTTAGAGTAGAATGCTGCAGATGTATGTATACTGTACCTTAAACTATAATGCTGTAGAAGTATTTATACCTTGCCTTAGAGTAGAATGCTGCAGATGTATGTATACTGTACCTTAAACTATAATACTGCAGAGCTATTCATACCCTGCCTTTGAGTATAATGCTGTGGAGGTATTTATACCTTGCATTACAGCTGGTAAGGCCATTTTTAAATTGCTATTAAATTTCAGAGTAAAACTCTTATACATGTTTCAACTAAAATTGCAAGCCTTCCTCAGGCAATGCCATTTTTAAGCCAATCCTTGGTATGGCTCAATGTAATTCTTTGCCGTGTAAGTTTATTTGCTTTGTTTTTCTATGGAAACATATTTCCATGGACAGACGCTGAGGATACACTTTCTTTCACTGGTTGACAACATTGGATTAATGATTACTTTTTCACATTAGAGGGGATATGTATACTTATTTGACCCTTAACATAATATTAAAAGAGAGCGCACATCACAGTAATACAGGGGAAAAGGCATATTTTTTAAGTTAATCTACATGTAACTCAACATAACAAATAGAAGAACGTAACTTGTATATAAAATATTGTCTCGATTGTAGAATCCTGTTTCTTTGTTTTTATGACTGTATATTGTCTAATTCTGTTTTTGTCGCATGTGACCTGTCGTACGTGACATGGTATGTTGTGTCATGTTATTTCTTGAAACAAGATTTTATACGTGCATCTTCCTTGCTTTGTACTCTTGATACTTAAATAAATAAATAAATAAAAATTGTCCCCCCAAAAAAGTAACTCAAGCCATGTGTGGAAGTGATAAAATGCCAATTGTAGCGTTGCATAATGAGTCTTCTCCGGGTGCCACACACACTCACAATGCAGCGTCTTTGGTTTCTTCTAACTTCATAAAAATGTCAATATCGGACTGTGTGAGGTTACTGCACAGTCTCTAACTGCCAAGCACAGAAGATAAAGAAACATGGCTAACAATGAGACATTGATTTTCAATTAATTCTTTGGGCTTTGCAGACACCACATGAATAGGAGAAGTGCTTTGCTAGTCACCAGGGATGTGTTTCACCGAGTACATAAAAAACAATGCGCCTATTAATGGCTGCTGCACAATTGATTCTATATTGCTCTGTCTCAGCATACAGCCACTGCACCTACCGCCAATGACACACATGACCCGTGGTTTCTAAGGGCCTATGGAGCAGACCTAATGGAAGCAGGAGGTGGGGGATGGGGACTGTATGATCTAATGGTAGGGATTTGTATCTTTATTTATTTGCACACAAACCATGTCCTGTGTTCATTATTTACCAAAGTGTAGTTCGAACTCCACAAATAGACCATGCTAGAATAGAGCTGCCGAGTAGGCACATGTTTTTACTTTGAATATTAATTGCTTTTAGCAGAATTTAGCTCTCTATACTGCCAGGATATTTACTAAAATGTGATTTGCTGGAATTTAAAGTGAATTTAAATATTATTCACCAAGCTCTACATTTTAGCAAATCATCTGATTTTATTTTATATTTTTTTATTTCAAACTCAGATAGTACAGGGTTATTCACTTAATGTAATATTTCAAATTGAATTTCAATTGAAATTTAGGGACACTATAGTCACCAAAACAGCTTATGCCCCTGCAGTCTCACTACTCAATTAACTGCCATTTGCATCACTTTGTTTATGCAGCCCTATCACACCTCCATGTGACTTACACAGCCTTCCTAAACACTTCCTGTAAAGTGACCTTTAATGTTTATAATTCATCTATCGCACTTTCTGTTTAATTTAGAATTTATTATCTTCTGCTCTTTTAACAGCCTTCTAGATTAAGGTGAAATTCACTGAGCAGGAGATAAAAACGTATAAAGCATGTTAACATCTAATTGAGTATGAATTTTTTTTCATGCAGGCTGTGTCAGTCACAGACAGTGGAGGTGTGGCTAGGGCTGCATAAACAGAAACAAAAGTGAGTTAATTGAGCAGTGAGACAGTGGGGGCATGATCTATACACCCAAAGTGCTTAATTAAGCTAAAATTGGTTTGATGCCTTTACTGTCCCTTTAAGGCCAAAGCAGCCGAAATGGAAGCATAGTTGAATTAAATAATTTTTCAAGCAATATAGTGAGGGTACACGGCTGCACCCTGAACTGTACTGACATAAGATACAGTAATAATAAACCATTATATAATCCTTTAATTACAAATGTATTAGGGAGTTTAGGATTAGGGGTCTCTGGCAGTAGTGGCTGGCCGTCATGAAAAGTGGAGCAGCCCCCTCCTTTCCACACACAAAAAGCAAATCTATTGAGGTGGTAAGAACTAATGACAAGTGTGTTATTAAAAAAGACATGTTGTGTATGATTACATCTACAGTTTCCATCCCTCCATTTTATTAAAGGAAAAAATGAAAGTATTAGAAATACAAACCACTATTCCTATCTATTTACTGCCCCTAGATATGCAGCACCCTTCCCCCCATGTTTCCCATAAAATTAATAAAATATTAAAATAGTAAGTTATGCTCACCTTTTTTTTGCAGCAAAGAGTGGAGTGGTCCAATCCAATGCTCCTTATAGAGGAGCATTATTAAGGACCTGATACTTCAGCTTCCCCTTATTGAATCAATGCTTTCCTATGGGGGCTTCAATGTCATGTGACCGACTTTTACTTGATCGGTGCAGTGGAAGCGCCTCTAGTGGCTGTCAGGGTAACAGCCACTGGAGGTTTGTTTAACGTTTCACAGTAAATATTGCTTTTTTTTTTTTTGCAAAAGGCTATATTTAACCATGAAATTGACAGGACCACAGCACCAAGGTCACTTTATTGAGATTAAGCTGCCTGGGTGACTTTACTGGTTCTTTGATCATGGCTGAAAATGCAGCTAAGATGATGAGCAATTAATCTTGTCAAGAATTACAAACACCAATTTTCTGTGATTTTTCACCCCTCAGACAACCTTTGCTTGCTTTAACCCCTTAAGGACCAAACTTCTGGAATAAAATGGAATCATGACGTGTCACACACGTCATGTGTCCTTAAGGGGTTAATAGAATTTCTGATATCAGCTGTTGACTTTTCATGGGTCTGAGACAGTCTGGAACCCCTAAAAGATAGGTCTGTGTATTGTCCTGCCTTCTAGGGCTAGTTAGCAACACCAGAGGGTGGAGGTGGACCTATTCAAATTAGCAGTTGTTTCCCAAATACATGTATTTATAGGTTTATGATTTTGAATAGGCCTGACATCTCAATGAGCCTATCGAGTACTTGATCTTCTATAAATAATTTTTAAATCACATGCTGAGTGAAAGGGCACTCAAAGCATCATATCCTGCTATGGTTTTGCTTAGGATATGGCACAAGAAGCTTACTGTCAATGTCTCTCCTGCTCCTATTCATTATAGGTGTATCTGTATGCACCTGCAAATGTCTGATGTTACACAAAACGTTAATAATTATTCTTTCATACATTACACTGTATAATATATTTCAATAAAAACTCCCTTTAAAGCTAAAAAGATGAAAAAGGTTATCTTTATTGTTGTGTTCCGTTAACTGTGAACCTGTAGAGAGGAAGGCCTGTGAGTGTACCAGATAAGCATTCTTCAGTGAGTTTCATATAAGTATTATCCCTGGGGTGAATTCAAGGGTATAATCAACAATCGGGGTTATTCAAAATTAGAATTGGCAGGAATTCAAAGTGAATTTAAAATTTTAGGCAAAAATAGCCACACTGGAAAATTTCTCAAAATCAGGTATGTTTTTGCTACCTAGTCCTTATATCTGAAATTTGCTATGAATTCACAGTGACAATTCTCTCTTTAGTGAATAATCCTTAAAGTGTCAATATTTTTCCTTTGTGTATACATTTCTTATAATACAACAAAACAACCTATTGATGAGTCTTAGACAAGTAGCAAAAATACATTTGTCATTTTGTAATAGGGTTTTGAAAAAAATGTTTTAGATACTTGTGACGTTCCATTATTAACCACAAGATGGCATTGTCACTGTGTATTTAATAAGCCATAAGTGGGAAAAAAATAAAGATTTTCGGTCAAAATAAAACATTGGAAAAATTCTCCAATTGAGCTAATTTTTCCAACTCATCTATAATCGTCAATTCTCCCCAATACTTGATTTATTATATAAACCCCTATATCATCCAATCCTTGCATTTACTAGTCACTCAGAATGCATAGTGTATACATTTGCAAGTTGAAATGTGGTTGTGCTCATGATAAAGAAAAAACTTTCATCATAAAGAAATAGAGGAATGATGATCACTTTATGAGTGCAGCTCCTCATATTTATCTTTTTAAGAAGCAATATCCTTTGTGCATACCTACAAACAAATGTGTATTTATGGGAATTATATATATATATTTTTTTTTATTTTTTTTTAACTTTGTTTTTGTGCATTTGAGTACAAGTAAGCTTATGATGTCACAACAACATTAGTTAGCAGGCAGATTAATAAGCATAGTAATACATTGGTATGACATTCGTTAAAAGCACAGTTTTAGAAATAGGGAAGGCATACTGGGTCTAAACTATGCATACATATCGAAAATGGTAAGTATTTCTAAGCTTGTGAAACTGAGAAAGTTATCTAGACATGGACAGTATATTAAAGCAATTGTTTACATGCTGAAACAGATTCTGTGCTATACGTGTTGGCTTTCATTCAAAGAATGGGATAAGAAGAACAAGAAAGGAATAATAAAAATAGAAGACAGCAGGTCGAGATAAATTAAAAACATAAAAACAAGATCATGGCTATGGAGGGACTAAGTGTCACGATTCGGGGAACCCAACACGCTAACACACACACACACAGAAAAGGTGCAGTACCGGACCTTAGAGTGGCCGGGCTAAGCACACACAGAATAGTCAGGAGACAAGCAGAGTAAGGGGAACCAGAAGACAGAATAACGAGAAACAAGCCGAGGTCAAAGGGTAGGAGAAAGTCACAAAGTCAGATTAACAAGCCAGAGAGTACGTAACCAGAAAACACAAGTTCGGTATCAATAATAGCAAGCAAAGACCCCAACAGGGCAGGGAGGAACAGGAAAGGTAAGTATTTAAACCATCAGGTTAATTGTGATTGGATAATTTCCAATCAGAATTAACAATCACACGTGGGAGATATCTAAACCTCCCACTGTGATTGAGGCACTGTGCCTTTAACGCCGGGTCAGGTGACTGACCCCGGCGTGTCATATCTTGGGCGGTCTCCCAGCGTGCAGCGTCATGCATGCTGCCACTGGGGGACATG
Source organism: Pelobates fuscus (assembly GCF_036172605.1). Lineage (NCBI taxonomy): Eukaryota > Metazoa > Chordata > Amphibia > Anura > Pelobatidae > Pelobates > Pelobates fuscus. The sequence continues at coordinate 102,736,489 of NC_086320.1, forward strand.
GTGGAAGACGCGGGCTGCATCCGAGGCTGGAGGGATGCCGCTTGCCGAGCCCATGTGGAGGAAGACACTGCGGACGGCTGGAGGGTGAGTACTGCGAGCTGAGTGCAGCCTCCCCTCGCAGCCGCCTGCGGGATCCCGACACTAAGGATAGTAAGTAAAGTCCAATGGCTAATGAAGATTGCGATATGCCTCTGCCAATATCACAGACGAGTCAGCCAATCCCCTTCAGTGGTAAAGGTGTTGTACGGCTTCAAACATTTGGGTAGGGAACTACAGGAGTTCCGCACCAGACGTAAACTCTACTCCAGCCCCATGCCTGTGAGAGGGCACTCTCGATGGCTAAGTCCTTTCCCCTTCTGGGGTGTGCGGAGGTTCTTGTGATCCTCCGTATAGACGGGTAATGCTGCGAGGCAGTGCCTCGAATGGCTCCCGACCCAGGTAGGTGAGTGATAGGTTCTTGAACGACAGGATCACATTGAGGAGGCCTCTCTGTCTCCTGTAGCCTGCTTCCAGTCCAACTCTCTTGTTTTGGTGAGCTAGCTTGTGCTCGTGTCAGAATTTTCATCCAGAAGTTCTGGAAGATTTTATCCCGACGGTGCAGAATGCTTGCTATCAAAGTATAGGAGCGGCAAAAAATGACGCCCCCAAATGCCCCTGGTGTTTCCTCCTCTGATGGGAGCCCTGGAGCTGACAGGTGTGTGTCTGTCAGTGTGTCAAATCAGTAAGGGTGTGTGCCTGTCAGTGAGTGTATGTGTATCTAAGAGTATGTTCGTGTCAGTGTGTGTTTGTCAGTGAACATGTGTGTTGGTTAAACAGTGTGTGAGACAATGATTGTGTATCAGTGAGGGCATAAGTGCGTGTATGGGTCAGTGAGAATGTGTGCTTAAAAAGATGAGGTCCAAAGAGGTAGAGTTTTAGGAGGAAAAGGTGGAGCCTTAAGAGGAAGGGGTGTGTCTTAATCAGGAAGAGGTGCAGCCTTGACAGGAAGGGGGGGACAAATTAAGATTAGGGGGGGTGCCCAGGTTTAGTCATGCCTAGGGCACCAAAATACACCACTGGGTGTATGGCAGTTGCATATCTGCCGTTTGGCCACCCCTGCTCTATAGGGGGGGGGGGGGGGGGGCGCGAAAATGTCTTTCTTTCTCTCTTAATTGGTTCTGCCACTGCTTGGGTGTCAAGTTTTCGATAATCATCCTTAGTTTATTTTTTAAATAATGTTAATTTTGCATCTTATACCCACATTTCCTGCCTTTCCCTTTCAGTGGCCATAAAGCACTGCTTATTCAACATTATTTATTATTCAACACTATTCTGGTCCTTATTGCAGAGCACCAAAAAGTATCATAAAACATAACCCACAACTACACATCTGGTGAGTGTGCAATAATCCCAGGGACTTTAATTATGTTTTTTGTGCTTTAAAAAAATAAAATATATTTTTTAGCTTTTTGCATATATTTTAATCGGTTTATTATTATTATTATTATTATTATTATTGCCATTTATATAGCGCCAACAGGTTTAAGTAAAATGAGTTAATTGCAGATTACTGAAGTGTTTTAGGGGTTAACAGAAAGTCCTATCCTTGTCACTTTAAAAAGTGTTGATATCAAAAGAAATCAACAATTCTTTAAACTGGGATGGGGCTCCTTCTGATCCCTTTGTGCTCATACTGAAGCACAAGTGTATGCTTCTCAGAGAGAAGTATTGGATTCAGTGTTTCTCTATGAGAGGCATTGCCGGACAGCTTGGAGATTGCTGTGCATACACTCTGTTCCTCAATGCTTCTTTAAATAAACATTATTTTGAAGGGGTTTTAACTACACACATACACTCTCACGAACAGATGCATACACACTAGCTAACAGACACACACATTTACTGACAGGCACACACTCAGTAACAGACACACATACACACTCACTTACAAAACATACACTCTCACTGACAAACACACACTCACTAACAGACACACACTAACAGACACACACACACACACTAACAGACACACACTAACACACTCAGTAACACACACACTAACAGACACACACTAACACACTCAGTAACAGACACACACAGTAACACACACTCACTGACACTCACTAGCAGACACACACTCAATAACAGACACACAAACACACTCAGTGACACACACACAGTAACACTCACTAACACACTTACTGACGCTCACCAGCAGACACACACAAACTAACACACACAGTAACACACTCACTGACACACACAAACTAACACACTCATTAACAGACACACACACATATTTTTTTTTTTATTTAATCCCCCAGCCTCCCTACCTTTGGGAGTGCTGTGGGGATTCCTGCTGTCGCTGGGGTCCAGTGGGGTCCTGCTGTCCCTGGGGTCCAGTGGGGTCCTGCTGTCCCTGGGGTCCTGCTGTGCGGCCGGGCTGCTGGGCGTGCGCGCGAGGGAGCACTCTCCCCTGAGTGCTCTCTGCCCAGCTACCTTGCGCTGCTTACTGATGCCGGAGCCAGAATATGACGTCATATTCCAGCTCCGGCATCAGTAAGCAGTGCAAGGGAGCTGGGCAGAGAGCACTCAGGGGAGAGTGCTCCCTCGCGCGCGTGCCCAGCAGCCAGGCCGGCTGGCCGGCCGCCGGCAAACTGAAGCCACTGCCAGCCTCAGGTGGCCCTGAGGTGGCCAGCACCTGGGCCCCCCAGGAGAAGAGGCTGGCAAAATGTGGCCACACTGCCGTGCATACCGGGTCACAGGGCGAGTATACACAGTTTCCAAGCAGGTATAGCTGAGACACGGGACCATCTCCCTGCTGGTTAACAGATTACATTGTTACATTGTTGAACAAAGACTAAAGTCCATCAAGTTCAGCCCAAAAGCCTATTCTTTTTATGCTGTTTATTCACAATCTGTTTACATACATGTCAATTATATCCTGGAATATTCTGTTTATGCCAAAAAAAGCATCCAAAAAAAATAATCTATAGAATGTGATAACACAACCTCTTTAGGCAGGGAATTCCACATCTTTATTGTTCTTACTGTAAAGGACCCTTTACTTTGCTCTAAGCGAAAATGCCTTTTTACCAGTCTCAATGCATGACCTCTTGTCTTGTCCTGCTAATGAAAAGGTTAGCACACAGCGGTTTGTACTGACACTGTGTATATTTATATAGTGCTATCATCTCTGAGATGCCTTTTCTCTAAAGAAAACAATTACAGTTTTTCTAGCTTTTCCTCATAACTAATGTTTTCCATTCCCCTTACTAGTTTTGTAGTTCACCTCTGCACTTTTTCTAGTTCTGCAATATCCTTCTTTAAAACGAATTTCCAAAATTGCATAGCATATTCAAAGTAGGGTCTTTAATTTTTAAAGATGCAAAATTGTATTTGGATCACATGAATCAAAACTTTTTTACACAAAAGCTTTTGCAATGGCAGAGCAGCGTTGCATACTGTTGCCCAGGGCTGGACTGGCCCACCAGGATACCGGGAAATTTCCCGGTGGGCCGCGACCCCTGGGGGCTGCACAACTCTAACACCCTATAGAGGGAGATTGCCAGGTGGCCTGTCCAGTGGCACACTCTGAGGGGGTTACCATGCGACCAGCAGCCACATCTCATGTGGTTTATGACTGCTGTTAGTATTAGTGAGTGTGCCAGGCGGCCGCCTAACCAGTCCGGCGGCACACTCACTGATACTGACAGCAGTACAGCTGTCAGCACAGGAGGACTGAGGGAGGGGGCAGAGCTAACTACCATGCTCCCTCGCAGTTTTCACAATTCACAGCACAGCCACATCATAGAGTAGTGATTACTCTATGACGTGTCCATGCTGATAATTATGGGAAACGCGAGGATGCATGGTTGTTAGTTCTGCCCAGTCCCTCAGCCCTCCTGTGACAAGGTCAGCATCAGACACAAGGGGAGGGGGACAAAGAGAGAGAGGGGTAATAGAGAGACACAGGGAAAAGGGGGACAACGAGACAGAGGGGTAATAGAGAGACACAGGGGAAGGAGAACAAAGAGACAGAGGGGTAATAGAGAGACACAGGGGAAGGGGTAACAAAGAGACAGAAAGGTAATAGAGAGACACAGGGAATGGGGGGACAAAGAGTCAGAGGGGTAATAGAGAGACACTGGGGAAGGGGAACAAAGAGTCAGAGGGGTAATAGAGAGACACAGGGGAAGGGGAACAAAGAGTCAGAGGGGTCATAGAGAGACACAGGGGAAGGGGGGACAAAGAGTCAGAGGGGTAAGAGAGATACATAGTGAGAGGGGATGAAAGAGACAGAGGGGAAGATAGAGACAGTGGGAGAGGAAGAAAGAGACACAGGGGGAAGAGAGAGGCAGAGGGTGGAGAGAGTGACTCAGGGAAATGGGGGAGAAAGAGACAGAGGGGGGAGAGAGAGACACTGGGAAAAGAGGGGGAGAAAGAAAGGGGGAGAGAGACACAGGGAGGAGAGTGGGGAGAGAGACACAGGGGGAGAGGGGAGGGAGACACAAGGAGGAGAGCAGCACAGGGAGGAGAGGGGAGAAAGAGACACACATAAGGTTTGTTGGGGGGACAAAGAGACATACAGAAGGGAAGGGGATCAAAGTGACACACAAGGTTTGTGGGGGGCAAAGCTGGGGTGAGGGAAAAGAGACACAGAGTGGCTGGGAGAAGAGAAAGAGGCACACAGAGTCTGGAGTTAGAAAGAGACACACAGAGGGTATTTGAAAGAGGAGAAAGAGACAAAGGGACTGGGGCTAAGACATACACAAAAGGGGCTGGGGAAGGGGGGGCGGAGCTAGCAGCGGACCCGGCCAGACGCGTCTCCCGTGAGCTCCAACACTAAGTGGGCCAAACGGCTAATTTAACGGCCGAAAACCGGAGCACACAGGCTGTCACCTACCCTGCAGCTGGTCGCAAGAACATGGGCCGAAAAACAAAGAAAACCAAGGCGGACTGGGCGCCCAGCAGCCGAGATATCGGCGATCTCCTGCGGCGTGCTCAGCAGACCGCATGACCCAATATGGCGCCGGATGAAGCATCTTCTTACTCCTCTGAGGACTTCCACGCTGATCTGGACGGAGGAGCCTTGCTGGGAGCTGTACCAAAGGTACAAACTACACCACCTGCTGGCCAAGAACCGATCACTAAAAATATGCTGAAATCCATGCTGGAGGAGCTGCGCTCCAATATAGCAGCCGACATCTCACAATTTAAAGAGACAGTAGCTGGTGCACTTACCCGACTTACAGCCCTAGAGGCCACATCTAGCAACCAGGATTCCAGACTAATTAAAATAGAGCAGAGGCTGGAAGAAATAAAACTAGCCCAGAAAGGCATGGATGCCAGAGTCGACACCCTGGAAGAACAGAGGCGACGGTACAACCTTAAACTGAGGGGCATCCCTGACACAGTGAGTACAGAGGAAACGCCGCACTACATAAGGCGTCTCATCTCAACCCTGCTACCGGCCAAACAAGCAAAGGCACTAAAACTGGACGGCATGTTCAGGCTACCAATGCCAAAAAATGCCCCTACCACGGCCACGGCAGATCTTATTCTCCACTTCCAAACAATGCACGACAAAGCCCTAATCTTATCAGCAGTGAGAGGGAAAACCCCAATCCAATTCGAAGGCTCATCTCTGCTCCTGTTCCCTGACCTCACCAAAAAGACATTACTCTGGCGCAGGTCAATGAAACCCCTACTCCAAATCCTAAGAGCCCAGGATGTGCCTTACCGCTGGGGAAACCCCAGACAACTCATACTCACTCACCAGGGAGGCACCTACAGAGCCAAGAACCCTCTAGAACTAGAGGCCAACATGCGCAGCTTGAAGCTGATACCCGAACAAGACTCAATCTCCCGCCTCCGAAACTTGGACCCGTCTAAGATCCCAACCTTCACGCCACGGTCAACCATAGGACGCCCGCCTGCACTCCTGGTCACTTGACTGGCCCACGACACACAGTTCGCCGGCAGCGACCAACAAGCCAGAAGGACAGCAAGATCATACAGACGAACTGCGTACTAACAGTATTATAACTATCTTACATTATTTTTGATGGTTAATATTATTACCCGATGCTGCGCTCCCACTTATACCTAACTATCCTTCTCCCCTCTGTAATGTAGCTGTTACCTCAATGGGGAGCTGATACACCCCGACCTAGACGCTATCCTGACAAACCTACACAGAGGGTGCACGTTATTTGAGAAGCCACCCAACCCACCCTCCCCACTCTTTATAGCACGATACACATATGCCATAGATATTTATAAGAGGGTGCTAATCTGTACCTTGGGAAAGGTTCTACACTACAGTGGATGCTACCTGTTAGGCCAGCATGCCCATAAATATATAAAAATCCTCCCCCCACTCCGTACTGATACACCTTGTCTAAATGTCATGCTTGTTTTATGGTATAACTTTGTTCCAGGAATATCATCTGTTGCATACTCTGGAGTGGAGTGAGGCAAAAATAAAGAATAAAAAAAAAAAGGGGGGGGCTGGGGAAAAAGACATACAGAGACTGGAGAAGGGTAAAAGGAGACACACAGGGACTGGGATGAAGTAAAAGATACACAAGGGGAGCTAAAAGAGAATTACAAGTGTGGCTGTAAGAGACAAAAAGGAGAAAATTGGAGACAAGATAGACTAAACGAGTAAAACAAAAAAAATCAAAAGAGGGAATAAGAAACACACAAAAAAGGCATGAAATTCATAAGAGAGTTAGGGGGGGGGGCAGGGGGGAGTGGGGAGGGAGAGGGGATGCATTTTCACCTGTGATTCCTGCTCTCCCTGTAACTCAGTTCTTCAGCATGGGAGTTTATGCCGAAGAGCTAATTGTCAGGTGAGAGAAAGACCTCTTATTAAATAGATTTTCCTTCCAATATATGCATTTTGCTAGCAAACTTGATAACACAATTTACAGATAGACATAATTGATGTGATACTGACAGTAATACTGTGGTGGAATCTCGGTAAAAATAAATTTAGTAGGCAGAGATTACCACGTGGCATGTGTACATGCATATGCTGACGTATCGATCAGTTGGTTGCACGAGGCAAGATACGATCAGTAGTGTACGGAGCATGTGCAAGAATACAGGATATAGTATTCCCCCTCCTCCATTGTGCTGGACAAGCCATGCGGTCAAACAGGAAGTTAATTCTTATTGTGTTGATTGGTTAAGAGAATGTGCGGGTGGAGCTTAATATGGGAGGAGTTATATGCCTATATAAGGAGCCTGCACTATTGTCCGGGGCTCAGAACTTGTGGTATTTTGGTGACGCTAGTCCCTCTGAGTCCCGATCGGTGATCCAATAAAGAATCTCTTCCTTCCTGAAGAAACCTGTGTCCATCTCTCTGTACTTGGCTTCCGTCAGTTTCTCCGGTATCATTTGGTGCATTGGCCGGGAAGCTCATCGTTCAACGGTAGCTGAGAGGCAGAGGCGTGAGACGGTCTATCTTTGCCCACGTTCTCTACGGCTGCACCCCTGAACTTCTGCGTGGACCTCCCTTCGTCTCGGCGCCACTGGGCCGTTGTCCAGGAGATCATCGGCCTCTACGTGAGAAGTGCTGGGGTGTCCCCGTCGATGAGTGTGAACTCAGGTTCAGGAACGAGGAGGTAAGACAACTGCTGTTTTAGACGGCAGGACCCACTAGGGGTATACCGATTGTGCGGTAGGCCCAAAGGGGTTTTGAATCTGTGTATCTGCCCCCTCTGTCGGAGGGAAGGAGCGAAGGCGCACCGCTCGAACGCTCTTTAGTCAGACCGTTTGATTTGGTTAGTCAGGCGGGGCGCTCTGGTGTAAAATAGCCCTAGCCGGACACCGGTGTCTTGTCTAGACTAGCGTTCTAGGGTGTATATTTTGTTCGCTAGGTCGGAGGGACCGGGAGACTAAGCGGCGTCTGTGTAAATCCGGTTCGCTAGTTCTCATCCTATCTGGGCTAAGTGGGAAGGCGTGTAAATTTGGAACCCACTAGACTTTTGATAGTACGACTAAGAGGCGTCTGTGTAAATTCGGTCCTCTAGTTCGTTGTATAGTGCGACTAAGAGGCGTCTGTGTAAATTCGGTTCTCTAGCTCGCTATATATGTGGTGATTGGGCAGTGTGGCTAACCAAAACGTATGTAGATTGTTTTTAGGTAGTCCATTCAAGGTACTGGCCAATAGTTTAGTTGGGAATTGTAAATGTGTTAGCGATTGTTTAGTAAAGTGTATATCTTGTTAGATAGCGCGAGCTCAGCCGTCTAGCGAGAGTGTTAATAGTGTGTTGCTGTATTATAATGCACGGTACCATAACCCTGTATATTTACTGACATTGTATAATAAGTACTAATCATTGTCGTCCATTGCATGTTTAACACCATAACCACTAATAATTGTATTGTGACCTTAACTTGTACTTTGACCTATGCTAACCGTACTGTAACCGCTATTTGTAAAAGACGATGTTACTGGGGTGTGTTATAGACGGGTAATTCGTATATAGAGAATTATAGCGTGGGTGACTGTATAGTTACGCCAAAGGGCATAATATTGATTATCTAGTGACTGGTGTAACAGCTGTGTGTGTACGGGAATTCCCTGAGTGTTTATTGTTATTGTGTACGTTTCACTTGGTAACCGTACCACGTGGTGCTGTTGCCAGAGGAAACGGGTGTGACTGTTGAATAGTACGCGTGTATAGTATTTGTTGTCGACGACGTTCCATTGTTAAGTATGGGTGCGTCGCAGTCAACGATTCCGGATCCCTTAGGTTGCATGGTAAAGAATTTTAAAAAGGGATTTAAAACTTGTGATTTTGGGGTTAAGATGTCTCCTGTACGTTTGGTTACTTTGTGCACTAGGGAGTGGCCTACTTTGGTTGCGGCATGGCCGCCACGTGGCAGTTTGGATCTAACTCTGGTACAGCGCTTACACGTGGCTGTATCAGGTAGGCCTGAACTTTACGGCCAGTTTCCTTATATTGACTGTTGGAGACAGGCCGTAAATGACTCGCCAAAATGGCTCCAGACATGCCACGAGGAGCAGTGTCGCCTCATGGTAGCTAGGACTTGTTCGTCCACTAGGACTGGTGTTAGGCCCATTTTGGACACGCCCCCTGAGTCCGAGATCCCTTTGCCGCCCCCTTATTTTCCGTTAAGAAGAAGTGACGCAAACGCAGGAAGCCCTGCACCCCTCCCCTCATTACCCCCATCCACTTCCGCTTCCTCCTCCAGTACAGGATCCACCCCCCCTCGTACTAAATCTCCCCTTCCGGAACCAGAACCCACCCCCATTAGAAACGAATATCCTGATTTGGCGCCACTTCAGACTTCCGGTCAAGCTTCATCTAGCTCGGCTCGAAGTGTTTTATTTACGACCTTTTCCCAAAACCAACCTCCCACATCCCCATACCCTACCTCTCCCCGACCGGAACCCATGACTGACGCCTCTCTACGTAGCCCCATCCAAACCCGACAGTTAACTGGTGCCCAACAATTAAAGCACTATCAGATGCCTCTTCGCCTAAATCCCGGGTCAGCTTATATCGATGCCGCAGGTCAAATGGCACACGCTGACCCAGTCTTCGTATATGTCCCATTTACCACAACCGACCTTTTAAACTGGAAGACCCATAATTCCTCGTATACTGAGAAACCACAAGCCATGACTGATCTGTTCACCTCAATAGTACAGACGCATAATCCGACATGGGCTGATTGCCAGCAGTTATTAATGACTTTATTTAATAATGAGGAAAGAACGAGAATAAATCAAGCAGCCATTAAAGCATTAGAGGATAGAGCCCGTGCTTTGAACCAAGCTAATCCAGCAGCATGGGCCGCAACACACTATCCCAATACCGATCCCGATTGGAACGTAAATGGTGCTGACATGGTTCAACTCAGAGCCTATAGAGACGCTATAATTGCTGGCATGAAAGCAGGAGGAAAGAAAGCCATTAACATGTCGAAGACAGTTGAGGTGATCCAGAAAAGCGATGAAGCGCCCAGTGTCTTTTATGACCGATTATTGGAGGCATACCGCTTGTATACCCCCTTTAATCCGGAAGACGCAGACAATTCCCGAATGGTTAACTCCGCCTTTGTCAGCCAAGCATACAGAGATATTAAGCGCAAGCTACAAAAGTTAGAAGGGTTTGCAGGTATGTCAATCACCCAACTAATGGAGGTAGCAAATAAGGTCTATATGAACAGGGATACAGAAAATAAGAAAGAGGAAGAGCGCAAGATGCGTAAAAAGGCTGATATGCTAGCGGTAGCGATCGCAGGCGTAGATAGACGGGGCCCAGATAGAGGCGATAGTAAGTGGAATGAGGAACCTCTAAGTAGGAATCAGTGCGCTTACTGTAGGGAAGAAGGGCATTGGAGAAATGAGTGTCCGCGAAGAGAACAGTCTGAGAGAGACAGACCTAGGTCAGGTTACGGAAACTTTAGAGGCAGAGCGAGAGGTAGAGGAGGCCCCGGAGGGAGTAATGGTTATAGAGGAAGTAATGGGAACAGAGGAAGTGTTAGGGAAGATAGATATATTCCAGCAGCGCAGAGGTCCCGCGATAGAGAAGGTAGGGACTTTGTAGGATTGGCTGACACGGTCATGGAGGACTATTGATACCGACCGGGCTCCATCCCCCTTGGTCGAGCGGAGCCTATGGTCGATGTATCAATAGGGGGGAAAAGGAGTGCGTTCATGATCGACACTGGTGCTGAACATTCAGTGGTGACTAATCTAGTTGCTCCTCCATCTGGAAGGACTATTACTGTGATAGGAGCAACTGGAAGAAGTGCTGAAAAACCGGTTCTTAAAAGTCGACTCTGTACATTGGGAGGCCACGTAGTGAAACACCAATTCCTTTATATGCCTGAATGTCCAGTCCAATTGCTGGGACGTGATATGCTATCAAAATTACAAGCGCAGATTACGTTCCTACCAAATGGAACAACATCCTTAAAGTTTAATGGACCTTCAGGTATTATGACTTTATCCGTACCAAAGGAAGAAGAGTGGCGACTTTATACAGTGTTGACTAGCCAAAACCCTAGGAGTGATGAGACATTATTCAACATACCAGGAGTTTGGGCAGAGAACAACCCACCAGGACTGGCCCGCAATATTCCACCCATAAAAATTGAACTAAAACTTGGGGTTTATCCAGTAAGCCTACGACAATACCACATCCCACAGAAGGCTAAGAAGAACATTCAATCCTATCTGGATAAATTCATACGGTATGGTATCCTAAAATTCTGTACTTCCCCCTGGAACACCCCATTGCTGCCTGTTCAGAAGCCCGGTACAGATGAGTATCGACCTGTGCAGGACTTAAGAGCAGTCAATGATGCGGTTGTTAGCATACATCCAGTTGTACCCAATCCATATAACCTGCTTGCTTTAATTCCGGGCGGGGCTACTTACTTCACAGTCTTAGATCTCAAAGATGCCTTCTTTTGCCTCCGAATTGCCGCAGAAAGTCAATGTATTTTCGCTTTCCAATGGGAGAATGCTGTAACGGGCTCAAAACGCCAAATGACTTGGACAAGACTGCCCCAAGGGTTTAAAAATTCACCTACCCTATTTGGTTCAGCCCTAAGTCAAGATCTATTGGATTTCGAGTCCATCCCAGGAGAGTGTGTATTGTTACAGTATGTAGATGACTTGTTGATAGCAGCAGTTACCAAAGAAAAATGTCAGCAAGCAACGCACGATCTACTACACATTCTCTGGAAGGCAGGATACAAGGTGTCTAGAAAGAAGGCTCAGTTGTGTTTGCCAACTGTCAAGTATCTGGGATTCCATATCTCTGAAGGTCAAAGGATTATGGGGCCAGAGAGAAAAGAAGCTGTCTGCCAAATACCAATACCCAAGAATAGAAGACAAGTGCGAGAATTCTTGGGGGCAGCAGGCTTCTGTAGGATATGGATTCCCAGCTATGCGATACTAGCAAAACCTCTGTACGCAGCCATCAAAGGTACAGAGCACGACCCCTTCTTATGGACCCAAGAACAGCAAACGGCATTTGAAGATGTGAAGAAGGCTTTGATGAGTGCCCCAGCATTAGGTCTACCTGATCACACACGACCATTCTACTTATACGTACATGAGCAAAGAAGAATGGCTGTGGGAGTATTGACACAGTACTTGGGATCATGGCAAAGACCTGTTGCCTACATGTCTAAGCAATTGGATGCAGTGGCCAGCGGACTTCCACCTTGTCTAAGAGCCGTAGCTGCAGCCGCCCTGCTAGTAGCTGAAGCCGATAAACTCACTCTGGGTCAAGAACTTTATGTACGAGTTCCACATGCAGTACAGACGTTGTTGGATTACAAAGGAAATCATTGGTTTAGTAATAGCCGTATGACCAAGTATCAAGCAATGTTGTGCGAAAACCCAAGAGTGCATTTAGAGACTGTAAACACTTTAAATCCGGCTACCCTTTTGCCACAACCTACTGAAAGTCAACATGATTGTTTGGAAGTAATGGATGAAGTATTCTCAAGTAGACCAGATCTTCGTGATTTTCCCATCCAGAACCCCGATGTTCAATATTACACCGACGGCAGTAGTTATGTGAAAGAAGGGATCCGCTATGCAGGATATGCAGTAACAACAATAGACAAGGTGATAGAAGCTCGGCCACTGGCAAAAGGAACATCAGCACAAAAGGCAGAATTAATAGCACTAACACGAGCGTTACAATTGGCTGAAGGTTTAAGAGTAAATATCTATACGGACTCTAAGTATGCGTTTTTAACCACTCATGCCCACGGAGCTTTGTATAAAGAAAGAGGACTACTGAATTCAGAAGGCAAAGAAATCAAGTACGCAGCTGAAATCCTACAACTATTGGAAGCAGTGTGGGAGCCGAAAGAAGTCGGTATTATTCACTGTCGAGCGCATCTGAGAGGAGATGGTGATGTAACCAAGGGAAATCGGATGGCAGATAGTGCAGCTAAGCGTGCTGCCGAATCAGGAAGACAGGAGTATGTGGGGCATATAGCTGCTCTAATACCAACCCCACTGTCTCAATGGACTCCAGTTTATACAGCTCAAGAAGAGGAGTGGTTAAAGACTGAACCGGGAAAGTATTTGGAGAACAAGTGGTATCAGCTAGAAGATGGAAGAATAGTTATACCAGCATCACTAGCAGTAGAAATTGTCCAGAACTATCATAACGGGACACATTCTGGGAGAGACAGTACAGAAGAATCTCTCAGGAAACATTTCTACATACCAAGACTGTCCAACTTGACTCAGGCCATTGTACGTAGATGTGTAACGTGTGCTAAAAATAATGCAAGACAAGGACCAGTAAAGCCACCAGGAGTCCAGTTTATGGGGGGACTCCCCATGTCCGATCTACAAATAGACTTTACAGTGATGCCTAAATCGGGTGGACATCGTTACCTGCTGGTAATTGTGTGCACCTATTCAGGCTGGGTAGAAGCATGTCCTACTCGTACAGAGAAAGCAGGAGAAGTTGTGAGATTCCTGCTACGAGAAATAATACCCCGATATGGACTACCCTGTTCTATAGGATCGGACAATGGTCCAGCTTTTGTTCACCAGTGCCTACAACAACTGACTCATATGCTTGGTATAAAGTGGAGGCTTCATACTGCATATCGACCCCAGAGTTCTGGTAAGGTAGAGAGAATGAATAGAACTATTAAGAACCAGTTGGCTAAAATGTGTCAGGAAACCCAACTTAAGTGGAACGTTCTCTTACCCATAGCTCTATTGCGAATCCGCAGTACCCCTACCAGAAGGATGGGCCTCTCTCCTTTTGAAATTATGTATGGGCGACCACCTCCCGTACTTGGTAACTTAAGGGGGGATTTGAGTCAGTTGGGAGAAGGAATTACCCGGCAGCAGGTTGTAGAGTTGGGTAAGACTATGGAGGAGGTACAGAAATGGGTACAAGATAGATTACCTGTGAATATTTATCCCCCTGTTCATAGTTATCATCCAGGAGACCAAGTGTGGATTAAAGAGTGGAATAATGTACCGTTAGGGCCCAAGTGGAGAGGTCCTTATGTTGTTCTTTTGTCTACCCCTACAGCGATAAAAGTAGCAGAAGTGACTCCGTGGATACATCACTCCAGGGTTAAACCAGCAGCAGTCGATTCTTGGCAAGTTACAGCAGATCCAGAGAATCCCTGCAAGATCCGGTTGAAACGCACTACTCAGTCGGAGTAACGAGGAATTATTGTGGATTACAAATTTTATTGTTACAGGTGTGAGTGAGAAGGCCATAATAAAGCCTGTCCGCTTACCATCACATAGTGTATAAGCCAGGAAAGTCTCGAAGAGACACCTGTGAAGACGAGCAGAACTCCATTCCCTGCAGCCCTCACATCCTGGAAGCTGAGGTTCCATCGCACGGACGAAGACTGAGGATGACGGCGAAAGATGTGCTTTTGATTGTGTTTATTTACATGTGTTTTTATATTCAGGAAGGTAGAGGTACCGACACTCCTAGCTGTGAGGTATGCATTAAGACTACGAGAACAGGTAACCATATTTCCCAAACCCTAATTTGGCATTCACAATACGAGTGTAAAGGAGAGGTATCAAGATGTAGATACCTAAATATAGACTATAGTGTGTGCCATTTAGGAGTAGGAGAACCTAAGTGCTTCAGTCCGGAGTATCAACCTCGTACAATTTGGTTGACTCTCAGGAATGGAGATCCTCAGGGGACCCTAATTAATAAGACGGTGTTAGAATCCGTATATTCTTCGGGTGTTCTGCTATTTGATGCATGTAAGGCGATATCAAGTGGTAGAAAGCCGTGGAATGTATGTGGGGATCTTAGATGGGAGAGGACGTATGGATCTAACGATAAATATATTTGTCCCAGTAGTAAAAATAAATATGTGAGTCCTAGATGCCCAAATAAAGACTATAACTTTTGCCCATATTGGTCTTGTGTGGGGTGGGCGACTTGGGGACAGACAGTAGATAAAGACATGATAGTGACTAAGTTGCCGACTAGCCCATATTGTAAGTCTATGGAATGCAACCCAGTCCATATACTTATAAATAACCCCGACAAGTTCCTAGATAAGTATGGAAATTTATTTGGGTTTCAGATATACGGGACGGGTTTAGATCCTGGGACATTATTGTTTATAGGAATAGAGACTGATACGGTATCCTCCCAGACTCATCAAGTATACCATTCCTTTTATGAAGAGATGAGTATAGATAATAAGATCCCCCATAGCGCTAAGAACCTGTTCATAGATTTAGCCGAAAGTATTGCCGGTAGTCTTAATGTTACCAACTGCTATGTGTGTGGAGGTACTAACATGGGAGACCAATGGCCTTGGGAAGCAAAGGAGGTAATGTCCGGTTCTGAGGCAGTTGACCAACTAATATCTGCACAAGCCGATTATCATTTGAGTGTTAGAGGTAAATCTGAGTGGAGATTAAAGACCTCCATCATAGGTTATGTTTGCATAGCAAGGAAAGGAATAATGTATAATACTTCTGTAGGAGAATTAACTTGTCTAGGGCAAAAAGCTTATGATGATGATACTAAAAATACAACTTGGTGGTCGGCTTCAAATGTCTCAGAACCATCTAACCCGTTTGCTAGATATGCCAATTTAAAGGATGTGTGGTTTGATTTATCCATCACATCTACCTGGAGAGCCCCAGCAAATTTGTACTGGATCTGTGGTAAGAAAGCCTATTCGGAGTTGCCACAGGACTGGGAAGGGGCATGTGTGTTGGGTATGCTCAAACCATCCTTCTTCTTGTTACCGATTGAAACAGGTGAGACTTTAGGTGTTAAAGTGTATGATGTGAATCATAGGAAGAAAAGGGGACCCCTAGAGATAGGTACCTGGGAGGATAATGAATGGCCTCCCCAGCGTATCATAGATTATTATGGGCCAGCCACGTGGGCAGAAGATGGTACCTTTGGTTATAGAACCCCTATTTATATGCTCAACCGCATTATAAGGTTACAGGCGGTGGTTGAGATTATCACCAATGAAACATCACAAGCACTCAATCTCCTAGTGAAACATAATACCAGGATGAGGACAGCAGTATACCAGAATAGATTAGCCTTGGATTACCTTTTGGCAGTAGAGGGAGGTGTATGTGGGAAGTTTAACCTAAGCAATTGCTGTCTTCAAATAGACGACGAAGGGCAAGCAATAGCTGAGCTTACTAGCCATATGGTTAAACTAGCGCATGTGCCTACTCAGGTATGGAAAGGGTATAATCCAAGTAGTTGGTTTGGTAGCTGGTATGAGTGGTTTGGAGGGCTTAAGGCAGTGGTAGGTGGAGTCCTATTGATCTTATTGTTGTGTCTACTCCTACCGTGTCTTATCCCCTTAGTAGTTAGGTCTGTGCAAAGCCTGATAGGAAGTATAGCAGAGAGGAAGGCTGCTGCACAGATAATGGCGATATATAAATATAGGGCTCTAGATCAGGGAGAACCAATGCAGGAAGATGAATGTTGAAGATTCACATCATAAGATAAGTCTGGTCTGGTTCAAGGTAACTTGCGGTGTAAGCAAAACTAAGGTTATGTGATGCCTCAAGTAATTGTAAAATATCAAGAGGCATCAAAGGGGGGAATGTGGTGGAATCTCGGTAAAAATAAATTTAGTAGGCCGAGATTACCACGTGGCATGGATATAGTATTCCCCCTCCTCCATTGTGCTGGACAAGCCATGCGGTCAAACAGGAAGTTAATTCTTATTGTGTTGATTGGTTAAGAGAATGTGCGGGTGGAGCTTAATATGGGAGGAGTTATATGCCTATATAAGGAGCCTGCACTATTGTCCGGGGCTCAGAACTTGTGGTATTTTGGTGACGCTAGTCCCTCTGAGTCCCGATCGGTGATCCAATAAAGAATCTCTTCCTTCCTGAAGAAACCTGTGTCCATCTCTCTGTACTTGGCTTCCGTCAGTTTCTCCGGTATCAATACACACATATATATATTTGCATGTATATTAATGTTTGTATTAGTAACATACATAATTATGCCTAGAATATTTACACATATATTAACCCCTTAAGACCGCAGCCAAATGTACAAGTTGTGATCCAAAAAAAAATGTAAACAAACCACAGAATTTTACTATATGTCTGTTCAACAATAATTTACCTCTTTCATACTAAGTGCACCCACACTTATTATATATCATTTTGTTCAGGGGAAACCGAGCTTTCATTTAATATCAAACATTCATATATGGAACTCCATTTTATATGAATAAAATCTAAAAAACTTGAAAAAATTATGAAATCTTGTTATTTTTCAATTTCAGCATGGCAATTTAACTGTTAATGTCAGAATACTGTTCGGTTTTCCTGCAATAAAACATACATATTTGTATTCAGAAATGTCTCACGAGTAAAACAGTACCCCCCCCATGCATAGGTTTTATGGGGTTTTGGAAAGTTACAGGGTCAAATATACGACTTGTCCATTATTTTATTTTCTGCATAAAATTTGACAGATTGGTTTGAGTGACCTAGGTTGCCTTTTAGACCGTATGGCAGCCCAGAAATGAAAATTACCCCCATCATGGCATACCATTTGAAAAAGTAGACATCCCAGGGTATTCAAAATGGGGTATGGCCAGTCTTTTGTAGTAGCCACTTGGGCACAAACCCTAGCCAAAGTTAGCGTTTTTTTTTGTGTTTTTATTTTTTTTACATAAAATCTGTACTTTCACTGATAATATTATAGTTAGTATATAGTTTACTGCCCTGAAACACTCCTAGTTCCGCTCAGTGAGATCTCACGAGCGCCATGGTACCCCCCATGTATAGGTTTTATGGGGTTTTGGAAAGTTTCAGGGTCATATATACGGCTTATCCATTTATGCTTTTTCACCTTGAAATTTGTCAGATTAGTTTGCAGTGTCCAGGCTGCCTTTGAGACCGTATGGCAGCCAAGAAATGAAAATTACCCCCATCATGGCATACCATTTGAAAAAGTAGATATCCCAGGGTATTCAAAATGGGGTATGCCCAGTCTTTTCTAGTAGCCACTTGGGCACAAACCCTAGCCAAATTTAGTGTTTTTTTTTTTTTTTTGCATTTTTCACATAAAATCTGTACTTTCACTGATAATATTATTGTTAGTATATAGTTTACTGCCCTGAAACACTCCTAGTTCTGCTCAGTGATGTCTCACGAGCGCCATGGTACCCCCCATGTATAGGTTTTATGGTGTTTTGGAAAGTTACATGGTCATATATATGACTTATCCATTTAGGCTTTATTACATTGAAATTTGGCAAAGTGATTTTCTGGGCCTATATCACATTTGAGAGAGCATGGCAGCCTGGGTAATAACATTTCCACTATTATGGCATACCATTTTCAAAAGTAGGCAACCCAGAGTATAAGAAATGGTGCATTGCAAGATGTTTGGTCTAACCACTTTATCAGAAATGAAGGGCCCACATAGCGGTTATAGCTTTATTTGTGCTTTTTCACACACATGAACTCAATTATCACAGGACATTTCATATTCCTGATATGAGTTATTGCAACTATGCCTCACTATTTGTATTTAACATTGCCTCCTGAATGTAACAGACCCCCATGTACTAGATTTTCTGTTTTGGGGGGGAAGTCACTGGGACAAAAATATTAGATGTCCTTTTCAAAGTTGGCAATTTGACAAAGTGAATTTCTGGGTCTATCTCGCCTTTGAGAGAGCATGGCAGCCTGGGTAATAACATTTCCACTATTATGGCATACCATTTTCAAAAGAAGGCAACCCAGAGTATAAGAAATGGTGCATTGCAAGATGTTTAGTCTAACCACTTTATCAGAAATGAAGGGCCCACATAGGGGTTATAGCTTTATTTGTGCTTTTTCACGCACATGAACTCCATTTTCACAGGACATTTCATATTCCTGATATGAGTTATTGCAACAAAGCCTCACTATTTGTATTTAACATTGTCTCCTGAATGTAACAGTACCCCCATGTA
This sequence comes from Pelobates fuscus, assembly GCF_036172605.1. Lineage (NCBI taxonomy): Eukaryota > Metazoa > Chordata > Amphibia > Anura > Pelobatidae > Pelobates > Pelobates fuscus. Next base: position 102,755,456 of record NC_086320.1, read on the forward strand.
CTAGATTCTCTGTTTTGGGGGGGAAGTCATGGGGACAAAAATATTAGATGTCCTTTTCAAAGTTGGCAATTTGACAAAGTGATTTTCTGGGTCTATCTCGCCTTTGAGAGAGCATGGCAGCCTGGGTAATAACATTTCCACTATTATGGCATACCATTTTCAAAAGAAGGCAACCCAGAGTATAACAAATGGCATAATTTGAGATGTTTGGTCTAGCCATTTTAACAGAAATGCTGGGCCCATGTAGCGATTTCTACTTTGATTTTTGTCTTTTTAATCAGATAAATAGCATTTTCACTGGAAATGTCATAATCCTGATATTAGTTAGTGCACTAGAGACTTGGTATTTTGATTTAACGGTACCCCCACGTACTATTATTTCAGATTTTACTGATAAGTCACAGGGCGAAATATATTAGATGCCCTTTCAGCTTGTAAGTTTGCCAATATTATTTTCTGGGCCTATGTAGCTTTTCAGAGAGTATGGCAGCCTAGGTAATAACATTCCCACCGTTATGGTAAACCATTTTCAAAAGTAGGCACCCCAGAGTATAACAAATGGCATAATTTGAGATGTTAGGTCTAGCCATTTTAACAGAAATGCTGGGCCCATGTAGCGATTTCTACTTTGATTTTTGTCTTTTTAATCAGATAAATAGCATTTTCACTGGAAATGTCATAATCCTGATATTAGTTAGTGCACTAGAGACTTGGTATTTTGATTTAACACTGTCTTCTGAATATAACAGTACCTACATGTACCATGTTTCCAGGTTTTTATTATATCACATGAATAGAACAGTACCCCACATACACTTTGATCTGAAGGCAGAGAGAGGCAGAGAGAGGCAGATAGATCTTTGATATCACATAGAGAGTCACTGTGTGAAAAGTTTGAGAAGTAAAAAAAAACAAAAAAAAACTATTTTTTGTAACCCTTTCAGTGCTAATCACAGCATTAACCCTGTGATCAGTTTTTTATTGGGAAGTCACATTTCAAGTACTACAAATGTAGTATTTTGAGTTGTTTGGTGTAGCCACTTTAGAATGGCTAGCGTAAACAAGGACAGGCCAAGGTCAGGGGAATCCAGAATTCAGAGTAGTCGGTAAAACAAGCCAACGGGTCGGTACAGGCAGCTAACAAAGCGTAGTCAGGACAAGCCGAGGTCAGAAATCCAGGTAAATCAAGCAAACAAACTGCCAAAGTCCCATACAGAGTGATTTAGAAATTCAGCTCTGTATGGTAGACTTTGAAACAGTCTGTTATGCAGAGGGCGGGTAGAGATGGGCAGGTTGGACAATAAAAACTGGAGTCCTTTCGGACTCCTTTCTTGTAGCAAACACGGCACTTTCTTTGGGGAGCTTTTTTACTAGGGGTGGATGGGATTCGGGAAGGGAAGTGTTTGCCACAAAGTCTTTGGAGATCTCCTGATTCCAAAGTGGGATTGGGGGGCTGGGTAAATAACATACGGGACAAAATGCTTAATGTGAATTCGAGGAAAGGGCAGGGCCTACCTATGACCTCTTTTGTATAGAGGACATAGGCATTGAAAATTGCAATCTGGCTCACGTAGATTGCAATTTTCTTGTACCAGGTCCTAGTTTTTCGGTTCACCAGATAGGGCTGTATGCATTGGTCAGCCAAGTCTACTCCCCCCATAAACTTGCTGTAGTCTACAATGCACTTCGGCTTTTCCAGATGCTCAGTGCTACCTCTCACAGACACTGGCACTGTACTTTCGTCATGCATCGTAGACAGCATGTATACATCTTTCCTATCTCTGAAGCGAAGAGCAAGCAACTCATCCTGGCGGAGAGCTGAAGAGGAATCTCTACTGCTTCTGCCACTTGCCAGGGCTTGGGGGAAACCCCTGCGATTCTTCCTCACTGTGCCACAGGCTAGGGTTTCAAAACAATATAAATTTTTAAATAATTCTATACTGGTATAATAATTGTCAACCCATAGCCTATATCCCTTATTCAACAAGGGAAGGATTAGATGCCAAACAATCTTGCCACTTGTACCCACAGAATCAGGGCATCCTGGTGGGTCAAGATGGCTATCCTTCCCCTGGTAAATGCGAAACGCCCATGTGTAACCAGTTAACATAATTTATAAAATTTAACGCCATATCGGGACCACTTCGATGGAATATATTGCTTAAATAGCAGTCGACCTTTAAATTTCATAAGGGACTCGTCAATTGAAATATCTTTATCGGGGACATAATTTTCAGAAAATCTGACTGACAGGAGTTAAATAAAGGGCCGAATTTTATATAGCCTGTCAAACAGTGGGTCGTTTCTAGGGGGACACAGCGAGTTATCATTAAAATGAAGGAATCACAGCAGTTGCAGGTAGCGATCCCTCAACGTAACCTCAGGGAAAAGAGGTGTAGCCAGGATGCGTTGTTTGCTCCAGTAGGACCTGATACTGGGCTTTTTAACAATACCCATCATTAGGGTTAAAGCCCAAAACCGCTTCATCTCTGCGACATCCGTCGGTCTCCACATATTCCTGCGACCATGATGGGACCCCGGATGTGCAGAGAGATACTGCATAGCATTGCTGAGCCATGAGCTCAAATATATCGTCTGACATAAAGAGCTCAAAAAAACGAATTGGCTCGCAGTCGTCCACTGTTACAGTGATGCCAGGTGTAACAGTGAACGGCGGTATTTCTGGGGCCATCATATTTGGAGGCACCCAGTCTCCGCCTGGCATTGGGCTTGCTGAGCGTCCTCTTGTGAGTGGTGGTGGGGCACCATCACTTGAGGTCTCACTCAGAGGCTCAATGTCAGAGGCAGTGATAGTGTCACTGTCTTGCAGAGTGTCACTATCACTGCCTGCCAGAATGGCATACGCCTCCTCGGCTGAGTAGCGACGTGCCATTCTAGGGGGACAAATTAATTAATTTATATACTAAAGTGGGTAATTAATTATCTACCTGCCTAACACCTACTACCCGCCCTCAAAAAATAATATAAATGTACTGATCACAGTATAGGCAGCTGCAATCAGTACACTGAAAGGGTTATTTTCAGATCTATAAAAATAACCCTAAAAAAAGTCAGTCTGATCAGAGAGCCCTCTGATCACAGTGATCACTGATACAGTACTGTACAGAAGATAAACTGTACAGTATAGTGATCACGGCAGCGGGGAAAGGGTAATGGAGATTTGGGTTGCTGCGACTGACACAGAGGGTAAAAAAAAATTAGAAATATTTTTTTTTTATCCAAAAAAAAAAAAAAAAATACCCTAATCAGGTTGATCACAGTAATATGCTGTGATCAGCACTGAAAGGGTTAAATAAAATATAAATTTTAAAACTTTAAAAAAAATTTAAAACTTTATTTTTCCACAGGAGCTGCAAAAGCAACAATCTCTCTGCCTCTCTCTCTCAGATCGAAGTGAGGTGAGGAGAGGGGCAGAGACAATGTGTCAGCCAGTGATCTGAGATCATTGGCTGACACATACTAACAGTGATCACAGTGACTGGCTGTCACTGTGATCACCTCCTACAGATCGCGGTAATTGGCCACAGGGGGAGTGCCTGGGAGGTACAGGCATGCCCCCCACCGCGATCTGTAGGGGGCTAATGGCTGCAGTTACATGTGTCAGCCAATAGGCTGACACATAGTAACACTGATCGCACTGACAGGCTATGGCAGCCTGTCAGTGTGATCTGATTGCAGCCTGACAGTGCAGATCGCGGTCACTGACCCCAGGGGGGCTGCCTGGGGGGCCAGGCATGTCCCCCGACATGCCTGGGGGGCCAAGCCTGTCACTGCGATCAGAAGCTGCAGACCGCGGTCCCCAGGCACAGGGGGGCTGCCTGGGGGGCCAGGCATGCCCCCCGACCGCGATCTGCAGCGGCCATGTGCCGCCGGCCACGTGGGGGGTAAGACCGCACAGGACGTACTATGCCGTCCTGCGGCGTTTAGAGCCGGCCAATTAAGGACGGCATAGTACGTCCTGCGGTCTTAAGGGGTTAATATACATTTATATATGCATAAAACACACAGAAATGTCATTAATATATACATATATGTAATGAGCACGTATTGTCCCTGTCTTGTAGCTAGTTGCATACTCCAGAACAATAACATATTTAAAGTGAAGAGCGCACCCATAGGACTTCAAAATAAACAAGATAACGTCATCTTTTACAGCTGTGCAACCGGATTCATTCACCATTTTAGTCCCATTACTAAAATTTCTTTAATATGTCAAGGTAGTTGGATTGAAACATTGATTACATACACATTTACGTCTGCTTAAAATAAAGGCGCTCTTTTGTTTATTTTGAAGCCCTATATTCTTTTTTTTTCGTTGGAGTAATAGTTTTCGATTTTAAGTTATCTTTTCCACCTCTATATCAGCACAGTATGCTGGCGCGATGCATTATTGGGCTGGTATAGAATTTTTTCCAGGGCTGCTTTTAGTTCCCAGTCCAGCCCTGCTGTTGCCTAGTTTGTAATCTTTAATTGTTCCCAAGTCCTTTTTATTTAATGTTATCCTTAACTCAATTCAGTTTAATGTTGATGGGGGTTCCTTATTCCAAAATGCCTGACTTTACATTTATCTGTATTGAATCTTATCTGTTACTTGCTTGCCCAGTTCGCCAATGTATCCAAATCAATCTGTAGAGAAGTTATATCATGTTCAGACTGTATTTTGTTTTACCTAGTTTTGTGTCATCTGCAAACACAGACAATTACTTTCAATGCCCACTTCAAGATTGTTTATAAACAAATTAAAAAGAAGTGGAACCAGGACAGGCACTTCACTTACCACTTTTGTCCAATTTGAAAATGTTCTATTTGCGACGACTCTCTGTGCTCTATCTTTAAGCCTCTTCTTTTAAGTGTTCTATCCAAGAACATGATTTTTCATGTAAAACCAACTGGTTTCAGTTTTACATCTACTGTAAAGTTCTTATATAATCTGTTTTCGTTGCAATTAACTTGCTTTCCAACATTTTGAATGTAAAAAGAGGGACACCTTATTTTTTTTATGGGTGTGCCAGTGGCAGCCTATTCTGTGACATTTTAGGTGACTTAATAATATCAATTTATGAAAATTAATTGTAATTTTGAATAAGAACAATGTGTCTTATTAACACAGACTGAATTAGAAAGGCATTTATTATAGTTTAAAGTCACATTAATGTGAGTATTATTGCTGTGGAGCTCTATTATACACCCAGACACACCAACAATAGAAAAGAGGGACATTATTATTGAAAAGAGGGACAGAGGGATCCAGGGCCTAAATATGGACTGTCCTTTCTAAGTTACGGCACGGGGGGTGGGGGGGAACGTATGTTTATGCCACACAGTATCAGAGTATATAGTGACAATGCTGACCTGCGCACTCTTGAATAAATTCACACTCAGTGAGACGGGTGCGTAGGGGATACGTGACAGTAAGTGCATACACCGTTTATGTCATGGTCACATGGCTATCCAATAAATGCGTTCTAAATGTTTCATGATATTTCTGACAAATGGAAAATCTTACTATAATGAAGTGAGGCCACATCTACACACATCAGCAAAAGGAAAATGACGTGTTAACAGCTATTGTGAGCTTCAAGTAATCATGAAAAGATCAGCATCTGAGTGCTACAATTCCCATTTAGAAAATATTTTCATTCATCTGTAACATGCAATACTGTTACAAAATGCCTTCCTGAAGCTGCTAAGAGCAGTCAGATGCTAATGTTTTTTATCATAGTATGATGAGTTTTTCATGATTCATGGTGTTTTAAAATATACAAGAGTGCTTTTTTCAATTTGAAATTTCTCATAGATTGAATGCATCATCAAGGCGATTGTTCATGCATGAAAGAACAACAAGCAAAATGATATGAAGCATTTTTAAGCTCAACACTTAAGCAAAAGAAAACAGTTGTAATACAAACTATTAAATCTAGTTTTCAGTCTCAGAACATCTCTTATGGAAAAATACAGCCAGAACAGACAATATTATTCAAGTATAAAATATACTTCAAATAGAGTCTGGGAATGTACAAACACGGGTGTAATATTTTTGATAGTTCACCTAAACTACTTTAGAACATGTATAAATAAGCATGAGTATGTAGACTGGGACAGTTTTTATTAGGTTTATCTGTTTATGAGTACCAATAGCAATACAGTATCCTATGAAGCTGTGAATCAATATTTAAGTAGACATGATTGTTAGGGTTTTATGTTGTTAGAATAACTCATGGTCCACATAGCACTCTGAAGCAGCTTACCACAATATTAAAGTATGTATTTAATGCCCCCCATGTCACCTTAGAACCAAAACAGCAGCAGTGGTGTGGCATAGTGAAGTGGGGGAAGAGAGGGGCTGTTGACATTGGCTGCCATGACTAACAGGGTGCCAGAGGGCCATCTGGAATATCTGCATTGCCAGCAGTGGAATAGAATTTCAAGGAGGCACTGCAGAGTCTGATAGTTCTTGGGGCTGTGGTGCATAACACATATTCATACAGTGGAGTCAGAATTTTCATGGGTTAAGGGGGACACAAATAAAGGACTTGGTCATGTGCCTCTTGTGACCTTGCTATGCTTTGGAACAGCAGCACATGTAAAATGATTTAAAGGACAACTGTAGGCACCCAGACCACTTCAGCTCAATGAAGTAGTCTGGGTGCCAGGTCCCTCTAATGTTAACCCTGCAGCTGAAAACATAGCCGTTTCAGAGAAACTGCTATGTTTCACTGAGAGTTAATCCAGCCTCTAGTGGCTGCCTCACGGATAGCCGCTAGAGGTGCTTCCGCGATTCTCACTGAAAATCACAGTGAGAAGATGCTGGACGTCCATAGGAAAGCATTGAGTAATGCTTTTTATATGGGCGGTTTGAATGCGCGCGCGGCTCTTGCCACGCATGCGCAATCGGATCTGACGTCGGCAGAGGGTGGAGAGTTCCCCAGCGCTGAGGGAGCCCCGCGCTGGAAAAAGGTAAGTGGCTGAAGGAGTTTTTTTTTTTTTTTTTTTAATTCTTTATTTTTGTTTGTGCAAAAGATTAACAGGCGATTATGTACTGCCACAATAGCTGGTACCATCGATTTCGCAAACACTCTGAAACATATGGCATTAAAGACATAGCACTTTTTTTTTTAAACAAAAAGAACAAAACAAAAGACAAAACAGTTATACCTAGAAGGTACGATCGTACGCCTAGAAAGTATATGAGTGACAGCATTATTTGAGTCACTGGTAAGTTGCGCCCAATAGTCTAGGCTAACGGTCATGCTAGGTCCTTGCTGTACAGGCCGTGGCTATATAGTCTTAGTTTCGCGTCTGAGTTTGCAGTGACGTTGTTTTTCGCGTATATGATGAACATGTTTCTATGAGTGCCACACCTGAGTATATCAGCTTGTTTAATAACGGTCTCTAAGAAGGTTGGCACCTGTGTGCAATGCCTAGTGTGATAATGACGGTGCGTCTAGCAATCGTGGTGATCTGAGCTTGTGCTGGCTGAAGGAGTTTTAACCCCTTCAGTCCAGCGGGAGGGGGTCCTGAGGGTGGGGGGGACCTAATGACCCTATAGTGCCAGAAAAACTAGTTTGTTCTCCTGGCACTATAGTGGTCCTTTAACAAGGCAAATAGAGGAGATGGAGTTTGAACCATTCAGGGTGCATATCTTTGGAATATCTTCCCTCTGGACAGCAAAACAACAAAGAAATATTATTTTGGAAGAAATTGAAAACTCTTTGATACAGTCTTTTCTCATCACCCCTAACCAATTCCTTTGCTATTCACTCAACAGCCTTTTTACTTTACATAATGCACACCTCTAACCCAGGGCTTGTCCTGTTCATTAGATAGATAGATGGATAGACAGACAGACAGACAGACATACATACATGATTAAGGCTCTGCTGAGCCAAAATGTTGCACTTTTCACGAGGTGGTCTACCCGTAAGTAAACTTACCTTCCCGATCCTGAAGTGTTGCATGTGTTCATCCAGACAGACAGACAGACAGACAGACAGACATATGTGGCCTTGACTGCAGTATGATTCTTATTACTCAACATGGTAGGTTAGTATTTTACATATACTGGACTTACAAGCATTTTTTTGCTCTACACTTTCTAGAGCTGGGATGACCAGAAAGTAGATCCCCAGATGTTCCATCTTTCTCATACTTCCATGATGTTGTGTCATTCTAAACCCATGCAAAGGAATGGGTGGGTACGGCATTCCTGCACTTTTTCCACAGCAGGAACGCCGTTCCCGTTAGTAGTCCTGTATGACCTGCCCTTTGCTTACACAGTTGTCATGGAGATAAGTCGCTGTCCGAATCCAAGCAGCCAGCTGCTTTGGTCACATGCTTCTAATAGAAAGTGGCAGCTGGGAAGGCAAAGCTGCTCAGTGCGTATGTGTGGGGCTCTGCCCCCTATTCATCCCACCTAGAACGCTCATATTGCGAACATTCTATTATAGCAAGGTATATTTCCCTGAAACCCTAACCCACTCTAACATTGTATTTTGGTCCTGCATTGCACATCTGCATATAAAGACATCCCATGCCCTTGAGCTGTGCATCCATTATCTGATCAGGTGCTTTCCTTACAGCCAGCACCACTGCAATGGCATCTATAGTGTTAGGTGGATTTGTCCCTACAGAGAAAAGGGGTTCACAAAGCTAAAAGGATAGAGGGAGGTGCTTATGGAGCTGGTAAGGCTGGAGGAGCCTTTGACCCTCAGACATTCATTGGACAACCTTACACAATCCTGATGATACAAGGATGATATCCTGGGCAAGTCAGTATTTTAATTAACTACTGTGTGTCAGGGTCTTACCTGAGTTGGGAGTCTGTAGCGCAGATATGTTGCTCACCCTTGCAGATAGCCACAGGCCGAGGTGGTCAGGTTAGAATTCACCTGGCCTGTGGGTCTGTGCACGGGGGCTGTGCAGGATGCAGTACCAAATACGCAGGACAGACAAGGACTGAACCAGCAGGAATGTCGAGGGATAGCCGAGGTCAAAGGATGCCAGAGGTCAGGAACAACGAGGAGTAGCCGAAGTCAAGGGATGCCAGAGGTCAGGAACAACGTAGTCAGAAGCCGGGGTCAATAATACAAAGCAGATAAACAGGAACACTGGTATGAAACAGGATCACAGGATCAAAGACTTGACACTGAGCACAGGGCGAGGCTGGGTTTAAATACCCTGCTGATGACCGATCAGAGTCAGGTGAGACACAGCCAAGTCAAGGTGCAGCCCCCGGTGTAGTAGCCATGCCAGGATGAACAGGACCGGAATCAGTAGTCTGTGTAAAGCTGCTGTGGCTCAGAGGCAGAAAGTAGGACTAGGACTGATAAGTTCCCCGGTTCAAGTCCCCTGTTGGGAACTCCAGGAGCGACCACGTCTGGCTGTCTGTCTAACAGGTGAGAACCGTGACAGTACCCCCCCCTTTAAAAACGACCTCTGGGCGTAAGTAGGTTCTCCATCGAAATAATACACCTCTCCAGGGTCACTATCAGAATCCAGTGAGTCCCCATAGTCAAAGTCCTCAGTGTGGAATCCCTTAATTGCTTGGGATTTCCCAGTACCAGCTTCTGGTACGGCTGAAGAACTGTCCAGGTTTTTTAGGTTCCGGGTACAGGTGGAAAGCACTTCCACAACTTCGGCAGGAGCAGTGTTCGTAGCTAACAATGCTTTTTCGAACATTTCTTTACGGACCGTAGTGCCATTAGAAGCAATGGCACAATCCACAGGTAAATCATTTTCAGGTGGGCAGGAAGTAGTGGTGGTACCACAGGAAGTAACTTCGGCAGTAGATGCAGGCGGCTCTGGAGCAGGGGGTGTAGTTTTTCCCATGGGAGCCAAGCATGGGCAAGAATAACGGCTCCCTTGTAGCTTTTTAGGCTGGTATGCGGTGTACACAGGACGAAGGAAATTAGTACCCAGTCGGAGAGCTGGAGGTCTAGGAGGGCGAACAGGAAAAAGCGTGATGAAATGCCCTTTTTCTCCACAGTAATAACACAGGCCATGGCTTCTCCTTCGGTCCCTTTCCCTAGGTGTGACTTTGCAGTGGACAAGTCCTAATTGCATAGGTTCCTCAGGGTCAAGTGGAACACAGGATACCTCTGGAGTTTTCCTGGGAACTGGATCATAAGGGGGCATCACTGGGGTGTGGTGATGGTACTCGGTTCCTTTGTTACGAAGACTCCGCGATTTTTTAGTACGTGGAGCTGGCTTGGGCATAGTGGTCTTGCATTGTGAGTCCATAGCAGTACAAAAGGATTCCCAACTGACAAGGACAGGACTCTTCGTCTGCAACATTTGGTGAGCCCAAACTTTGATGTGACCAGACAACAGGTTGATAGCCGCTCTGACCCTGATGAATTCTGTGGCATATGTACGAGGTTTTAAAGAAAACAACACCTCACAATCCATCTTGAATGACTGAACGGACGTGCGGCTACCATCAAATCGGTCGGGCATGACGACAAACGGTTCAGGATAAGCTGGTTCCGTGGCTGGATGTACTGCGCCTTTAAGAAGTAAAATTTCTTGCTGCAGCTCCAAAACAGTCTGGGCCAGGCTGGACACTTGCTGGGACGAGGGTGAGCACATCTCTGCGGACTCCATATTGGTCAAGTCTTTTATCAGGGTCTTACCTGAGTTGGGAGTCTGTAGCGCAGATATGTTGCTCACCCTTGCAGATAGCCACAGGCCGAGGTGGTCAGGTAAGAATTCACCTGGCCTGTGGGTCTGTGCACGGGGGCTGTGCAGGATGCAGTACCAAATACGCAGAACAGACAAGGACTGAACCAGCAGGAATGTCAAGGGATAGCCGAGGTCAAAGGATGCCAGAGGTCAGGAACAACGAGGAGTAGCCGAAGTCAAGGGATGCCAGAGGTCAGGAACAACGTAGTCAGAAGCCGGGGTCAATAATACAAAGCAGATAAACAGCAACACTGGTTTGAAACAGGATCAAAGACTTGACACTGAGCACAGGGCGAGGCTGGGTTTAAATACCCTGCTGATGACCGATCAGAGTCAGGTGAGACACAGCCAAGTCAAGGTGCAGCCCCCGGTGTAGTAGCCATGCCAGGATGAACAGGACCGGAATCAGTAGTCTCTGTGTAAAGCTGCTGTGGCTCAGAGGCAGAAAGCAGGACTAGACTGATAAGTTCCCCGGTTCAAGTCCCCTGTTGGGAACCCCAGGAGCGACCACGTCTGGCTGTCTGTCTAACAGGTGAGAACCGTGACACTGTGATCTCCAACTGCTGGGAGAATTGCTGCAAGATTTAGTGGCATCTCCCTATAATCAGTATTTGTTTTATTAGGTGTTTAGACCTTCTGATGTCTCTGCATGTGGTCACATTGTATTTTGTAGCATAATGTTTAGCCATGTTGCATGGTGTGGTATTTTAGTGTAATAAGAGACCTGTGGAAGTGTATGGATGCCGTCTGGGTTCCTATTAGTAGGAGCCATTGTGTTTCCCACTCACTGTGTAAGTTGCATCTGAATAATATAATAGATGACCAGTGACTGTGATGGCCACGGCCTGAGGCTAACAGGGGTGATAAATGGATCTTTGACCCCTAACAGGGGGTGAACCTAATGCTTGGCAGATGCGGAGTGCTGGACAGCCTCACTGACGCACACAAACTTTCACTGGCATTCAAACATATTTTACTCACAAACATATTAATTTAACACACACTCGCACACATGCACAAAATAATAAAAAAAAAAAACATCCTTCTGGAGGAGAAGGAGGTCAGGGATAGTGTGTGTATAGTGGGTGTAGTGTGTGTGTGGCAGGACCGCTGGCTGTCCTTGAATTGCCCTCTTCTATATTTGTAGATTCCCCATTATAAAATGTGTGTTCCCCCATGTATGTAATGTGTTTTTCTGTTTGGAATATGTTCCAAAGTATGGAACTGTGTCCTGTTGGTATCTCCCAGAGCAGGAGATGGTTATCTGTAACCCATCCCCATTCTCCTGCTTGGGACAAAGGGTTGTGTTGAACTGAATAGAGGCCCCCGCGGAGATCTGTGCTTCAAAAGCTGTGTGTTCCAATAAAGGATAGTCAGTGTTGTAACCTCCAGAGCTGTGTCTCGTGCAGTTACTGGGGGAAATGGGTGTCTTTGTATTTCAAATGGTTCCTGATCGGCTGTAGGAAGGCAATCAGCGGAGGTAACCGGTCAGGTTTGTACAGTGTGTGTATGGGAGTATAGTGTGTATAGAGGTATAGTAGGGGGCATAGTTTGTGTGTGTAGGGAGTGGGAAAGGGGTTTAATTAATTTCATTAAAATTTATATTCAATAATTATTAGACTTGTAATGGTGAAAAAAAATTAGGTTCAGCCGAACTACTTTTTTTTTAGAAACAGACTAATTAAGGCCATGTGGCAATTTGACTCGTCTGAATTTCATTAAAGAAAAAAGATTTGGAAACCATATCAGACAAACGGAAAGGGTGAGAAAAGGGGGCCAGACCATGAGTAGCTAACTCGAGCTTCGGCACATACAATGTCAGTGTGTTGACGCAGGTTACCGTGTCAATGCTCTGATACTAACTGATGGATAGTGATGTACCGAACGGTTCGCTGGCGAATAGTTCCTGGCGAACATAGCGTGTTCACGTTCGCCACGGCGGGCGAACATATGCACGGTTTGAACCGCCCCCTATTCGTCATCATTGAGTAAACTTTGACCCTGTGCCTCACAGTCAGCAGACACATTCCAGCCAATCAGCAGCAGACCCTCCCTTCCAGACCCTCCCACCTCCTGTACAGCATCCATTTTAGATTCATTCTGAAGCTGCATTCTTAGTGAGAGGAGGGAAAGTGTAGCTGCTGCTGATTTGATAGAGAAATGGATAGCTAGGCTAGTGTATTCAGTGTCCACTACAGTCCTGAAGGACTCATCTGATCTCTGCTGTAAGGACAGCACCCCAAAAAGCCCTTTTTAGGGATAGAACAGCAGTCTGCTTTTTTTCCCTGTGTAATCTAATTGCAGTTGCCTGCCTGCCAGCTTCTGTGTCAGGCTCACAGTGGATACTGTGCCCAGTTGCCCAGTGCCAACACTCATATCTGATGTCACAATAGCTTGAATTTAAAAAAAAAAAATTTCACTGTAATAGATTGAATAGCAGTTAGTTGTCTGCAAGCGTCTGTGTGTCAGGCCTAAAGCGTGTACTCTGCCAACCTCTGCCAGTGCACAGTGCCACTCATATCTGGTGTCACAATAGCGTGCATTTAAAAACAGAATTTTTTTTTTCACTGTTATAGATTGAATAGCAGTTAGTTGTCTTCAAGCGGGTGTGTCAGGCCTACAGCGTCTACTCTGCCAACCTTTGCCAGTGCACAGTGCCACTCATATCTGGTGTCACAATAGCGTGCATTTAAAAACAAAAAACTTGACTGTAATCTAATAGCAGTTAGTGTCCTTCAAGCGGGTGTCAGGCCTACAGCGTGTACTCTGCCAACCTCTGCCAGTGCACAGTGCCACTCATATCTGGTGTCACAATAGCTTGCATTTAAAAACAAAAAAGTTTTTGACTGTAATATAATAGCAGTCAGTGTCCTTCATAAGTGTGTGTCAGGCCTACAGCGTGTACTCTGCCAACCTCTGCCAGTGCACAGTGCCACTCATATCTGGTGTCACAATAGCATGCATTTTAAAAAAAACGTTTTTGACTGTAATCTAATAGCAGTCAGTGTCCTTCAAGCGGGTGTCAGGCCTACAGCGTGTACTCTGCCAACCTCTGCCAGTGCACAGTGCCACTCATATCTGGTGTCACAATAGCTTGCATTTAAAAACAAAAAAAGTTTTTGACTGTAATATAATAGCAGTCAGTGTCCTTCAAGCGGGTGTCAGGCCTACAGCGTGTACTCTGCCAACCTCTGCCAGTGCACAGTGCCACTCATATCTGGTGTCACAATAGCTTGCATTTTAAAACAAAAAAGTTTTTGACTGTAATATAATAGCAGTCAGTGTCCTTCATAAGTGTGTGTCAGGCCTACAGCGTGTACTCTGCCAACCTCTGCCAGTGCCAATCATATCTGGTGTCACAATAGCGTGCATTTAAAAACAAAAAAGTTTTTGACTGTAATATAATAGCAGTCAGTGTCCTTCATAAGTGTGTGTCAGGCCTACAGCGTGTATTCTGCCAGCCTCTGCCAGTGCACAGTGCCACTCATATCTTGTGTCACAATAGTGTGCATTTAAAAACAAAAAAGTTTTTGACTGTAATCTAAAAGCAGTCAGTGTCCTTCAAGCGGGTGTCAGGCCTACAGCATGTACTCTGCCAACCTCTGCCAGTGCACAGTGCCACTCATATCTGATGTCACAATAGCGAGCATTTAAAAACAAAAAAAGTTTTTGACTGTAATATAATAGCAGTCAGTGTCCTTCATAAGTGTGTGTCAGGCCTACAGCGTGTACTCTGCCAACCTCTGCCAGTGCACAGTGCCACTCATATCTGGTGTCACAATAGCTTGCATTTAAAAACAGAAAAAGTTTTTGACTGTAATATAATAACAGTCAGTGTCCTTCATAAGTGTGTGTCAGGCCTACAGCGTGTACTCTGCCAACCTCTGCCAGTGCACAGTGCCACTCATATCTCGTCTGGCGTCACAATAGCGTGCATTTAAAAACCCAAAAACTTTTTTCACTGTTATAGATTGAATAGCGTTAGTTGTCTTCAAGCGGGTGTCAGGCCTACAGCGTGTACTCTGTCAACCTCTGCCAGTGCACATTGCCACTCATATCTGGTGTCACAATAGCGTGCATTTAAAAAACCCAAAACTTTTTTCACTGTTATAGATTGAATAGCAGTTAGTTGTCTTCAAGCAGGTGTCAGGCCTACAGCGTGTACTCTGCCAACCTCTGCCAGTGCACAGTGCCACTCATATCTCGTCTGGTGTCACAATAGCGTGCATTTAAAAACCCAAAAACTTTTTTCACTGTTATAGATTGAATAGCGTTAGTTGTCTTCAAGCGGGTGTCAGGCCTACAGCGTGTACTCTGTCAACCTCTGCCAGTGCACATTGCCACTCATATCTGGTGTCACAATAGCGTGCATTTAAAAACCCCAAAACTTTTTTCACTGTTATAGATTGAATAGCAGTTAGTTGTCTTCAAGCAGGTGTCAGGCCTACAGCGTGTACTCTGCCAACCTCTGCCAGTGCACAGTGCCACTCATATCTCGTCTGGTGTCACAATAGCGTGCATTTAAAAACCCAAAAACTTTTTTCACTGTTATAGATTGAATAGCAGTTAGTTGTCTTCAAGCGGGTGTCAGGCCTACAGCGTGTACTCTGTCAACCTCTGCCAGTGCACATTGCCACTCATATCTGGTGTCACAATTGCGTGCATTTAAAACCAAAAAACCTTCAAGCAGGTGTCGGGCCTACAGCGTGTATACTGCCAACCTCTGCCAGTGCACATTGCCACACATATCAGGTGTCACAATAGCGTGCATTTAAAACCCAAAACTTTTTTCACTGTTATAGATTGAATAGCAGTTAGTTGTCTTCAAGCGTGTGTGTCAGGCCTACAGCGTGTACTCTGCCAACCTCTGCCAGTGCACAGTGCCACTCAAATCTGGTCTGGTGTCACAATAGCGTGCATTTAAAAACCCCAAACCTTTTTTCACTGTTATAGATTAAATAGCAGTTAGTTGTCTTCAAGCGGGTGTCAGGCCTACAGCGTGTACTCTTCCAACCTTTGCAAGTGCACATTGCCACTCATATCTGGTGTCACAATAGCGTGCATTTAAAAACCCAAAAACTTTTTTCACTGTTATAGATTGAATAGCAGTTAGTTGTCTGCAAGCGGGTGTCAGGCCTACAGCGTGTACTCTGCCAACGTCTGCCACTGCACAGTGCCATTCATATCTGGTCTCACAGTAGCTTGCACGCATAGTACCACTAATCCAAGAAAAAATTACAGGCATAGGCAGGCCACCCCGCAGGGGCCATCGTGGTCGTGGTGCTGTGATTCCCTTTAGCCCTAGAATAATGCCCAGTTTTCAGAGTCCACGTACCCTGAACTTGAAAAGTTCTGAGGACATAGTTGACTGGCTAACACAGGACACCCAATCTTCTACAGCTTCCACTCGGAACCTTGACGCACCATCCTCTTCCAGCTTAGCTTCGGGCACCTCTCAAGATACCACTCACCCGCCTGCCGCCACCAACAACACTAGCACCACAGCCGCTTCACTTGGTATGTCAGAGGAGTTATTTACACATCCGTTTGAAGAAATGAGTGATGCGCAACCATTATTGCCAGAGGATGTAGATAACAGGGATATGTCTCAGGCAGGCAGCATGACACACATGGACGTACGGTGTGATGATGATGATGTTGTACCCGCTGCTGCTTCCTTTGCTGAGTTGTCAGATACAAGTGAAGCGGTTGATGATAACGATGCGTCCATGGATGTCACGTGGGTGCCCGCTCGGCAAGAAGAACAACAGGGCGAAAGTTCAGATGGGGAGACAGAGAGGAGGAGGAGATGAGTTGGAAGCAGGGGGAGGTCGTCGCAAGGAGCTAGTGGCACAGTCAGACAGCATGCATCGGCACCCGGGGTTAGCCCGACAGCACGCCAATCAATGCATGCTGTGTCCACCACCAGATTGCCGTCATTGCAGAGCTCAGCAGTGTGGAATTTTTTTTGTGTGTCTGCCTCTGACAACAGCGATGCCATTTGCAATCTGTGCCAAAAGAAACTGAGTCGTGGGAAGTCCAACACCCACCTAGGTACAACTGCTTTGCGTAGGCACATGATCGCACATCACAAACGCCTATGGGATCAACACATGAGTACAAGCAGCACACAAACTCAAAGCCGCCATCCTCCTCCTGGTCCAGCATCTTCAGCCACATCAACCACTGCTGTCCTCCTTGCCCCCTCTCAACCATCCGCCACTCCATCTCTCGCCTTGAGCAGTTCCCGCTCATCTGCCCACAGTCAGGTGTCTGTCAAGGACATGTTTGAGCGTAAGAAGCCAATGTCAGAAAGTCACCCCCTTGCCCAGCGTCTGACAGCTGGCTTGTCTGAACTATTAGCCCGCCAGCTTTTACCATACAAGCTGGTGGAGTCTGAGGCGTTCAAAAAATGTGTAGCTTTTGGGACACCTCAGTGGAAGATACCCGGACGAAATTTCTTTTCACAAAAGGCAATCCCCAACCTGTACTCGATTGTGCAAAAGGAAGTAATGGCATGTCTAGCACACAGTGTTGGGGCAAGGGTCCATCTGACCACTGATACCTGGTCTGCAAAGCATGGTCAGGGCAGGTATATCACCTACACTGCGCATTGGGTAAACCTGCTGACGGCTGCCAAGCATGAAATGCGTGGTTCTGCAGAGGAGTTGGTGACACGGCCACGACTTGCAGGCAGGCCTGCTGCCACCTCCTCTACTCCTCCTACTCCATCCTCTTCCATAACCTCCTCGGCTGAGTCCTCTTCTGCTGCTGCGTCTTGCTCCATATCAACGGCACCCCCCCAGCTCCCCAGGTACTATTCCAACTGGAGATCGGCAAAGTGGTTTGTGACAACAGAACAAATTTGTTGGCGGCATTGAAGTTGGGCAAGTTGACCTGTGGCCTGAGCTATCCCAATTTGCGATAGAACTTCTGGCCTGCCCCGCTTCAAGTGTCCTGTCAGAAAGGACCTTCAGTGCAGCAGGAGGTATTGTCACTGAGAAGAGAAGTCGCCTAGGTCAAAAAATTCTAGATTACCTCACCTTTATTAAGATGAAAGAGGGATGGATCCCGAAGGGACTGGCAGTGGGCGATACCTTAAAGGCCTGATGAGATGAGCTGCCTTGGGCTAAAAATGGTCCACACGCTGCTGTATTTTAGCTCTGAATGCCGGTTGACTTGCGTGACTTATCCGCCACCAACTAGGGTTCAAGCCGCAATGTTTTAGGGCACTTTCTGCCTGGGAAACAAACATCAATTTTTCTGGACACAATACCTAATTTTTTTTTCGGGCCTCTGGTGCTGTACTGTGGCTTCAAAAACCAAACCAAAAAAAAGGCACATAACAGGGATTAAACTGATAGGAATAGTACTACTTAACACACCACTCCTACATTAGATTGCACGCGCAGTGCCCCAAATTTGAAGTAGGAGGACCGACCAAGCATCTTTTTCCATCTCCCGGTTCCTAAAATCGATGCCATATACACGTCCCCTGATAGGGCGCCAGCTCGTTATTCTCTGGGGCGCCAGCTCGTTATTCTATTTTTCACTTCACTAGGGACACTTTACTGCAATATGGGCACTTAGACCCACTCTTTGTCTTGCACAGTGTTATTCCTAGCCAGCATCTGTGATGGGAAATCATCTAAACGTTTAGATTGAGCTTTAGCTTAGAACACCCTTGAAGGAGATTAGGGCTAGTTTAGAGGATTCTTCTTAGACCTCACTGAGTCTTTATAGCCCTTCTACCTATCCAGCATTTCTGGAAACTAGCTAAGAGAAAGGGTGGCTGTGTGTCTGTGATACATGTAACTTTATATCACCTTATTGACACTTTTTATGACAGCATCACTCCGGTCTCCATACTCTCTGCCTATACCCATCTATTTAGAGGGAATTTCCTTGCCCCTTGCAATATTATATAATAGGTAATAGTATTACCATTACTACACAATTAGCCACTATAGGGGAATGAGTATAGTATCCCTTTGTTATTTATAAATGATACAATAAAGACTTTTGTCCATTACTCAATTTACTTTAACAAAGGTATTAGGAAGCATTACTCTGCTTTCCCTTTCTCCCTCTATTATACACCTATGCTCACTAGGATTTGTGGGTATCACTTTATTATAGTTGTCTAACCTTTTCCTATGCCAGTTTTAGATCTCCTTCTTGGGAGATTTTTTCTTTTTTCAGTTTATTAGCATACCTGGGTACAAGCCCTCGGTGGGGCTGGCACCACCACCTGACCACATTTCCTCGTTTCTTCCACTCATACCGCTTTTTCCATCTTTGAAAAGGTTTGGCGAAACAAGGAAATAGTCCTCTACTAAAAACAGGGATTAAACTGATAAGAATAGTACTACTTAACACACCTTATAATAACGCAGAGAGAGGCAACGCAGAGAGAGGAGTCTGAAGAAGAGGAGTCAGAGGAGGAAGGTGGCTTTGAGGAGGTGGAAGACCAAACACAGCAGGCGTCCCAGGGGGCTTGTTGTCACCTTTCGGGGACCCTTAGTGTTGTACGTGGCTGGGCGGAGGAAGAGACCTTCATTGACATCAGTGAGGACAAGGAACGGGACATGGCTAGCTTGGTATCCAACCTTATGCAAATGGGGAGTTTGCGGCTGTGCAAATGGACTGTTTGCAGTTGTTTGCGGTGCGTTAAACGGGGAGTTTGGTCTGTCACTGTGAAGCGGGCGTAACCCTTACACTACCTGATCGATACAACATCATACAGTAGGTCCCCGCCCTCATTATTTTTATGGCCCCCACCCACCACTCATGGGTGGGGGCGGGCGGGAGGACAGTAGGTCCCCCCTATTGTGATTTATGGCCCCCACCCACCGCACAGGGGTGGGAGCCGGGGGGGGAGGACAGTAGGCCCCCCCCCCCCTTATCCTTATTTACTGAATATTCCCCTGTATAACAGTGTTTGGCATTTAGTGAATATTCCCTATTCTGCTCTGTGTCAGTGTGTATCAGGGTCTCTGAGGACAGGTGTCAATCCATATCTGCCAAGTGACCCTATGTAGGAGGAACAGTCCCTATTCTGCTCTGTGTCAGTGTGTATCAGGGTCCCTGAGGACAGGTGTCAATCCATATCTGCCAAGTAATCCTATGTAGGGGGAACAGTCCCTATTCTGCTCTGTGTCAGTGTGTATCATGGTTGCTGAGGACAGGTGTCAATACATATCTGCCAAGTGACCCTATGTAGGGGGAACAGTCTCTCTGTTCTGCTCTGTGTCAGTGTGTATCAGGGTCCCTGAGGACAGGTGTCAATCCATATCTGCCAAGTGACCATACGTAGGGGGAACAGTCCCTATTCTGCTCTGTGTCAGTGTGTATCAGGGTCTCTGAGGACAGGTGTCAATTCATATGTCAAGGTGTCAATATGTCATATGTCAGGTGTCAATCCATATCCATTGTGATTTAGGAATGTTAGGTGATTTATGCCCTTTATGGATTAAAACCAGACTGCATCAACTGTGTAATTTTCCATGGGAGTTTTGCCATGGATCCCCCTCCGGCATGCCACAGTCCAGGTGTTAGTCCCCTTGAAACAACTTTTCCATCACTATTGTGGCCAGAAAGAGTCCCTGTGGGTTTTCAAATTCGCCTGCCCATTGAAGTCTATGGCGGTTCGCCTGGTTCGCCGGTTCGCGAACATTTGCGGAAGTTCGCGTTCGCCGTTCGCGAACCGAAAATGTTATGTTCGCGACATCACTACTGATGGAGCTGGTTATAGATACTAATAGTAGGCACCTCGAGGAAGTGCAGACTAGAAGCCAGAGGCTGCCCAGCATTAGGTTTACAGGCCTGTTAAGGGCCAGAGATCTGTTTATCGTTTATCGTTGCCTCAGTCCATGGCCACCACAATCAATGGTCATCTGTCTTGTTTGCCCAGTGTTTAATGAAGTGATTTTGATGCATACGTCATGCCCCTACAGTCTCAGTGCCCAATTCTCTGTCATTTAGGATTTAAATCACTTTGTTTATGCACTCTAGCCACACCTCAACTGGCTGAGATTCACATAACCTCCCAATCCTTCCTCTAAATAAATACCTAATTTTTTAGCAGTGTGTTTCATTTAGAATTTTGTATCTTGTGCTCTGTTTATTGCCTGCTGGAGCCTGCAGGAGACTCGTGTTTTATGAAAGATCATTTCACAGAGTGAGATATAAGAACTTTCAAAGTATACCCATTGTGCTGCAACATCTGACTGAAAATTAAACAATTTTTCATGTTCGCTGTGTGAGTCACAGTCACATGAGGTGTGGCTAGATCTCTATAAACAATAGTGATTTTATGGAGAGAATTGAGCAGTTGCCATTGCCGTTAAAGGGACACTCCATATCACAAAACCCCTTCAGCTTGCTGAAGAGATTTAGGGGTTAACAGGAAGTTCGGTCTTTGTCAAAATGCAAAGATTTTGAAAGAAATTGTCACTTTCATAAATAGGTTTAGGAATGACTAAAATACGACTAAAACTTAAATTACATTTTAGTCAAAATACTATGACAAACTAAATTGAAAATTTTCACCAAAATTAACACTGCACAATAGTGCTGTGAAAGGGGCAAAAGAGACACACCGGGACTTGGGAGAGAGACACCTAGATGGGCTGGGAGGACACAAAGGGACTGGGGAAGGTGCAAAAGTGGCTTCCACTAAACCAATTAGATTATAGATGTGTCGACTAAAATCTACTGGAGATTTAGTTGACTAAAACTAGACTAAAACTAAAACAATTCAGATTACTAAAATACGACTAAAACTAAAATGTCTTTTTAGTCAAAAGACTATGACTAAAACTAAATAGAAATTTACCGCCAAAATTAACACTGCTGTCAAGCTGATCTCCAGGAGACTTCCTGATTCTCCCCTCTTTATAATTCTTTATTTTGGTTGTGCATAGAAGAACATATATTTTCGCACAGCCACAACAGCTTGTGCTTCTGAAGGATAAGACATTCAATAACATTCAATAACATTTGCATGGCCTGTCATGTCTTTTGGTCGCGTTATGCTGAGTTGTCCCTCTAGCTAAGAGTATGTGCCCAGCGTAGTCGTAAGAGCCTGTCTTCACTGTTATGTATCTGGCTAGGTATGGCCTAGGTGGGATGTGAGGTATACTTCGGCGTGCATGCCTATAGGCCTGTGCCTGTTCGTTGGGTGTGGATTCTCCCCTCTTTAATAGTCTTTCAAGCTGAAGTTAGAGCTACCATACGAATGGGTATGGCTTCCTATAAGAAGCAGCCCATTGGCCCGTGACAGCCCATTACCACAAATCGTACCCCTTATATTAGCAAAATGTTTGTAATTAATATAATTGCTGCTATTTCAAATGTATATGTTTTTCTCTGTCCCATCTTCAATTTTTCTCCACCCTAGGCTCTCCCTGGTTTTCCTCTGTCCCAGGCTCTCTCTGCTTCTTAAAGCTCCTCCTGCTTCTCCTCTGTAGTAAATACAGTGCAGATACACAGAAATACACACTGACATACATGCTAATATACAGATACACACACTGACACACATGCATATACAAAGACACAAACACTGCCACACATACAGATACACACATGGACACACATACTGATGTACAGACACATAGATACAATGATACACATAGGCACACAGATATACAGATACATACACTGACACACATACAGATACATATACACAGACAAACAAGAAAACACATACAGATACACAGATACAAACACTGACACACATGCAGATGCACAGACACACAGACACAAACACTGACACAGATGCAGATACACAAACACACAGAAGCAAACGGACACACATCTAGATACACAGATACATAGAAACAAACACTGACACACATGCAAATACACAGATACATGGATGCAAACACTGCCACACATGCAGATGCAAAGACACACAGATACAAACACTGACACATATGCAGATGCACAGAAACACAGATTAAAACACTGCCACACATCCAGATGCACAGACACAAACACTGACACACGTCAATCCACCTCCTTCCCCCACTTGTGGGTGGGTCTGTGTTAGCTGGGAGGAAGTGACCAGCTCTCACTTCCTCCCAGAACTCCTTTCCTTGCAGAAAAGAAGGGGCTAGTTGTTAATGTGCCACAGTGCACGACCAGGCCCCTTAAGACACATGTCTATAGGGTGACCACCTGATGGGCCCCTTCAGCCTGCAGCTCCCAACATGTGGTTTGGCTGCACCAGCACTGTTAGTAGAACTGAAATAACAAACACACGGACACCCGTGAACAAATGTGAAAATATGTAAAATATATAAATACACAAAAAACTTAACTTATAGGCACACGACTTCCCAAGGTTATCTCCCAGCTGATAACCATATAACAAGGTATGTATGATAGATAGGATATTTTGGGATTCTGTAAGTGTACCTATAATAGAGGACAAAACATAGTGCAAATATTGCTTTAAAATTAAAATGAAGCTTCCAATGATTAGAATGCACTCACATATTCCAGGACAAATAAAGCGTGTTATAGGTGCCTCCCCTTGGTGGAAGAAAAAGGGGGGTATGTTCCTTTAAAAGCTCCCTCCTCGAGTGATAGCCAATGGGGTATCCGGGTCAGCTAGGAGATTCACAGACAGCAGACCAAAACGGAGTACTTAAATGGCAATTTATTCACTTGTAGAAAGGTATATGATAAAAATCATAAAAACAAATTAAGATAACGATGCTGGTCCTACGCGTTTCGTCCTTGTGCTAAAGGACTTCCTCAGGGACCTCTTTCAATGATCAATAATCAGACAGGTACATAAAATCACAGCAGCATCCTAAACATACTAACAATGAAACATCTTATATAGGGCTAGTCCCTTAGAGTCATTGGTGGAATAGTGGGTGTCTTCAAATCCTGCAGTTCTAATTCGTCAGGGTATTCTCCTTCAGGTGTATTCACTTTGCCGAGATGAAGAAAGCCGGGTCCGTTTCCCTTGTCGGCTACTTCCGCATTCGTCATCTGTGACGCGTGCGTCACGTGTGTCATCACGTGATCCTCATGCGTTCCATGCTCGGACCAAAAAAATGGCTGTGCGTTCCACAGCATAGAAAGCAGCCTAAGGGAGAGTTTTTCTTATACCAGATATTTATATATACGTAGCTGCAAGATAGAAGACTGTTAGAAACCATCTTTTCATCTAAAGTATATAAAAAAGGGTAATGATGTGTCCTCTATATAAATAAAAAAACGAATAATCAGTTTTAAGACATAATGATAAATGAATGAAAGACACAACTTCCTATCTAAGTTGGTCATTCATAGTGAGTGTTTGTGACTTTGCTGAAATAATAAAACATAATAAAATATAATAATAGTGATAATAATAAATAATGATTAAGAGATACTCATACTCATAACCATATTTTAACAAACCATTAAAGTGACATACAAAACATATCAATTGCAAAATCGTCTTGTGTAAAGTGACATGAATATTTATTTATATATTCAATTACAAATCCATATTGTATTAAAGTGACATAGCTAATACCATATTTAGTAACATGACTGATTGAACACTCGATATTTGTTCAATCCTAAACAGTGACAAAATTTTTAGTTACAACCCTCCTTAACCTCTAAATAGGTGTTTCTATTAATGAGTATTTAATTTTAATGTTAATATGTGATATATGGTGTGTTTTTCCCAGGCACAACAACTTCACAATTCATTAATTCAAAAAACAGACAATATCCATATCCACGTTTAAACCCCTTGGTGTAAGGGAACGTAATCTATGGATCCAATAAGATTCTCTCTGGGCCAACCTCTTTTCTTTGTTGCCCCCTCTCCAATGTGGTTGTATCTGTTCGATCCCTATACAATGTAATCCCTTTAAACTAAATAAAGGACAACCATTGCAATGGAGGGGAACTGAATGTGTGTCCAGTTTCCTCTTTATATTGTTTATATGTTCCAGAAATCTTATTTTCAAACATCTTTTTGTACGGCCAATGTATTGGCTACCGCATGGGCACTGAAGGAGATACACCACACAGGTCGAGCGGCAGCCAATCTCTGATTTAATAGAAAACTGTTCCCCTGTCACAAAGCTACTACATTTTGTTACCTTCTCCGTATTCACTTGTGAACAGGCTTTACAGCTTTTGCAACCCCTAAAGCCCTTTGGCCCTTTTATGTTATTTTTGAAACCATTTTTCAGAGCATAGCTAGGGGCCAATAGGTTTTTAAGGTTCTGTTTCTTTCTATAAATGATTTTTGGCCTTTTAGAAAGATGCTCCCCCAGGATGGGATCCTCCAACAAAATTGGCCAATATTTATGTAGACTCCTTTTGATTTTTGGATGGTCTACATTATATTGAGTAAAAAAAGCCTGTTTGAAATCTTCCTCTTTTTTCTTTCTACTGGGGCCGTCCACTAAGAGTTCATTTCTGTTTCTTTTCGACATCATATGAATTTCTCTATTTATCTGTTTTTGGTTATAACCCTTCTTAACCAACTTGTCAGCAATATGTTGAGCCTGTATCTGGAAGTCTCCAGTATGTGAGCAATTCCTTCTTACTCGGGTAAGTTGTCCCTTTGTGATGCCCTTCAACCAAGGCTGATGGTGACAGCTGCGTCTATGGACGTAGCTGTTACCATCGGTGGGTTTGAAGAAGCATTTAGATTTTATCTCATTTCCCTCACAGAACAAAGTCAAGTCCAGGAAATTGATTTCTTGACAATTCCACACTGGGGAAAGTTTCAAATTATATTCATTCTGGTTGAGGTGGTTAACAAAAGTCATGAATTCAGAATCCGTTCCCCTCCAAATGATAATGACGTCATCAATATATCGCCGCCATAGGACCAGGTTCGCTACCCATCCATGCCCCCAACGTACGCAGAGGTCCTCCCATCTGCGCATGTATATGTTGGCATAACTGGGGGCGAACCTGGTACCCATGGCGGTTCCCACTAGTTGCAAATAAAAGGACTGATCAAAAAGAAAATAATTATGTTCCAAAATAAATTGGACGCCCCACAAAATGAAAGATCTAAGGCCTCGGGAGATAGTGTCGTCCTGGTCCAGGAAAAAGGCCACTGCTTCTAAACCAAGATTATGGCTGATAACTGTGTACAGTGAGGTCACATCTAGTGTGGCCCAACTGAAATTTTCTTGCCATTCTATACTTTCAATTTCCTGTAAAAAGGATTTCGTATCCTTTGTGTATGACCATGCCATTTGGGCATATTTTTGCAAATAGGAATCAAGGAAGGCTGACAGGTTGGCTGTGATTGATTCGATACCACTTATTATTGGGCGCCCTGGGGGACATGTTAAGTTTTTTGTGGATCTTTGGGATGAAATAAAAAATGGGAATAACTGGATGAGGGTTCCAAAGAAAATCAAAATTTCTTTTTGTGATGATATTTTCATTTTTGGCCTCCTCTAAAAGGGTTTTTAGTTCCATGTTAAATATTTGGGAAGGGTCCTTTTTGAGTTTTTGGTAAGTTTTGCCATCAGCTAGAATGTTAAAAGCTTCTTGGCGGTAATAGTGATCTGACATGATGACTATTGCTCCCCCTTTATCTGCCTCTTTTATTACAATGTTCTCCCTTGAGGTGAGATCTTTTAATGCTGCTTGCTCCCCCTTGGTTAAATTTTGTACTTGGTTTCCTCCTTTTCTTTTTCTCTTACCTATCCATTTTTCAAAATCTTTTTCTACCAGATTTTCAAAGGTCTCAAGATGTGACCCTTTGCTCTGTACAGGGAAAAATTTGGATTTAGGTTTAAACTTATTCTGTACATCCTTTAATTCACCATCATTCTTATTTACAATTGGATAGGGGTGTTTTAAAAAATGTCTTGTCACTGTCATAGATCTAATAAACTTTTTGAGGTCTATATACAATTGAAAGTCATCTGCCTCTTGATTGGGGGCAAATTTCATTCCCTTCTCTAAGAGCTGCATTTCCTGTTCTGTCAGATTAACTCCAGATAGATTGACAACCCCTCTCTTTAGTTCATCCTCTGATAATTCTAATCTCTCCCTAGATTCCTCTCCTGTTCCTCTGCTCTTTTTCTTTTTGGTGGGGATTCTCTGTATAGATGGGAGAAGCGGTTGGGATGCTCCCACCGTTTCTCTCGGGGCTGAAAATAGTTGGTAATAACTTTCTCTTTTGGGGCTCTTGATCTTTCCTGAAAATTTTCAGTTTCCCTGGTCTCTAAAGGATTCCCCTTTCTCTTTTCATCTTTATTCCTTACCACCTGTGCATAAGTCCCAGGGAGGTGGTCGCTATTATGTGGAGGTTGGATAGCTCCACTGGCAAAATCAATGTTTTGTCTATCCATCCTACCCTTGAACGATGTTTCCCCTCTTTCTTGATTCCTATGTGCAATGTCCCTTGTCCTTTCTGGGGAACCTTTATCAAAGGTCTGTGGGAACCTATTTCGAACTGGAGTGATGTCCCTAGTCCCAAAAGAACGAGATCCCCGTCTGGACCTATATTGAGATTGATCTCAATCTCAATATAGGTCCAGACGGGGATCTCGTTCTTTTGGGACTAGGGACATCACTCCAGTTCGAAATAGGTTCCCACAGACCTTTGATAAAGGTTCCCCAGAAAGGACAAGGGACATTGCACATAGGAATCAAGAAAGAGGGGAAACATCGTTCAAGGGTAGGATGGATAGACAAAACATTGATTTTGCCAGTGGAGCTATCCAACCTCCACATAATAGCGACCACCTCCCTGGGACTTATGCACAGGTGGTAAGGAATAAAGATGAAAAGAGAAAGGGGAATCCTTTAGAGACCAGGGAAACTGAAAATTTTCAGGAAAGATCAAGAGCCCCAAAAGAGAAAGTTATTACCAACTATTTTCAGCCCCGAGAGAAACGGTGGGAGCATCCCAACCGCTTCTCCCATCTATACAGAGAATCCCCACCAAAAAGAAAAAGAGCAGAGGAACAGGAGAGGAATCTAGGGAGAGATTAGAATTATCAGAGGATGAACTAAAGAGAGGGGTTGTCAATCTATCTGGAGTTAATCTGACAGAACAGGAAATGCAGCTCTTAGAGAAGGGAATGAAATTTGCCCCCAATCAAGAGGCAGATGACTTTCAATTGTATATAGACCTCAAAAAGTTTATTAGATCTATGACAGTGACAAGACATTTTTTAAAACACCCCTATCCAATTGTAAATAAGAATGATGGTGAATTAAAGGATGTACAGAATAAGTTTAAACCTAAATCCAAATTTTTCCCTGTACAGAGCAAAGGGTCACATCTTGAGACCTTTGAAAATCTGGTAGAAAAAGATTTTGAAAAATGGATAGGTAAGAGAAAAAGAAAAGGAGGAAACCAAGTACAAAATTTAACCAAGGGGGAGCAAGCAGCATTAAACGATCTCACCTCAAGGGAGAACATTGTAATAAAAGAGGCAGATAAAGGGGGAGCAATAGTCATCATGTCAGATCACTATTACCGCCAAGAAGCTTTTAACATTCTAGCTGATGGCAAAACTTACCAAAAACTCAAAAAGGACCCTTCCCAAATATTTAACATGGAACTAAAAACCCTTTTAGAGGAGGCCAAAAATGAAAATATCATCACAAAAAGAAATTTTGATTTTCTTTGGAACCCTCATCCAGTTATTCCCATTTTTTATTTCATCCCAAAGATCCACAAAAACTTAACATGTCCCCCAGGGCGCCCAATAATAAGTGGTATCGAATCAATCACAGCCAACCTGTCAGCCTTCCTTGATTCCTATTTGCAAAAATATGCCCAAATGGCATGGTCATACACAAAGGATACGAAATCCTTTTTACAGGAAATTGAAAGTATAGAATGGCAAGAAAATTTCAGTTGGGCCACACTAGATGTGACCTCACTGTACACAGTTATCAGCCATAATCTTGGTTTAGAAGCAGTGGCCTTTTTCCTGGACCAGGACGACACTATCTCCCGAGGCCTTAGATCTTTCATTTTGTGGGGCGTCCAATTTATTTTGGAACATAATTATTTTCTTTTTGATCAGTCCTTTTATTTGCAACTAGTGGGAACCGCCATGGGTACCAGGTTCGCCCCCAGTTATGCCAACATATACATGCGCAGATGGGAGGACCTCTGCGTACGTTGGGGGCATGGCTGGGT
Organism: Pelobates fuscus; assembly: GCF_036172605.1. Taxonomy (NCBI): domain Eukaryota; kingdom Metazoa; phylum Chordata; class Amphibia; order Anura; family Pelobatidae; genus Pelobates; species Pelobates fuscus. The sequence continues at coordinate 102,784,311 of NC_086320.1, forward strand.
AGCGAACCTGGTCCTATGGCGGCGATATATTGATGACGTCATTATCATTTGGAGGGGAACGGATTCTGAATTCATGACTTTTGTTAACCACCTCAACCAGAATGAATATAATTTGAAACTTTCCCCAGTGTGGAATTGTCAAGAAATCAATTTCCTGGACTTGACTTTGTTCTGTGAGGGAAATGAGATAAAATCTAAATGCTTCTTCAAACCCACCGATGGTAACAGCTACGTCCATAGACGCAGCTGTCACCATCAGCCTTGGTTGAAGGGCATCACAAAGGGACAACTTACCCGAGTAAGAAGGAATTGCTCACATACTGGAGACTTCCAGATACAGGCTCAACATATTGCTGACAAGTTGGTTAAGAAGGGTTATAACCAAAAACAGATAAATAGAGAAATTCATATGATGTCGAAAAGAAACAGAAATGAACTCTTAGTGGACGGCCCCAGTATAAAGAAAAAAGAGGAAGATTTCAAACAGGCTTTTTTTACTCAATATAATGTAGACCATCCAAAAATCAAAAGGAATCTACATAAATATTGGCCAATTTTGTTGGAGGATCCCATCCTGGGGGAGCATCTTTCTAAAAGGCCAAAAATCATTTATAGAAAGAAACAGAACCTTAAAAACCTATTGGCCCCTAGCTATGCTCTGAAAAATGGTTTCAAAAATAACATAAAAGGGCCAAAGGGCTTTAGGGGTTGCAAAAGCTGTAAAGCCTGTTCACAAGTGAATACGGAGAAGGTAACAAAATTTAGTAGCTTTGTGACAGGGGAACAGTTTTCTATTAAATCAGAGATTGGCTGCCGCTCGACCTGTGTGGTGTATCTCCTTCAGTGCCCATGCGGTAGCCAATACATTGGCCGTACAAAAAGATGTTTGAAAATAAGATTTCTGGAACATATAAACAATATAAAGAGGAAACTGGACACACATTCAGTTCCCCTCCATTGTAATGGTTGTCCTTTATTTAGTTTAAAGGGATTACGTTGTATAGGGATCGAACAGATACAACCACATTGGAGAGGGGGCAACAAAGAAAAGAGGTTGGCCCAGAGAGAATCTTATTGGATCCATAGATTACGTTCCCTTACACCAAGGGGTTTAAACGTGGATATGGATATTGTCTGTTTTTTGAATTAATGAATTGTGAAGTTGTTGTGCCTGGGAAAAACACACCATATATCACATATTAACATTAAAATTAAATACTCATTAATAGAAACACCTATTTAGAGGTTAAGGAGGGTTGTAACTAAAAATTTTGTCACTGTTTAGGATTGAACAAATATCGAGTGTTCAATCAGTCATGTTACTAAATATGGTATTAGCTATGTCACTTTAATACAATATGGATTTGTAATTGAATATATAAATAAATATTCATGTCACTTTACACAAGACGATTTTGCAATTGATATGTTTTGTATGTCACTTTAATGGTTTGTTAAAATATGGTTATGAGTATGAGTATCTCTTAATCATTATTTATTATTATCACTATTATTATATTTTATTATGTTTTATTATTTCAGCAAAGTCACAAACACTCACTATGAATGACCAACTTAGATAGGAAGTTGTGTCTTTCATTCATTTATCATTATGTCTTAAAACTGATTATTCGTTTTTTTATTTATATAGAGGACACATCATTACCCTTTTTTATATACTTTAGATGAAAAGATGGTTTCTAACAGTCTTCTATCTTGCAGCTACGTATATATAAATATCTGGTATAAGAAAAACTCTCCCTTAGGCTGCTTTCTATGCTGTGGAACGCACAGCCATTTTTTTGGTCCGAGCATGGAACGCATGAGGATCACGTGATGACACACGTGACGCACGCGTCACAGATGACGAATGCGGAAGTAGCCGACAAGGGAAACGGACCCGGCTTTCTTCATCTCGGCAAAGTGAATACACCTGAAGGAGAATACCCTGACGAATTAGAACTGCAGGATTTGAAGACACCCACTATTCCACCAATGACTCTAAGGGACTAGCCCTATATAAGATGTTTCATTGTTAGTATGTTTAGGATGCTGCTGTGATTTTATGTACCTGTCTGATTATTGATCATTGAAAGAGGTCCCTGAGGAAGTCCTTTAGCACAAGGACGAAACGCGTAGGACCAGCATCGTTATCTTAATTTGTTTTTATGATTTTTATCATATACCTTTCTACAAGTGAATAAATTGCCATTTAAGTACTCCGTTTTGGTCTGCTGTCTGTGAATCTCCTAGCTGACCCGGATACCCCATTGGCTATCACTCGAGGAGGGAGCTGTTAGTAGAATTGCCTTTACCAAAATTTTTCACTTACCCCTGGGCGAACTAGATTGTACCTGTGGGGGTAAAGTACCACAGGGTTGGAACCATTGGTCGAGGGTTAAAGGAACACTCCTAGTTAAAACCAACTGTCAGTTTCCAAGGGTAAAGTGTTCCTTTAAGCATATTTATGCAGGGCCAGCGCATCCTATAGGCCAACTAGGCGGTCGCCTAGGGCGCTACAAAAAGGGGGGCGCCGGCACAAGCTTTACTGCTCTGTTTGTTTGGCCGCCCCTCTATCTTGGAGAAATAATACAAATCATGCTGCCATGTTACCAGCCACTAGGGAGCACTTGCATGTCTGCAGACTAGCGCCCGGTGCACTGGTCTGGAGGCATCCACTTCACAAGCACTCCAATTACCGTAACAGCGCGAGGGCGCATTAATTTCTTACTCCTGCCCCTTGCTCTGTACGTGGGGACCAGTGGGCGGGAACGTAGCAGGGCGCAGACAGAGAGAAGTTGGCCAGGCGCGGGAAGCTGCCAGGAACACATGAAAAGCAGTCAAATATGAAGAAAAGTAAGTGGGTCAATGGGACATCACAATGTGCATTTGTGAAGAATGTGTGTTTGTGTATGTCAGTCTGTATGGGTCAGTGTGTGTCTGTATGGGTCAGTGTGTGTCTGTATGGGTCAGTGTGTTTCTGTATGGGTCAGTGTGTGTCTGTATGGGTCAGTGTGATTCTGTATGGGTCAGTGTGTGTCTGTATGGGTCAGTGTGTGTCTGTATGGGTCAGTGTGTGTCTGTATGGGTCAGTGTGTTTCTGTATGGGTCAGTGTGTGTCTGTATGGGTCAGTGTGTGTCTGTATGGGTCAGTGTGTTTCTGTATGGGTCAGTGTGTGTCTGTATGGGTCAGTGTGTGTCTGTATGGGTCAGTGTGTGTCTGTACGGGTCAGTGTGTGTCTGTACGGGTCAGTGTGTGTCTGTACGGGTCAGTGTGTGTCTGTACGGGTCAGTGTGTGTCTGTATGGGTCAGTGTGTGTCTGTATGGGTCAGTGTGTGTCTGTACGGGTCAGTGTGTGTCTGTACGGGTCAGTGTGTTTCTGTACGGGTCAGTGTGTTTCTGTACGGGTCAGTGTGTTTCTGTACGGGTCAGTGTGTGTCTGTACGGGTCAGTGTGTGTCTGTACGGGTCAGTGTGTTTCTGTATGGGTCAGTGTGTGTCTGTATGGGTCAGTGTGTTTCTGTATGGGTCAGTGTGTGTCTGTATGGGTCAGTGTGTGTCTGTATGGGTCAGTGTGTTTCTGTATGGGTCAGTGTGTGTCTGTATGGGTCAGTGTGTTTCTGTATGGGTCAGTGTGTTTCTGTATGGGTCAGTGTGTGTCTGTATGGGTCAGTGTGTGTCTGTATGGGTCAGTGTGTTTCTGTATGGGTCAGTGTGTGTCTGTATGGGTCAGTGTGTGTCTGTATGGGTCAGTGATTGCCTGTAGGGTTCAGTGTTTGTCTGCATGAGTCAGTGTGTCTGTATGTGTGTCTGCATGGGTCAGTGTGTGTGTGCGCGCCAGTATGCATTCATCAGTGTGTGCGTGTGCGTCAGTCTGCATGGGGGCAACATTTTTCTTTTTTGCCTAGGGTGGCAAAAATCCTTGCACCGGCCCTGTATTTATGCCTAGAGCAGACAAATTGGGATAATTTACTCTGATGTTGTGTTCTGCAAAGTATAACTGTGTGTTCAGAAATGTAGTGCAACGTTTTCACCAATGGAGTATGCCTGCTGGATCCATTGATTTCCATGGTGATTGCCCCTTTTAAAAGTTCACCGTCATAAATTTCACTCAGTTTCCCATCAACTAGTATCAGAAGCAATGTGTATCTCTGGCAGCCAACCACAGTGTGCTGTTACGTCCTTCCGCCTTTATATCCCTGCTGTGATTGGACTAGTCAGTGTTCACAGGATAACAATTGGTTGCGAGCAGATTGTGTGCAGGGTTGATGCCAACCCGGGAAATGTTTCTGTTCCACACCGAGTAACAATGTATCAGCTGTGAATACATACAGACACCTGGCGGCCCGGGCTGAGTGGAACTTACAGTTCTAGCTGTCACATTGTAACAGAATGCTGATTATAAAAGCCAGATCAGTTTGTAGTCCATGGGGAGGGATATAGAACTCTAACTCCCACTAGGCGTTGCCAACATTAAGGCTGCAAATGTGAGCGTTGTAGCTACACAAGCAGGGGTGAGGTGCACATTCCGGCCACTCCTGTCACAGAAAGTATGCACACACTGAATGACAGGGAACAAATCACTGCCTGCAGAATGTGGGTATATTACTGTCTGCCTCTAATTCACTATTCGGTAATATATAGCCAGTTACTGGGGTGGCCACGCAGATGGTGATGGGGGTTGCCAAGTGTTCTCACTGGGTGTTTGTGCTTCTCACCCAAGTACTCAGTCACAGGATTTCCATTTGCGGAAGTACACCGCCCTTCATAGCAACACCGTGTAACACACTGCCTGCATGCAAACTGGTGGGATCTGCTCAGCCAGGCAGGGGTTATGAAGCCACCGGGCACCAGCTTGCACTAGGCACCTCAGTCCTGAGAGCATGGCTCTCCCTGCCAACTGGGTGATAAAGATGGTGATGGCTGGGGACTCCAACGTCGGGAAAACATGCATTCTCACCAGATACACTGATAATACCATCCCTTCCTATATCTCTACTGTGGGTGAGTGGTCATCCTGTAACACAGTCTAGGGTCTTACTATGAATTATCATTTGATGGTCAGCTTTTTGCACATCATTAGCTACATTGTGCTGCCTGGATCCAAGAATGAAATTCTGCCCCCCCAAAAGAAACATACATGCTTCTGCAATTGTAGTGTCTCTATGTTGGTGTGCTGGAGATGACGTGTATGTCTGTGTGTGTGCTGGGGATGTAGTATATGTCTGTGTGTGCTGGGGATGTTGCGTGTTTGCTGGGGATGTAGCTCTGTCGGTGTATATGCATGTGTGTCAGTGTTTGTATCTGTGTGTCTGTATCTGTATGTGTGTCAGTGATTGTATCTGTTTGTCTATGTATCTGCATGTGTAGCAGTGTTTATGTGTCTGTATATCTACATGTGTATCAGTGTGTCTGTGCAACTGTATGTGTGTCAGTATATGTATCAAAAACTGACACACATGCAGATGTACAGACACACTTATACGCCTGCTGATACACAGACATACACACAGACACATACAGACACTGACACATACAGATACACACACTACCACACATGCATATACACAGACATACAGACACACACACACACACTTTACACATACAGTATACACAAACTACATACTACATACATAGACACACACACACACTACACATACACAGATACACACATAGAAACACACACTACAAACATTACACACATACAAACACACAGATATCCACATTACATACAGATACACACTACACAGATACACACTACACACATATACACAAACTACACATGCACAGATACACACATTACACTCATACAAACATATACTCACGCTACCCATACACAAATACACACATACAGACACACGCACACAGATACATACACTACACACATACAACACAGATACCCACACTACATACAGATACACACACTACACATACACACACACAGATACCCACACTACATAGAGATACACACACATTACACACAAACACATTTAAAAAAATCAAGCCACCCAGCAGGTTCTTACCTTCTGCTGGCTGTGGCTGGTGGGAGTGGGGGGCCTGGTCCTCACGGCTTTCTCCTTCTCCTCCTGCACAGCTGTGTGAGTGAGCTGGGAGGAAGTGATACGCTGTCACTTCAACCCAGCTCTCTGTGCAGGATAGAAGGGGCCCGGTTGCGCTGTTAAAGCTCCATCATGCATAAGTTCATTGGGTGGCCCTAAGGACATGGGCCACCCGATGGACCCTCACAGAGGTTCCCAACGTGGTCTATGCAAGGCCGGCCCTGGCTATAGCCAAAACAAGAGTGGAAAATGTTGGCTGGCATGCTTCAAGTGTCACTACATTTTTGTACCTCAACTGTTCAAATTGTGAATAATTTGCTAATATTGGGTGTGTCTAAATAATTTTGATGGTTCTACTTTTATTGTAATCTATATTGTTATTTGTAGTTCAATTCTTTTTTTCATACCTTCCAACAAACCTAGTTTCAGCAAATGAGTCCCTATTTGGGGCTACTGTTCCTCCCTTATCAGTGATGTACTTGCCCCTTTATTGGTTGCTATGGTGTATATTTTTCCAGTGGGTTGGAGTTATAAAAAGGCAAATCTGCCGAATCAATTTGCTGTAAAAGGACACTATAGGCAGCCAGACTACTTCATCTCATTCAAGTGTTCTGGGTGCAGTGTCCCTGTTCGCTTAACCCTGTGTTAGAGAGACGTCATTGTTTACATAGCAGAGTTAAGAATGCCTCTAGTGGCTGTCTTCCAGACAGCCGCCAGCTTCATGAAATGACGCTGGATGTCCTTACATATGAGGACGTCCATCGTCTTGAAAGTGCTCATAGGAAAGCACTGAGTCAATGCTTTCCTGTATGGAAGGCCTAATGTGTGTGGAGCACTGGCTGCGAATGTACATTAGATTCTCCCATCAAAATGACGTCAGGGGAGGCAGAGAACAATCCAGCACTAAATCTCTTACATGGAAACAGGTCATTTAATTTTTTTTTTTTAAGCATTTATTTCGGGGGGAGGCACTATAGTGTTAGTAATACAGTTTTTGGACACGGTAGGCACCCAGGTGACTTCATCTCATTTAAAGGGTTACTCCAAGCATCATAACCACTACAGCCTACTGTAGTGCTTAGGATGCCAGGAGTACTCTGGCCCTGTGCCCGATAATGGGTCAAACTATTTTGCAGTGGTTTGCCCTAATTCCTTGGTTTCCATAGGACTCCGAGGATACTTCATACTCTGGTTAATGTACATTTGGCTTCTGCAGAGTCACAGAGACTGGATGCCGATCCTATTGCTATTCATTGGCTGAGAGAGTCAGTTGACCGCTCTCAGCCAATGAATGCAATTTTGTGCATAAAAATATGCACAGAATTGACATTCACAAGCCCAGAAGTCTTGTTCCAGACTGGCTAATGACACTGCTGGAGGTGGAGTTAAACCCCTGTCACCATAGGGGTTAAACAGTATTTAAAACCAACCAATCAGAGTGCTGTGACAGGTAAATGAAGAGACTTACCTGTCAGTCTCTTCATTTACCTGTCAGAGCATTCTGATTGGATGGCTTAAACCCACCAATCAGAGTGCTCTGAGCCTAATTGCAGGACGGGGCAAGGCTTTATAAGCCTTCCCCCGCCCTGCAGAGCTCAGTCTGCGCGGAGCCCTCGCCGGGTGAAGATGGATTATTTTTTTTTGTGCTAGTTTTTTTTTTTTTTTTTTATTGCATCGGTTATTATGGATTTTTATTTGGCCTTAAGAAGATTTTAGAAGAAAGAAAACATCGAATGGTAAGTGTATTTTTATTTTTAAAGGTACTTAGTTAAATGGTCCCCCTCATTATTTTTAGGGTGAGGGGGGTAGGTAGGAGTTTATTTTTTGGGGGGAGGGGGTGACTAGGGGTTAAATATGTATTTAGGGCCCCCACCCGCCGCTCAGGGGTGGGGGCCAGGGGAGAGGACATTAGGTCCCCCCCCTTATTTTTGTTTAGGGCCCCCACCCACCGCTCAGGGGTGGGGGCCAGGGGAGAGGACATTAGGTCCCCCCCAATTTGTGTTTAGGGCCCCCACCCACCGCTCAGGGGTGGGGGCCAGGGGGGAGGACATTAGGTCCCCCCAATTTGTGTTTAGGGCCCCCACACACCGCTCTAAAACGGCAATGTTTTACATTACAGGATTAACGGAACAGGGACAATGCACCCAGGCCACTTCAATGAGATGAAGTAGTCTGGGTGCCTCTAGTATCCCATTAAAATAAAATGTTTTTTGAGATAGCCCACTGCTTTCTACTTCAGTTTCCTTGGTTAGAGGAGAAGTGTTGGAACCTCTAAGACACCCATTGCTGCTGTATTTAGAGCCAGATCTGATTGACTATAAAAAGTGTGCACCATTACAATTACAATTTATATTTTAAGGGTACATATGATTAAAGGAACACTGTAGGCACCCAGACTACTTCATCTCATTGAAGTGGTCTTAGTGCAGTGTCCCTGTGCCTTTAACACTACAACTGTAATTATTGTAGTTATTTAGAAACTGCAATAATTACCTTGCAGGCTTAACTCCCCCTCTAGTGGCTTTCTACCTCTAGTGGCTCTGCATGAGGACATCCATCATCAGCTAAAACCACATAGGAAAACATTGATTCAATGCTTTCCTATGGGGAAAGTCCTAATGCGCTTGCTGCGCATGTGCATTAAGTCTGGGGTGGAGTCTGGCCTAGCGCTGAGGGACATTGGCGTTGGAATCAGGTAAGGTTTCAAACCTTAATTAGTGCGTGGGGGGGGGGGTTGGGAGTGCAGAGGGTACTGTAGTGTTAGGAACACAACCCTTTAATTGCTGCTGATTTCTGAAGGTAAAGTAGAATCTACTTTGTCTCATGTAATAAATAGGAAGCAGACCTTGTAGGTCAGAGAGAGAGTAGGGCGCCCCCTAGTGATTATCCATACATATGTACAAAAAAGTAAAATATAACTTTTAATAGTTAATGCATAAAATGCTTGAGGTAAGGACCCAGATACAAAACAAAAAAGGGGAGAGAATTGAAAATACAATACACAAAATAAAGAAAACCAAAATAAAGAAAAATAGATCGGGAGGATATCAATAAATGTGAGAGCGTGCTGGATGGGGATAGTATAACCTAAGTTGATAACCTACAAGTTACTATACGAATGAACGCCCCCCAAACTGCTGTATATCTCACAGGTACACTATAAACTCTTGATTGACTCGTGCTATGTACCCTCCGTTTACTCCCTGCTAACAGTATCCAACACGGAATCTGGTAGGGTAGAGAGAATGGCAAACTATAATGTGCCCATGAAGGAGGGAAAAGAGGCAACGAGAAAATAACATGAGAGGTAAGTGTATCATATAAATGAGAACTGTTCTGGATGATACTAGTGTATCTAGAAACGAAACAGTTATGAGAGCAATGCCTCTGGGGTTGAGGGAGCGAACTCAGTGAGGAGAGAGCAGCCACTGATAACCAGACAGTGCTACAAAATGCTAGCTAACAGCTGTACAGTGGTGTCTTTGAGAAAAATCCTTACTCTACACCCACCAAACGTGCCCCCATCATCACCCCTCTTAAATAAAAATGATACAATTATAGGAACCGGCTGTGAGGACCAAACTCGGTGTTCAAAGAGCGCTCAGTAACTGGGATGCAGAGCTGCAGTGAACCAGGTCTGTACTAGCCAACCTGCTGGACCTTAGGATTCAACGCTCGCTCAGTACAACAATTCTGTCCCCTTATGCAACTCTTGCTTAATACACCAAGTCTGTCCCCTTGAAGCCACCCCTTTGAGTTTAAAAAAGAAAAGAAAACTCTGTATCTCTATAGAGGAACTGTAACGAATTGCTCAACTTGCTGACTAATTCTCCATGCGAACAGACTCAAATCATATCCTCCCTAACTGCCTGCCTGACACGTGTTTCGGCGCCAACACAAGCGCCTTCTTCTGAGGCTAAACAAGAAATGAGTAACGGGAGCTCCTTATATACCCATGAAAGCTAAATCCAAGCTATGGGCGTGATTCACACTGTTGCGCCCCGATTCGCCGGGAACGGACCAATGACGCCCCTTTGCGTGTCAGGAGCTGATTGGGTACTGTTGCTGGCAATCAACGGAACCAATTAACCCCTTCAGTGCCCGTGACCAGTATGACATCCATGGATGTGACGAACCCTTTTATGTATACATATGGGGCTGCTCATGTTGAACAGTGCCTGTATAACAAGTGACCAAATATTGAATTTAATCAATGTAAGAGTGCTGACCCGAAAAAATACGGGTTTCGGGGGCCTAAGGTGAGCCTCCAGTCAGGTCCTCTAGTGAGGAGAGACTACTTCAGATACATGGAATGAAAAACCGTGGGATTATATCACGGGAGGGTAAGTCCAAAACCACTAAGGGGGTCTGGTGCACAGTGGGTTATTTACATGAATATGGGGTTCCCGTTAGTAAAACCTAAATAATATAAATAAACATAAAAGAAGAGAACGTGAAAAAAGGAACATGAAACAAAAACGAAAAGTGACAGTGAAAAAATAAAATATAAGTGTAATTGAGTAAAGTGTAAAAATAAATGAAATAAATATGAATAAAGTAAATGGAAATAGAAATAATAAAAATAAATAGAATGAAATAAATGAAAAGAGAAGAATAAACGTGTTGCTATAAAAAATAATAATAAATAATAATAAATAATAAATGATAATAAATAAAATATAAATAATAATAATAAACTAATGAACGAATGAATGAAATAAAACGAAAGTATGTACAGTCCCTAAGGAAATTATGTACATGTGTATGATCATTTATGTTAATAGAATCCTGATGTGTTTATTTCTCAATAAAGGGAGTGAATGTGAATCCCTCGTTTAAACCATTGGGGGCCAAAGTTTTAAACCTGTAGATCCAATAGCACTCTCTTTTTAGTAGAGTGTTATCCAAGTCACCACCTCTATGACCTAAAGTCACTCGCTCAATTCCAGCAAACCTAACACCCTTGGGATCTCCGGAGTGTTGGTTCCTGATGTGTCTCGCCACAGGTGTATCCCTCAGATTTCTCACGGAGTGTACATGCTCCATGATTCGCCTTTTAAATGGGCGGATGGTTTTGCCCACATATTTTAGGCCACATTCACAAATCAGGAGGTAAACTAAGCCTTTGGTACTGCAATTGAAGAATTGTTTAACATTGTAGACCACCTGATTGCTTGAGTCCATAAGTTGTTTAGAGTCTTTGCAAATGTGGCTGCATGCGACGCATTTGCCACACTTGTAAGTGCCCTGTAAAGAAAGCCAGTTGTGACCAGATTTCTTAGAGGATAAATGGCTGGGCACAAGTGTCTCTTTTAGATTTCTACCTCTACGTGCTGTTAGAGATACGTAGGGGGTGACAATCCCTTTAAAGTGGGGGTCCTGTGATATGAGTGGCCAGAACCTGCCTAGTATCTTCTTGGCCTGGTTCCAACCTGAATCGAAACTTGCGATGCAGTGAATAGGCGTTTGTGTGGCAAGTGTCAGTTTGTCGCTGAGGAGTTCCGATCTATCACTATGTAGAGCCCTCTGATACGCTTGCTTTAAACAACGGTTGGGAAAGCCCCTCTCTTTGAATCATTGTTTAAGGAGTTTGGCTTGGATGGTAAATTCCTCCACGTTGGAACAGTTTCTCCTGAGTCGGAGGTACTGTCCCACGGGGATGCCTCTCTTCAGTGTGGTGGGGTGATAGCTCTCCCACCTCAACATGGTGTTAGTTGAGGTGGGTTTCCTGAATAAAGTCGTCTCAATGGTTTGTTTTGAAGTGGTCGTGAACGTACAGTCAAGAAAGTTCAAAGACGACCCCCCTATCTCCATTGTAAACTTCAAGTTAAGGTCATTGGAGTTCAAGGTCTCAACGAAGGTCAGAAAAAGATCCCTCGTGCCAGTCCATACCACTAGTACGTCATCTATATAGCGTTTCCACATAAAGATGAATTTAGTGTATTCAATGTTTGAGTTGCTGAAGACCACGTACTCCTCCCACCAGCCCAGGTGCAGGTTGGCATACGATGGGGCACAAGATGTCCCCATAGCTGTGCCCTGCACCTGGTGGTAGTACTGTCCATTAAACAAGAAAAAGTTGTGGGTCAAGACAAACTGTAGTAAATCTATTACAAAGGAGGTGTGGCCCTGATGTCTGGGACCGCGGGTTTCCAAGTAATGCTTGGTGTGTTTTAACCCTAAGGAGTGGGGAATAGACGAATAGAGTGCCTCTACGTCCAAACTGCATAAGATAGCATTCTCAGGGAGGTTGATGGAAGCTAGACACTTTAAAGTATCCTTGGTGTCCCTGAGATAGGAGGGTAGTTTTTCAACAAAGGGACGAAGAATCTTGTCTATATAGACACTGGCTTTGCATGTGAGGTTGTTAGACCCCGACACTATAGGTCTAGCAGATAGAACGTCATACTGTTTATGTACTTTTGGTAGACAGTAAAAGGTGGACACAGTGGGGCACTTTACGTATATATACGTATATTCATCTTTTCCCAGGATCCCATCATCAAAGGCCTTATCCAGGAGCTTTTTAAGTGTTAGTAGAAATTTGGTCGAGGGATCTGAGGGTAGGTGTTTATAGGTGGTGCTGTCTTTCAGTATATTTAGGGCCATTTGTACATATTGTGTTTTATTCTGTACCACTTTTTCTTGTTTAATGGACAGTACTACCACCAGGTGCAGGGCACAGCTATGGGGACATCTTGTGCCCCATCGTATGCCAACCTGCACCTGGGCTGGTGGGAGGAGTACGTGGTCTTCAGCAACTCAAACATTGAATACACTAAATTCATCTTTATGTGGAAACGCTATATAGATGACGTACTAGTGGTATGGACTGGCACGAGGGATCTTTTTCTGACCTTCGTTGAGACCTTGAACTCCAATGACCTTAACTTGAAGTTTACAATGGAGATAGGGGGGTCGTCTTTGAACTTTCTTGACTGTACGTTCACGACCACTTCAAAACAAACCATTGAGACGACTTTATTCAGGAAACCCACCTCAACTAACACCATGTTGAGGTGGGAGAGCTATCACCCCACCACACTGAAGAGAGGCATCCCCGTGGGACAGTACCTCCGACTCAGGAGAAACTGTTCCAACGTGGAGGAATTTACCATCCAAGCCAAACTCCTTCAACACAGATTCAAAGAGAGGGGCTTTCCCAACCGTTGTTTAAAGCAAGCGTATCAGAGGGCTCTACATAGTGATAGATCGGAACTCCTCAGCGACAAACTGACACTTGCCACACAAACGCCTATTCACTGCATCGCAAGTTTCGATTCAGGTTGGAACCAGGCCAAGAAGATACTAGGCAGGTTCTGGCCACTCATATCACAGGACCCCCACTTTAAAGGGATTGTCACCCCCTACGTATCTCTAACAGCACGTAGAGGTAGAAATCTAAAAGAGACACTTGTGCCCAGCCATTTATCCTCTAAGAAATCTGGTCACAACTGGCTTTCTTTACAGGGCACTTACAAGTGTGGCAAATGCGTCGCATGCAGCCACATTTGCAAAGACTCTAAACAACTTATGGACTCAAGCAATCAGGTGGTCTACAATGTTAAACAATTCTTCAATTGCAGTACCAAAGGCTTAGTTTACCTCCTGATTTGTGAATGTGGCCTAAAATATGTGGGCAAAACCATCCGCCCATTTAAAAGGCGAATCATGGAGCATGTACACTCCGTGAGAAATCTGAGGGATACACCTGTGGCGAGACACATCAGGAACCAACACTCCGGAGATCCCAAGGGTGTTAGGTTTGCTGGAATTGAGCGAGTGACTTTAGGTCATAGAGGTGGTGACTTGGATAACACTCTACTAAAAAGAGAGTGCTATTGGATCTACAGGTTTAAAACTTTGGCCCCCAATGGTTTAAACGAGGGATTCACATTCACTCCCTTTATTGAGAAATAAACACATCAGGATTCTATTAACATAAATGATCATACACATGTACATAATTTCCTTAGGGACTGTACATACTTTCGTTTTATTTCATTCATTCGTTCATTAGTTTATTATTATTATTTATATTTTATTTATTATCATTTATTATTTATTATTATTTATTATTATTTTTTATAGCAACACGTTTATTCTTCTCTTTTCATTTATTTCATTCTATTTATTTTTATTATTTCTATTTCCATTTACTTTATTCATATTTATTTCATTTATTTTTACACTTTACTCAATTACACTTATATTTTATTTTTTCACTGTCACTTTTCGTTTTTGTTTCATGTTCCTTTTTTCACGTTCTCTTCTTTTATGTTTATTTATATTATTTAGGTTTTACTAACGGGAACCCCATATTCATGTAAATAACCCACTGTGCACCAGACCCCCTTAGTGGTTTTGGACTTACCCTCCCGTGATATAATCCCACGGTTTTTCATTCCATGTATCTGAAGTAGTCTCTCCTCACTAGAGGACCTGACTGGAGGCTCACCTTAGGCCCCCGAAACCCGTATTTTTTCGGGTCAGCACTCTTACATTGATTAAATTCAATATTTGGTCACTTGTTATACAGGCACTGTTCAACATGAGCAGCCCCATATGTATACATAAAAGGGTTCGTCACATCCATGGATGTCATACTGGTCACGGGCACTGAAGGGGTTAATTGGTTCCGTTGATTGCCAGCAACAGTACCCAATCAGCTCCTGACACGCAAAGGGGCGTCATTGGTCCGTTCCCAGCGAATCGGGGCGCAACAGTGTGAATCACGCCCATAGCTTGGATTTAGCTTTCATGGGTATATAAGGAGCTCCCGTTACTCATTTCTTGTTTAGCCTCAGAAGAAGGCGCTTGTGTTGGCGCCGAAACACGTGTCAGGCAGGCAGTTAGGGAGGATATGATTTGAGTCTGTTCGCATGGAGAATTAGTCAGCAAGTTGAGCAATTCGTTACAGTTCCTCTATAGAGATACAGAGTTTTCTTTTCTTTTTTAAACTCAAAGGGGTGGCTTCAAGGGGACAGACTTGGTGTATTAAGCAAGAGTTGCATAAGGGGACAGAATTGTTGTACTGAGCGAGCGTTGAATCCTAAGGTCCAGCAGGTTGGCTAGTACAGACCTGGTTCACTGCAGCTCTGCATCCCAGTTACTGAGCGCTCTTTGAACACCGAGTTTGGTCCTCACAGCCGGTTCCTATAATTGTATCATTTTTATTTAAGAGGGGTGATGATGGGGGCACGTTTGGTGGGTGTAGAGTAAGGATTTTTCTCAAAGACACCACTGTACAGCTGTTAGCTAGCATTTTGTAGCACTGTCTGGTTATCAGTGGCTGCTCTCTCCTCACTGAGTTCGCTCCCTCAACCCCAGAGGCATTGCTCTCATAACTGTATCGTTTCTAGATACACTAGTATCATCCAGAACAGTTCTCATTTATATGATACACTTACCTCTCATGTTATTTTCTCGTTGCCTCTTTTCCCTCCTTCATGGGCACATTATAGTTTGCCATTCTCTCTACCCTACCAGATTCCGTGTTGGATACTGTTAGCAGGGAGTAAACGGAGGGTACATAGCACGAGTCAATCAAGAGTTTATAGTGTACCTGTGAGATATACAGCAGTTTGGGGGGCGTTCATTCGTATAGTAACTTGTAGGTTATCACCTTAGGTTATACTATCCCCATCCAGCACGCTCTCACATTTATTGATATCCTCCTGATCTATTTTTCTTTATTTTGGTTTTCTTTATTTTGTGTATTGTATTTTCATTTCTCTCCCCTTTTTTGTTTTGTATCTGGGTCCTTACCTCAAACATTTTATGCATTAACTATTAAAAGTTATATTTTACTTTTTTGTACATATGTATGGATAATCACTAGGGGGCGCCCTACTCTCTCTCTGACCTACAAGGTCTGCTTCCTATTTATACAATTTTGTAAGGGTTATCCCCTAATCTGGTCGCCCCAGGACACACCACAAGTTGCTTCCCAGTTTGGGTATTCAACTTACTTTTTTCTTTTCTTTGTCTCATGTAAGTCGCATAATTTAGCAGAACGTCTAGCAAGCAACTTGGTAGCAAGCAATTTAACAATTTAGAAAGCAACGTTTGCTGCATCATCTTGCCATTTCCTATAAGCTGTTGCATACAACCTCTAATGGGAACAAACATCTTCTTGCGCAAAGGATACCTATGGCGTGCACAACAGTACAGCTAAGCCAATCTAAGCTGAAAAGGAACATGGTGCTTCTGAGGAGTAGCAGTTTAGTGCACCTTACCCCTATTCCTATTGCATTCCACAAGTCACTTTTTGTTATTTTCCAGTTCTGACCTTGATTTAATATTGGATAAGCTTTTCAAACGATTTAATATTTTTAGATAAACTTTTAAAATGATTTAATATTTTGAAAAATATTTACATGGAAGGCAGGGCCTGAAGTTGTGGGAGGGGCTTGGTTCCCCTTCTTAAGGAGCTCCAGCCCTTCACTCACTACCGTCTCAGGTCTAGAGATTTACATAACCGAACTTCTGGTCCGTGCAAATCGCCATTTTGCTGTTCTGAATCTCGTGGAAACACTTACCTGGTCCTACTACTCCTGATCAGCTTGCAGGTTGGTTCCTGACTCCTCGGAGACTCAGCGGATCTTCTTGTCTTCACAAACGCCCTCCGACTGGTGCCATTCTCAAAACAAACCGTAAGTCACGGCTGCCCGTCGTGCTGCAGTCGCGGTCGCTTCGCGTCATCATGGGCTAGCCCTATAGTTCCTATAACCATCCGTTCGTGTTTTTTGTTCGTATGATTCTTAGCATACGAACGCTTAGCTTATTCATTTCGTTACAATTTGATCAGTTTGGCGGGCTTTCGGGAGCAATCGCACGTACGCTTGTTCGAACTAACGAACTAAACTCATTCGTATGATTTTGTTAAATAGCATATCGTTCGGTTATACGCACGCATAGCTTTGCTAAGGGAATGTTCATATATGTTACCGAAAGCTCTATATTCGTGTATTAAACTGTCGATTAACTTAAATGGTGTATTTAGGTTGGTTATATCGCCCCTGGTGGTCAGACTAATGATTACATATTGTATTAGTTTAAAGCATATTTAGGTTAAATATTGTATTGGAGTGTTTAATTCAGGAATGGTCTGCTCGCCTCTGGACCTGAATTTCAGACTAATTACATATATGTCTGGCATGATACATTCCGAATTCTAAATACTACCTGCAATCAATATAATGCACTTTTGTTTATAGCACATAGATATCTAAACACGGACAGATACACATATCATTTATAGTGTTCTAAACTGGCCACTTGGGGTCTTGCATGGCCTGTGTACTTACGTGTAACTTCTACATTTATAGGTTAGGCCATCCTTGCAACCTTTGATTCTTTGGTTCCAGTTTCCACATTAGGATAATCTACCTGGTAGGTATCTTAGTTGCAGGAGGGAATTTAAAGGTACATATCGATATAACCCTTAAATAATTAATAAATTAAATTCAATTTAAAAACTCACTATTAATCTCGTAGGTTCTACAGATCACCTGTATTACCTTATCCGGCTAAATACTTGGCTCATCAGGTACGTCCTTTTTCGCAATTTCACACAATTCCCCGTCCCCGTCTATTCATAATCTAGTTATACACTGGCATTGAAGCATAGAAGCCTCTAGGTACATTTTTCTGGCCTTCAACGCCTTACGTTAGTGGTCCCGCGAGGCCAACACCCATCCTCAAATCGGAGGTACAACATCCCCTCGGGCCAAATCATAGTTAGCCGCCTCGCATGGTTGCATAGAGAGGGTGTCACGTCTAAACATTTGTTATGAAGGAACACAACTGCAGATTTCTTATAGTTTGAATATTTATTATAAAAAGTAAAAGGTATTGACTTTAATTCCAATTTACAGGTACTGTAGCTTTAGGTAATAAACGATAACTGAAGTCCACAATTATAGGCACTGTAGCTTTAAGTAGTAAACGATAACTGAAGTCCACAATTAGAGGCACTGTAGCTTTAAGTAGTAAACGATAACTGAAGTCCACAATTATAGGCACTGTAGCTTTAAGTAGTAAACGATAACTGAAGTCCACAATTAGAGGCACTGTAGCTTTAAGTAGTAAACGATAACTGAAGTCCACAATTATAGGCACTGTAGCTTTAAGTAGTAAACGATAACTGAAGTCCACAATTACAGGCACTGTAGCTTTAAGTAGTAAACGATAACTGAAGTCCACAATTACAGGCACTGTAGCTTTAAGTAGTAAATTGTAGTAATTAGCAGACACTGAATCAGAAAGAGTCTCTTAGTAGTATTAATGAATTAGGTGATAAGAAGTTACAATAGCTGTTCCATAGACTTTAACTGAAGCAAGACAGATGCAGCTAACTGAGATAAAGTATGAGTTGAAGTTAGCTGTAACGGGTTTGTTTTATCGAAGGACTTTGGAGACAGGAAATAACAGCTTTGAAATGCAACGCTTATCACAGAGGTTTTACTTAGCTTCCGGCACATAGAACACTGGTTCCCGAGATCTCCTCAGAGGCGGTTATCCTGTATGGAGAGAGTTCAGCTTTAGTCGTGAATGAGGAGAGGTGAAGGGAACTTGAAGTCTTCCAGTCCGGTCCGGTAACAGAGGGCTTTCACAACGATGTTGTAGCCGGTTTGTGAGTACGGAACGTAGTTCAATAATCCAGCGTCGATCAGCTGGTGCGGTCGGATTAAATAGGGAGACCGTGTCATAAAGAGGTGTGGCTAAGCTCCGTGGAACCAGGAAGTAAGAGGATACCATAGTTAAGGCATGACAGTATCCCCTCCTTAATGAGCAACCTCTGGGTGCTATTGACTTGGTTTAGAAGGGTAACGCTTGTGAAATTTGGTAATTAATTTGTCAGCATGAACGACAGAGGAGTTTTCCCATGTATCTTCATCAATTCCATATCCTTTCCATCTGATGAGGTATTGTAAAGAGCCACGATGGATCCTTGAATCCAGTATACTTTGAATTTCGTATTCTTCTTCACCCTGGACCAATATGGATCAGGAGAAGTAGTGACATTTCTTTGGAAAGGGTCAGGATGATGAGGCTTCAGCAAGGACACATGAAAAACAGGATGTAGCTTTAAAGTAGGTGGAAGTTTCAATTTAACAACATTACGGTTGATAACCGATATTATTGGAAAAGGACCAAGAAAAAGGGAACTTAACTTCTTTGATGGACGGTTTGTAGAGATGTTCTTTGAGGAAAGCCAGACAAGATCACCGATTTTATAAGAGGGTGAAGGTTGTCTTTTTGTATCAAAAAACTTCTTTTGATTGGAGGAGGCCAATTCTAGATTCTCATGCAATTTCTTGAATAAAGAGGACATATGAGAGATTTGATTCGAATCGGAGAGATTAGATGAAGAAACTGTCTGAGCAGGAAATGAGGAAGGATGAAATCCATAAGTGGATAGAAATGGAGTCATTTTGCTGCTGGTATGAAAAGAGTTATTGTATGCGAATTCTGCCATGGGTAACCATGTCATCCAATCGTCTTGTAAGTGAGAGCAATAACATCGTAGATATTGCTCTAAACATTGGTTGACTCTTTCAGTTTGTCCATCTGTTTGAGGATGATATGCAGATGATAGTTTACGTTGGATATGAAGAGTAGCACATAATGCATTCCAGAATTTGGAGGTAAATTGAGTTCCTCGGTCTGAGATGATTTCGTCTGGTAGTCCATGAAGTTTAACTATATTGTCAAGAAATATTTTCGAAAGTTCAGAGGATGAGGGTAACTTCTTCAAAGGAATAAAATGAGACATTTTCGTGAAGCGGTCCACTACCACTAAAATGGTGGTATGATGATGAGAAGGAGGTAATTCCACCATGAAGTCCATAGAAATGGATTGCCAAGGTCGTTCAGGAGTCGGTAATTTCAATAATTGACCGAATGGTTGATGGTGGACATGTTTGGATCTTTGGCATATAGAACAAGATTTGACATAAGATTCAATAGTTTGGTCTTGACGAGGCCACCAATAGTATCTTTTAGACAATTCAAGGGTCTTTTTTATACCTGGATGACCTGCCAGAGGAGAATCATGAATAAATTCGAGTACTTTAATTCTGAAAGAGGGAGGTACGTAAATCCGGTCTTTGAAATAGTAGAGACCGTTTTTCTTGGATAATTTAATTGATTTAGGAAGTTCGAGAGCATCTTCACTGAGATCTTTAATGTCGTCAATAAGAGAAGATAAGATTCCAATGACTTTAGGCGAAGGAGGTTCAATTTTAGTGTCTTTATGGATCATGGAAAGGGCATCAGCCTTTTTGTTTCTAGACCCAGGTCTAAAGACGATTTGGAAGTTGAACCGGGAAAAAAAGAGATTCCATCTTACTTGTCGAGCAGACAGTGTTTTATTGGAGTGAAGATATTCGAGATTTTTATGGTCAGTATATATGATTAAAGAGTTCTGAGCACCTTCAAGAAGGTGTCTCCAGGTTTCTAAAGCCACTTTGATACTTAATAATTATTTTTCCCCTGTAGGATAATTCTTTTCGGCAGGAGATAATGATCGTGAGAAGAAGGCGACAGGATGAAGAGGTTCGTGAGGAGTTTTGTGTTGAGAAAGGACAGCTCCAATTGCAATTTCCGAAGCATCCGTTTCAAGGACATAAAGATATGAAGGATTTGGAAGTTGAAGAATAGGAGCTGTTGTAAACTTTCTCTTTAATTAATTGAAGGCAGTTTGAGCCTTCTCGTTCCAATTGAAGGGATGTTTTTTACTGTTAAGTTGATTGAGTGGGTGAGCTATCTCAGAATAGTTTTTAATAAATTTTCTGTAGAAGTTGGCGAACCCTAGAAATCGCTGTAATTCTTTTACTGTAGAGGGAACAGGCCAGTTGATGATACAATCGACTTTTGAATTATCCATACCTATTGAATGAGGGGAGATAACATAACCTAAGAAGGTTATTTCTTTGACGTGAAAAATACATTTTTCGGGTTTAGCGAATAGTTTGTGAGTTCTGAGTCTGGATAACACCCATCTGACATGTTTTCTATGTTCATCAGGAGTGTTGGAGTATATGAGAATATCATCTAAATAAATGATGACACAGACGTCCAATAGGTCTCTAAAGATATCATTTATGAAATGTTGAAAAGTTGCAGGGGCGTTGCAGAGGCCAAAAGGCATCACCAGATATTCAAAGAGGCCATATCTTGTTCGGAAAGCAGTTTTCCATTCATCATTAGCCTTTATCCTGATGAGATTATATGCCCCGCGAAGGTCAAGCTTAGTGTAGATGGTAGCAGTTTTCAATCGTTCAACCAGTTCATTGATGAGGGGAAGAGGATAACGATTTTTAACTGTTATTTTGTTTAAGGCTCTGTAATCAATGATAGGACGTATAGTCTGGTCTTTGTTTCTTACAAAAAACATACTTGAGGCAGCAGGTGAACTAGAGGGTCTAATGAACCCTTTCCGTAGGTTTTCATCTAGATATTCTTTGAGAATTTGCAATTCAGCCTCAGAGAGAGGGTAGATGTGCCCAAAAGGTACTGGGGCACCAGGTATGAGGTCTATAGGACAATCGTAGGAACGATGAGGTGGGAGCGTTTCAGCTTCTTTTTTACTGAATACATCTGAAAAGTCTGAATAACAAGAAGGTATAGTTGGTTCTTTGGAGATCTGAAGAATAGGAATTTGCTGTAAACATGTTTCTTTACAATAATGTGAGTTAAAGGTGAGAGAGAAAGGAGACCAAGAAATTTGAGGGTTGTGGTTCCTTAACCAGTTGATCCCTATTATAACGGGATAGAGAGGTGATGGAATAACATCAAATACTAGAAATTCAGTATGAATATGATTGGTGGTTACCTTTAGAGGGATGGTTTCATGAAGAATCGGTCCCGAGGAGATAAAGGAGCCGTCAATCACTTTAATAGGAACAGAAATGGTTTTTCGAACACAAGGAATTTTATTCTTTGTTACAAAGGTTGAATCGATGAATACTCCATTTGCACCAGAATCGATGATAGCTTCAGTCACAATTCTCACCGTGTCCCACTGTAGTATAAGAGATATAGGAGTGAACGGAGTGGTCGGTGTAGAAGGGAGTGCACTGAAGATCGCAGAGGTATAGGCTTGCCTACCGACCTTTGTCCGTTTTAATAAGGGACAATCAGAAACTAAATGATCTTGAGAAGCACAATACATGCATAGGTTTAATTGACGTCTTCGGTTCTTCTCTTCAGGAGTGAGAGGACTTCTTATTACCCCTATTTCCATAGGTTCACTTGGTAAGGAAGTCTTTTCAGGAGCTTTTGAGGGAGTGAAAGGTTTGCGGTCTTTAGAATGTAAGAGGGCTTTTTCGGCCTTTCTTTCTCTTAATCTTCTGTCAATGCTGATTGATAAGTGAATTAGAGCGTTCAAAGTAGTAGGGAGTTCTGTTCTAGATAGTTCGTCTTTTACAGCTTCAGATAAACCAATTCGAAATTGGTTGCGCAATGTGATGTCATTCCATTGCGTTTCTACTGCCCATCTTTTAAATTCAGCAATGTAATCTTCAACGGGTCTATTTCTTTGCTGTAGAGTTCTGATTGTTAAATCAGCTGTAGCTTGTTTGTTAGGATCTTCATAGAGAAGAGACATGGCTTCAAAAAATTCATCCAGTGAGTCTAAGATGGGGTCATCGTTTTCCAGAAAGGAATGGGCCCATGACATAGGTTCACCTCTTAGAAAGGAAATAACCGAACAAACTTTAGTTCTTTCTGTAGGATAAGATCTAGGTTTCAAAGCAATTAATAGTTTACAAGAGTTGAGGAACTCCCTGTATTTTGAACGATCTCCAGAGAACTTTTCAGGGTTACATACAGCAGGATCACTAGCCGAGTGCAGAATAGTATGAGGAGTATGAGTTTGTAGATCTCTGACATAAGTGAGAATTCTTTCGTTAGTAACTTGCAGGTCTTGCACACCTTGGGCTAGTGTATCAACTCTTTGATTCAGCGTAGTTATAGTAGAATCGAAATCTGCTGGTTCCATTACAATGGCTGGATTATTCTGTCACGTCTAAACATTTGTTATGAAGGAACACAACTGCAGATTTCTTATAGTTTGAATATTTATTATAAAAAGTAAAAGGTATTGACTTTAATTCCAATTTACAGGTACTGTAGCTTTAGGTAATAAACGATAACTGAAGTCCACAATTATAGGCACTGTAGCTTTAAGTAGTAAACGATAACTGAAGTCCACAATTATAGGCACTGTAGCTTTAAGTAGTAAACGATAACTGAAGTCCACAATTAGAGGCACTGTAGCTTTAAGTAGTAAACGATAACTGAAGTCCACAATTATAGGCACTGCAGCTTTAAGTAGTAAACGATAACTGAAGTCCACAATTACAGGCACTGTAGCTTTAAGTAGTAAACGATAACTGAAGTCCACAATTACAGGCACTGTAGCTTTAAGTAGTAAACGGTAGTAATTAGCAGACACTGAATCAGAAAGAGTCTCTTAGTAGTATTAATGAATTAGGTGATAAGAAGTTACAATAGCTGTTCCATAGACTTTAACTGAAGCAAGACAGATGCAGCTAACTGAGATAAAGTATGAGTTGAAGTTAGCTGTAACGGGTTTGTTTTATCGAAGGACTTTGGAGACAGGAAATAACAGCTTTGAAATGCAACGCTTATCACAGAGGTTTTACTTAGCTTCCGGCACATAGAACACTGGTTCCCGAGATCTCCTCAGAGGCGGTTATCCTGTATGGAGAGAGTTCAGCTTTAGTCGTGGATGAGGAGAGGTGAAGGGAACTTGAAGTCTTCCAGTCCGGTCCGGTAACAGAGGGCTTTCACAACGATGTTGTAGCCGGTTCGTGAGTACGGAACGTAGTTCAATAATCCAGCGTCGATCAGCTGGTGCGGTCGGATTAAATAGGGAGACCTCGTACCACACTCGGGCCAATTCATAGGTAGTGCCTCTCACAGCCGCTTGGCAACTAGCAGGGCCTCACCTGTCACCTATCGTCTTAATTGTTTCGCCGCTTGGCACTAGTTAAGTCAGCCAGTGGAATATTACCCTAGGTAAAACTTCTAATTTATTTTATAGCATGTCACAACTACCAGAAGGCGGGGAAGAACTATCTATCCCTAGTACACCGGCTAGATCAGTCACTCCATCTCGGGGAGGCGACAATGCGAGCCCTTCATCTCTCCGGTCCTGGACCGTTCCTAGGATCACCGCCGAATTGAGGAAAAGGAATATTCCATACCCAGCTACGGCTAGGAAATCCGAATTATATAGACTTTTGAACACTCAAACTGATAATACAGGGGTTGATGAAGGGTCTAGTAGTGGTCAGTCTTCTGATCTGCAGGTGGTATTGTCCTCGGTCATGACCTCCTTGGGTCGTATTACCGAGAGGCTGGATAAAATGGACACAGCCAACAGCATTCACAAACGGCTCTGGGTAATAATGACACGGCAGTTGTCCCCGGCCCTTCTCCTGGTAATATTCCAACTGGTCCTAGAGATCCTCATATTATTAACCCGGCACACTTGGTGCCTGCTAATTTAAACATCTTGGAGGGGAAGGATGTAAATTTGGTATCACTACTCATTGCCTCCCAAGATGTCCTTGAAAATAAGACATATGCTTATGGTGACGTATCGGTGGTACTTAAAGCTAGGGATCCCAGACTGAATCGTAAGCTGTCCATCCCTGAATTCATATTGGCTTTTGGGATCTACAGGGATGTAGTATGCTCAGTGCATCCCCATAGGAGGGAGGAATTGGATCTCTACCTCCACAAGCTGGTGGATTTGGGGCACAAGTACGGTGGTACGTCGTTTTACGACTCCCACCGTGCTTTTACCACAAAGGCGTCGGCGGCTCTATCCCAGTTTAGTTATCAAGTAGACTGGAGTGTGCTGGATACGGTTCTTTTTTGTCGACACTTTACGGGCCTAAAGACACCAGCTTGTGCCATTTGTGCTTCCAATTCTCACACGGCAAATCTATGTCCCAATACCCCGGAGGTAAATACCTTCTACCCCCCTCCCAATATGATACCCACAGGGAGACCAGCCAAGGTCCTTAAGGATAAACTGGGCCGCGATATAGTATTTCTGGGGAAGTCGCAAGTATGTAACAACTTTATTACAGGCACTTACGGGTACAGTGCCTGTAGGCTACTTTATGTTTGTTCCCTATGTTTCCGGGCTCACTCCAAAGCAATGTGCCCAAATAAATTATACCCCAAGCAGTACTTATCGTCTCTTGATGTCTCACTGCTGAGAGAGTTATTATGTGATCACCCATCTCAACACCTAGTGGAATGTTTGGTGACAGGTTTCACGTTGGGATTTCACACAGGTATTATCCACATGCCTACTGGGGTCTTAGAATGTAAGAACTTACAAACTGCCATAGCGGACCCTTACGCTATTGACCGACTACTACAGAAATAAATTGACCAAGGGTTTGTAATTGGCCCTTTTGATTCTCCACCCTTTGCGGTATGGAGAACTAACCCCATAGGTATGGTCATGGGTAAATCCTCAAACAAGCAAAGGTTGATTCTTGACCTCTCTGCTCCCCATGCATCATCTACACCAAGTCTTATCTCACTCATTCCGTCAGAAGAATTCGCTCTGCAATACACAACTATAGATAATGCCATCACGGCCATCCTCTCAGCAGGAGTGGGCGCATGGCTTAGTAAAACGGACATATTGAATGCATTTAAGCTACTCCCTATTCATCCATCCCTGTGGCATTTACATGGTGTTAAATGGCAAGAGGTATATTATTTTCTCACACGTCTCACATTCGGTTCCAAGAGCAGCCCACGTGTTTTTGATATGTTTGCTGAGACATTGTGTTGGATATTGCTTAACACATGTAGATGCCCCACCATTATTCATTATCTGGATGACTTTCTTTCCATAGAAAGTAACCTCTTATCTCTGAGTAGCCTCCTGGCTACTACACGACTGTTCACACAAGTAGGAGTACCTATTTCACCTACTAAGACTGAAGGTCCCTGTAACGTAGCTCCGTGTACTCCGACCGAGTACCCTCCGTTGATGGATACTCCTAGCGCTTACAGAGGACTCCAAGCACTGCAGACGACACCACAACCACCGCACGCTCCACAACCGCCGTAGCTTAACTGGAGCCGCACCGTCTTCCTTCCACCCTGGAATGAACCTCCAGCATTCAGGACCGTGTGGGGAAGACCTCTCCTCCAGGAGAGCGTATCCGGAACAAGCTCTTAAAAGAGCTAAGTGATTAAGCTCAGGGGAATATGCAGAGCATAGCAATCCCCAGTGTGATACAGCAATTCCCTCCAATAACGAGACAAGGCTACGTTTTGAAGGGTCAAGAAGAACTCTCCGGTCTGGGACACCCAGCCTGCTTTTTATTACCAAAAGTACACACAGGACACACCCAGGGGGAGGCATAAAATAACCAATCACAAAATAGTACAGCCCACAGGTTCCCTCCCCTCTGCTTGGGAGATAATTGAGTTTCCTACTATATCTACTCAATTATCTCCAAGCTAAAACTTACACATTTTTATACACTTTCATAACTTTCCCATTTTACATGGTACAGTAATAAAACTTTTATTTAAAGTTGTGGATAAATATAAATTGTGGAACGACATATTCAAAATTTGTGAGAATCCGTCCAGTGGTTCCAGAGATATTAAAAAGTCTCTTTGGACCGACCGCACGCCTGTTTGCATGCCCAAAAACAGTTCCACAGATTCAGGCTGTGTGGTCGGTCTATTTCTGTCCTGAAAAACGGTAAAGTTCCATCCGAAATCGGTGTTCGAATATTCAAACGCACTTCGACTTTTGTCAAATGCGGTTAAAACTTCCGCGGTGATCGCTAGTCGAGTGGCGATCTATTTCCCCTGAAAAGATGATAAAGTCCCATTCGAACGGGTGTTCGAACGTTCGAACAGGACTTAGTCTCCAGCTGTGGTGTCGAAGGATAAGGGAAAGTACAGTTCACCGCTGACCGCGTTCGGTTGCCTTAAGATGGCCGCCGCCACGTGTTCGGCTGTAATGGCGGCCACTTCGACGGCTTCGATAGTTCGACGGCTTTGGTACTTCGACAGCTTCGGCACTTCGACTGTATTCGAAGTGCCAGTTAAAACGTTGAAACACTGCTCCCAAGTATTAAAAGGGCCAGGAGCAGTATACACAAATCCATTATGCCCAAATGTACGTTTTCCAGGCCAATACAGTCCAGGGCTATAGTCACAGGGGAGGAGGCAGGCAAGCAGGCCTCTCCAGGACAAAGTGGCGAAGGGCACTTCGTCACAGTCCCGATACGGTCATCAACTTCTTGGGGGTTGTGCTTGATTCTGTACATATGCAAGCTAGCCTTCCCAGGGAGAAGATCGAACGCACACTGGCCACCATTGACCTTTACTTAGCAGGACAGTCATGTAATAGAAAGGAGTTGCAATCCCTGTTGGGTTCACTTAATTTCGCCATGAAAATTATACCTCAAAGGCGGGCTTTTATATCCCGGCTGCTCAGTTTATTTCCCCGTTTTCAGACCAATTCCTCCCGCATAACGTTAGATGTACATGCCACCGCTGACTTACGCATGTGGAGGGAGTTTTTGCTGCACTGGAATGGAAAGAGCATTTTCGTACCGGTATTGACAGATAAGTCTGTATCTATTTGGACAGATGCTGCGGCCACTTCCGGATTTGCCGCTATTTTTGGCAATGAATGGATGTGGGGCAACTGGCCAAAGGAAATTGCTGAGATTCCAGAATTCAAGGACACATCCGCTTTATTTGAGCTTTATCCCATTGTAGCAGCAGCTGTTAAATGGGGAGCTGTCTGGTCAGGGAAGTCGGTGCGTTGCTTCTCGGACAACATGGTAACATGCCATATTGTTAACAAGGGACGTTCCTCTTCCCTGGCCATCATGCGATTTATTAGGAATCTCACATGGCAAGCAGCAAAACACAGTTTTTTTTCTAAATTGCATACATGTTCCTGGGGTTCTCAATATTGCCGCTGATCATTTATCCCAATCTCGTTTTCAGGAGTTCCGGGCGTCACTACCCTCAGCGGCCCTAATACCTACTCCAGTACCACAGTGGCAGGAGATGGTCCTAGATTAAACAGGTTACTCACTCACGGGTATCACCTCTCACAATTAGGGCTTTCTGTTAACACTAGAAAGGTTTATGGCAGGGCTTTTCATATTTTTAACAGATTTGTGATGGACTACAACATTTCAGACAAATTTGCCATGGGCACAATGATTGCATTCATTTCTTTTTGCCACCTTCACCTAAAACTATCTTTCAACACCATTAAATTATATATCACTGGTATTCAACACCACATCCTCACCACGTGGCCTGATAAACAATGTTTCCTGTCCTCTTATCAGGTAAAGTCCATACTGAAAGGTATCAAGGACCCCACCCCGGCACCCACGCCGTCCAGACTACCTATACACGATCTTCTATTCCAGTCCCTGTCGAATCTTTTAGATACTTCACCTTTTGAAACTCACACAAACCAGGTCATTAAAACGGCCATCTACTTGGCGTTCTATGGGTTTCATTCGGCCCAAAGAGTTTACCACCACTAATTATAACACCCCAAACTTCCTCACAAGAGCCAACCTATTTAAAACACACGACCACTATTCACTGTTCCTACATTATACAAAAACCAGTATGAAGGGACAGACGGTCACTATTACCTATTGCCCTACTGACAATAAATGGTGCCCCGTGGTAGTCTTCGACCAGTACCTTTCTTCCATTTCAATAACACCACATCAACCACTACTGGCATTATACGGTAATACTCTGACGATCAGTAAGTTCATGCTCTACGTAAGAACATTGTTAGTACGCTTGAGATTAAACCCGGCCAAATATTCCGGTCATTCATTTCGGATAGGAGCAGCTACTACCGCTTCAAAGAAGAATATCCCGGCACACATCATTAAAATAATGGGCCGCTGGAAGTCCACAGCTTACACCCGATACATTCCCCAGCCAGTTCAAGAAGTACGCCTAGCATTCAAGAATATGATTGTGTGATAATCTTATGCTGTATTGTAGGCTGAATAAACTGGTTACATCTTTTTGCCCTCTTTTATTTGAGGCCTACTGCGTCATCAGTTACGGCACACCACAACTGACTTTTTAATTTCCTGTTTGTTTTAAGTTACTAACTCTACGGCTTTATGCCTTGACCACAAATGGAAGGCAGGGCCTGAAGTTGTGGGAGGGGCTTGGTTCTCCTTCTTAAGGAGCTCCAGCCCTTCACTCACTACCATCTCAGGTCTAGAGATTTGTCCCACCCACCACTCCTTTTTAATAATTTCTTGAGGTAGGCCCTCTTTTATTTGAGGCCTACTGCGTCATCAGTTACGGCACACCACAAATGACTTTTTCATTTCCTGTTTGTTTTAAGTTACTAACTCTACGACTTGATGCCTTGACCACAAATATATATATATATATATATATATATATACATACACAAAAATGATGGGAGTTGCACTCCAGCTTTCCCTCAGTGTTATGCCCGGTGCTCAGCTGCACAAGTATACAATATATGAAAAAAGCTAGCACTCAAGGACTTCAATAGGTAAAAAGTAAAAAACCTTTTATTCCAGTGTGTCAAAAAAGCAGGGTCGACGTTTCAGTCCACCGTTGTGAACTTTCTTCAGGACATGTATATATATATATTTATTTATTTTTTTAAATTTATTTTGTAATGTTTTGAAAAATTATTTTAAAAGTTTGACCAAAATTAACTAATTTGAAAATCTTATTAAAAAATATGACATTGAAGTATTTTGTTAGTAAGTGTATTTTAGCAAGTTTCTTATTCTTGTATCAATTCTGATTTCAGGCTGCAAGTCCGCTTTAGAACCTGACTCATGACAGGTTTTGGAAATGAGGAACTCCACTATAGAAAACATGAAAAAATCCCTACAAAATAAGCAATAAATAAAAATAGTCGTAGTAGAGATTAAATTTGTACAAAATGCCCTGCCTGCCCTTTTTTGAACTAGAAAAAAGGTGAATGACATGTGACACCAAAACCCATACAATTCTGTTTACTAAAGTCCAAATGACGCAAAGCTATCTGCTTATGAGGAGGGCCATTTGGACAGCAAATCCAGACACTGTTTACACTATTTAATAATGTGTGTTTTTTGCAATTCTTGCTCCAAAGGAGGAGAGGCCTTTTAGACGCAGTATTAGACCCTTCTGCAAATACATTCTTTCTATATTGACATAAGATGGTGTCTGGTCCTTTGTGAGGTTTTGAAACGTTTGCAAGGTTCAGAGAGGAGTGCCTATTAATAAATCCTAATATCAGCAGTGCACGCCCCATAACCCCA
This sequence comes from Pelobates fuscus, assembly GCF_036172605.1. Lineage (NCBI taxonomy): Eukaryota > Metazoa > Chordata > Amphibia > Anura > Pelobatidae > Pelobates > Pelobates fuscus. The sequence continues at coordinate 102,814,750 of NC_086320.1, forward strand.
GGGTACCCTGGCGCCCTCCCACAGTAAGTAGTCAAACTGTTCAAAAATGGTTTCACAACCTACCTGGATTCTGTCAGCTACCTGCTGCAAACCTCCTGCTGCTGGAGGCTCCTGCCGCTGATCTAAACATGGCCTTGCAGAGATACATTAATTGGCTGAGCTTAAACAGTTGAACTACCAATGGTAGGGCACCAGGGCAGTTTTGGCACTATAAGCACTACAGTGGATTGAAGTGGTTATGGTGTTTTGAGTATTCCGTAAAAGTTGTTTGTTTTTTTCGATGATGCCTGTCTTACATCTATTCTAGTCTGCTGTTCTTGCTGTTGCTAATCCTATGGAAAATGAAATTGATGGTTGTAAGGACATGAAGGGGTGCTGCCCTGCGACAGCACTGTCCCTTTAAGTGTGGGAACCAACTTAGCAGAGAAATAATGCAAGGACACGATGAATGGAGTAATAAAGAAAACCAAAGGGGATATATATATATATATATATATATATATATATATATATATATATATATATACACACACACACAAAACAAAATATGTACAATGCCACAATTATATAAATATATACAATAAATCAATATATTACAATAGAGCAGGCAGAGTACACGATGGTCCTTAGGCGAAGGTAAAGGCTTTAGGCAGGATAGTGCAGCCACCACAGAATATAAGTGGGGCACAGATCCTAAGCCACCAAGCACTAAATAAACATCAAGGAGCAAGGCCCGAAGCAGGTCACACAAAAATAAGGCAGCAAGGTCAGAATCACTGGAGAAGGAGTCTAGGCAGGAACACTGCAACTGGAGGCTCAGGACACAGGACCAGGCAGAGACAAGAACACAGGACCATAAGGACATCGGAACACAGGATCAGGATCAGGATACACTGGATACACAGGATACAAGACACAGGAGCAAGGAGCAAGGAGTCAGAATCACGGGAACCAGGAAACAGCAGGTACAGGATGAAGGATGGAGGATAATGATCTGACAGGGAGTGAGGGGAGAAACCAGAATATATAGGTGCTAAACAAGGGCCAGGTGTAGTGCTTAACGAAAAGAAATGAGAAACAGTGCCAAACAGAAACAGTGGTGAGTGCGATTACTGCACGAGGGCATATTAACTAAGGAGTGTCGTGACAATGGTGAGTAAAGTATAGAGATCAAGGTGCTAAAGTTTTAATTTTAATTTGTAAAGTAGGAGAGGGGTTGTGTAATTTTGGAGCATGAAGACAGTGATTATACATACCCCCAAACCATAAACCATTTTTATTGTTTGGTGCGCTACCACATTTAATGGAAGACTCCAGTGGAATATTTTTTAAGCGATTTTGTAGACATACCACCGATGAAAACATGCATGTATCTAATTATGCAATATTTTTCATTAAGGTATATCTATAAACTGAGAACAAGAGCTATGGATCTCTTGACTGCAGCCTTTGGAAGCCCTCCCTTTCTAATCCAGCCCAGACTTTCTGTGGCTGTCCAATCACAGACGTCCCGATGAAGCTCAATGAGAGGTCTTTTTTTTTTAAATTCTTTATTTTGTTGTGCATAGCTTTTTCAAAAAACTTTTGTGCCATGGTGGCAGGCTATGGTATTATATGCTTATAGAGGTATATACATGGCATAGAGGTGAAAAACACATTTTTCAATAAGGAACAACAGGAAATTATAACAGTTTGGTTGGTCACAGTGAGGTTAGTTTAGTGTTGTGGGATGTTTGGCTATGTATTCTGTGTGATTCTTTGCAGTCTACTATGGGACTAGCTGGTCTCGGTAGGGTGTTCGTGCCGGGCAGGCGAGGTGGTTTGACAGCTTTACGGTGGTTTGTATCAGTGATGTGTTTGGATGGTCGTATGTGTACAGGCTTCAATGCTTGTGTCTGTCGTGTGATGAGTGTGTTGGGCCTGTTGCATAGGCAGTGTGTGTTGATGCTTTGGATCGTGCTGTCATGTAGTGTGTCTCGCCTTGCTCTGTCTCAGCATTGAGGGTGGTTACCCCTAACCATGTGGGTAGCGGGGGGGTGATAGCTCTGTGTTCGTGGAACGTATTTTCGCATTCGGGCATCAACGTTCTTTGTGCTGTTCTGGGTCTGGGTACCTGAGTGTCTGTCTGGGAGTTAGTCAGAGAAGAAACAGTAAATCATAGTGAAAGGCAACATAAACATAAAGTATTAAACAACATAAACATAAAGTATTAAACATAAAGTATGAAACGTGAAGTTATCTTCTGTCGGTTTCTCCTTCACTGGGATGAGGGCACTGTGGGAAATAGTCCGACATGGTCCGACTTTGGGTTTCGCCAGTGGGCAAGTGTCCATGGAACTTAAGACCCCAGTCCACTTGTTCCCGGGGCGTGAGGGGAGGCTATTGCGTTTTCTCCGTTCTCTCTTCGGCGTTTCGGATTCTGGTTCGGCAAACTGATGGTTTTCAGGTAGTTGGCTGCTTCCTCCGGTGTTGTGAGGACTTGTGTTGTCCCTGCATGGGTGACTTCCATGGAGCCTCCTGCTCCCCACCTGTAGGCTATACCTGCAGCGCGTAACTGTGTGGCAGTTTGGCCGTATGACTTGCGCCACAGTAGTGTGGCTCTAGATAGATCTTGATAGAATGTAAGTTCTGCTTCTTCAAAGGACAGCGGTGTGCGATCCTTAAGTGCCGCCATGATATGGAGCTTGTCCTGTACTGTTACGCATCTTAAGATTACGTCTCGAGCTGCTGGTGATTTCAGTTGTGTGTAGGTTGGGAGCCGATAGACTCCATATATGGTGAGTTTCTTAGCAGTTGCGTGTGGGAGTATGCTGGTCAGGAGGCGCCTAGCGTAGTGCGGCAGTTCTTCTGCTGTAATTGCTTGTGGGATTCCTCTGATTTTAATGTGTGTTCGCCTTTGTCGATCTTCTATGGTCGCCATTTTAAGTGCCATGATTTTTTGGTGATGCTGTATGTGTTGTACCTGATCTTCCAGCGTTGTCAGGTGTGTTTTGACTTCCACCACGTCTTGTTCTTTGGCAGTTACCTGATCTGTGACCGTTTGCACCTCCGTTTTGAGGAGGGCCGTGTCGGCCGCCCAGAGCCTGTGTATGTCAGCGAGTAGGAGTTTGAGATTGCCTTTGGTGGCCGGTGCAGCATCATCTGGGGCTTCGGGCTGCGGTGTCAGCGTGGTCTGTATGGCCGGCTGGGCCTCTGATCTGCCCTGCTCTGTTTGGGGAGTGCGGTCTGACTCCCAGTCATCTCCCGTGGGCCTAGGAGCGGGACGTGGCTGCGCGGGGCGTTGTAACAGCGTGCCTATGTCTCTGCTGTCCGCCGCAGGTTTTTGGGACCTGCGCCCCATTGCCGGTGAGGGGGCCGGTGGTTCCGTAGGTGTGGGGATTAGTGGGTGCCCCCCTCTCTCTAACCTTGGTCGGAGCAGGAAGTCCTCCAGGTCTCGGATAGTCGGCGCGAGGTAGGCCCCGGTTTTGCGTTTCCGCTTAGGGAGCTTCTGCGGGTGTAAAAACTTCATTGATCGGTGCCTCTTGTCTTTCTGCCCCCATCTCTGAGGGTTGTAGGGCTGGATGGGTGCCCGTTTCAGTGATTTTGCCCAGATTCAGTGAGTACGGTTAGGAGACTGTAGAAATGGCGTCTGGCGCCATGCGATGGCAAGCCAATGAGAGGTCTTTTCAAGACAGGTGTACTAGGCAATTGCTGCCTCTCAAGTTTAGCTCCATTGAGCTGAACAACCAGGAAGTAACAGGACCATGTCTGACAGTTAGTGGGAAGTACCAAGGTTTATTTATAAAACTGCCAATTTCTTTTGAAATCTGTACTTTTTGTACAATAAAAGTTAAAGTTACATAGCTGAAAAGAGACTTGCGTCAATCAAGTTCAGCCTTCCTCACATTTGTATTTTTCTGTTGATCCAAGTTAAAGTGCTTTAGGAGTTAAAGTAATACTCCAAGCGCCATACACTCCAAGCACCATAACCACTACTCCCCCACTTTAGAAAAAATCAAACTATTTTTGTAGTGTAGTCTGTAGAGCTAATGGAAGTGAAAGAAAGCTTCTCCGCTGTCTGACAGCTAGGGAGTTTTTTTTGGCCTTAGATATACAAATTTTAATTTCTATCTGTACATTTATAAATTGTGAAAACATGATAGACTCCAGGCACATAATGCACTTCAGCAAGCTTTCACTCTAGAGTTTCGGGTGGCTAATGTGTGAACTCTGTGCAAACTTGGCATTTGAGGACAGCACACACAGCATGCTGGCACCAGACAGTCAATGTCTGCATGCCCCACACCTCCACTCAGCATAGGAGAATATGGCTGCATGGGGAACTTGACCTCAGTGCTGGAACAGAGGTATTCTTTAGCTCAGGCTTCCCCAAATTCTAGCCCTCAAGATGTTGCTGAACTACCACTTCCATGATTCTTAGCCAATCTTTTTCATTTATAGAATCATGGGAGTTGTAGTTCAGCAACATCTGGAGGGTCGGAGTTTAACCCCTTAAGACCGCAGGACGTACTATGCCGTCCTTATTTTGGTGGCTCTAAAAGCCGCAGGACGGCATAGTACGTCCTGCGATCTTATGTACTTACCCGGTCGCCGGCGATCCCACGCCGGCGATCGCGGTATGGGGGACTTACCCGGGAGCCCAGGGAGTCCCCCTGCGTCCTCTTCAGCCGCCCAGGGCCATGTGATCGCGAGGTCCTTGCGAGGACCCCGCGATCACATGGACGGCATAGCCGTCCAAGGCATTGCCAGCAGGGGGAGTGCCTGTAATGACAGGTACTCCCCCTGCTGTCTGAAATACAAATAAAAAATGTTAAAACAGTGTAAAAATAAATTATATATACTTAGATCATATATATATTTATTATATATATGATCTAAGTATATATATACACACATATACACACATACACATAAATATGCATACACTGTCTACGTGTATTTTAATATTAATATATACATAATTATATTTATATATTAATATCAAAATACACGTACAATGATATTGATTAAATATATATATAATTTTCATTATATATATATTTATATATAATAAAAAATAAATAAATATATAAATACGTTAAAAAAATAAATAAAAAAATAATAAAAAAATAATGAAAAAAAAATAGATAAAAAATATATAAACATGCGTAATTTCGTTCTAACTGTATTTTAAAATTAATATATATATTGATATCAAAATACATGTAGAACGAAATAATATATATATCTATATACATAAGTATATACGTATATATCACTATGTATATACCTATATATAAATAAAAATAATTAAAAAAAATTATATACATATATATACACACATATATATATACACACATATATATATAATAATTCTACACATATATTTATGTAATAATTTTACATAATTAGGTCATTTTATTAATTACAATTTGCAGGACCTGCCTGCCAACCCAGGCCAAAAGTTCAGGGAATTACATTGTCTAGCACTATATTTAACTCTGTAACTTTCCAAGACACCATGAAACCTGTACATGGGGGGTACTGTTTTACTCGGAAGACTTCGCTGAACACAAATATTAGTGTTTCAAAACAGTAAAATATATTACAACGACGATATCGTCAGTGACAGTGACATTTTTTGCATTTTTCACACACAAATGGCACTTACACCGACGATATAATTGTTGTGATACGTTTTACTGTTTTGAAACACTAATATTTGTGTTCAGCGAAGTCTCCTGAGTATAACAGTACCCCTCATGTACAGGTTTTATGGTGTTTTCAAAAGTTACAGAGTCAAATATAAGGTTTGCGTTTCAGTTTTTTTACATTAAAATTCGCCAGGTTGCCTTTGAGACCGTATGGTAGCCCAGGAATGAAAATTATCCCCATGATGGCATACCATTTGCAATAGTAGACAACCCAGGGTATTGCAAATAGGGTATGTTCAGTTTTTTTAGTAGCCACTTAGTCACAAACACTGGCCAAAATTTGCGTTCAAATTAGTTTTTTGCATTTTCAAATATTAACACTAACTTTGGCCAGTGTTTGTGACCAAGTGGCTACTAAAAAAGACTGGACATACTCAATTTGCAATACCTTAGGTTGTCTACTTTTGCAAATGGTATGCCATCATGGGGGTAATTCTTATTTCTGGGCTACCATATGGTCTCAAAGGCAACGTAACCAATCTGGCGAATTTCAATGTAAAAAAACTGAAATATGTAACACGCTATATTTGACCCTGTAACTTCCCAAAACACCATAAAACCTGTACATAGGGGGTACTGTTTTACACGCGAGACATCGCTGAATACAAATATGTGTATTGTATTGCAGTAAAAGCAAACAGTATTATGACATTCACAGTTAGAATGTCACGTAGAACTAAAAAAATGTAAAAAATTCTTATTTTCTCCCATTTTTTAAATATTTTTTTCATATTAAATTATGTTCCATACCTAAATATTTGATGTTAAACGAAAGCCCCGTTTCCCCTGAATAAAATGATATATAATAATGGGGGGTGCATTTAATATGAAAGAGGTGAATTATGGTTGGACAGACATATAGCGCAAATGCCAGGTTTTGTTTACGTTTTTTTGGATCACAACTTGTACATTTGGCTGCGGTCTTAAGGGGTTAAGGAAGCCTGCGTTTAGCTGTTTTCTTTATTTTTTTATTTGGGTGGGGTTACTCTGACCAAAACAGTGTTTCTTAAAATATAGGGTTTTTTTTTTGGCCTAACCCTTTTAAGAGATTTTAATATACTTTTGTGATAATTTTGGGCACTTATGAAGTAAATAAATTTCCAAAGCATAGGCAAATCTGATATTTCCAAGATTCATTTGGCGGAGAGGAGTATTATGTTTTTCCAGTGCCCTACCCTTTTCTCCAGAATAATACCCATGTCTGTGGGACCATCTAAAATGATAATTATTGCAGTTTGTATTTAAATCTGTAATCTCACTTCATCCAACATGTGAGGTTTGTAAAGGGACAGACAATGACACACCACTCTCAAGGAATAAAAATAAAAAAAAATACAATAAAGTAAAAAAAACTAATTATGTATCTTTGGTGTCCATTCACATAGGTTTAACTGGAGTTTGTCCTCATAATACATACATGAAATTTCCTAAATCATTTGTTCACTAATACTGAGCTGGTGGGATTATCGCATACTTGCTACATACTTACAGTGCCCAGTCGGTTTGGGTTTGGTTCAATTAAAAGTATATTTGACATTCTGTACACAGGTGCAAAATCTGCTGTAGACATAAATCCAACTTTGCTCTAATAGTCACAGATCTTAGTTTGTATGCTCCTGGTGTGAAGACCTGAAAAATCATACCTAAATTTAAAAATAAAGACATTTTATAAAGTCAGTCACTGTGTTTGCCTAATTATACTCCAAGTACTAAAGGATTACCGAGTACCCCATAATGAGTTCTTGATACTGGACACCAACTTCCCCGAAGCAGGAGATGGGCAATGGCCAAGTGTTAGCTCAGCCAATCAATGGCTTCCCATTGAGAGACATTCTTTAAAATGGTACATATATTTTATTAATTTCTTTACAGTACATATCTTTAATTTATTTATGGTACATATCTTTTATTTATGGTACATTCCCTACATTGGCTTCCAGTTAGATATAGGGCTCAATTTAAGATTCTAGTTCTTGCTTACAAGTCCCTACATAATGCTGCTCCAACCTACCTATCCTCCCTAATACACATATATGTCCCGTCGAGGCCCCTGCGCTCTGCCGAAGACTTACGTCTATCCTCTGTCCATACTCCCACATCTGATTCTCACCTACAAGACGTCTCCAGGGCTGAACCTTCTGTGGATCTCCCTTCCCTTCTCATTAAACTGAAGTGGTCTGGGTGACTATAGTGTCCCTTTAAGGACATCAAACAGTATTGACCTGTCATGATATTAACATTGGTTATTTAATTGATGTATTTGCAGTAAATTAAATTAATCAATTTAAAAGTGCAGGACATGTACAGGATTATTCCTTAAAATGCAAAATGACAGTTTATCCATTCAAAGTGGTAAGGCTAAGCAAAATTGAGGGAATATGATTGCAACATTTTCACCTACCAAGAACATAGAATTGGGGGATTTTTACTTTTTTTTTTTTTTTAAATCAGTGATGAATCTCTGCACATGCGTACTAAGATTGGATGAAAAGCAGCAACAGATCCTTGTTTTTGTTTTTAATTTATTTTCGTCAGCCAAGTGCTTTTAACCCTAGCCACTTCTTCCATTGCATGTGAGGCCCCCTATTGCTGTGCCTGCTTGTCAGCTCCTATGCATCAAAGTGATGCACTGTAAGAATGTGCTGGACAATAATAATAATAATAACAAAGTATTAAGCCAGGAAAGGTACATTCAGATTACCGTATATACTCGAGTATAAGCCGACCCGAATATAAGCCGAGGCCCCTAATTTTACCCCAAAAAACTGGGAAAACGTATTGACTCTGATACCGGAGAAACTGACGGAAGCGAAGCACAGAGAGATGGACACAGGTTTCTTCAGGAAGGAAGAGATTCTTTATTGGATCACCGATCGGGACTCAGAGGGACTAGCGTCACCAAAATACAGCAAGTTCTGAGTCCCGGACAATAGTGCAGGCTCCTTATATAGGCACATAACTTCTCCCATATTAAGCTCCACCCGCACATTCTCTTGACCAATCAATACAAATAAGAATTAACTTCCTGCTTGACCGCATGGCCTGTCCAGCACAATGGAGGAGGGGGAATACAACATCCTGTATTCTTGCACATGCTCCGTACACTACTGATCGTATCTTGCCTCGTGCAACCAACTGATCGATACGTCAGCATATGCACGTACACCTGCCACGTGGTAATCTCGGCCTACTAAATTTATTTTTACCGAGATTCCACCACATTCCCCCCTTTGATGCCTCTTGATATTTCACAATTACTTGAGGCATCACTTAACCTTGGTTTGCATACACCGCAAGTTACCATGAACCAGACCAGACTTATCCTTTGATGTGAATCTTCAACACTCATCTTCCTGCATTGGTTCTCCCTGATCTAGAGCCTTATACTTATAAATCGCCATTATCTGTGCAGCAGCCTTCCTCTCTGCTATATTTTCTATCAGGCTTTGCACAGACCTAACTACTAAGGGTATAAGACACGGCAGGAGTAGACACAACATTAAAATCAGTAGGACTCCACCTACCACTGCCTTAAGCCCTCCAAACCACTCATACCAGCTACCAAACCAACTACTTGGATTATACCCTTTCCATACCTGAGTAGGCACATGCGCTAGTTTAACCATATGGCTAGTAAGCTCAGCTATTGCTTGCCCTTCGTCATCTATTTGAAGACAGCAATTGCTCAGGTTAAACTTCCCACATACACCTCCCTCTACTGCCAAAAGGTAATCCAAGGCTAATCTATTTTGGTAGACTGCCGTCCTCATCCTGGTGTTATGCTTCGCTAGAAGATTGAGCGCTTGTGATGTCTCGTTAGTAATAATCTCAACCACCGCCTGTAATCTTATAATACGGTTGAGCATATAAATAGGGGTTCTGTAACCAAAGGTACCATCCTCAGCCCACGTGGCTGGCCCATAATAATCTATGATACGCTGGGGAGGCCATTCATTATCTTCCCAGGTGCCTATCTCTATGGGTCCCCTTTTCTTCCTATGATTCACATCATACACTTTAACACCTAAAGTCTCACCTGTTTCAATCGGTAACAAGAAGAAGGATGGTTTGAGCATACCCAACACACATGCCCCTTCCCAGTCCTGTGGCAACTCCGAATAGGCTTTCTTACCACAGATCCAGTACAAATTTGCTGGGGCTCTCCAGGTAGATGTGATGGATAAATCAAACCACACATCCTTTAAATTGGCGTATCTAGCAAACGGGTTAGATGGTTCTGAGACATTTGAAGCCGACCACCAAGTTGTATTCTTTGTATCATCATCATAAGCGTTTTGCCCTAGACAAGTTAATTCTCCTACAGAAGTATTATACATTATTCCTTTCCTTGCTATGCAAACATAACCTATGATGGAGGTCTTTAATCTCCACTCAGATTTACCTCTAACACTCATATGATAATCGGCTTGTGTAGATATTAATTGGTCAACTGCCTCAGAACCGGACATTACCTCCTTTGCTTCCCAAGGCCATTGGTCTCCCATGTTAGTACCTCCACACACATAGCAGTTGGTAACATTAAGACTACCGGCAATACTTTCAGCTAAATCAATAAACAGGTTTTTAGCATTATGGGGGATCTTATTATCTATACTCATCTCTTCATAAAAGGAATGGTATACTTGATGAGTTTGGGAGGATACCGTATCAGTCTCTATCCCTATAAACAATACTGTCCCAGGATCTAAACCCGTCCCGTATATCTGAAACCCAAATAAATTGCCATATTTGTCTAAGAACTTATCGGGGTTATTTATAAGTATATGGATAGGATTACATTCCATAGACTTACAATATGGGCTAGTCGGCAACTTAGTCACTATCATGTCTTTGTCTACTGTCTGTCCCCAAGTCGCCCACCCCACACAAGACCAATATGGGCAGAAGTTATAGTCTTTATTTGGGCATCTAGGACTCACATATTTATTTTTACTACTGGGACAAATATATTTATCATTAGACCCATACGTCCTCTCCCATCTAAGATCCCCACATACATTCCACGGCTTTCTACCACTCGATATTGCTTTACACGCATCAAATAGCAGAACACCCGAAGAATGTACGGATTCTAACACCGTCTTATTAATTAGGGTCCCCTGAGGATCTCCATTCCTGAGAGTCAACCAAATTGTACGAGGTTGATACTCCGGACTGAAGCACTTAGGTTCTCCTACTCCTAAATGGCACACACTATAATCTATATTTAAGTATCTACATCTCGATACATCTCCTTTACACTCGTATTGTGAATGCCAAATTAGGGTTTGGGAAATATGGTTACCTGTTCTCGTAGTCTTAATGCATACCTCACAGCTAGGAGTGTTGGTACCTCTACCTTCCTGAATATAAAAACACACATAAATAAACACTATCAAAAACACATCTTTCGCCGTCATCCTCAGTCTTCGTCCGTGCGAAGGCACCTCAGCTTCCAGGATGTAAGGGCTGCAGGGAATGGAGTTCTGCTCGTCTTCACAGGAGTCCCTTCGAGACTTTCCCTGGCTTATAAACTATACGTCGGTGGGCGGACAGGCTTTATTATGGCCTTCTCACTCACGCACCAAATCCCAAAAATAATAAAATTTGTAATCCACAATAGTTCCTCGTTACTCCGACTGAGTCGTGCGTTTTAACCGGATCTTGCAGGGATTCTCTGGATCTGCTGTAACTTGCCAAGAATCGACTGCTGCTGGTTTAACCCTGGAGTGATGTATCCACGGAGTCACTTCGGCTACTTTTATCGCTGTAGGGGTAGACAAAAGAACAACATAAGGACCTCTCCACTTGGGCCCTAACGGTACATTATTCCACTCTTTAATCCACACTTGATCTCCTGGATGATAACTATGAACAGGGGGATAAATATTCACAGGTAATCTATCTTGTACCCATTTCTGTACCTCCTCCATAGTCTTACCCAACTCTACAACCTGCTGCCGGGTAATGCCTTCTCCCAACTGACTCAAATCCCCCCTTAAGTTACCAAGTACGGGAGGTGGTCGCCCATACATGATTTCAAAAGGAGAGAGGCCCATCCTTCTGGTAGGGGTACTGCGGATTCGCAATAGAGCTATGGGTAAGAGAACGTTCCACTTAAGTTGGGTTTCCTGACACATTTTAGCCAACTGATTCTTAATAGTTCTATTCATTCTCTCTACCTTACCAGAGCTCTGGGGTCTATATGCAGTATGAAGCCTCCACTTTATACCAAGCATATGAGTCAGTTGTTGTAGGCACTGATGAACAAAAGCTGGACCATTGTCCGATCCTATAGAACAGGGTAGTCCATATCGGGGTATTATTTCTCGTAGCAGGAATCTCACAACTTCTCCTGCTTTCTCTGTACGAGTAGGACATGCTTCTACCCAGCCTGAATAGGTGCACACAATTACCAGCAGGTAACGATGTCCACCCGATTTAGGCATCACTGTAAAGTCTATTTGTAGATCGGACATGGGGAGTCCCCCCATGAACTGGACTCCTGGTGGCTTTACTGGTCCTTGTCTTGCATTATTTTTAGCACACGTTACACATCTTCGTACAATGGCCTGAGTCAAGTTGGACAATCTTGGTATGTAGAAATGTTTTCTGAGAGATTCTTCAGTACTGTCTCTCCCAGAATGTGTCCCGTTATGATAATTTTGGACAATTTCTACCGCTAGTGATGCTGGTATGACTATTCTTCCATCTTCTAGCTGATACCACTTGTTCTCCAAATACTTTCCTGGTTCAGTCTTTAACCACTCCTCTTCTTGAGCTGTATAAACTGGAGTCCATTGGGACAGTGGACAGTTGGTATAAGAGCAGCTATATGCCCCACATATTCCTGTCTTCCTGATTCAGCAGCATGCTTAGCTGCACTATCTGCCATCCGATTTCCTTTGGTTACATCACCATCTCCTCTCAGATGCGCTCGACAATGTATGATACCGACTTCTTTCGGCTCCCACACTGCTTCCAATAGTTGTAAGATTTCAGCTGCGTATTTGATTTCTTTGCCTTCTGAATTCAGTAGTCCTCTTTCTTTATACAAAGCTCCGTGGGCATGAGTGGTTAAAAACGCATATTTGGAGTCCGTGTAGATGTTTACTCTTAAACCTTCAGCCAATTGTAACGCTCGTGTCAGTGCTATCAATTCTGCTTTTTGTGCTGATGTTCCTTTCGCCAGTGGCCGAGCTTCTATCACCTTGTCTATTGTTGTCACTGCATATCCTGCATAGCGGATCCCTTCTTTCACATAACTACTGCCGTCGGTATAATATTGAACATCGGGGTTCTGGATGGGAAAATCACGAAGATCTGGTCTACTTGAGAATACTTCATCCATTACTTCCAAACAATCATGTTGACTTTCAGTAGGTTGTGGCAAAAGGGTAGCTGGATTTAAGGTATTTACAGTCTCTAAATGCACTCTGGGGTTTTCACACAACATTGCTTGATACTTGGTCATACGGCTGTTACTAAACCAATGATTTCCTTTGTAATCCAACAACGTCTGTACTGCATGTGGGACTCGTACATAAAGTTCTTGACCCAGAGTGAGTTTATCGGCTTCAGCTACTAGCAGGGCGGCTGCAGCTACGGCTCTTAGACAAGGTGGAAGTCCGCTGGCCACTGCATCCAATTGCTTAGACATGTAGGCAACAGGTCTTTGCCATGATCCCAAGTACTGTGTCAATACTCCCACAGCCATTCTTCTTTGCTCATGTACATACAGGTAGAATGGTCGGGTGTGATCAGGTAGACCTAATGCTGGGGCACTCATCAAAGCCTTCTTCACATCTTCAAATGCCGTTTGCTGTTCTTGGGTCCATAAGAAGGGGTCGTGCTCTGTACCTTTGATAGCTGCGTACAGAGGTTTTGCCAGTATCGCGTAGCTGGGAATCCATATCCTACAGAAGCCTGCTGCCCCCAAGAATTCTCGCACTTGTCTTCTATTCTTGGGTATTGGTATTTGGCAGACAGCTTCTTTTCTTTCTGGCCCCATAATTCTTTGACCTTCAGAGATATGGAATCCCAGATATTTGACAGTTGGCAAACACAACTGAGCCTTCTTTCTAGACACCTTGTATCCTGCCTTCCATAGAATGTGTAGTAGATCGTGCGTTGCTTGCTGACAGATTTATTTTGTAACTGCTGCTATCAACAAGTCATCTACATATTGTAACAATACACACTCTCCTGGGATGGACTCGAAATCCAGTAGATCCTGACTTAGGGCTGAACCAAATAGGGTAGGTGAATTTTTAAACCCTTGGGGCAGTCTTGTCCAAGTCATTTGGCGTTTTGAGCCCGTTACAGCGTTCTCCCATTGGAAAGCGAAAATACATTGACTTTCTGCGGCAATTCAGAGGCAAAAGAAGGCATCTTTGAGGTCTAAGACTGTAAAGTAAGTAGCCCCGCCCGGAATTAAAGCAAGCAGGTTATATGGATTGGGTACAACTGGATGTATACTAACAACCGCATCATTGACTGCTCTCAAGTCCTGCACAGGTCGATACTCATCTGTACCGGGCTTTTGAACAGGCAGCAATGGGGTGTTCCAGGGGGAAGTACAGAATTTTAGGATACCATACCGTATGAACTTATCCAGATAGGATTGGATGTTCTTCTTAGCCTTCTGCGGGATGTGGTATTGTCTTAGGCTCACTGGATAAACCCCAAGTTTTAGTTCAATTTTTATAGGTGGAATATTGCGGGCCAGTCCTGGTGGGTTGTTCTCTGCCCAAACTCCTGGTATGTTAAATAATGTCTCATCACTCCTAGGGTTTTGGCTAGTCAACGCTGTATAAAGTCGCCACTCTTCTTCCTTTGGTACGGATAATGTCATGATACCTGAAGGTCCATTAAACTTTAAGGATGTTGTTCCATTTGGTAGGAACGTAATCTGCGCTTGTAACTTAGATAGCATATCACGTCCCAGCAATTGGACTGGACATTCAGGCATATAAAGGAATTGATGTTTTACTACGTGGCCTCCCAATGTACAGAGTCGACTTTTAAGAACCGGTTTTTCAGCACTTCTTCCAGTTGCTCCTATCACAGTAATAGTCCTTCCAGATGGAGGAGCAACTAGATTAGTCAACACTGAATGTTCAGCACCAGTGTCGATCATGAACGCACTCCTTTTTCCCCCTATTGATACATCGACCATAGGCTCCGCTCGACCAAGGGGGATGGAGCCCGGTCGGTATCAATAGTCCTCCATGACCGTGTCAGCCAACCCTACAAAGTCCCTACCTTCTCTATCGCGGGACCTTTGCGCTGCTGGAATATACCTGTCTTCCCTAACACTTCCTCTGTTCCCATTACTCCCTCTATTACCATTACTCCCTCCGGGGCCTCCTCTACCTCTCGCTCTGCCTCTAAAGTTTCCATAACCTGTCCTAGGTCTGTCTCTCTCACACTGTTCTCTTCGAGGACACTCATTTCTCCAATGCCCTTCTTCCCTACAGTATGCGCACTGATTTCTACTTAGAGGTTCCTCATTCCATCTACTATCGCCTCTATCTGGGCCCCGTCTATCTACGCCTGCGATCGCTACCGCTAGCATATCAGCCTTTTTACGCATCTTGCGCTCTTCCTCTTTCTTACTTTCTGTTTCCCTATTCATATAAACCTTATTCGCTACCTCCATTAGTTGGGTGATTGACATACCTGCAAACCCTTCTAACTTTTGTAGCTTGCGCTTAATATCTCCGTAAGCTTGGCTGACAAAGGCGGAGTTCACCATTCGGGAATTGTCTGCGTCTTCCGGATTAAAGGGGGTATACAAGCGGTATGCCTCCAATAATCGGTCATAAAAGACACTGGGCGCTTCATCACTTTTCTGAATCACCTCAACTGTCTTCGACATGTTAATAGCGTTCTTTCCTCCGGCTTTCATGCCAGCAATTATAGCGTCTCTATAGGCTCTGAGTTGAACCATATCAGCACCATTTACATTCCAATCGGGATCGGTGTTGGGATAATGTGTTGCGGCCCATGCTGATGGATTGGCTTGGTTTAAAGTACGGGCTTTATCCTCTAGTGCTTTAATGGCCGCTTGGTTAATCCTTGTCCTTTCCTCATTGTTGAATAAAGTCATTAATAACTGCTGGCAATCAGCCCATGTCGGGTTATGTGTCTGTACTATTGAGGTGAACAGATCAGTCATAGCTTGTGGTTTCTCAGTATACGAGGAATTGTGGGTCTTCCAATTTAAGAGATCGGTTGTCGTGAATGGGACATATACAAAGACTGGGTCAGCATGTGCCATTTGGCCTGCGGCATCGATATAGGCTGACCCAGGATTCAGACGAAGAGGCATCTGATAGTGTTTTAATTGTTGGGCACCGGTCAACTGTCGGGTCTGTATGGGGCTACGTGGAGGGGCGTCAGTCATAGGTTCCAGTCGGGGAGAAATAGGGTATGGGGATGTGGGAGCTTGGTTTTGGGAAAAGGTTGTAAATAAAACACTTCGAGCCGAGCTAGATGAAGCTTGACCGGAAGTCTGAAGTGGCGCCAAATCAGGATATTCGTTTTTAATGGGGGTTGGTTCTGATTCCGGAAGGGGAGATTTAGTACGAGGGGGGGTGGATCCTGTACTGGAGGAGGAAGCGGAAGTGGATGGGGGTAATGAGGGGAGGGTTGCAGGACTTCCTGCATTTGCGTCACTTCCTCTTAACGGAAAGTAAGGGGGCGGCAAAGGGATCTCGGACTCAGGGGGCGTGTCCAAAATGGGCCTAACACCAGTCCTAGTGGACGAACAAGTCCTAGCTACCATGAGGCGACACTGCTCCTCGTGGCATGTCTGGAGCCATTTTGGCGAGTCATTTACGGCCTGTCTCCAACAATCAATATAAGGAAACTGGCGTAAAGTTCAGGCCTACCCGATACAGCCACGTGTAAGCGCTGTACCAGAGTTGGATCCAAACTGCCACGTGGCGGCCATGCCGCAACCAAAGTAGGCCACTCCCTAGTACACAAAGTGACCAAACGTACAGGAGACATTTTAACCCCAAAATCACAAGTTTTGAATCCCTTTTTAAAATTCTTCACCATACAACCTAAGGGATCCGGGATCGTTGACTGCGACGCACCCATACTTAACAATGGAACGTCGTCGACAACGAATACTATACACGCGTACTATTCAACAGTCACACCCGTTTCCTCTGGCAACAGCACCACGTGGTACGGTTACCAAGTGAAACGTACACAATAACACAATAAACACTCAGGGAATTCCCATACACACACAGCTGTTACACCAGTCACTAGATAATCAATATTATGCCCTTTGGCGTAACTATACAGTCACCCACGCTATAATTCTCTATATACGAATTACCCGTCTATAACACACCCCAGTAACATCGTCTTTTACAAATAGCGGTTACAGTACGGTTAGCATAGGTCAAAGCACAAGTTAAGGTCACAATACAATTATTAGTGGTTATGGTGTTAAACATGCAATGGACGACAATGATTAGTACTTATATACAGTGTCAGTAAATATACAGGGTTATGGTACCGTGCACTATAATACAGCAACACACTATTAACACTCTCGCTAGACGGCTGAGCTCGCGCTATCTAACAAGATATACACTTTACTAAACAATCTTTATCACATTTACAATTCCCAACTAAACTATTGGCCAGTACCTTGAATGGACTACCTAAAAACAATCTACATACGTTTTGGTTAGCCACACTGCCCAATCACCATATATAGCGAGCTAGAGGACCGAATTTACACAGACGCCTCTTAGTCGCACTATCAAAAGTCTAGTGGGTTCCAAATTTACACGCCTTCCCACTTAGCCCAGATAGGTTGAGAGCTAGCGAACCGAATTTACACAGACGCCGCTTAGTCTCCCGGTCCCTCCGACCTAGCGAACAAAATATACACCCTAGAACGCTAGTCTAGACAAGACACCGGTGTCCGGCTAGGGCTATTTACACCAGAGCCCCGCCTGACTAACAAAATCAAACGGTCTGACTAAAGAGCGTTCGATCGAGCGGTGCGCCTTCGCTCCTTCCCTCCGACAGAGGGGGCAGATACACAGATTCAAACCCCTTTGGGCCTACCGCACAATCGGTATACCCCTAGTGGGTCCTGCCGTCTAAAACAGCAGTTGTCTTACCTCCTCGTTCCTGAACCTGAGTTCACACTCATCGACGGGGACACCCCAGCACTTCTCACATAGAGGCCGATGATCTCCTGGACAACAGACCAGTGGCGCCGAGACGAAGGGAGGTCCACGCAGAAGTTCAGGGGTGCAGCCGTAGAGAACGTGGGCAAAGATAGACCGTCTCACGCCTCTGCCTCTCAGCTACCG
This sequence comes from Pelobates fuscus, assembly GCF_036172605.1. NCBI lineage: Eukaryota > Metazoa > Chordata > Amphibia > Anura > Pelobatidae > Pelobates > Pelobates fuscus. The sequence goes on from NC_086320.1 coordinate 102,832,793, forward strand.
TTGAACGATGAGCTTCCCGGCCAATGCACCAAATGATACCGGAGAAACTGACGGAAGCGAAGCACAGAGAGATGGACACAGGTTTCTTCAGGAAGGAAGAGATTCTTTATTGGATCACCGATCGGGACTCAGAGGGACTAGCGTCACCAAAATACAGCAAGTTCTGAGTCCCGGACAATAGTGCAGGCTCCTTATATAGGCACATAACTCCTCCCATATTAAGCTCCACCCGCACATTCTCTTGACCAATCAATACAAATAAGAATTAACTTCCTGCTTGACCGCATGGCCTGTCCAGCACAATGGAGGAGGGGGAATACTACATCCTGTATTCTTGCACATGCTCCGTACACTACTGATCGTATCTTGCCTCGTGCAACCAACTGATCGATACGTCAGCATATGCACGTACACCTGCCACGTGGTAATCTCGGCCTACTAAATTTATTTTTACCGAGATTCCACCACAACTCGAGTATAAGACTAGGGTGGGAAATGCAGCAGCTACTGGTAAATTTCTAAATAAAATTAGATCCTAAAAAAATGATATTAATTGAATATTTATTTACAGTGTGTGTATATAATGAATGCAGTGTGTGCGTATGAATGCAGTGTGTGCGTATGAATGCAGTGTGCGTATGAGTGCAGTGCGCGTATGAGTGCAGTGCGTGTATGAGTGCAGTGCGTGTATGAGTGCAGTGCGTGTGCAGTGTGTGTATGAGTGCAGTGCGTGTATGAGTGCAGTGCACATATGAGTGCAGTGTGTATGAGTGCAGTGTGTGTGTATGAGTGCAGTGTGTGTGTGTGTGTATGAGTGCAGTGTGTGTGTGTATGAGTGCGTATATATTAATTGAATATTTATTTCCAGTGTGTGTATATAATGAATGCAGTGTGTGTGTATGAGTGCAGTGTGTATGAGTGCAGTGTGTGTGAGTGCAGTGTGTGTGTGAGTGCAGTGTGTGTGTGAATGCAGTGTGTGTGTATGAATGAAGTGTGAGTGTGTGATGCAGTGTGTGTTTGTGTATGTGTTGGTGGGGGTGGGCATTTGATATATTATTAATTATTATTTTTTTTTTATATTATTATTTTTTTATTATTATTATTTATTATTTAATTATTATTATTTTTTTTTTTTTTTATTATCTTTTTTTTTTTCGTCCCCCCTCCCTGCTTGCTAGCTGGCCAGGGAGGGGGGCTCCTTCCCTGGTGGTCCAGTGTCATTGGTAGTTCAGTGGGGGGAGAGGGGTGCTGGCAGAGCTGTACTTACCTTTCCTGCAGCTCCTGTCAGCTCTCTCCTCCTCCGCGCGGTCTGTGCAGCTCCCTCTGTCAGCTCCCAGTGTAAGTCTTACACTGGGAGCTGACCGAGGTGCTGAACGGATGGCGCGGAGGAGGAGAGAGCTGACAGGAGCTGCAGGAAAGGTAAGTACAGCTCTGCCAGCACCCCTCTCCCCCAGTCTGTATTATGGCAATGCAAATTGCCATAATACAGACTCTGACTCGAGTATAAGCCGAGTTGGGGTTTTTCAGCACAAAAAATGTGCTGAAAAACTCGGCTTATACTCGAGTATATACGGTACTCTTATTTTCAAGTATGTAATCATTGTAATACACGGCTAGGCACCAGTCACTACAGAGGGGTGATGTGATAACCTTTAATGTCTGTTTACACCAGAAGATATTTTGATATTCACTGACTGTTAGCCTGAGGTGCAGGAGAAGGAGCAGTAAGGAATCTGTGCACAGTACTCCCTTGTTATTCCTACACCCATGGTAGTGCTGAGCTGTAAAAAACAGATCATTTCTTGGGGACCCGTGGCAGGAGCCTCATTCACCCATGATTTGATACAGAAATTTAGTTAAATAAATTTAGTTAAAACTTACAAAAATAATGTTTCAGAGAAACTGCTATGTTTACACTGCAGGGTTAATCCAGCCTCTAGTGGCTGTCTCACTGACAGCCACTAGAGGCGCTTCCGCGATTCTCACTGTGAAAATCACAGTGAGAAGACGCTGACGTCCATAGGAAAGCATTGAGTAATGCTTTCCTATGGGCGTTTTTAATACGCGCGTGGCTCTGGCCGCGCATGCACATTCGGCTCCACTTGGGAGCCAACTTCGGAGGGGTAGGAGAGGTCTACAGCACCGAGGGAGCCTGGCACTGGATAAAGGTAAGTGGCTGAAGGGGTTTTAACCCCTTCAGCCCAGCGGGAGGGGGGGCCATGAGGGCAGGGGGGAGCTAATGACCCAATAGTGCAAGGAAAATGAGTTTGTTTTCCTGGCACTATAGTGGTCCTTTAAGTACCATTAGTTGGTGCACATAGTTGGGGCCCATTATAATTATGAAACACAATGGGGCTTGGGTTATATTGAAATCTTCCACAGGTCAGTAAAACTGGAGATCGAGGTCTTTTGATTGTGTAAGCAGTTTAAAATTTTAGGTTTACCACTCAACAGTCTGCAATCCAATTGGTTCAGGAAGGGGAGCACCTGCTCTTTTTACAACTCCTAGGATTCCTATCCTATTTAAAGCAAACTCTGCTGCAAACAGACCTGTATCTTAGACTGGTTACAGCTGTCTGCTCCTCCAGGATGCTCCAGCAGTCCTCTGAACATTAGATCAAACAAGCCTTAATCCCTGACCTCCATCTCTGTTTAGTTGGGATCTTTCACTTCTTGCATCCAGCTCTGAACTCCCCTGTAACTCAAATGAAGTCTTGAATATATTCAGCCATGTGCTCAGAAGCTCGCCATCTACTGGCCACTACACAAAATTGCAGATCAGAGTCAATGCATGCAAGGGGGCAGTCAGGATGCTCCCTGCCCTTCTTAGATAAATCCACAATAGCAGGCAATATTCACTTTCTTTATGTATGCAGGTAAATAATAACATTTGCCAACTTTTTTTGGGAGACTGGGCTGTGGGTCACTTCATAATTTGCGTATTGATCCTAGCAATATGTAAATTTTCCATATTTTCTTTTAATAGCTGGTAGTCTGGTTTACTGCCATAATATATTTTTCCTGATATATAGTAATGCGTTTTGTAGGGTTCATATTAACTATAATCTGTTATATTTCTAGGGATTGACTTTAAAACAAAGACAATTGAAATTGATGAAACTTCAGTAAAACTCCAGATATGGTAAGATTTCCCTTTCATTTGTCATCTGTGGCCAACATATGCTGCTCTCCGATTAGTAACCCTTTGGCGTTGCAATTTCTATGCTATGATACCTATACATTGTCATATACATACATATAATACATATCAGACTTTTTTCCAGTAGGCAAATAGTTCATCAAATGAAAAAATATAATTTGCGAATGTGAATCCTGCCCGATACATTCGGTGCTTGATAATTGTAAAATCCGTGCTTTGTGAATCCTCTAATTCCTATACTTTGTTAGTCTAGTAAATCTCGTGGCTAAAAATACTAACTACCGTATATACTCGAGTATAAGCCGAGTTTTTCAGCCCATTTTTTGGGCTGAAAAACCCCAACTCGGCTTATACTCGAGTCAAGGTCTGTATTATGGCAATTTGCATTGCCATAATACAGACTGGGGGGAGAGGGGGGGCTGGCAGAGCTGTACTTACCTGTTCTGCAGCTCCTGTCAGCTCTCTCCTCCTCTGCGCCGTTCGGTCAGCTCCCAGTGTAAATCTCGCGAGAGCCGCGGCTCTCGCGAGATTTACACTGGGAGCTGACAGAAGAGCAGAACGGACGGCGCAGAGGAGGAGAGAGCTGACAGGAGCTGCAGAACAGGTAAGTACAGCTCTGCCAGCCCCCCTCTCCCCCCCACTGAACTGCCACTGGACCACCAGGGAAGGAGAGCCCCCCTCCCTGCCATATATCAAGCAGGGAGGGGGGACGAAAAAAAAATAAAATAAATAAAATACGAAATAATAATACAAAATTAATAATAATAAAAAAAATTAATAACATAAAAAGGGGGATAAGGACCACTATGGGAGGGGGGGGGTATAAGGACCACTATGGGAGGGAGGGGGGTATAAGGACCACTATGGGAGGGGGGGGGTATAAGGACCACTATGGGAGGGAGGGGGGTATAAGGACCGCTATGGGAGGGAGGGGGGGTATAAGGACCACTATGGGAGGGAGGGGGGGGATAAGGACCACTATGGGAGGGAGGGGGGGATAAGGACCACTATGGGAGGGAGGGGGGGATAAGGACCACTATGGGAGGGAGGGGGGGATAAGGACCACTATGGGAGGGAGGGGGGTATAAGGACCACTATGGGAGGGAGGGGGGGATAAGGACCACTATGGGAGGGAGGGGGGGGATAAGGACCACTATGGGAGGGAGGGGGGGATAAGGACCACTATGGGAGGGAGGGGGGGATAAGGACCACTATGGGAGGGAGGGGGTGGGATAAGGACCACTATGGGAGGGAGGGGGTGGGATAAGGAATACTATGGGAGGGAGGGGGGGATAAGGACCACTATTGGAGGGAGGGGGGTATAAGGACCACTATGGGAGGGAGGGGGGGTATAAGGACCACTATGGGAGGGAGGGGGTGGGATAAGGACCACTATGGGAGGGAGGGGGGTATAAGGACCACTATGGGAGGGAGGGGGGGGGTATATGGACCACTATGGGAGGGATGGGGGGGATAAGGAACACTATGGGAGGGAGAAGGGGGATAAGGACCACTATGAGAGGGAGGGGGTGGGATAAGGACCACTATGGGAGGGGAGGGGGAAGTAAGGACCACTAGGGGAGGGGAGGGTAAGGACCACTAGGGGAGGGGTGAGTCAGGACCACTGGGGGGGGGGGTGAAGGAACACGGGGGTGGGGAGGTAAGGACCACTGAGGGAGGAGGAGGGGAAGTCAGGACATATGGGGGGGGAGGGGGCGGCAACATTTTTTTTGCCTACGGTGGCAAATATCCTTGCACCGGCCCTGCACACACTGCATTCACACACTGCATTCATACACACACACACACTGCATTCATGCACACACACACTGCATTCATGCACACACACACTGCACTCATACACACACTGCACTCATACACACACTGCACTCATACACACACGCTGCACTCATACACACACGCTGCACTCATACACACACACATACGCACACACTGCATTCATTATACACACACTGTAAATAAATATTCAATTAATATATTTTTTTTAGGATCTAATTTTATTTAGAAATTTACCAGTAGCTGCTGCATTTCCCACCCTAGTCTTATACTCGAGTCAATAAATTTTCCCAGTTTTTTGGGATAAAATTAGGGGCCTCGGCTTATATTCGGGTCGGCTTATACTCGAGTATATACGGTATGTTTATTTTGCTGGTACATATTGTTACTTTTTAAACCAAAAAACATGTAGGCACTAATATAATCTTGGGTGTGTTTACAAATGCATTATTTCACAACTTAAAATGGGTCTTCTCTAAATTTTAAAAGTGATGGTCTATTACTTGACAAAGACTCTCTAATGATATGAAAATCAATTTGGGAAATCAGTGTTGAATTAATATGAAGTCATTGAGCAAGGTGATCATTCTTAGCAATAATTGTGTAAAGAGTCAGGTGGCATCGCAAGCTTAGCACAACTATACTAAAGCACAAGCAAGCCCATTAGTTTACCGTAGTAGGTGCAAGTTCTCATTGTTTAATATTTCATACAGATGTATATACTGAACAAAAGACAACAAATACAGGGTGCGCTAAATAAAATAAAGGGAGATGAAAAAGTCTTTAGGTACAATGTGGACCTTGAGTGAGTGTTCTTAGGTTCTTTCTTTGGGATCTCAGTAGTCGAATATGGAATACAAAAGCAGAGAGGGGAGACCAATAGTGCAAAACCGTAATGCGGAAAGGATCACGAACAACACAGACGTGCAGCCACACTGCTCTATGAACCAAGCGTGGGTGGAATAATCCCCACCAGGGATTTCTTTTGAAGTACTTGAAAAAGCCTACTGTTTGGCGAAACGCGTTGTGTATTTTTACTTTGTTTTTAATTAAAGTATTTTGTGACTACCACTTATATTTGGTTAGTACATTTACTTTATATGTTGCTGTTTTATCCTGGCTGATTTTTTTTAAACAAGATCCAGTACTTCAAAAGAAATCCCTGGTGGGGATTATTCCACCCACGCTTGGTTCATAGAGCAGTGTGGCTGCTCTGAACACTGTAAGTACGTTTCTTTTTTATTCCACTGTCATTTTATATATGGAAAACACTATGGGCCCTCTCTTGTGATTTTATTTTCATAAGACCGGCACTGCAAGCATCATTAGAGGAATATCCTACACGTGGGGAGTTAAAATACCACTGTATGCTGTTTTACTCAGAGCTGGTCATAGCTCTTTAAATTGTAAGTTGGCACTCTTAGGACCTCAGTGTTGTCTGTTGTTGCAGTATTACCAAAGTTATTGCACCATTGGGTTTTTCCATCTTTTATATATTTTATATGCTGACGTCTGTCTGGGATGGTGTAAAGAATCCTGTGAAGACACCTCCAATTGTCCAGCAATATCCTACATGTGGGTAGTACTAAATACCACTGCATGCTGTTTTACCTAGAGCTGGGCTTAGCTCTTTAAATTGTAAGTTGGCACTTCTCCACGTCTGTGTTGTTCGTGATCCTTTCCGCATTACGGTTTTGCACTATTGGTCTCCCCTCTCTGCTTTTGTATTCCATATTCGACTACTGAGATCCCAAAGAAAGAACCTAAGAACACTCACTCAAGGTCCACATTGTACCTAAAGACTTTTTCATCTCCCTTTATTTTATTTAGCGCACCCTGTATTTGTTGTCTTTTGTTCTCTCCATTCTTTGAAGGGTTTGAGGGTTACCCTTCCTTTCAGGTGTGCAGCTCTATCCCCCCTTGTGATCAGTACTGTAGCGCTGTTCCCCTCCCTTTCTATTTACTAGATGTATATACTGACCCACCTTTCCACTCCTCTAAGTTAACACATAGGACCAGGTGGAAACAGGAACTGGGGTCGACAGCGCTTTCACTTTTACATGGAGCAGCATTGGGAGACTAGCCATAAATTGATCTGAGTCCCTTCCAGGCGTTCTTGTGTATATCCTACATCCAGCCCGCTTTGTTGGAGGGGTGGAAATGATCATGGGACTCTCTCCCATATATTCTGATTTTGCTCAGTAATACAGCCTTTTTGATCCCAGATAAGAACTTTCATTGCAAATTTAAAGGGACTCTATAAACACCCTATGAGCACTAGAAGCACTTCCTGCAGTTTCATGGAGTTTAACTCCTTTAAACACTGTTGGATGTCCTCACACTTTGCAGGATGTCCAGTATCTTCAAAATCCCCGTAGAAAAAACATTGATTCATTACTTTACTATGGAAAAGGCCTAATGCACACCACGCATTAGGTTTCCCCCATTGCTGGTGTCGGAAAGAACTCAGCGCTGGAAAAAGGTAAGTGTTTCAAGGTTTTTTTAATCCTTTAATCACTGGGTGGGGGGTGAATAATAGGTTTAGGGCAGAGGAACACTATATCATTAGAAATACAGTTTTGCATTCCTAATACTATAGGCTTCCTTTAACATCGTTTTCTCTACCTCTCCAACCTGAGTTGGCAAGGCTCTTAAGTGTGCCGAAATGTGGGTGGTTTCTGTGACATGTGTCTTGCTCTGGTAGGCTGTTTGAACTACATGTGCTATACTTACTGTGAGGGAAAAATGTATTTGATCCCCTGCTGATTTTGAACGTTTGCCCACTGACCAAGAAATTACAAGTCTATAATTTTAATGGTAGGTGTATTTTAACAGTGAGAGACAGAATTTTAAAGGGAGTGCTCCTAAGCTCAGCTCGTTACCTGTATAAAAGACACCTGTCCACAGAAGCAATTAATCAAATATCAAACTCTCCACCGTGGCCAAGACCAAAGAGCTGTCCATGGATGTCAGGGTCAAGATTGTAGACCTACACAAGACTGGAATGGGCTACAAGGCCATCGCCAAGCGGCTTGGTGAGAAGGTGACAACAGCTGGTGTGATTATTCGCAAATGGAGGAAACACAAAAACACTGTCAGTCTCGCTCGGTCTGGTGCTCCATGCAAGATCTCACCTCGTGGAGTTTCAATGATCATTAGAACTTTGATGAATCAGCCCAGAACTACACGGGAGAATTTTGTTAAAGATCTCAAAGCAGCTGTGACTGTAGTCACCAAGAAAACAATTGATAACACACTATGCCGTGAAGGACTGAAATCCTGCAGCATCCACAAGGTCCCCCTGCTCAAGAAAGCACATGTACAGGCCCGTCTGAAGTTTGCCAATGAACATCTGAATGATTCAGAGGAGAACTGAGTGAAAGTGTTGTGGTCAGACCAAAATCAAGCTCTTTGGCATCAACTCAACTCGCCGTGTTTGGAGGAGGAGGAATGCTTTCTACGACCCCAAGAACACCATCCCCACTGTCAAACATGGAGGTAGAAACATTATGCTTTGGGGCTGTGTTTCTACTCAGGGGACAGGACAACTGCAAAGGGACGATGGACGGGGCCATGTACCATCAAATCTTGGGTGAGAACCTTCTTCCCTCAGCCAGGGCATTGAAAATGGGTCGTGGATGAGTATTCCAGCATGACTATGACCCAAAACACACAGCCAAGGCAACAAAGGAGTGGCTCAGGAAGAAGCACATTAAGGTCCTGGAGTGGCCTAGCCAGTCTCCAGACCTTAATCCCATAGAAAATCTGTGGGGGGAGCTGATGGTTCGAGTTGCCAAACTTCATTCTCGAATCCTTAATGACTTGGAGAGGATCTGCAAAGAAGAGTGGGACAAAATCCCTCCTAAGATGTGTGCAAACCTGGTGGCCAACTACAAGAAAGGTCTGACCTCTTTGATTGCCACAAAGTACTAAGTCGAAGGGGTCAAATACGTATGTCACTCATTGACATGCAAATCAATTTATAACTTTCTTGACATGCATTTCTCTGGATTTTTTTTTTGGTTATTCTGTCTCTCCCTGTTAAATTACACCTACCATTAAAATTATTGCCTGATCATTTCTTTGTCAGTGGGCAAACGTTCTAAATCAGCAGGGAATCAAACACTTTTGACCTCACTGTAAATACCAGATAATAAGGATCCATGTCCACCTGGGATGCACGGGCAAAAGGCTCCGTCAACAACCAACAGCAACAAAAGAGGGAGTCCAGCACAGTCCTAATCTCAATAAAGTGATGCTTTATTGATAGTGTCAAATAAATGGGTGATGTTTTGGCCCCACACTGCTGCAAAGTTTTTATGGACTTGGACTCCTGGGACTTAATACTTCTTATATTTTTTACTGGTTTTGCACAAATAAACATTTTACTCAGGAACCCCCTACACTATAGTCTTTAATAGATTATTTTTGTTCCCTAACAACTTAGAGGTGTAAATTGTCTCTTTACTTGCCTTTTATTTTATCAAGTTATACTGTGTATTTTTTATAGTGTACAAACTCGAAAACTTTAATAAAAACTGAAACATGAAAAAAAAAAACAGTACCGCCTGTTTTGTTTTGTTTTTTTGTGACTAGTAAATCTATATCAAAAAATGAATGCAAAAAAATTATATGGGAGTCTACATTGTCACTCTGTTTAGGAATTATGATGTGTGAATCAAGCTATAGCTGCATGAATACAAATTATTCAGTAAAGTATGTCTGATAGCAATGGGATTTTCTGAAAAAAATTGATTTAACATGTTTCCTTACTAAAATAATGTGATATTTAATTACAAAGAAACCGTTTGATCTCCAGTCAAACCATAACACAAATAAAGTATGCACGCAGATGTAATTTAATCAGTCAGTCAATGCAAATGATTACAGGGAAACACAGGAAGACATACTATAAATATAATATCTATTATATATCACTGCAATGACTGCTTTAGAGAAAAAAAACATGCAGCATAATTCTCAGAATGCAATTAATGGCAATACAAGATAGAAACAAAATAAAACACATGATATGAAATATAATTTAAAAAAAAATACAAAAGAGCTGTGTTATGAGAGAATTGAGCTTGATGTTGGAACTGAGCAAATGCCATACCGCAAACTATCTGCTGGATATCTCTCACATTGCACAACAGTGTCCTGAGTGACAGAGTCTAATCACAGCAGGGCATCACACTCTACTGATAATACCTTTTTGTTCAACCCAGTCGCGAAACTGCAAAGCTGCAAGGTAGGGGCCTATTTATCTCCATAACGTAAAGCCATTGGGAACCTCACAGAGGAGAACTCACCTGGTCAGAGGCCCACTCCTGATCCAGCACAGATGGGGCACAGATTTTAGAAGCCTACTGTGGGGGATCCCACAGAAAAAAGAGATATTGTCTTTCCGGTGAAGGCTGCAAGGCCTGCCACATGTCTCCTGAGGCCTGCAAGTCGGACCCACTACCAGCACTAGGGACTATCTTAAAGGGACACTATAGTCACTTGAACAACTTTAGCTTAATGAAGCAGTTTTGGTGTATAGAACATGCCCCTTCAGCCTCACTGCTCAATCCTCTGCCATTTAGGAGTTAAATCCCTTTGTTTATGAACCCTAGTCACACCTCCCTGCATGTGACTTGCACAGCCTTCCATAAACACTTCCTGTAAAGAGAGCCCTATTTAGGCTTTCTTTATTGCAAGTTCTGTTTAATTAAGATGTTCTTATCCCCTGCTATGCTAATAGCTTGTTAGACCCTGCAAGAGCCTCCTGTATGTGATTAAAGTTCAATTTAGAGATTGAGATACAATTATTTAAGGTAAATTACATCTGTTTGAAAGTGAAACCAGTTGTTTTTTCATGCAGGCTTTGTCAATCATAGCCAGGGGAGGTGTGGCTAGGGCTGCATAAACAGAAACAAAGTGATTTAACTCCTAAATGACAGTGAATTGAGCAGTGAAATTGCAGGGGAATGATCTATATACTAAAACTGCTTTATTTAGCTAAAGTAATTTAGGTGACTATAGTGTTCCTTTTACAACATGAGGGGCTCCTGAGGTATCAGCCCTGGCAAATAAACAGGACATTCAAAACTTATTTCATGATCTTTAAAAGTTATCTGCTGCAGATAGTTGTAAAAATTTAGATTCAAGCGGTTACTGAGCATGTCAGATGTTTACGTGTGTACCACATCAATAAGTCTCCATAGGCACCAGCATCGGTATCCTGAGATGTAATAGGCAGGTGCTCATCCTCCCAAGATAAAATGCACGTTATGCTGGCATTACATGGCGTCTTGCCTTTGCGTTTAAATCAGCGCGGATTACTACCTACCAAGACCTCACCAGAGCCACACTTTAATGGGAAAGATCCCTTTGCAAAATCACAAGCCAACTGCAAGTGGCTGGCATACCCTATTGCTGGACAATGCTGCAGTTTTTCTATGTTACTCACCATGGAACTGTCATTTCCCCAGGAGACTCGGTCCTTTCTTGGGACACTGGGACTTGCCCCACCACCATCATATCCCTCTGGGTCTACTACCAATCCAACCTGAGATCTAACCACTCTTGTTCCTTTCATGCCTTGAAGGGGTCAGGTCTCTGATCCAGGGACTTGATGTTGAAGCAATATACTGGCTAGCTCACACCAAGCACTGTTATATACTCCTGTATACAGAGGGTCAAGGGCGAATCAACTTGCTTGTTTACACTAAACAGATGTCAGGACTCCTCCATGTAATTCCGTTATACCGCCATATTGTTTTCACTCTCATCGGCATAACACTTCTGATTTCTGGGTTTAGTCGATCCATTCACGCCCATGCGTCTGACGTCACAGATGTCTCTTTAAAAAGGAACCTGCGACTATAGCTGATTGCTCAATCAATGTGTGTGGGGGTGTCAATCTCTCGTTTGGTTGGATCTGATCGCAACTCTGATACTTTGTTTCAACTTGACTCACAGAGCTCCGATACTGTATTCCTGTGTACCGAACCTCTGGCTTTGATCCTGACAACTCTCTTCTCTTCACTCCTTGTAAAGAACAGACTTCACTTTGGATCCCTGCACTCTCCTCATACTTCAAGGAACCAAAATCCACATTATCAAGGAAGGACTCTCAAGCTCAGTATCCTTTAAGATAAGTTCTCCTCTACTGGGATTTGTAATCGGTTCATTATCTGCAGTTAAGTGGAAGTAAGGGATGCTAAAGTCTGCCTCTGGGATTTCATTTACGTTTTATTAAGAACTTTCGTTTAATATTGCTCATACAAGCTATTCCTTATATAGGAGTCTACGTGAATCCCTTTCCTATCATCTGGATCAACTCATACCTTCTTTTACTGCTGTAAGGATTGTGCTCCTATAACAGAATTCACCTATTCCATATTCTCCTATTGAAAAGCATTGTGGACTGTGTGCTAATTAAGCTTGCCTTCTTAATTTTCCTTTTAATGTTACAATCTTGTAAAGCAATACTAAACAAGATTGTCATTCATACATTTTTACTTCAAGGCCTTTTTGCTACAAAAGTCTGCTAAGATGAAATTATTGCTTTTAAATAAATTATGTTTCCTTAAAGTGACAGTATCATTTTTTTTTCATTAACCTGCGGTTGAGTTCCAAACAATTACATTTTTAACGAGAACATTACAACAGATAAAATGTACTCCACTACTTTCGACACAGTAGTCAAGCGGAGGTATTGACATTCTTCCTCAAGATCAGGGTGCTCCTTCATATTGTATTGCTTCTATTGTAGACAAGATAGCAGGTGTATCTCACTCATATAGGGGTTTTTTATCGACACACGAAAGCATCCCATAAACTCCCCATCATACTGCGAGCCTCTTGTCTGCATGTATAATCGAATCACATTCGTAATCCTTGCAGCAATAAACCCTTACTTTCTATATATCTTGTATCTGATCAAACGACTACATAATATTATTATTCATAATTTTACTGCTATTCTAATACAAAAAAAAATAATAATTGCTGTACTTTTTGACATACAATGTCCATCCATTATTTTATTTATGTTATGGCTGTTTTGTCTATGCCTGACTGTATTATTATTTCCGCACTGCAAAAATAAATGTAAAAAAAATAGTTTTTTTATAAAGCAGGTGTACTTTATTATGCAAAACAATGTATTTTGCAAAACATGTTTCTACATATACAACTAAATGCATATATGCAAATAGTATCTGCATAATATCATAATGTATGACTCTGAATACGGTCAGACAATTACATGTATTCAAAAGAGCTCCTCTTCTCTTTATTGCAGTAATAATAAATGCATGATATTGAATAAATTCTATGTATTCAGAAACCATTCTGGTCCTTTTTGTGAAATAATCTATCACATTATTTATGTATTTAAATCAGACAAGAAAAGACTAAATTGACATCACTGTTATGAAGGCACATTTCCCAAGCACAGAATTATTTAACAATTAAGAACACGATTTCTGTTTATTTTGAGAAGCATTTTAAAGCAGCACTACAGCATTGGAAATACAAACCTGTCCTATCACTAAAGTGTTCTCTTTATTTAGATTCAGACTAAATCTAAATAAAAATTGGGGACAAGTGTATTATTTTTACCTTATTTTTTCTGCTCAGAGATTCAGTCCCTGGATCTACTCTTCCTGCCTCTAGTGAAGTCACAATAACTTATCTACGGGGATGTGGAATTAAAAAAATATAAAGAAATAAATACTAAAATAAATCTCCTTGTCCAAGGAATTTGCACGGCATGACAATATACTTGTCCTGACACAAAATAATTTCAATTAAAAAGATTGGAAGCCCTGCCAAGAGTCTAGGAGTCTTTTTGCTGAATTTTGAATTTTCACAAAATAATTCTAAAAGGGAAAAAAATGGAGACAAAAATAACTGATGTGGAAAAATGTTCTAACACTGCTCTAGTCACAACACAGCTATTTTTGCCTCAGTTTTGCCATTTAGATTTATTTTGCAAAAAGTTGTAGCCTTGTGAATGTCCCCCCCGTAGTCTCCCCTTTTTATCATAGTGTGCGTGTGTGTGCTTGCTGGATCATCTGTGTGCGGTGTGTGCTTGTGGTGTGTCATGTATGTGAGGTGAGTGCTGGCTGTGTGTTGTGAGTGTGTGTGGTATACGCTGGTTGAGTGTCAAGTGTATGTGTGTGGATTCTGCTCACTGTGTCATGTGAATGTGGTGAGTACTGTACTTGGTGCAAGTATGGTGAGTGCTGGCAGTATGTGGTGCAAGTGTGGTGTGTGTGTGTGTGTGTGTGCTGGCTGTATGTGGTTGTGATACACTGAAATACACATACACTGACACACTGACTTACTTATACATACACACTGCACTCTTATACACACATACACACTGACTGACCCATACACAAACACACAGACCTACAAATTGACTGATTCATACAGAAACACACTGACACACACACACTGATCCATACACAAACACAGATAGATTAAAGCAAGCTGAGTAAGCCTAGTGTTGGCAATCTCATGTGGTCTAAGAGAGGGTGCTTGCATATTGCAGGGAGGTTTAAGTAAGTTGTGTAAAAGGCATCTCTATGTGAAGATTACATGTAGTATCAGACTGAGTAAACATTGTGACTTTAGGCCAGAGTGTGTAAATACAAGTTTAAACATTTAGCCGCGTCATCAGATAGGGTAAAGAGAGTCCTACAATGGTGATCTAGCCTCTGCAGAAGGTAGTGTGGCTCCCAGTTCCCAGTATGGAGCAACAGAACAAAGCTTGTCAGTGGTCAGCCGATTCGATTTGCATGGTCAGGCTCTGCATGGGTCTTGCTAGGCGATCAGTGGGGTTGTCAGAGTGGTGGGAGCGATGGGAGGCACCCTTCAGCCCCAGGCCTTGGTTGAAGCCTGCATCTTCGAGCCGCGGTCACGGAGGCTCCGAAAGTCCCTGACCTTCTTCCATCTGGGGGAACAGGAGACACTATTGGTCTTGGTCAGTGGCGGGTTTCCCTCTGTCTATACGGTCGATGCACGGGGACTAGGCCTCTTGTGGCTTTCGACCCAGGTGGGCTTACATCGCTGGTGGCATGAGTAGCTTGAGAGGCTGTACCCGAAGGAGGCTCATTTTCTCCCTGGTGCTTACCCCTCCCATCTCTCTCTGGTGGTTGTCTCACGGCTTTCGCCATGCGGGCCTCAAGTGCTGCCCAGAACAGTGTGAAGGCTTCATCCAGCCACCACATGAGTCGGTACATTGGGTTGGGAGCATCCCACTGTGTCTGTTCTGTTATGCCTGCTTGTGCGCCCAGTGCGTCCTTCATTTTTGAGTGCTCGAACTGCGACAATGACGGGAACCAGCGTAGGCAAGCAACTCTGGGGCGTCTGTTGTTGTGGGCACCGGGATAACCCTCACTGGTGCGGGGGATCGATGTGTCTAACTGCCGAGAGTCCAGCTCCAGGTTGGTCAGAGACCGCGAGGTTAGCCGCCCCTCAAAGTCCCGACCGCTAGGTAGGCCACAGTCTCGTTGGCAGAGCTTCCACCGCAGGGGTACCGGTGTGTTAGTGGGCAATGGTACTCCCATACATAGTAGGGTATTTCAGGCTTATAAAACGTGGATTTGGAGTCCATAAGATAAGTTTAAAGCTTGATGCTACACGGAGCTCCAACTGTGTGTGACCGCTCAGCTCGGCTTAAACTTGTTTTTGTATCTATTTAATTGATTAGTTCTGGAAGAATGTTTCACCGTAATTGTTGGTTAATGAGGAGGTGCTAAACATGTATGATAAATTTGTCACTTTTTGATATTTTGTGGCTCTGGGTTACTGCCCGTGATCTATTAAATAAATAGGTAATGCAAGTACATACCTTCCTCCCCATATCCCTGAATCAAGCTGAATTCTTTCCCATAGTAATGTTAGCCAATCTATACCAAAATTTTCTCTGATCAAAGTACTTCTGTCAGATCCACTGAGCTAAGCCCGACCATGCATGCCAGCTTTTTGGCTGAATGTGTCAGCTGGCAGGAAACTCAGGCATCAGGGAAGGTGGCGACATGGACCTATGAGAAGGTGTTATGAGGTAGAACTAGGTGAATGTTTAAATGGACTGTTTATCTCTCAACATTTGGAGCCACAAGAATGACATGTCACTTCCTGGTTTGGTGAAAGCTTACTGCAAGTGCACAAACTAAAAATATGATTAATCTTTTAACTTTTTATTGTTTTAGTATAGTATTGTTACATATTAAGCACTTGCCGTTCTGGTACAACTATGACAGGAGTATGGAAAAAAATTGTAAATTAAGATTAGATTTTGATTCTTTGCACCCTCCAACTTTTATGTTATGCCACATAGGGTCGAGTTCAGCATAAATATGAATGTACCATTTTGTTTTTCTATGCTTATTAATGGCTTTACATGGAGCTAGTGGTATTGTTTCTACATTTGGTTTGTCTATCCTTAAGGTTTGCTAGTGGGGTGGAGTTTTACAAAAACCCAGCTTTGCGGGATTGTTTAAATAGAGTTTGCCATGTATATGAGTTATTCCTAAAGACCTGGATTTGTGTCCAATAAATTTCAGATTGGATTATACTGAGCACTTGTTGTGGTGTTTTTTTTGTTTTGTTTTTTTTGTGATTTATTCTGCCTGTGCCCAAACACTTGGGGATATGTTGGACTATTGGTTATTTTAAGAAAAAAACATTTTAGGTCCTTATCAAGTTCAGTAACTTGATAAATTTCCCAAGTGTTAAATGGTCACGATTATGGTTTAACTCCTTTTCGGCAACATTGTGATAGCACAAACTAAAGAGATTAGCCTAAGGTTTTTCACTGATCATATCATGGTAAATGTTATGTTGAAAATCTTTAAAATAATGCAATCTCTTCATGTCTCCTAAAAACTATGTTTCAAGTTTGTTGCGATACAGATAGTAACTAATATAATGCAATGAAATACAAATTTTTCGTTAATCGCATTCAATGTCTCTTTTTGTTTCAGGGATACAGCAGGCCAGGAAAGATTTCACACTTTGAGTGTCCGTTATTTTCGGGGGGCTCATGGTATTGTTCTTGTTTATGACATCACAAATACACTCTCATTTGAAAACATAGCCATGTGGATGAAAGACATTAAATCAGTAAGCATCATATCCAAGTTTAAAGGTCTTCCTATATTTTTTTTACTTGAGTAAGCTTAAGCAAATAAAGCAGAAAATAATAACATAATTAACATGCAATATATATATATACACAATCAATGGGAGCTTGGCATTCTCCTGACCAGAATTCTAGTTGCAATAGCCTGGGTGCAAATCCGCATGCGTCCAAAATATAGAAAAATTAAAATCCAGGATGCATTCACAGGTCTTTCAATGGTACGATGTGATTTATTAAGTAAAGATCACATACAGCAAAAAATAAATTAAAAAAATCAACATTTCAACCCTGCCGGGTCTTGCAAGATCTTGAAAAAGACTTGGCAGGGTTGAAACGTTGATTCATTGTTGTATGTGATCTTTACTTAATAAATCACATCGTACCATTGAAAGACCTTTGAGTGCATCCTGGATTTATATATATATATATGTATATATAAATCCAGGATACACACACATACATATTTGTTATATTATTACATTTTGTTTACAATAGACAAAGCTTGCTTTATGTATATTTTTTTTCGTTAAGGCTTTGATTATCAAGTTTACCAGCTATCTAGGTTTACAGATTATGGCTTATCTACCGTAGCTGAACATTTTGATTTTGCCTCATTTACATTTTGAACATGTTACTTTAGCTTGTTGTCATTTTAACTATAGTAACAAGGCTAGCAGCTCAGCTGAGAAGACATATTTATAGGTTATTTTGTTTTTTTCGTGTGTGTTACTTACTTTGGACTGCTTTGTTTTACACTTGACCACTCAATTGCTTCAGATATGGGGTATAAAATTATAAAACAAACAAAATAAACTTTAACCCTATAGTTGCTACGGGTACAACCCTACAGTTCAATTTAACAGCCTTTCTTGTTGCTATCTTGCTCTTCTATAACAAATCTGGACATATTTGAATGTTTTTATTCTGCTTTCTGACCTACAAATTCTGATGATGTGTCCCCTTCAAAAGAACATTTCATTAGTGTGAGTGCCCTTCATGGATTTTAAAAAGAAACCGCCAAGGATCAATGCACAGTCAATGATATTTAAAGGGACACTATAGACACCCAGACCACTTCATCTCATTGAAGTGGTCTTCGTGCAATGTCCCTGTCATTTTAGTACTGCAGCTGCAAACATTGCAGTTACAGAGAAACTGCAATGTGTTCAGTGCAGAGTTAAGTCTGCCTCTAGTGGCAGTCTACCAGACAGCCACGAGAAGCACATCCTGGCCTTTTTTGGAGTTTGCCTCCATGAAATGACCTTAGATGTCCTCACGCTTTGCATGAGGACATCCAGTATCTTCTACATCCGCAGCTTTTGCTGCAAATGACCATTAGGTTCCCCCCCCCCCCCCCCCATCAGCTGACATCAAGGAGTAGACTATATCAGATAAATGTAAAAACAGTATTTAATCCTTTATTTGCTGCTGAGAGTGGCTGCTTGAGAATGGGGTTTAATCGGAGGCACACTAACGTGTTAGGAATACAGTTTTGTATTTCTAGCACTATGGTGTTCCTTTAAGTAACTTCTATTTAATTATTTTATTTTAGATACATTTTGAAATTATTTAATATTTATGGATAAACTTTTAAGATTATTTAGTATTTTGAAAATTATTTTAATATTGTAATATTTTAATATATTGACATATTTTATGTTTTTTTTGTGATTATCTAAAGGGACTCTCCAGTGCCAGGAAAACAATCTGTTTTCCTGGCACTGCAGGTCCCCTCTCCCTCCCACCACCCATCCCCAGTTGCTGAAGGGGTGAAAATCCCTTCAGTGACTTACCTGAGACCCTTGCTGATGTCCCTCGGTGGTGGTTTTGGGTTGCCGCTGCTTCTCCCCTTCATCACGTCAGCCGGCGGGGGAGATTGATCCCGCCCGCCGGCTGAGGAGACCTAGTGTGCATGCCACACACGCGCATTAGAGCTCTCCATAGGAAAGCATTGAAAATGCATTTCAATGCTTTCCAATGGGGAATTGAGCGATGCTGGAGGTCCTCACACAGCGTGAGGATGTCCAGCGACGCTCTAGCACAGAAAACCTGTGCTATGAATCAGGAAGAGCCCTCTAGTGGCATCATTTGAAAACCTTATCCAAAATTATTAAATTGGGCCCTAATTTGTGTATTTTCCAATTTACAATCAAATACATTTTTTTAAGTACAAGCCTCACCTTGCCACTTTAGGCTCCCTTTGCAAAACTTAGGAATTTTTGTTATTTGTTGGGTTGTTTGGGTGGTTATTTGTTGTGGTGTATGAGTGGTTATTTGTTGTGGTGTATGGGTGGTTATTTGTTGTGGTGTATGAGTGGTTATTTGTTGTGGTGTATGGTTGGTTATTTGTTGTGGTGTGTGAGTGGTTATTTGTTGTGGTGTATGGGTGTTTATTTGTTGTGTTGTATGGGTGTTTATTTGTTGTGGTGTATGAGTGGTTATTTGTTGTGGTGTATGGGTGGTTATTTGTTGTGGTGTATGAGTGGTTATTTGTTGTGATATATGGGTGGTTATTTGTTGTGGTGTATGAGTGGTTATTTGTTGTGGTGTATGAGTGGTTATTTGTTGTGATATATGGGTGGTTATTTGTTGTGGTGTATGAGTGGTTATTTGTTGTGGCAGTTTTCCTTTTAAAGCAGAACTGTCCCCTCCCCTTGAAAAATTACTTTCCCACGCTGTGTAAAATGACACAGAACACTCTGATTGGTGGATTTCAAGCCAACCCAAAACAGTTTTTTTAAAAAGAAGATTTTAGAAGAAAGAAAACATCAAATGGTAAGTTTTAATTTATTTTTTTACAGGTACTTAGTTAAATGGTCCCCCCTCATTATTTTTAGGGTGAGGGGGGTAGGTAGGAGTTAGTTTTTTGGGGGAGGGGGGTGACTAGGGGTTTTGGGACATAGAAATATAGAAACATAGAATGTGACGACAGATAAGAACCATTCGGCCCATCTAGTCTGCCCAATTATGACCCCTAGTCACCTGGGGGAGGGGGGGTTACTTTTTATATATTAGGCCCCCCCTCATTCTAATTTAGGGCCCCCACCCACCGCTCAAGGGTTGGGGCCAGGGGGGAGGACATTAGGTCCCCCCCAGTTAGTATTTAGGGCCCCCACCCACCGCTCAGGGGTGTGGGCCAGGGGGGAGGACATTAGGTCACCCGCTCATTCTAATTTAGGGCCCACACCCGCCGCTCAGGGGAGGGGGGTGGGGGGAGGACAATAGATCCCCCCATTATTTTACTTTAGGGCCCCCACCCGCCGCTCAGGGGTGGGGGCTGGGGGGGCAATAGGTACCCCCTTATTCTAATTTAGGGCCTCCACACGCCGCTCAGGGGTGGGGGCAATAGGCCCCCCCTTTAGTGTAAAAGCCCCCACTCGTGCGTCGCGGGTGGGGGCTCGGGAGGGGGGACCCTTTTAAAAAAAAAAAATATTAACAGTGAGCAATATTTAGTATTGGTAAATTTGGCTGAAAGACCAATTTAGGTCTTTCACCCTTTTGGTAGATAACTCCCTAATACCGTGGGAATTAGGGAGTTATCTACCAAGCGGCTGCAAGTGAAGTTCCGAAGTGCCGAAGTTCCCGAAGTGGCGAAGTTGCCGAAGTTCTGAAGTGCCGAATTTCGGAATACCGAACCGAACTGAAAATTTTTCCCATGCACATGCCTAGTGCATAGCTCATTATTGCACTATTGAATATTGTCTTTGAAGCTGGAACCCCCACATAGGTCAGATGACAGAAGGGGTAATGTAAATTGCATAGAAATGTGAAAAGGGAAAGATGTATCCTGTAATCAAGGCCTCTGCAAGGTGTGAGATTCTACACTTAAAAAGCCTGAATGTCTGGCTTCAGCCATATTACTTGTACTTCTTAATTGATGTGTCAATCTCTTTGATATCTTAATGGCCATTAGCCTTTTTCCACTATCATATCCCCCCCAAAAAGTTAGTATTTACCCACAGAATAATAATTAAGCCTCTTTTTTTGTCAAACATTTTGACAAGTGCCATCTTCTAAACAAACCCAAATATGTTTGGCATGACTTAACCATAGGGGAAGGGTTTGTGATGTCAACTATATTGGGTCGCAAGTAAGGAGGCGTGTGACATATCTATGGAATGGAAAAATAATGACAAATTCGTAGATGCAATTATTATTTCTGTGGCAGGTACATAAGAGAAGATAGAACCAAATGTTTCCTTTTGGATTGATGTGTGTCTGGACACAAGAAGGTGGTCACTTAGTGTCTCTATAGATACCCCTTAACTCCACCTCTGGGTGAGGCATGGTAATCCACAGGGTATATCTCTAGTGATACTGAAGTGTGCCTTGTACTTGCTTGAAGGGTCAGAATCTAATTCTAAGTGAGTCACCATCTTTCCTACCAGAGACCCCCTGGGGCAAAAGTATTTAATTTGAAGAGCTAAGTAAGTGATTAGGACTTTCTATTATTTTATCCCTTTTGTTTTTTATCTGTTGTTGGTTTAAATCATTTTGATTGTTATCTATATTTTTGCATGCACTGTGACTATTTTTTGCTCATAATAAATATTCATTTATTAACTATTAACTTCTGCCTTTGTCTGGTAAAGAATCCCTTTACCTGAAGAAACTAGTTAGTATTTTGCAATTACATAGATATTGTGCTAAGTTACATCTGGTGGGTTTTTGTCACTGATTTACCAGGGGTACCAAGGCACCCCATTTATACATTTTCTTGGGGGTGGCAGCGTTAAAATAGTAATATTTATATTATTATGCTTAAGAGTGGGTGGTGTTAAGTGCGATTTTATCATTATTTACAGTCTAGTGCAAACAAATAGTGAACTTTAACCCCTTCACCACCACAACGATGTCACGCACACTCTTGAAGTAGGGTGTGTTTGTGACAATACCCTCTAAAGAACTTTCCAGTGAGCTGTCTCATGGGGCAAATTATCTCTTTTCTGTATATGAGAATATGTCTGAGGGAACGGGGCAGGGCATATTAGGAGGTCATATTTAGTGTGGAGTACCTGGGTAATGCTGAAAGGAAATACAGTGACTTTTATTTTATATCATTCATCTTATGCTGGTAAGTTCTATTTCTCTGTGTAGTATGGTTATCTGTAAAATTAACGAGTATCTGCTTTGAATGCTTTACTTATCAGATTAATTTAGGTGCTTACTGTCTCGTTTGCAATTTGCTTTTGTGATATAGAAAGCTGGCGAAGATGTAGAGGTAGTTCTCTTGGGAAATAAGTGTGACAAGGAAGACGAACGCAAGGTTTCAAAAGAAAGAGGAGAAAAGGTAAGCATTGATTATCTCAGCATCTCAGAGTATTTGAGTTAGCTGGGTACACTGCATATGTAAAGCATCCGACCATGCAGCTGGAACATTAGGAACTAATGTTGCTAAAAATGTAATTCTCATTTCACAATATTGATTGTACTTTTTTTTCTATTATACAGTAGGTTTGAAAAATGTCTTTTAATTCAGATATAAAAGTTTTTATTCATTTTCTCAAACTTTAGAAACTGATTTTTCAATGAAATATAAAACTTTTTTTTTTTCTGCAAATCCTCTCCTATCCTGAAAATCCTCTAAACATCTTAGATATAATGCATTTTGGAATATGTTTGTCAATTTATTAACTAAACATCACATTGGCGATGCTGTACTTAGGGGCCTTGTGTGTCCACCTGTTCAGGTGAGTGGTCCTCCATAAAATCAAGGAGATTAACCTGATGGATGAGCTGAGACCATTCCGATCATATCAAAGACAGTCTCGGCAACATGCAGAGCCATGTGTTTTTATTATTTTCGATCGGACTGTAATAGCCTGTTACAGTCCTAGGTAATTCAGGACAGAGGTGCACACTGCTGGGAGAAGTTGGAGAGAGATGTTGGGGGCTATAGAGAGGTGCTGGGGGCTGCTGGTGGCCGGAGGGAGCACTAACAGTCTCCCTTCTGATTTCCCAGCAGCTTGCCTGGCACACAGGCTCCTGCTCCGCTC
Organism: Pelobates fuscus; assembly: GCF_036172605.1. Classification (NCBI taxonomy): domain Eukaryota; kingdom Metazoa; phylum Chordata; class Amphibia; order Anura; family Pelobatidae; genus Pelobates; species Pelobates fuscus. The sequence continues at coordinate 102,855,891 of NC_086320.1, forward strand.
CCCACAACGCAAACTCCACCCACACATGCAAGCCTCACCTCCAGCACGAAGCCTCACCCTTACCGTTGAGCAGCAGACCTTGCTGCAGTTGGAAGAGGCCAGAAAATAGCTGACCTCCCAGCAAAAGCCTCCAGTTAGTTCAAGGTAAGCTTGATATACTCAGCCTTGTGTGTGTGTGTGTGCCTGCTAGTGAGGAAGCTTGTGTGTGTGTGTCAGTAAGCTTGTCTGTAGTGAGCCTTTGTGTGTCAGTGAGCTTGTTTGTAGTAAGCTTGTGTGTGTGTGTCAGTGTGTGTGTGTCAGTGCCCAGGCCGACAAAGGAGACCTGTTTTCTTGCAATCTCCCTCACCGGACCAAAGGCCCTTCGTTAGTTAAGGGAGGGCTGGAGGACCTGGGAGGCAGAGCGCTCCTCCCGAGAGCATGCTGTGCGGAGTGTTGATGCGTGTTACCATGGCAATGCTCCTACACAGCATTCTGCAAAGTGTCCTTGGAAAAAAAATTTAAATGTTGGCAACTATGTGACCAGGAATGATTATTTATACAGTGTCTTGAAATCATTATGAATGGCAGGTCCAATGTCGAAGAGTGCACCAATCTTTGTATCATAACCACACTGACAAGATCATGTTTAGCTGGTCGCACAATCGCACAATTTTAGGCGGAATTGAAATTCGATGGTGCTACAGGATCATACAGGGAAGTTTGAGACAATCATGCACCAACTCACAGTGAAATCAGCAGAAAACAAGTTATTATTTTAAAGAAATACTATAGCATTAGGAATACAAACGTATACATACAAATGTATTCCTAGTACTATAGTGTCCTAGTTCCTAGTTAGATTCAGAGCCCCATTGTTAACCAGTAAAAAAAAAAAGACATAGAGAGAAAATACGTTTTTATTTACCCCTTTTCCAGTGCGCAAAACTCACTCAGCGCTGCCACCTGATCCTCCTCTCACAATGGCATCCTGGAGGTGTCACTTGCTTCCTTCTTGTCCAGTTCAATGCTGTATTTGATGATATTCAACATCCTCATGTTAGTCGAACATCAAATGACAGAGTGAAAGTAGGTTGTTGCAGAGGAAGTGCCTCTAGTGGCTATCAGGAAGACTGCCACTAGAAGTGTGTTTGATCCTGCAATGTAAGCATTCTGATTTCTACAGTGCATGTTAAAGCCACAGGGCCACTGCACCCAGATAACTTCATTGAGATTTGATCAGGGAACTGTAAATTTGAGGTAAAAACAGTCATGGTCATGAGCTGAGCTGCAAGATATTTCCAAATCTGTTTTATTATTTGTAATTCCCTGGTTAATGCTAAATATTAAGTACATGTATATGTGTGTGTGTGTGTGTGTGTGTGTGTATGTATATATATATATATACATACAGTATCTCACAAAAGTGAGTACACCCCTCACATTTTTGTAAATATTTTATTATATCTTTTCATGTGACAACACTGAAGAAATGACACTCTGCTACAATGTAAAGTAGTAGGTGTACAGCCTGCATAACAGTGTATATTTTGCCCTCAAAATAACTCAACATACAGCCATTAATGTCTAAACCGTTGGCAACAAAAGTGAGTACACCCCTAAGTGGAAATGTCCAAATTGGGCCCATGAGGTGCCATGTTGAACTTCCAGTGACCAGTATGAGAGAGTGTAAGAGCGATATCAAATTAAACACACCTGCTCCCCATTAACACCTGAGACCTTGTAACACTAACGAGTAACATAACACCGGGGAGGGAAAATGGCTAATTGGGCCCAATTTGGACATTTCCACTCAGGGGTGTACTCACATTTGTTGCCAACGGTTTAGACATTAATGGCTGTGTCCATTTTCCCCATCAGATTGTAAGTTCACATGTCGTCTTACTAGAAATATTGTATGAAGACATATTTTAAGCTCATGGGCAGAATTCTTCATTCAGTCTGGCAAACAATTTCCTATTATATTGTACTCCGTGCAGGTCTAACATGAATTTTCTTGGCCCTATTCACCATCTCTATGTTCAGAATGAAGGGGGTTACTGGTAACCTACACGCTTCCTGACAAAATAAGTTTAGCTTTTAGCTTCCCTTATTAAACAATGTGTTTAATGTAGAATTTCTTATATTCTACTCTGTCAATTTCCTGCTACATCCTGTAGCAACCTTATGTACGTGATTGACATTCAAATAACAGAGCAAGAGATAATCACTTCTAAAATAAACACATTGTGGTGCAAGATCTGGTTGAAAACTTGATAATGAAACTTTTTCTCATGAGGGCTATCTGAGTCACAGGGAGGGGAACTGAGGCTAGGGCTTCATGAACAGAAACAAAAGGAAATTATCTATATTCAAACACGGGTTCTTAAGGTTAGAGTTGTTTTGCTGCTTAGAGTATTCCTTTAAATAAGCATTTACAGCTGCATTTACTCCTCAGCAATTAGCAGCAGTTAGCAGCAGTTTACAATTAAAAATGAGTCATTGCCTGAGACCAAGCTTAACCACAACCCCAAAAACATTATTAGCAACAATACAAAATGAGTGCAGCGGTGGAAGAGAGAAGGTGCCAGCCATGAGGTATTAATGATGTTAGGATTTTTCATGCCATCCTAAAAATAGTGTTTTTACTGCATGGAATGTCCTATAGTTTTGGTGTGGGAAGATTACATTCCTGCTCACACCATGGAGATTAAGGCATTACTCAATACCTGGGCCCTTCCTCTGTAAACTGGGGCTATATTTAGTTGCCTCAGACTAACAAATGAGCTGTATGCAGCGTTTAAACTGAGTACTGCATATAGTCCTTTAAAAAAAAAAATGAAATCACTGCAGATGACTTACTACAGGGTCTGAAATGATCCTATAGGGTCTCCTTGTATGCCCTCCTGTTGATGCTAAGTGGCGCTGGGGTTTTCCAGCTGTGCAGCACCGATCACTGTGTGATCGGAAGAGACAACATGTAGGAGCTACAGCATGTAGACTTCTGTCTCTTCTGGCTTTTAGTTCTGCCAGCAGGCAAATAGTTCAGACCTTTAAAACTAATTTGAAGCCTTCGGGTTGGGATTTCAGCTCGCTGGCTGCATTTGGTCCAACAGGAATCTGGACCTAATTCAAGGCCATTCAGGTTTTAGTGAAGAATCCTGTGAGTAGTAGCAGAACTATTGCCGACGCGGCTGCTCAGGCACCTTTATTATCGCCAGCTGGTGCTGAGAGTAATTTAGAGCTTGTCGCTACCTCCCAGCTTACAGACTGCGTGAAGGAGGCAGAGAGAGAGGAGGAGGGAAAACACTGCAGACAGCCTCAGAGTCCCATCATCCTCAGGAAGCCATCCTCCTAACAATATGTAAATTGCAACTTGTGCATGTATCTGTATGTCAGTGTGGGTACATGTATGTGTATAAGTGTGGATATATATGTATATCTGTGTGTGTCAATGTGGGTATATGTGTTTTAGTGTGTATCTGTGTCACTGTGTGTGTGTGTGTCCGCATATGTTATATGTGCATACATTCCTGCATTCACATTCAAACATCAACACTACATACAAACACATCCCTCCAATCAAACACCAAAACTGCATACAAATACATGCCTATGCATTCAAACACACTACACGTTACTAGACCACTGCTTAGCCATGCAAGGATTGGCAAATGGTAGATCCCCAGCTGGCAACGCATCGTGGCAGATGTACAACAGATGGGAATCTATTTGGCCACCCTTGTGCTACGGGGTTGCTCCCAGAAAATTTCTCGCACCAGGGCCCTCTACACATTATTTCTGGCACTACCTTTGAGGGATTTTAGTCATACTTAATGTTGTAGAAACGCTCCAGTGTGTAGCAGCTTATTCATTAATCTGCACAGTGCTGCAATATTTTGATTGCATGACAAGGGGATCATTTATAGAAGTTTTTACCCATTTTTTACTTTTGTCCCCTGAATGCCTTTTTAGCGCTTTTTATTATCTCTGATTTTGATTTATACTTAATGTTGTGATGTATGGATGTTTTCTGATGAGAAACCCTTAACTTACTGTGGGACCAACATACAACACAAATTCTGGGTTCTGTTTTGGTTCATGTCTTGTATAATTGCCTCATGTCATGTCTTGTATAATTGCCTCTGTCTTTAAAGAGTTAGGGGTTAAAACAAGAGACATGGGGGCGGAGCCTGACTGCCAAGCAGAGCAGACGCACACTTCATGAGCTCCTGCTATAACTCGACGAAAACGCAATAAAAAAGCCTAAATTCAGGGTTCATTTACCGATACATGGAAGCACTGGCACCCAGGGGACTCTGGGCAAGCGACATCAAACGCATTACAAGCACCGTTACTGACAATAACCCGAGAGCCCTGCTGTGGCCTACTGGCACCTGGACGGGGGAGAGGCGGCCGACCTCGATCTATTCGAGGCCAGGTTTAATGCCATCTGCCATACCTTCTGGCTCCGCATTGCCCAATGAGCAGCAGCTACAACCTGCCTAAACACTGTGCGGAAGCCTACCCCTAAGAAGCACTCCCGCGAGCACAACAAGCAGAGAAGGAGACGGCATGAGAACGGGCCGCACCAAGACACCGCATGTAGAGCTACCACTGCTGTCCGCCCTCGGGGCCGACCTGGGAAGACGGCCAACCAGAGAATATTTCCAAAGCACCAACCACAACGCCCGAAGCCCGAATGCCGCTGGCGGCGGCAGAACACCCGGGCTTCCAGAGGCGCCCGACAAAGGGGAGACCCGGCCCCAAGAGGCACCCGAGTCTGTGGAAAGCTGGTGCAGGCCTCTCCAGCACCCGGGGACCGGAGAGCGGCTTCTCAACAGAGGCACCATAACGCCCGCAGGGGGCGGCCCCAACTACGAGGTTCCTTCGCACTCTGCAAGGGCATCGGCTGACAGAGGACTCATCGACCTGCAGGACCCGCTCACGGACACTCTTGTCCGTGAGACATAACGTACCCGGATCACCGACCGCACCACTCACGTTGCAGACGAACCCTGCATGTCAGCAACGGCACTATGATGGACTAGAGACTGCCATGACACACTTAAGGGCCTATTAAAAGCCACTGTACAGTGTTACTAATAGTTTACAGCAGGCCTGACGTTTCTGAGTAGATCCACGTAGACCCGCAGACCACAGCTTAGGAATCATCACTCACGCATGGTACACACGACCACATAGCCTACTTGATTCCTATAATGTCACAATATACACAGGGTCAGCCCTGGGGATGATAGCACTTAACTTGTCCAGGGATATTGCCCCACCTCTGGCTAACCCACACAATACCGCCATATATTTCATACCTTCTGACCCATCAAGCCTGTTGACCATCATCCTTTTACCAACACGAGAATATAACACATTTTGGATAAGCAGCCTATGTACATTATGCGTCCACTACTACTTACTAATCTAACCACATTAGCCTGCTTCAGTACCTAGCTTGTTATACCCACACTACCTATACTGTTACTAGAGCAGCTTCAGTATTGCCTTGACAATTTATACCACACAGTTATAGATATGTTAGCGATCTACTTGTTCTTTTAAAAAATCAAAAAAGAGGCAGTCGCTTCACAGAGATGGTTCCAACTGTATTGTTATACCCCTTTTGAAATGTATCTTAACTGTCTCCCCTTCTTTTTTCTGTTCCCATATAACTATATGCCTCAATAAAAGAAAGATTGACAAAACAAGAGACATTTGTTTATTAGGTGTTTATATTACCTAACTATGGGTCCCATATTTGGTGAAATGCAATAGACGATATGAACCAGGACAGTCATTTGACGGACTATTTGTATTGATAACCGCTCAAAACGAAAGAAATGATCATGTGGGGTGGTCGCAAATAGGGTTGTAATGCCTAATTCAGCAAAGGAGAAACGGAATAACCCTATAGAACAATTGTAAACCAAAACACAATAGAAATGGTATTCCTAACCAAAATCTGAAAAGAAATTCAGAGATGATAGGAACGTTGAAAAAGGCTAAAATGATTAAATATGATACAAAGATACACATATAAACATACCTACTGTGAAATATGAATGACTAATCTTCTCAAAGACACTCGATTTCTGCATATATGCTGTGAGGAACCTAGGAGATAAAATCTTCAATGTAAATAGGGTAAAACTGATCTAGAAAAGCGCAGTCAGCAAGTAATATAAAGTATAGAGAAGCAGAAAAAAGACCCACCATACTAAAAAAAAAAAAAAAAAAAATCACTACAGATTGACTAAATTAGGATTGACTGCTACAGAGCAGATAAGAAAGTGAGTAGCAGAAAAAAAAATAAGGTATAACTAACCAGAAGGCAAACTAGGAAACAAAAAAGCCCCGGTTCATGAAATGGTGAACCTAGGAATAACACTGGGTAAAAAAAACAACTTAGCAGCTAAACAATCACAAAGCCCGTAGGATTACCTAGGCACGCAATACAGAAGTGTGTGCCTACACTACCAAGGAGGTAGCTCACATTGCAGAGCAGAGAAAAAACCTCCACAAAAAGTTGCTGAGTGCTACCCATATCGTGAGACAAACAGACAAAACAGCCCGACGTGTGTTTTGATGTGGTGACACCTTCATCTGGGGAAACCAAATTTTCATTTTTCATGTTGATAATTTTGTTATTTAAAATGAAAACGTCCATTTATTTTCTGCAACTGGCACAATGATTCAAAATAATTTACGGTAACTATAATATGATACGAGTTTGAAAAAATGTAAAATGACTCCAAGGATATTTTTTGTTTTGCAACATGAATTTTGATATTCATAGCATTGGTAATTTTGAATTGGGTTTCATGGTTACTGTTTGACGCTTCACCAGTAGATCGTCTCTTCATCTCTTTAAGATCAATATTGGTGTTCCATCAACCCCTTTGGAATTAAGTGAATACAAGCCAGACAAGAAGTGTTTTACCAGTCTGTTCATTTCTGTGTCCTGGAACACTTTCACAGTAGAATAACCGGCTACTTTTTCTGATTATCTACACATTTCCTGCCCCACCACCATGCAGGTAGCCAAGACAAGCCTGTCAAATACGTTTATTTTCATTCACCTCACATATTTCTATTAAACTTAAACATGTCACATAACTATGACAATTATGTGCCAGTAAACATATTGATAGTCTTCCCAAGTCTTTATATTGTTATTGCATAATAATTTAGTGTCTAGCAAGGATACTCAGAAATCTGTTGTATAGCTGTACTGCTGAACAGTAAAAATACAAAAAAACAAAACATAACATACAGGTGTTTTTTTTTTTGTTTCTAACGTACGAGTTGTCTGGAAATTTAAAGTAAAGTTCAAATTTAACCAAACCTGCCAAACTGCAAAAAAAAAAAAAAAAAAAAAATAACCACTTTGACCTTGGATTTGAAATTCCCAAGAATTTACTCTTAAGCCAATAACCTTGACATCTTCCTTTATGTTTGTATACGTATGTGTTCCAGTTGCTGGACACGTATGGTTGTTTTCATTCTATCACACAGTGATGTGGTTTATTTGATCATGTGTAGTAAATGCATGTATTTCCTTGTTTTCTAGCTTGCTTGGGAGTTTGGTATGCCATTTTTCGAGACAAGTGCCAAGGAAAATATAAATATTGACAAGGCATTTTTAATGCTGTCCGACAGTATATATTCAAAGGTAGGTGTATCATTTTTAAGTTTATCATACAGTAAAGAGAATATAGAAATATTTGTACTGTTCATTTTATAGGGGGTGAAAAAAAAGTACCCAAAGAATAACACTGTTTAAATTAATTGATGTGTGTCGCCTTGTGATTTTGGGTGAACCCCGAACGGCTGCAAACATATGTTCTCAAAGCCAAAGGGTTGCATTTGCCAGAAGAGGGAATTTAAATTATGGCACAGAACACAGACTTAATTTACGCAACCTCACCTAGCTCTGTAAATCTATGTTTTTCAAAGCCTGTTACTTACATCCCAGTGACATTACATTGAACATTCGTTTCCAAAGCCTACTGCTTACTATCTGTGAGGCTGACAGTGTCTGTAAAAATACTCGAAACCTGTATCCTCTATATGGGGTAGATGCATTCTCCTTTTCAGCTACTATCTGCTGTTATTAAAGATATTGTAGCTACTGGAACTTTTATTGATAAATAGTGCAGTTAAGAATTATGACAGGGCCAGGTATGTCTTGATTGGAAGATCGAATTGGATTAGAATATGCAACAACAACAAAAGCAGGTCTAGATACAGTTGTAAAAGGAAGAAACCGCACTAGACTAAGGACTAGAAGCAGGAGATGATTGCAACTGTGCAATAGATACAGGTCTTAAAATCACACTCAGGACCCCTAAAGCACTTTATCTTACTAAAGTGCTTTATGTGTGAAAAGTGTGGCCTCTTTTATTTATTTTACAAAAAGTGCAGATTTCAGTAGAAATCGGCACTTTTATAAATTAACCTAGTTACACTCCCTGGCTGTCAAAGAGACAACCAGTCCTGTTAATTCCTGATTGTTCAGCTCACAGGAGCTAAACTCAAAAGGCATTTGCAGAATTGGGAAGTTGGTCATTTGACAGCCACAGAAAGCCTAGGCTGGGTTAGAAGTGGATGCTTTGTAAATAATTCAGATATGAGATTTTCAGTATATTTGTCGGATGTACAGCTACTAAATTGTGAATTTTATTAATTTTGACTTGCGGTTTTGTAGATGCTCTGACCAAGTAGTTTAAGTTTAGCCATCACTATCTGGCCCTTGTCAAAGTCACTAAGATCTTTAACCCCTTAAGGACCAAACTTCTGGAATAAAAGGGAATCATGACGTGTCAGACATGTCATGTGTCCTTAAGGGGTTAAAACCAATTTTCCTACTTGCAACGCATGAAATTCAAGAAATGACTGTTCACTTGCTGACAGGTGCTATTGTATGATATAATCAATGTTTTTCACTTCACCTGTCAGTGGTTTTACTGTTGTGACTGATCAGTGTATATGTCTTCTCTAAACAAGTTGATGGACATGGCAAACAACTTTTCAACTGGCCCGAACACTGAAGCCAGTGAGAAACGCTTTTTAAAAAGCACAAGGGCAGAATAATGCAAATAAAACTGGAAAACTTTGACATACCTCCCAACAGTCTCTCTTTAGATGGGACAGTTCCTATTTTGGGCCCATGTCCCTCTTTTTATATCTTCTATATGTGTCCCTCTTTTCTAAGAGTCTATCTAAATGGTGTCTGAGTGTATAACAGAGCTCCAAAGCAATAATACTCACCGTAATGTAAATTGCAATAAGTCTCTTTAGAACTTGAGCTGTGCAAATACATTATTATTCTGAATTATATTTTAGTTGCACAAATATTTGTTAGTAAGTCACCAAAATTTCTCTGAACAGCCCTGCTCCTGGGTACATCCCAACTTACACCTCTAAACTTACAGTATTCATCTTTGTGCATTTGGAATGTTGGGAGGTATGTTTTGTATGTGATATACTCCTATTCGTAGCAATAGCTAGGCATTTAAAAGGCACTGCTGTCTTTGTTCATGCATGTCATATGGGTACCTGGCAGGGCATGTTAAGATGTTGTCCTATTGCTTGCATGAATATTATGGTCAACTATTATAATTATTTTAATACATGAAAGTATACTTTGCAGGCCAAATAACCCCCCTCACCCCCAGAAAAAAAATTAAATACAAATTTATACACTTAATCCTTTTATCATAGATTAAGGCACTCCAGATATTGTTGACTACATCTCTCCTGATGGTTTGCCTGCATTATTGCTGTAAGAGCATTATAGGAGATGTAGTCCATAACATCTGAAGTGCTAAACGATGCCTAAGCCTTTTTTAAACATGGGGTTGACACACTTCATTACTTAGTAAGTCACCACATGGAGGTTAAATTACATTTAAATCTGCTTTAATAATAATAATAATAATGTTTGGTGACTTGGATGGGTCAAGCTTTCACCTGTCACATCTTGCCATTGTCTATGGCATCTCATTCCAAATGAATTAGAAGGCTAATAGAGGATCCATTCATCACTCAGGATCTTCCTCTGAACCCTGTTTTGCTTTTTGCGTATACAAAGATTCTTATACAAAGATGCTTCATCTGGGGACTGAGCACTGTAAGTGGCCATGTTGTGAGGAAGGGATTTTTGCAAGTATATTTTCCTTACCTTAGTCATGCAAGCATATGTGCTATGAAAAACGACCCCCATAAGTGACAATGCTACATTAGCAACAGTTGAAGAACAAAATTGAGTATTTCAGAGCTATCATTTATTTTTAAACATAGTTTTCCATATGTCATTATAAAAATGTATATAATATATATATTTATATGTGTGGCCAAAGTGCACATCTGCATATACCCATGCTTACTTTTCCTGCATTTTCTCCTCTCCAGTAGTCAAACTAAGTCTCTACTTGAACCTTCAATTTGTAGACATTGGGCATTGACAAAGTAAAGGATGCCCTATTCATTAACACAAAACCAGATGTTATAAGGCATACATAGGGGTCTAACGCAGGCATCTTGAGATTTAAGTTGGTTGGAACAGTACCTGGCGCTATATGAGAGATATATTTATTTGAAACATTAAACAGGAGAAATGCACAATCCACATCATACAGAACACACTTGCAGTTTGGGAGTTTGCATTCCGAAAAATATTTATTCCCAAATAAATATTTACAGGTTACATAAAAAAAATACATGTCCTTAATAAAAGTATTTAATGACAAGGATTTTTTTTAAACAGACCATTCTCTTTCTTTATCCTACTTAAATGAATTGTGTTTAATATAACATGTTTTATATGGTAGAGTAGTTCAAAGGCGTTTTTCTGTAAGAGGTTGAAATATGCTACTAATAGAGGGTCTACACTCTTTATATCGACGTCTCTGTCCTTTTACTACTGATTCCTTTACCTTTACTTCCAGAAATCGTCTTTATTAGTGGAGGATAATGTGGTGAATTTGAAAGAATCGAAGGAAAAGGCTTCCTGCTTGACTTGTTGAAGAAAATTCAGCCCATATTCTGGAAATGTGTAGTGGACTAATAATTTCGACATCAACAAGAACTCTTGCTTCACATACCATAAACTTGGACAAATGCCAAACAGATGTTACATTTCAGTCTGTTACAATTCATACTTTGTGCAACTTTGCTTTATTGTCTATTGTTTGCAAAAAAAATCTTTAAAAGAAAACAAAAGTAAATAATATTAAGGAATCCCAGTGTAAAGAAAGAAATAAAAATCAAGCACAATTTATTATCTCACATTAACAGTCAAATACATGTGAAAAGTAATTGTGTGAATTGTCTGAAAAGTGAAAGTTAATTTGATTTTTTTTAGGCAAAAATTGCTTACATTAAAGCATTCTCAGATATGTTAGCTGGTTCTAGTTTGGATATTTTTACCTAACATTTGCCAGTTTTGCTTTGAATTAATTTTGAATTCCTGACAATTTACACTTTAGTATATAATCCAGATAGAGCTGTACAACTGATGGGTGGTAAAAAATATTAGAAATATATCAAAATAATACAAAAATAACTCATCAACAGTGTAGGACAGAAAATGACAAATTTTATTACAACATACTGAGGAGAACTAGCCACTGATTTGCTAAACCTACGCTAAAAAAAAATCAATATAGGAAAAAACTCCCCTGGTTCTTCAAAAACAAACCCACAATATCCAGGATATGTTGTTTATGGTAGAGGCATTATCTTAACCAGTTAATTTGTAGACCATTTTAATACTGGGGAGAGGCTAAGTAAAAATACACTCTGGGAACAAATACAGCTTTAATGCATTTGATCGATTTTATCCTCATTCATATACAGTATTTTTTATATGCTCAACTCTATACAGTTTTTGCACAAAACAATAAAAAACAACCGGGTTATTCACTAAAGTGAGAATTCAAAGTGAATTTCACATTTTAGGCCAAAGTAGATTAACTGAAAGCATAACTGACGTAAAGAATTTTTACAATTTGGCTATGTTTACCTTTAATTAGAAATTCACTTTAAATACTCACCTTAGTAAATAACCTTGTTAATGTTTCGCAGAATGCTTCACCATAAGCCTGCCTCCTTAGCCACGCCCCCTCAAGCCAAAAAGGCTTCCTTATTAAATGTATGTACGCAGTCTTAGCCTCTGACAGCATTAGGAGAGCTTCTTTTAATTCATAACCAAGTTGCAGACAGTCAGAAAAACCACAAGCAGGTAGTGATATCGTTACTATATGTCTCCCTTGGCATTCTCTCCTTATAATGCAGATTGTTTTGTATTTCAAATCTATCAGTGCTGTCAGTGGCTGTGTGCATACCTTTGATAATAAAGTATTTCTGGCATTAGGGTTAAAGGGACACTCCAGGCACCCAGACCACTTCTGCCCATTGGAGTGGTCTGGGTGCCAACTCCCACTACCCTTAACCCTGCAAGTGTAATTATTACAGATTTTTATAAACTGCAATAATTACCTTGCAGGGTTAACTCCACCTCTAGTGGCTGTCTAGTGGCATTAGGTCTCCTCGGCCGGTGGGCGGGATCAGTCTCGCCAACTGGCCGACGGAGTAAATAGGAGGAGCGGCGCGGAGGAGGAGACAGCGACGAGGGACATCGTCGCTGCCTCAGGTAAGTGACTGAAGGGTTTTTCACCCCTTCAGTAACTGGGGATTGGGGAGTGGGAGGGAGAGAGAACCTCCAGTGCCAGGAAAACGGATTGTTTTCCTGGCACTGGAGATTTCCTTTAATAGCTAAGAAGATAGGCTAATGGTACAGCATTCTGCAAAAAACATTTTTTAAAAGATAATATATTTATACATATATTTATCGTAACTTTCCATGCTGTTTTTTTTGCAAACAATTTTTCCTCTATTTCTTTGTGTGTCATCTTCCTGTTTCCTCACAAACAACTTGAATGCTTTCCATTCAGTTCATGAATCCAAAACAAAGATAACATTGAGGAAACCTCGAGGTGGACGTCACTGACATGGGAGTTAGTATGCCACAGTGACAGCTGGTGCACTCAGCCTATCACTAGTGAGATTAGTAAATGGGGAGCTAGTGATAGGCTGAGTGCATCAGCTGATGCTTACATCATCAGAAACCATAAGGCAGAGTGGACGGGTTCAAAACTTGGGGTTTAACAGTTTGTAACACTCTAACCCCTTTTGGTAAGAGATTAAGTTGTTATGGTGCCTGGAGTGTTCCTTTTAAGGAGAATTTAACACCTAAAAAAACTTGAAAAGTCACTGAGAACACTTTGCTAGCAATCAATTAACCAATATTCCAAAATATTTCTATGTATATGTGTGGGAACAGAGTGAACACAACAAATACTTCCACTAACTTATGGACATTTATCAAATAATGAATTGATATTGAATTTGCATTTCTCGTATTTGGAAATGTTTGCCCACTTCCTTTTTCTGGCACGATGGCAGAAATATGCTATGCTGACCAACTGGCTGCCAGAAGAGTCAGACAGCAGGCAAAGGTTTACAAGTCAAATAAACTTTATAAACCACCAGGACCACTCCTATTCTTCATACCATTGTGATACTTAAAGGAACACTATAGTGTTAGGAAAATAAAACTGTATTCCTAACACTATAGTGTCCCTCTGCCTCTGCGCCTAATGGTGTATTCTGGTTTTGTGCTGCCCTAGTCACGACTCTGGCACCCCCCATCCAAATTTATCTTCGTGACAGACACACGCCCTCACTGATACATGCACTGACATACACTCACTTACAGATACACAGTCATTGTCACACACACTGTTTTAACCATTACACACTTTCAACACACAGTGAAACAAACACATACACTGACAAACACATACACACTCACTGACAGACATATATACACTCAGTGTCAGACACACACATTCACTGACACACAGATTGACAGACATGCACATTTACTGACAGACATACACTGTGTCAGACACGCATACACACACTGAGAGACATGCTGAAACACGCATACATACACTGACAGACACGCTAAAACACTCTTACATACGGTGACAGACACGCATACACACACTGACAGACATAGAAACATAGAATGTGACGGCAGATAAGAACCATTCGGTCCATAACAGACACACACACTCTCACTAACAGACACACATACACACTCACTGACAAACACACATACACTCCCAGTGACAGACACATATACACTCTCACTGACACACACTCTCACTAACAGACAAACATACACACTCATTGACAAACACACATACACTCTCACTGACAGACACATATACACTCTCACTAACAGACACACTAACTCACACAAACACACACACAATTTTTTTACTCACTTTTTAAGTTGCTGATGTGTAATGTTCCCCCATTGGGTCCAGTGGGGCTGACTCGGCAGGCACAGGTGGGCTGGATCGGCAGGCGCGGGCGGTCAGACAAGCAGGTGAACGTTGGAGGCAGTCAGTGAGCGAGCTCTGATACTCCTGCTCAGCTCTCTCGCGCGCCTCTCAGTGATGCCGGAGTGACGTCAGCCTTGGGGGGCCCTGAGGTTGCCAGCCGGCCAGTTCTTGGGTCCCCCAGGACAAGAGGCTGGCAAGGTATTTGCCAGGGCGTTTGGGGGGCTGCTTTTTTGCCACCCCCCTTAAAGTGCTGCCCAAGGCAAATGGCTTGTCAGCCTCACGCGTGATACAGCGCTGTCCGCTCCCCTCCTCGGTCATGAAAGGGTTAAAACCTTTTTTTTTCCACTTACCTGATTCTAGCACCAAAGTTCCGCAAAGCTGGCTCAGTCTGCCACTAGCAGCAGTCTTAACCCTGCAATGTACGGTTCACCCTGGGGGGTGGAAACGGATAGGAGGCGGTGAACGGAGCACCTTCTTCCATCTGTCACTCTGTGTACCATGGCCACATGGGCCGCAGAAGCACATGAGCTTCATGATCCTCTACCCAGTCTGAGTAAATAGCTATTGGCATGCTGGGACTGGAAGGGACGGGGATTTGACACTCAAAGCACACTGAGAACTGCTTTCTCTGACCAGATAGGGAATAATGAAGCTCTACTTCTACTGCAGTTTGCAAGACTAAACTACAGAAAAGTAAGAAACATGGGGGATAAGCCACAGTGGGTGAAATAGTATACATAGAAGGGTGTTTGAGACATGAGTAGGACATAAAGGGCCAAGGAAAGGGGGTAGGAGACCTAAGAGGGTGATAAGAGAAACAAGGAGTGCATATGAAATGGGGAAAGGGGGACTTGTGTCTCTGATTGCCTCTCTGCGATTTCCAACTGGATGGCTGCTCACTTCCTTAAACTCAACCTATCCAAAACAGAACTTCTGGTCTGTCATCCCTCAAGTGTTGCTACTCCCGTGTCTGTCTCCCTCCAAGTCAACCTGCTCCACCATCACCTCTACCTTGCAGGCTCGCTGCCTATGTGTTCTCTTTGACTCCAAAATCTCCCTCACCACTCATGTCCAGTCGATCGCCAAATCCTGCCGCTTCCAACTCAAAAACATAGCTCGCATCCGCCCTTATGTAAAACATAGCTCGCATCCGCCCTTATGTAACACCAGACGCAACTAAGGTGCTGGTCCATGCAGTTGTTTTTTTCTCGCCTTGACTACTGCAATCCCCTTCTCAGTGGTCCTACGTGTTCCCAGCTTGCACCGCTGCAATCTATAATGAATGTCCCGTCGATGCCCCTGCGTTCTGCCGAATACCTACGCCTCACCTGTGTCCGTACTTCCACATCTGATGCTGGCCTCCAAGACTTCTCCAAGGCTGCACCTTTTCTGTGGAACTACCTTCCCTTCTCTGTTAGACCCAGTCACCACTCCTTCAAAACATCTTTGAAAATACACTTCTTCAGGAAAGCATATCATCTAAACTGTTAGCTTGTTTTAAATACCCGCCCCCACCCCCCCATGACTCCTCTCCTGCAACTGTCAAAAATAACCTACTAAGTTCTCAGTGATTACTTTTCTAGTAACCTATATCATTACCTCTACTAATTCAAGGGCGGTAAAGACGCAAGAGGAGGATAAAAACACAATACACGATACATAAAGGGAGAAAGACGTAACAGATGGGGTATGAGACAATTGGGGATGTAAGAGACAGTGAAGAGGAGGTTGTGCCAACATACAATTTCTTGCAGGGGTTCCATGTAACCGAAGTACGCCTCTAGTCCTAACCCAGTGTGATACGGGAAAGTTGTGAAGTCCAATCTGTATCTGCTCCCCCTCATTTCTACCTGTGTAAGATGGCTCCTAAAGACTCAAACTATTATACAGAATAGAAAAGAACTTGTAAAACGCTAAAATTCACTTTCAATCCTGAATTATTCAGCACATTTTTGCTGAATAACTGAAATCAAGGGGATACTCCAAATAATAAGTAATGTTTTAAGAAAACACTGGGAGTAATTCTTCCTAGCCTGATTTGTTCCGTGCTGGCTAATGACGCCCAGTGACACTGCCATTGGTGGAGTTACATCTCCGTCAGCAGAGGGGTCAATCTACTTATATACTGTGCAAAAACAGGCACTATGACCACTTAAAAATTACTAAAGTGGTCATGGTGCTCGGAGAAACATTTAAAACATTTTTTTAAATTCTCTTTTTATTGATGAGACATAAGAATTTACAGTATTAGCATAGATACGTAAGGTACATCAGGAACATACAAATGTAACAGTGTAAAACAGGTCATACTTGTGAGATGTAAGCGACCTAGCCTCTCTTTATATTTTGAGTTAACTACAAGACTAACACAGCGTATGTGGTATGATTGCTTGGGCGTGGTTTTAGACAGTCGTGAGATGTAATCCATAGTATACAGAAAAATAATTTAACAAGAAAAAATAACAACATGAAAAAGGAATCACGTACTTTCTCAAAACATGATACTCCAGTCCATTGACAAATTTTAAGCGAAATGGAGAGTCGGGAGGGACAAGTGTTATATGCAAGCGGAGTTATGGCCCTTCAAGGTAAATCATTGCTGTTTATCTCAGAGTGGGTACCTTAGGTGCAGTGATAATTGGAGCATATGGTCAGAGATTAAAGTGGGCCCCATGGCCTGTTTGCGTCCGGGAGCTGCGTTCTGCATGTTTTGCTACGTATGAGATGAGTGCGGGAAACGTCTTGAATCCTGTGCGGGGATTTAGGTGTTTTGCTAAGGGTCAATTCTTTGTTATGTGTGGTCCTTTTCATTATATTTAACACAAATGTGCCAGTTTAGTGAGCCCCAAAACTGGCCCTGTATTTTTGTGATTTTAAAAGCAAAATGGAACAGCTTAGGCTAAAATATTTAAACTGGAAAATATTTCCATTTCAGCCTAAACTGTGCAATCATTCCTTGGGCTCCTCTTAAAGGGAAACTCCAGGCACCCAGACCACTTCTGCTCATTGGAGTGGTCTGGGTGCCAACTCCCACTACCCTTAACCCTGCAACTGTAATTATTGCAGTTTTCATAAACGGCAATAATTACCTTGCAGGGTTAACTCCTCCCCTAGTGGCTGTCTACTAGACAGCCACTAGAGGGCACGTCCTGGTCCATAGCATTGAAAATCCTATGGAGAGGTCTTATGCGCCTGCGCGGGACATGTCGCTGCCTCTGGTAAGTTACTGAAGGGGTTTTGACCCCTTCAGCAACCGGGGATGGGAGGTGGGAGGGAGAGAGGACCTGCAGTGCAGGAAAACTGATTGTTTTCCTGGCACAGGAGTGTCCCTTTAACACTTCATATAAAGAATAACTCTTACTGAACTCATGGTAAACGTGCCTTACTATCGGCCAATCATACTGCTTCTCTCATATTCTGTAAAGGAATAATAGCTGCACGGTGATTGGCTGCAGGGACGCGCGACCGTGATTGGTCGTGACGTTGATATGGGCGGAGTTACACGAACTCAGGAAGTCGTCTGTCAGGTGACTCCACAAGCGCCGTATCCAGCCAGTGCAGACACAGGGTCCGTTAGGCCGCACCGTACTGTGCTCTGTCGGCTGGATCCCGAGCCTGTGCACTCCCTGCAGCCGTGTCTCGCCATGCTCATACCAGCTATTTACTACAGCTTACTTCCGGCGGGCTGAGCATCATGGGAAACGTAGTTCTTGGAAGCCCAGTAGCGCTCATGTCACCATCACTGAAGTAATGTGTGTGCAGGCTGTGTGGACATGGAGTGCTTCACAGAGACAACTCCCGTGATGCCTTGCCAGCCCTAAAGCAGTTGTTATAAAAGGGTCTGAGATGCCAGTTTTGACTATCACTCATTAAATAAACCGTGTTAACCCGCTGAGAAAGTCTAATAAACTTTAAAACTGAACACCCACGCTGAGGGTAAAATGTTTGACCACACTGCTTAATCTTGCTTCTTTCCAGTTTCCACCCAGCCCATGGCAGGGAATGATGGCCCAGAACCCGGGGAATAATTGCCCAGAACCCAGGGAATGATGGCCCAGAACCCGGGGAATGATTGCCCATGACAGGGAATGATGGCCCAGAACCCAGGGAATGATAGCCCATGACAGGGAATGATGGCCCAGAACCCAGGGAATGATTGCCCATGGCAAGGAATGATTGCCCATGATAGGGGTGATAGCCCAGGAGCTGGAAGTGGCAATGCCCCCTGGTATCCTGTGCTCTAAGTGTGAGATCTTGCATGCAGTTCGTTGTGCGGCCGCTGGGGGTCGCTGTAGAACCGTCTCTTTTCCTGGACTTTCCAGCACACAAAACCTTTGGATGAGGACAATGTGTGTGCAATTCATTAAACGGGCGCCCGGGGTCGCTGGAGAGCCATCCCTTTCCCATGGACTCTAGTCAAACATTGAGGACATCTCGCGTGTGTTTCGCCGTGCGGCCGCTAGGAGTCGCTGTCCAGCCGTTTCTCTAGATTCCCAGTGTAGAAGCGCCTTTGCTGTGGATGTCAGGAAGTCGTTTCCCTTTCTGCAGTCTGGTTTTGGGAGGCGGTCTCCTGGAGCTGCACAGGCGTCTCCTACACCCCTTGTTGATTAGTCAGTGTTTTGCAAGCATTGGTTATGGTGTTCTGTACTGTGTGCAGCCGGCTGGCATTGAATTCACTGGAGGAGGAGGCAGGATCCCAGCTCGGCACCCAGTGACCTCTGCCTGGGACAAGGAGACCATGGGCAGCAGGAGCCACCAGCACAGGAGCCAGCCCTGAGACCAGAGCAACATCTCACAGCTCCTGCTGGACCCCCATCTCCTGGGTCTGCTCCTCACCAGGGGGACAACATGGACCTCTCAGCCCCCTCCTCCCTGAAGGATGTAAAGTGGAGCTCAGCCTCATACCCCCTGGATCTGCTGGTTAGCTCTTACCGTTTACCTCAACTGGTCAGACTGGACTGTGGTAAGTGAGTGGAGAGAGAGGGAGCTCCAGCCTGCTGGCAAACTTCATCACAGCATCTGCATGACCTCACTGTGTGACATGGGATCACACATACACAACACATGGTGTGATATCCAGAGCCCATATGGAGTCTGCATAACACATTGTTTCCTTTTTTATAATGCCCCTGGCTGTGCAGGCAGGGGGCATAGCAGCAGTGTGATATATAACTCATTATATCAGTGTGTTAGGCAGACAGACAGTGTGTATTTAGCACATGCTGTAGATGACAGACTGTTACATAGCTAAGTGCAGTGCCTGCTGTAATGTAACTGTGTGTGCAGTGCCTGCTGTAATATTGGATATGCAGTGCCTGCTGTAATGTAACTGTGTGTGTGCAAGTGCCTGCTGTAATATTGGATATGCAGTGCCTGCTGTAATATTGGATATGCAGTGCCTGCTGTAATATTGGATATGCAGTGCCTGCTGTAATATTGGATATGCAGTGCCTGCTGTAATATTGGATATGCAGTGCCTGCTGTAATATTGGATATGCAGTGCCTGCTGTAATGTAACTGTGTGTGTGCAAGTGCCTGCTGTAATGTAACTGTGTATGTAGTGCCTGCTGTAATGTAACTGTGTACGTAGTGCCTGCTGTAATGTAACTGTGTACGTAGTGCCTGCTGTAATGTAACTGTGTATGTAGTGCCTGCTGTAATGTAACTGTGTATGTAGTGCCTGTTGTAATGTAACTGTGTATGTAGTGCCTGCTGTAATGTAACTGTGTATGCAGTGCCTGCTGTAATGTAACTGTGTATGCAGTGTCAGCTGTAATATAACTGTGTGTATGCAGTGTCAGCTGTAATATAACTGTGTGTATGCAGTGCCTTCTGTAATATAACTGTGTGTATGCGGTGCCAGCTGTGATGTAACTGTGTGTATGCGGTGCCAGCTGTGATGTAACTGTGTGTATGCGGTGTCAGCTGTGATGTAACTGTGTGTATGCGGTGCCAGCTTTGATGTAACTGTGTGTATGCGGTGCCAGCTGTGATGTAACTGTGTGTATGCGGTGCCAGCTGTGATGTAACTGTGTGTATGCGGTGCCAGCTGTGATGTAACTGTGTGTATGCGGTGCCAGCTGTGATGTAACTGTGTGTATGCGGTGCCTGCTGTGATGTAACTGTGTGTATGCGGTGCCTGCTGTGATGTAACTGTGTGTATGCGGTGCCTGCTGTGATGTAACTGTGTGTATGCGGTGCCTGCTGTGATGTAACTGTGTGTATGCGGTGCCAGCTGTGATGTAACTGTGTGTATGCGGTGCCAGCTGTGATGTAACTGTGTGTATGCGGTGCCTGCTGTGATGCAACTGTGTATTTACATTGCCCTATACCTTCTTTCTCCACACCTGACACTGGCAGCTGGATTGGCAGTGTGTGTTACTCTTACACTACTACTTCTCCTACCTTCCATATTTTCCATGGCAGCTGCCATGTTGCTGTAATAAATAATAGCAGTGCTTACATTTGATTGTGTTGTGTCTGGGACGTCACGACTGACGTCTATTGACTTGAATGGACCGAATAAGGAGAGTACAGCACTGTTTGGGTCTAAGAACACTGTGAACTGTCCTATAACAGCACTTACACTGTGTGCATTTCATTAAACCAGTTAGCTAATGTTTTGTAACCATATTCCATTTCTTTTGATCTCTTATTCGAGGTATGCTGTATTATGTATCTTTTGCATTGTTGGTTAATGCTAAATAAAAGTGCTTTATTTATTTTACACTAACATTCTTTCTAGATTCATATTACATCACAAGTAGTGATTATGCTGTTGGGATATTAAACATGATTCCTATGTGATGCTGCAGCTTTTTTTTTGTTCCAGAAATTACTAAGCAAATACGTTTTATAACTTTAAGGACCACTATAGTCACCCAGACCACTTCAGCTCAATGAAGTGGTCTGGGCGCTAGGTCCCCCAGGTTTTAACCCTTCAGATCTAAACATAGCAGTTTCAGAGAAACTGCTATGTTTACATTACAGTGTTAATCCAGCCTCTAGTGGCTGTCTTCCTGACAGTTGTTAGAGGCGTTTCCCTGACGCTCAATGAGAAAATCGCATTGAGCACGCAGAACGTCCACAGGAAGTATTGAGAAATGCTGATGTCGGAAGGGGAGGAGAGGTCACCAGCGCCGAGGGAGCCTGGCGCTGGATAAAGGTAAGTGGCTGAAGGGGTGTTAACCCCTTCAGCCCAGCAGGAGGGGGGCCCAGAGGATGGTGGGGACCTAAGGACAGTATAGTGCCAGGAAAACAAGTTTTTTGTTTTTTTTTCCTGACACTATAGTGATCATTTAATACAGGTCCTTTACTGAGTTGTTTTTTTTTTTTACTCATTGCCATTAGCCAAAAGTCATAGGTTTTCATTCACTATACCTTGAATTCTAGGAAATTGTAACCAAAATTGCAAATTGTTAAAACAACCAAAACCAATCTTTTACAAGGCTATAGTCACTGTTTGGCTATTTTAGCCAACATTTGCAGTTCTCTGTTTATTAAATAAACCCTATAGTTAAAGGTTACTCAAAACAGTTTAGCCTCTACGCTACAGCATTGTCTGTGGTCACTATGCCAGTTCCCTGGCTCTGTCCCACATTAAGGATTCAACATTTTTTTGAATGGTATTACACTTGCCTCGGGCTTTTCATCAGGTTTTTTTGTGTGATAAACTAAAACAGAAGTTGCCATTCTACTTTTATATTAAAGTGAACCTGTCATGTATTTTATGGCTGATATTATTAAAGGGATACTATGAGCACCAAAACAATTTCAAGTTATAATGTAAGCATCAAAACATCTTCAGCTTAATGAAGCAGTTATAGTGTATAGATCATGCCCTCTGCCATTTAGGAGTCATTGGCTCCTAGTCACCTCAAAACCGGAACCCCATCCCCCACTACATGGCTCCAGACTCCTCTAACTGGAACCTATAGCTGTGGGAGGTGCATCTCATGTAAATTTATGAAAAAAGACTCTAAAATAGTCAAAGACAGTTTGGAGAAAGAGGCCTTTACCATAACTTCTTTCTTTAACTGCAACACATCAGGGGTTGTATATTTGCTTACGTGCGAATGCAACAAAATATGTAGGCAAAACATTCCGCCCCTTTAAGAAGCGTGTACAGGAACACATTAGATCCAGTAAATATCCAGCGGAAACTCCTATCTCCAGACACCTTCGCGAATACCACAATAGCGACCGTAAGGGGTTACGCTTTTGTGGCTTGGAACTGGTAAAAAAGAATCCCAGACGAGGCAATTATGACAAATTCCTCCGGCAAAGGGAATGTTTCTGGATCTACAGATTGAAGACTCTGAGTCCTAAGGGTCTAAATGAGGGATTCTCCTTTTCCCCCTTTCTATAAGAACATTTACACCTCTTATGCTTTCCATGAATATGCTTGTTTGCAATTTCTATGTTACATCAACATTTGGTATGCTTTACCTTTAAGTTACACCAACATCTGGTATAGTATTTTTACAGTTTAAACTCCTTTTGGTTAATTTATTTTAAAATTTGTACCTTTTACTACTACATACCTCTGTGTCATCAAGAATGACATTATGAGAGCAGTTTCTGCTCTCTTATTACATTGAGACTTTATCTACTGTCTCAAGGGTCTGCCCCCTATGATTATTCCCCACTTGGACACAAATACTTCAAACTGAGGGACTATAATTCCACTTATCTAACATAATTTACGTCCCTCCAGCCGACACTGTTGCCGGCTCGAGCAGCCCTTGACTCCTCCCCCTCCCGTGACGCGGCCTCATGCGATTGGCCATGACGTCACGGGAGGGGCGGGCACTAGCCCTTCATAAACCCGGCGGTGACGGGATCCCCTCACTGCTCTTGAAAAAGGCGCCACATAGCGCCGAAACGCGCGTCGAGAAGACGCTTAGCCTAGTTAGATACTTTACTTTCCTAATCATACGCTAGACATAGGCTGAGTTAGAATTTTGATTCTTCGATTTTATACTACAAGGGGTTGGGAAGAGTTGGGCACTTGGGTCCGGCTGGATGGGAGACATTCCCTTTTTCTGTGTGACAGGGGTAGCTCTTTGTTACTAAGGAAGCTCTTAAACTAGTAGCCTTGTATAACTGCAACTCTGTATCCCTCCTTAACATTACTATCAGATTTGCTCTGCTACTTGGTCTGCATTTACCTTTTTAGAAACAATCCTCTACTTTTGGAATCTGGCATTTGGGGCTGACTACTATCTAGATGAATTGAGTTATTTGGGTATCTCTTTATAAGGGGGGACTCACTAGTGTAGTCAGCCTTCATCTGCCCTATTTTAACTACTACCTATTTAATAGGACTACTGTTTACCATACATTTCAGGGAAGGAGACCCTGATATTAGGGGTATCCCTCCCAGAATAGCAGTGTGGCTATATCCTATGCAGACATTCTGGCACTATAGAGTTCATCTGTGATTAAAGTGCTATAAACATCCAGGTAGACACTCTACTACCATATGATAGTTTGAATTACTAGCTTTTATGTGTCTAGGTGCAGTTTGGCTACACTCTGGCATTATTGAGTTTATCTGTGGTCAGGTTCTATATACATCTAAGTAGACACTCTATTACCATATGCTAGTTCGAACAACTAGCTTTTAGGTGTCGAGGTGTAGTATTTTCCACAGTAACCCTCTCTACATCTACTCTGCTACCCCCCGCATTGTCAGTACAGCCTCCTGGACCAATTCCCACTCCTGTACCCCATGTATTTTACTAGTCTCTGTAAGTTTTTCTAATAACTCTATATTATTTTCCTTACTCTATACACCAAGGGAGCAAGTACCCAATATGTGGGCACACCCTCAGTCAAGAGTGTTTTGGTAGATGGATTTTTTGTTTTCCTCTCCAAACACCTTGAGTTTTGGGATTTTCTCTATTTTCTATTGTTTACTGCGCTGGGTTAGGCCCTTCATGTGTTTCCCACTTAGTCCTTGCTTTGGCTCCAGAACTGGATTCTTCTAGCTCTACAGCCATTTTCCTCTCTTTAGCCATTTAGGAGTCACTTTTGTTTCTGGTTACCCAGCCACATCTCCCCTGGCTGTGACTGACACAGCCTCCATGATAAAACGGCTTCATTTTCAATCAGACAGAACAGTGCAGTGTGTTTGCTTTATAAGTTTGCATTTTCTTTGTTAATTTTACTTTATTCACACATTGCTGGTTTCCTAGCAAACCAGGAAAGAAGAAATTCTAAATTAAACAGACTGTGCAATATAGGAGTTTTAAAAATACATATCTCTTTACAGGAAGTGTGTAGGTAAAATGTGTAGGTCACATGCAGTGTACGTGTGACAAGGGCTGCATAAACAAAGTGATTAAACTCCTACCTGGCAGAGAATTTAGCGGGGAGGACTGCATTTGCATGATCTACAAACCAAAACCACCTTTTTAAAATAAAAACGTAACCTTAAAAAAGGTTATTATTGAGAGTTTGTAGTTATTATGGCATGATTTAAGTTAATCTTTTCTAGAGCTGATTTTAGAAATAAAAAATAAACAAAAGTACTAGCATAATGTAGCTATATACATACAGGCTAAAAATGTATAATAATTGAACTAAGAATGCAAGTGGATTAGCCAAGTAGACTGTAGACATAGGGTGATTACCTGAAGCAGCTTGCAAACTACAGAGTGGCACAAGAGACAAACTTAAGATGAACATTAAAGAAACAGTACATTATAATAAAACGATATCATGTAACATGACACGTCCAATGAAAATAGAACATGTGTGAGCATTGTCAAAAATGGCTGATGCAGTGATACATTTGTGTGAGGTACTACAATAAAAATTAGTTCTCTCTCCACTGTGGGACAAAATAGTCCACTTTATTTGCTCCTTGCTACTCCGCCTTCCACACATTGGATTATTCACAGAGAGATGCCATACTATGTTATCGTTGCACATATCCTGCAAATCCCAAATGGTTTGGCCTACTCCAGCATGCGGGGATGAAGTAAGAGGGGGAACTGAACATAGTCCACGTTTGACATGAATTTCTGTGGAAGTCTGCTTTTAAATTTGAAAATTATTTATTTGGGAATTTTCTTTGCAGAAAAAAAATGTTTGAAGTTAAATCTGAATTGACAAATTTTGTATGCAGTTTGATGCATGATAAATCCCTGATTTCCTGTACCTTCCATGGAATTCAGACAAACGAGGACCACCTTTGGATTTGCATCTGAATTGAATTTTGTAACTAGATGAAAACCGTATTCTCTGGTGGAATGGTAGAGCTAATAAAATGAATTACATATGTGCTCAGCAATGCACAGTACATTTTATCAGACACATGTGCAGCCCCAGTTTACATATACACCATATGATATGACCAAAATAAAAAAGGAAGATAATTGTAGTTTTTGTGGGTTATGTTTTCCCAGGTAAACAACTTTAAAAAAAATAAAAATATATATATATTCCTAGTTTCACCCTCATTTCTGCAGTATGGAGAAGTATTCTGATTATACACCTTTTCCAGTTCAGGTTCGCAAAAGGAACCTTCTAGTGTGCAATCAGCTGTGAAATACAAATCCCACAAAGTT
Organism: Pelobates fuscus; assembly: GCF_036172605.1. Classification (NCBI taxonomy): domain Eukaryota; kingdom Metazoa; phylum Chordata; class Amphibia; order Anura; family Pelobatidae; genus Pelobates; species Pelobates fuscus. The sequence goes on from NC_086320.1 coordinate 102,881,875, forward strand.
CAGCATCTTGAAATGCTTGTTGAACATCAATTGATTCGTACTCCATCACAGCTGGCTTACCAGAAGTTACTTCTCCATTTTTTTCATAATGCTATGATTTCCTAAAGAGGCCTTAGATACATATCTTATAGGGATTAGTGGTGAGATTGGCTTCCTTTCCGCATGTGAGCTGTGACTGTTTTGCCAGCAGATGCGCTTAGACTTTTTTTTGTCCTAGGACCTAGAGCATTTCAGAAATGAGGCTGTGTTTACTAAATTTCATTGTTTTCCCTCTGAATGCTTTGTTGTGTCCTGCAATGGAAAACTATATAAACAACAAATTATTAAAAAGTTAAAGGAACACTATAGTCACCTAAACGAGTTTAGCTTAATGAAGCCGTTTTTGTGTGTAGATCAGTGGTAGTCAACCTTTTTTTACCTACCGCCCACTAATGCATCTTTTTGGTTGAAAACATTTCCTTACCGCCCACCAGTTTTCGCGCAAATGCAGAATATTTTTTAGAAAGGAGGGTGTTTAAAAAAAAAAAAAAAAAATGTACGTACATTTATCTTTTTATTTCTACTTAATGCAGGTTTATAAAGTTTTAACTTTATAAAGTTTAATGAGAAAACAATAAAGTAAATTGTAAACAGACACACATACATACACACACAAAGACACAGACAGGCACACATACAAACACACACACACAGACATGCACACACACATGCAGACACACAAGACACACATACAATGACACATACATACAAAGACAAGACACACATACATACAGACACACATATATACAGACAGACACATACATACAAAGACACATACAGACACACACACACACACACACACAAGACATACCTACAAAGACACACACACACAAACAAACACACACATTATATTTAAGTCACCCTCCTGTTTCCTACCTTTAAGGTGCAGGAGGGTGACTTTCCCTGGGGTCGAGTGGTGGCTCAGGTGGATGGGAGTCAGAGTTCCCACTCTGACTCCCTGGTGTTCCTCCCGCACGGCTCTCAGTTTTAGCTGGGAGGAGTGACCGGGGAATCACTTCCTCCCAGCTCTGTGATGTCATCACAGGGGGCCCGGTCGCGCTGTTAAAGCGCCCAGCGCTGTTAAAGCGCCCAGCGCTGACCGGGCCCCCTCACAATCCACATCCATCGGGTGGCCCTGACAGCATGGGCCACCCGATGGACACCTCCATATGCGGCCCCGGCGGTTTGCCGTGCGGGCCGGGGCCGCAAATGGTCACGGCGGTACCCAGTCGCACGGGTACCGCCGGCTGGCACCCGCCGGGCGTCAAAACCTGGAAATCCCTACCGCCCACCTGGAATCCTAAAACGCCCACTAGTGGGCGGTAGGGACCAGGTTGACGACCCATGGTGTAGATCATGCTCCGGTTTCACTGCTTAATTCACTGCCATTTAGGAGTTAAATCACTTTTTTTCTGTTTACGCAGCTCTTGTCACACCTCCCCTGGTTTCACTTTCAATCAGATGCAATTTACCTTAAACAATTGTATCTTTCTCTGTGAATTGAACTTTAATCACATACAGGAGGGTCTTGAAGGGTCTAGCAAGCTATTAACATAGCAGGGGCTAAGAATCTAAATTAAACAGAACTTGCAATAAAGGAAGGATAAACTGTAGATGACTCTCTACAGGAAGTGTTTATGGAGGCTGTGCAAGTCACATGCAGGGAGGTGTGACTAGGGTTCATAAACAAAGTTATATAACTCCTAAATGGCAGAGAATTGAGCAGTGAGACTGCAGGGGCACCAAAACTACTTCATTAAGCATTAAGCTAAAGTTGTTGTGGTGACTATAGTGTCCCTTTAAGATGATCAAAAAGGAGGTGAGAAAGGCCCAGCTCAAATGGTATTACAATTTACTTCAAGCAAATAACAGATTTTATGAAAGCTGGTTTCATTTTAGAATTTTGTAGTTTTAACCATATTTTAGGTCTTTTTCTCTATACAATGGAGACCATGAGAGGCATTTTTGTTTCCCACCATCGGGAAATGGTGTTCTGTAGAGAGGGAAGATTTTCTTTCATGTAGCAATTTTTGCATTTTATTTTTTAATCCTAAAATTTCAATCTGCGCAGTGTTAATACTGGCAAGATAATTTTTAAAATCATTTTAGAACTGATCGAAACAGGAATGAACTTCTGCATTTCAGATTTACACTAGCATGGGCCGTGCGTATATCAATGCAAAAGTTAACTATTTTACGTGCTTTACTGGGCTTTGCATGTAAATTTTAATAAACAAGAATAAAAACAATCATACAAATTCTTATCACAATCTATAGCTAACTTTTTGTTCGGTATTAGGATGTGCCGAAATTAAAGTGACAGTTCCTCTTTAATACTTTAATTGTCTTTCCTTCTATGCAATTTTTGTTTACATCATTGACATTAGCTGTTATTTGCGATGTAACCATTCTTCTCTTGCTTGACCACCTGTTGAGCAATCTGTACGTCTAGAAAACTTCTATTAATTTAAAAAAAAATTCCCACCAGGAGTATGAAATGTCTTGTTTTGTTTTTTCCTTAAAGGGGACCTGTCCCAGACAATTAAGGCTCATTAGATGGAGCATAAAATGCTATCTGTACGTTGTGCTAGCAGTTTTGCTAAGTAATGTATATATTAGGAGAAAAACCTATTTAAAAATAGGCTTATCTTTTAACGGTCAGTCAATGCCTCGGCCTGCCCTGATCCCCCACCAGTGGGGGCTATTCAACTAAACAGCGGACATAAGGTCCCCCTTGGCCCCCACCCATGAGTGGTGGGTGAGGGCCATAAATGAAAAGGGGGGGACCAATTGTCCTCCCCCCGGCTCCCACCCATGAGTGGCGGGTGGGACAATGGGGGGACCTATTGTCCGCTCCGTGACCGTCCCATTAGTGGCAGGTGGGGGCCCTACATGAAAATGGGGGGACCTATTGTCCTCTCCCCTGACTCCCACCCATAAGCTGCAGGTGGGGGCCCTAATAGACAATGGGGGGAGACCTATTGTCCTCCCGCCTGGCCCCTACCAATGGGTGACTAGTGGTCCCCAAGCTCCTAGTCACCTCCCCACCCAAAAAAAGCCCTACCTACCTACACACTAAAAATAGTGAGGGGGAGACAATAAAACTAAATACCTGTAAATTAATAAAAAAAAAATACTTACCATATGATGTCTTCTTTCTAAAACCTTCTTTTTTCAGACCCAAAAAAGGCCAAATAAAGAGCCATAATACCTGTCGAACTTAAAAATAAATTAAAAACCCAAGCGCAGAAAAAAAAAGCCTTCCCATGCCCTGCAATTTGACTCAGAACACTCTGATTGATTGGTTTAAGCCAACCATGATTCGTAACTTGCAAGGCTCACTATTTACCTATCAGAGCACTCTTATTGGTTGGCTTAAACTAACCAATCAGAGCATTCTGAGTCAAATTTCAGGGCGTGGGAAGGCTATATAAGCCTTCCCCCGCCCTGCGGAGCTCAGTCTGTGTGGTGCTCTCGCTGGGTCAAGATGGATTATTTTTTTTTGGCATCGGGTTTTTAATTTATTTTTAAAGTTTGACAGGTATGATGGATTTTTATTTGTCTTTTTGGGGGGCTGAAAAGAGAAGGTTTAAGAAAAAAAGACCTTAAATTGTAAGTTTTATCTACAGATATTTAGTTTTATTGTCTCCCCCCTTACTATTTTTATGGTGAAGGGGGTATGTAGGGCTTTATTTAGGAACACTTGATAAATCAAAACCAATAACAGAGGTTCTATTAGCTCCCCTGAACTAAGTCCCGCAGTGCGCAGAGGAGATTTTCTGCTTTTCTGTGTGGTTTTCCTTTCCTCATTGGCTAAGCGCAATCAGCAGTTAGTCGCCCTCTAGCTTTGCATAAAATGAGAGATGAATCGTAGGTATCAGGTTTCTAGCAGATCAGGTCAGGTTTGCATACTGTGTAGTGCATCAGAAGAGGTAAACAGTTGTCTACCGATCTGACATGGGGAAAGGAACATAAATGATTTGCATACTTTCACATTTTGTCTAGTTATTAATTTCCCCTCTGCTTCTAGAAGGAATAAGGCACATCTGTTTAAATAGGTTTGTAAGTAAATCTAAGAGTGGTAATGTTATTTATTTTGCCCTAGAAATGGAAGGAGGGTACTTAATTTAATATTCTGCTGCCTTAGGTAAGAAGGGTGGCATTTTTTTTAAATACTGCATAATAAAATGCCTTTCTATCAATCTTGGGTACTCCCATGTACATAGACTATATATTTAGGTGTAACATATAAAAGCACAAAAGCTTGCTCCTGATATGCAGTCTGGGATGGCGAAAGAGGTGGATGTAGTTAGTGTAGCAGAAAGGGGACATACTACATTATTATTGACGGTCCTACCAGAACTGGAACAGTTATTGAGCTATGTTTATGGTTTGTGACATTCATCCTAGTATAACAGCTTTTTATCAGCCTGCTATCTTTATGTGTGTCTGACTATGTGAAAGTGCACAATTTTAAATATGTAAAACAGTCTTTCTTTTTTTCTTCATTCTTGAAATGCTTGAGGTAAAGTTCTGGACTGCAATCCAGCATTACCTGTCATTCTAGTCAGGATCAGTTTGGTTCATGTGAAGGTGTAAATGACGATGTTGACTGTGGTAACCAGCATTGTGTGTAAAAGCAGACTTTGAAAGCGTTACGTATCGCATTCTCTTGGTGATGGGGGTTCTATTGATTTGTTGTTTGTGGTTTGCTTAGTACCACAGACAGTTAGTTTTCTGTATTTATGCCCAACATAGGGGTTTGTTTTCTTGTGAAAACAGTTATATGACAAGTTATTTGCAAAATTGAAAAGAAAAGAGATACATTTAGAACAGATAAGTTCAAGTTCTAAAATTCCCTCCTCCCCCCAAAAAACACCCCTTCCGAACACCAAGAGACCATAATGCAGAATTTTTATTCAATGACATTAATTTAGCATTTAAATGTAAATACCAGATACCAAAGTACCAGTATGGCGTGTGTGGTCTCCAGGTCCAATGGAGAGCCCTGGTTTTAGGCAAAACTATTTATTTGACAAATATCTGGGCTATAGTGCAAATTACTAGTCCACAGTAATGAAAACACTTTATAGAGTGAAAGAGACAAAGTACACACACTACAGTCGAACACGCAAGGAATAGGGACCTAGACAAGCTCGTAAATGGTTTACTTGCCTGAGTCAAGGGTACTGAGGCAACATAATCACCGAAACCAGGTCAAAACCATAAAACAGGTTGAAATTGAATGAGAGAGTGGACTATCTGTTTTTAGGAACCAGATCAAGGGTTGTGTCCTGCAAGTGTTGTTTTTGGTTCAACATCTTCTTGTATGATTCAGCTATTAAGAAGAACTGGGTTGTGGGATAGAGCAGTGTTGAAGAGCATGTTTTGAGTAAAACCTAGACAATGCATTCATATACAAATACACATGCAAACCTCCCATTTTAATTCACCCTCTCCATGCTGTTCCTGCTTACCTTTACCTGTAACAAAAAAAAAAAAAAAAAAAAAAAAGGGCAGGAATACGGTCTCATGGGGAAGCAGGAAGTGTCTTCATCCCTGAGCCTTATATTTAGGCAACTTTGCAGGAGGCTATAAGGCCATATTACAGTGCAAGTGGTGCCGGAAAGGATTGCTCTGTGGTTTCATTACATCTACTTTTTAATATATATTTATAGTAATTATTATAAACCCTCATTTCTGTTGCCTGTGAACATGTGTATGTGTTTCTTGCTTCATATCTCCTGTCTGTGTTGTCAAGACTCTAGGAGACACACAATTTTCTTTTGTAGATTGTTTGGGTTAAAGGGACACTCCAGGTCACCTAAAACAAAGTGAATTATGTGTAAAGATGGAGTCCTCTTTTAATTATGTTTACTCAATAGAAATTTGCACTTTTATAATATAACTGTTATAGTCCCCTGACTGTCAATCAGACAACTGGTGCTGATACTCAGTGGAGCTAAACTCAAGAAGCAGCAATTGCCTAGAGCACCAGCCTTGCAAAGACTTCTCATTGAGCTGCACTGGGAAGTCTGTGATTGGATAGCCTCAAAAGACTAGACGTGGTGAGAAAGGGGGAGCTTGTAAAGGCTGCTGACGAGATCTGCAGCTGTTAAAAACGGATCTTACATATACCCCAATTTAAAAAAAAAAAGCATAATTAGGGTATATCTATTCAACAGTGATTTTTATTTTTGTGTATTTTTGTAATTCTGTCAGTGTAGTGTCCCTTTAAATGTTAATGCTCATTTCTTTTTCACAGTGCAAATTCAAAATATCAGGCCATACTGATTGTGTAATACAAAGGAAAATGGACAAATATTTTCCAGAGCTCATATTGATTTTTCTTCTAGTTTATGTAATAGAGTGCCAGGAAGTAAATCATTGCATGCTGATTTCCTATTCTCTGGAATGGTAGGGTTATTTTTCTTGAATTAACACAAAACCCTTGATTTCAAAGATAACTATCTCCTTCGTCTTTGATTTTCAGTTCTACAAGGTTTCTAGCTTGTCTATGACTATTTACATCAATTTAAATTAACTCCTTAAGGACGGCAGGCGTTCTATGCTGTCCTTAAGAAGTCGAGCCTAAAGCCGGCAGGCGGCATAGAACATACCCGCCGTCCTATGCACTTACTCGATCCCCATCTTTCCCCGCAGGCGATCGCTGTTGCTCCCGGTGTGGGGGGACTGTCTGACAGCCCAGACAGTCCCTTCCTTTGGCAAATTAGGCCCCACCGGGCCATGTGATCGTTCTGAAAGAGCAGTCCATATATCTGCCTACAGGGGTACTGCCTGTGTTGTCAGGCAGTCTCCTTGCTTCTGTAAAATAAAAATACAAATGTTTAGTAAATATATTATATCTATATATTTTATACACTGAACAAAATTCTAAACGCAACACTTTTGTTTTTGCCCCCATTTTTCATGAGCTGAACTCAAAGATCTAAGACTTTTACTATGTACACAAAATGCCTATTTCTCTCAAATATTGTTCACAAATCTGTCTAAATCTGTGTAAGTGAGCACTTCTCCTTTGCCGAGATAATCCATCCACCTCACAGGTGTGGCATGTCAAGATGCTGATTAGACAGCATGATTATTGCACAGGTGGGCTTTAGGCACATTAGGTCTTTCCTTAACATGTTCCTCTTCCTAACAGAGTGGAATCCACTGGTAAATTGTTACAAAATCTACCTGCTCCACTGCACTTTAAGACTTCCAATATCAAATTATCATTGTTTGCTCACTAACATTTTATTTAAAATGAAATAAATTATGCATATAACAGCAGGCAAGCCATGTCATTTGAAGATAACAAAGACATAATTGGTGGTGCCATATAATGTGAAACGATTCCCCAAAATTGAAGGGAAAAAACAGCCGCTCAAACCCCATGTAGCCTAAAAGTTTTTGTGTAAGAAAGAAATTTGAATAGTGTAACTTCCCCAATATAAGATTCACCAGTGCCACTTATCGAACAACAGCATAGGGAAAGTTGGCAGCTCTGAATTATGATCTAATGAGCTGATCATAACAACAGCAAGTAGAAATCAATACACACAACCAACAGGTGTCCAACTTTGCTGCTACGTTTTGTAATGACCTATCTTGGTAATGCCTGCTGTAATTTATACCTATTGCTATAGCAACTACAAAGCAGAGGTATACTAGGTATGACAACAAGTGGCCCCTACCCATCCTTCACCCAATATTGTGTATTAAAGTAGTTCGGGACTTATATAAATAAGACCACATAGGTCCCAGAATGTGGCAAGTCTTCTGAGACCCTTATTGGTTAGTGGCATTATTTGATAATGGCAGACAGTTCGTTGGCGAGAAGGTTGGAAACCAGGCAGGTGTTCATAGCGCCCGTTATATTTTGTAGGACACGCTAGCCATAAATTCTGCTGGTAATTCTGTGCTACTAATGGGGAGAATTGGCTGCTGGGAAAAGAGCTGATACTCACTAACAATAACAACTGCCACTTTATAGAGTACGGTTAGCTGATAGAACTTACTAACCACATGAAATGGAATGCAGGATTTCTAGAGCCATATGAGATATGTCATTTATTTTGTATAAAATGCTACAAATTTGAAGGGCTTCCAATCAAAGTCCAATTTCCTTGCTACAGTAAGCTTTACTGAGGATTCCACATGTGTGTGCGTGTGTGTGTGTGCGTGCGTGCGTTTGTTCGTGTTCCAAATAGGTTATAATGGGGAAAAATTGTGATTGAAAACTACTTCCACCTGAATTCTATGGATAGTTAAAGCGGCACTGTCATGTTGAACTTACCTTTCTTTAATCGATTCTTCTTCTCTTCCTCTCTCAGAATCTGTTCTTAATTTCTTCCTGTCTGCTCTAGTTTTCTTTAAAGCACAAGACAAAGTAGGGAATATTTGTCTTATGGAGGTTTTCTATGTCTGGCCAGCGGAGGAGCAAAGTGTGCTGCATTTCAGGTGGTCAGAGCAATTTTTCCACAATTCTCACCTTTCCTCCGTGTTCCCACGTAGCCTCCTTTTACTTTTCCCGACAGAACGCGGTTGAAACTACAAAATTGCGCTCTAACAGAATGAGAACAGTTTCTCCATTCGTGTTAGGACGCAATTCGGGACTTTGTTCGTATCGGAATTTCATTCAGATGAATGAAACTCCGATCCTATTTGTGCCGCGGCTGCATCTTGCAGCCGCTTAGTAGATAGCTCCCAAATACCGTGGGAATTAGGGAGCTATCTACCAAAAAGCTGAAATCCCTAAATTGGTCTTTCAGCCAAATTTACTAATACTAAGTAGAGATTACTTAGTATTCATAAATTCTGCACCTATATCGCCTGAGCGGCGGGTGGTATCTCCCCACTTAGGCAGGTCTAATCAATATTCTGTGCAGATGTTTCGGTACACAATCCCAGCAACTTGGTTGTGTCTATCTGTGTATGCTGTTCCTGCTAACATCTTGCATTCAGCTATAAGGTGCTGGAATGTCTCAGAGGCCTCTTTGCACAGTCTGCACCTTGGGTCTTGCCTGGTGTGGTAGAATCAGGCTTCTATTGATCTTGTGCTGAGTGCCTGTTCCTGTGCTGCTAGGATTAGTGCCTCAGTGCTGTCTTTCAGTCCTGCCTTTTCCAACCACTGGTAAGATTTTGTCATGTGAGCCACATCCACTATCTCCCAGTGGTACACACCATGGAGAGGTTTGTCTAGCCAAGGAACCTCCTTTTTCTGCATTCTCTATCTGTTGAAGTCTCAGGCATTACCTTAGCATATATTGTGTGTATGTTCAGGCAAAAAAGCTAAATTGGAAAATGTCTTCAACTCTACTAAAGTAATAATGATTAAAAGCTATACTTGTTTTTTTCAACTCCAAGACTCTCTGTGACTGCTCCTCCTTCTGCAACTTCATGTTGGAGGCATCTCTTGCTATCTTCTTGTCCAATCCAATGTTCCTCTCTCCTCTGCGAAACGTGAATGTGCACCCAATTAAATACTTTTTATAGGGAAGCATTGAATCTAATACGTTCAACGTCCTCGTGATGTTTAATTAAATTAATGACATTTGACGTCCTCAATGACATGGATGTCGAACGTCACATAACCGAGTGAAACTTGGTCATTGCAGTGCGAAGAAGACAACCACTAGAGGCATGTTTAATCCTTTAATCAATACATTGCTGTATCTACTAAACAGCAAATGTTAAAGATTGAAGGGTTAAAAGGACATGGCCAGTCCACATAGACCACTTCATGAGATATCTTGACACCTTTAGTGGTCCTTTAAACTACACACGTGCAGATTGAATTCAGTGTGATCCATGCAGGGCAGATTCGGGTGTCAGATTTCTTTCTCCTGACGCTACACAATAATGCCCTGTTTCTGTCATTAGTAAGCTGGTCTGAAACGGAGATGGGTGGGACAGTAGGAGGGGGAGTGGGGGCTGAAGAAACTCCCCAAGCTGAGAGACATGCCGAACAATGCAATCTGACCAAGTTTTATAGCTAGTTTATAAACATTTATTACGTACTTTTCAACTCTTTCTTGCTTTATTTTGGCTTGTATATTTGTTTAAAACAATTTGCTTGCTGGCTTTAAAGGTTGTTTCTGCCCACAAGAGAGTTCCCTTCCGGGTACATCCTACAACTTCCCAGAGGACATTATTTCGTAGATGAGGTACTCCCCCATTTATTATGGCTACTTATCTTGCGGCAAATCTATAAACTAATTTTGCTTCTGACCCTGACTTCGAATATACACCAAACCGAGGAGGCGTCAGGAAGAAAGCTTTCATATGACATCTATGAGCTCTACTGGGAATCCAAGATATTTAAAGAAACCCCCAGGCGGCCATTTAAAGTAAAGACCTTGAACTGGAGACCAGAAAGGCTATCAAAGGATACGATCTGCTCAAACTGCGTGATCTGGGAACAATAGGGGACAAAGCAGGACTTTGTGTGATTGGCTGTAAATTTTTTCTGTTAAACAATGTTATGCATACATATCCTGTATGTCTCTCATTTAATGAAGTTTTCTGACCCTCTACACTCAGTCTCAGCTAATGTTTATGGGAAAAGCTATACCATCCTGAGTTTATGCTTTGGAAAACCAAACCTCCCCCCCCCCCCCCCCCCCACCCAATTCTTCCAGCATGGCTAGAATCACTATAGGTGGGTTAATCACTCTACCAAGGTGGGGTAGGATGAAAAAGTAACCTCTGGAGAGCCTCCTGGTAGGTAGCAGGTGAGAAAAGTCACATGAAGATATTGTGTGGCCTGTTATATCTGCAGACCCCATTTACAGCACTTGGATTACTGAGAATGCCTCTGCACAGTAGCTACAATCATGTATTACTAGCTCTATAGATCCATATAGGTTCTCCACCTAAAAGTTGAAAGATTTACTTACCTTATACAATACCAAGGCTCAAGATCATTGGGGACCTCGTGAGCAAGTGTGGAGAGAGTCATGCATGCATTCAGTCTTTCATATAGGAAAGGATTGAATCAATGCTTTCCTATGGGGGATTCAACATCACGTGACCGGGTTTTACTTGGTCCGTGCCGTGGAAGTGCTTCTAGTGGCTGTCACTGAAGGCGGACATAACCCTGCAATGTAAACATTCCAGTTTCTAGAAAACTGCAATAAACTCCTTTCAGAGTTAAAAGGACAGGGGTACTGCACTCAGACGACGTCATTGAGATGACGTTGACTGGGTGACATAAGTGTCTCTCTTACAGTTGCTATGGGTTTCTGCAACTTTTATAAAAACATAGCTCATTTCCAGGATCAAAATTTTGATTTAATTTTCACCATCCCTTTTCCAAAACTTTATCTGTACAGCCATTCACTCAGAAATGTGTGTGGGATAAAAATGTCTTTATTAAATCATGTTTTGATTATTCTATTCATCAAAATCTTCCTTTACTCTTGTCAAGTAAAACATTTTATTAGTAAAGATTGATTTTTTTTTTTTTTTTTTTTTATACCAGCTGTCATTGAGGTAGCAGAAAGATGAATTATTAGAGTTATAAAATCTCTATAAACTGTAAATGAAGATTTGTTTTAAATATGTTTATTAATGTCGCACACAAAAAAAAAAAAGCGTGGGCAGACATTTCACGAATCTGAAAATAACTTATGGTGCCTGCGCAGAGGCTCATAAATCAGAATAAGCAGGTAATAGAATATTTTAGATGTACATTGACTTTGCGACAAATGGTATATCAAAGGCATTTGACATGTAGTTTAACGCATTTTACCAGCTTATTAATCGCCTGAGCAGTACCCATGTCTAACTGCGCGTGTGATGGCGCTTTCAGCGTGGGTAGCCATATACGTAATTTATGTAACATACAAATAACTAAATTAAGCATATATAAACTTCACAACAGTGATTTTCGTTTCAGATTAAACCCAATTTATGTTAGTACTGCACCTGATAGCATCGCGCCTGGCTTAAAAGCTCTTTTTATATCTAGTAACAGGAGTGCGGCGTAAACACTTGTCCTAGACCAGTTGTTACCTGTGCATATGCATGTCTGACGTGTCAGTTAATGTACAGTTACCTGACTTAATATATCTAAGTATATGTTTCATAGACTTCCCTACTGGGGCATAGTGTATGCTCTATTGTTCTCCTCGCTAGTTCTATTCAACTGGGTATACTGAACCATCATCTAACCATGCAGTTGTTCTCATTCTGTGGCCGCCCTGGACGATGCTGCCTGGCAGGCCTAATATGCTGTAGACTAAACTGCTGTGCAGAAATACATCATGAAGCTATCTGATGAACTAATATGCAGTGGTAGACGGCTGTATTACTGTTGTAGTCTAATATCATTTTCATTAACAAGCAAAACTACAATTTATTCCAACTTTTAACCTTAAGCGCAAACCCATATGGGAGTGGGCAAGAGTAGTCAGGAGCTGTTATCGTTGTTAACGGTTGCGGGGTTGGTTTGTCCTTGTGGCTAATGCATAGAGGGCCTCTCTGTACGCTGCTGCCTCATCGTTCCTGAGGCGCCGAGCCTCTGTCTGTCCTCCCCACAACAACCCCAGTCCGTCACCAGGGTCCTCCGTAGCCCTGTGGGCACTCGGGGGCAGGGGCTATCCATCCGACTCCCACACCTAGAGTCCATGGGCCCCTCGCTCCCTGCACCTCCCCAACACCACCCAAGGTCCTGGACTCAGAGGAGTAGGTTGCCCATTGTCTCACCCGGTGCCGGCCTCTGTCGTAGAGCTGGCGCGCACCCCCCCCCCGGCCACCGGTCCGCCGGAGGGGCCGCGCAGGCCCGCCCCACCGGGCTCTCGGCCTCAGGGACACGGCCGTCTGGGGACCCCAACATACCCAGTGGCTGGGGCATCCACTCCTCCAGCAGGCAGGCAGCCATCACGGGGGCTCCATCCAGCGCTCGGCGGTGCTCAGGTCCGCATGGGCCGTTCAATATGGCCCTTCACAGCCAGTATTCTCCTTTTTCACTCTTCAATTTTGCGAGAGCACCGTTACTGTGTGCTCTCGCCTGTGATGGGGCCAATCTCCTTTGCTCCCGGTCTGGGTGTCTCCTCAGGCGGGTGTTCCAGTCCCCGTGCGTGCATCACTGATGTTGCTGGCTGGCTGAGTCACATGCAGCCGGTGCCAGTGCAGGCGGTCGGCATCTGAACCTCGCGGGTATCTCCGTTGTGGTCCGCGCCACCGCCTGGAAGCCGGGATATCCCCCGCCGGCCGCTGGGGGGGAGGGCAGGGCCGTGCCCCGGGCTCGGTATCGCCCCCTGTTTAGAGATCTGTCGCGGGATGACTCTTCAGCAATGGCCGCCGGCATTCTGGTGCTCTGCCACGTGTAGGCCGGTTTCGGTCCTTATAACTTGCCTGGCTTGCATCGGATAACATGCAGGCTTCAGGGTATGCTGGCACCTTTCTCCCTTCATTGATGGCAGGGTATCGTGCCCTGAAACGAGTATTTTAGGGCCTTTTGAGCAGCATTGTGCAGGAGCTCATTGTAGTCGCGTCCGACCGGCCCGGCGGCCCGGCCCCGCCCCCTAAATGAAGATTTGGAAAATAACAGTAATTCTTGAATTTGTAATCCATGCTCAAACTATGTGGTTATGGAAGTTAAATCAAAGCTATATTAGTTTTGTCATGTTTAGATTCCATTGATAAAGTAACTTTTATTTTAACTTTCTCAATGAACATACAGTTTTATCTTTTTTAAGCTTTTTAGCTAAAAAACAAAACCAACAACAAATACCTAGAAACATTTTGCACCATTAACAAATTCGATATTTTGACTCAATGCAAGACATTATAAATTGCAGGCTGAGAAATGCAATTTGGCTTTTGAGCACCTGCGTCTATATAGAACTCAAGGGATATCACCACAATTTCTCATTAGTAGAGTTTATTTTTCTGTGTGCTTTGTTTATCATACAGTGGTGTTTGCGTCAATTAATAGTTTACAACACAGTGATGAGGAAGGTGGCAAAAGAAAGGGATTTAAAGGGACACTATAGTCACCTGAACAACTTTAGCTTAAGGAAGCGGTTTTGGTGTATAGAACATGCCCCTGCAGCCTCACTGCTCAATCCTCTGCCATTTAGGAGTTAAATCCCTTTGTTTATTAACCCTAGTCACACCTCCCTGCAGGTGACTTGCACAGCCTTCCATAAACACTTCCTGTAAATAGAGCCCTATTTGGGCTTCCTTTATTGCAAGGAAGGTAAATTACATCTGTTTGAAAGTGAAACCAGTTTTTTTTCATGCAGGCTCTGTCAATCATAGCCAGATGAGGTGTGGCTAGGGCTGCATAAACAGAAACAAAGTGATTTAACTCCTAAATAACAGTGAATTAAACAGGGGAATGATCTATACACTAAAACTGCTTTATTTAGCTAAAGTAATTTAGGTGACTATAGTGTTTGTAACGGCACCCCGGGCATAACGGGGTTAAACCGCACAGCTACTGCAGAACACCAAACTCCCGAACTGAATACAAGGGAATGCTCCAAACTCCCGAACTGCATACAAAATAGCACTCCAAACTCCCGAACTGGAACCTCATGAATAGTTGCTAGCAGACGAACAGGAAAAAGCATCCAAGCATCTTACACTCCTGGCAATCAGTCTCTAACAGCATACAGTAAATCCCCCCCAAAGACGAGACAGAGCTCTGTCAAGCAGTGGTCTGGTTTATTGAGGGCTACCTGCCCACTATTTATGCAGGTCTTCCACCTGGTGGACACTCCCCTAGGGGACCAGATGGAAGACTGTGACAAAGGACAGACATGAACCAATGACAGACACACAGAGGTAAAACATCCCCACAATGCCTCCTAATGTCCCTCCCTCTGTCCTGGAGATAATTGGGAAGTAATCCAATTATCTCCCAGGACAAAGCCAAAACTCCATTAACCACATGGCAGTAAAAGACACAAAAATGTATTAAGTTACAACTGTTGCACAAAACATATACATTCTACCTATCCCCAGATAGCTTAGATCTGAGCGCACATTATTACCGAATGGCGCTCAGATCACATACATACATTTCAATCGCCATGGAGCCAGAGTCTTTTGGCTATCTGGGGTAATGCTGTTCATACGGTTTAAACTACCGAATGAACAGGCATCCGGTTAAATGACCGAATGCAGAAGCAAGGAGGCTGACTGCTCAGCGGTGTTAGCCCAAATACGTGTCCTTTTCCAGTTCCATAGTTTGGGCGCTGAACACCGCTGGCCGTTCGGGACTTTAAAATGGCCGCCGCCACGTGTGTGGCAGACGAACGAAGGCCACCCAGCATTTGTCAATTAAGCTGCGGTTAACCGCAGTTTCTGGGTGGTAAATTGCCGACACACTCCCAATACAGGTGGTCCAGTCATTCAGTTGTTTGTTCGGTAGATTGAATCTACCGACCGCCAGGCAGAAAGGCATGAACAAGCCTTTTCTGCAGGGAAAAAGAAGGCTTTTTAACATGGGGCCATAGTCCAAAGGCAAAAGGCGGGCAACCAGGCTTCTCCAATGCAATGTGGCGAGATTGGTCTCGTCACAGTGTTCCTTTAAATCCCAACAGTACAGATGGAAAATGAGTCCGAAAGATACATATATAGCCATGCATGTTAATGTTTGGAATATATGATATACTTTGACACAGAGTTTTGGTTTGAAATTGTTTTACTTGTTATCTATGTCTGTTTTATGGAGAGGAATATCTATATTAAGCACTCCAAGATACATGAAATGTTAGTGATGTCTCTTCATTGCATTAGTGAATAAATCTGTTTCACTGTGCAAGTTTTTTTTTATTTCTTATTCTTGCTTTTTATAGCTCAGACGAAGTGCAGAAGTACTGTTACATGCTGGAGGCTTGGCTGTTTGTGAGGCAAATAATGAGAACTCACTATTCTCTATCATTGTTGCCATTAAAGGAGCACTATAGGGTCAGGAACACAAACATATATTTTTTACCCTATAGTGTTAAAACAACCATCTTGTCCCCCTGACCCCCTCTTGCTTACCTAAATATAGTAAAATCTTACTTGTATTCAAGCCTGAAGCTGCTGTCTCTGCCCTGGTCTGTCTCAGAACAGCAAGCTGCCTGCTGATGTCATCAGAAGTGTTGTTCTGAGCCAATCACAATGCTTAACCAAAGGATTGGCTGAGACTGTGAAGGAGGCAGATCAGGGTCAGAGTCAGCATGATTTAAACACAGCTCTGGCCAATCAGCATCTCCTCATAGCGATTAATTGAATCAATGAATCTCTGTAAGGAAAGTTCAGTGTCTGCATGCAGGGGGAGGAGATACTGCATGTTGTGATTCAAACTAGGCAAGACTGAGATAGGAAGCAGCTCTAGCAGCCATCTAAGGAGTGGCCAGTGAAGTTATCACTAGGCTGTAATGTAAACACTGCATTTTCTCTGAAAACTCTGTGTTTACAGCAAAAAGCCTGAAGGAAATGATTCTACTCACCAGAACAAATTCAATAAGCTTTTTGTTGTTCTGGTGACTATAGTGTCCCTTTACGTTTTTAACTTATTTATTTTTTGAATGTCAGAAATACTCCTGGTACTCTTTTGGTGCTACAGTCATAAAGGCCTTATATCATTATAATGACATTATCAGGGTTATTCTTTAATATGTAAATTGTTGGGAATTCACAATGGATTGTAGGAAAAAGTTGTAGTTTAAATCCATTGCCTGCTTTAATGTCCACCTGTCTTGGAAGATCTGGAAGGTGGGCAGGCATGAGAGGGGGCATTGACAGTGAAGTTACTCTTTTCACTGATGAAGTTCACCTAGAAAAGGACTAAAGGGGCCTTTCTGGCGGGTCCCAGTCTCCAGGAACGTTCATGGTCCTAGTTCCTGTGTGCAGTGCTGGATAAATATGCCTTTATAATACTATTACTTACTTAAACAGCAAGATAAGCAAGACAAAAAATAAAATCACCATTATAAGCAGCACTGTAATGATTGAAGTGTCTAAACACATATATCATTTCCTGATTCATTTGCTTTGAGTGTGTTACTTACATTAATTGAACCGACATATGAAACCCCTCAGAGTATTACGTTTGACTTTTAATATTTTCTTTTTTGCTCAGTGTTTTTTGTTGTCCTTATAATTTTTTTTAAAAGTTTTTATTCTATCTTTTTTTTTCTGGTGTTTGGATGTGGGATTGTTAACCTACCATACCAGTGATTGTTGACCTTGACAGTTCAGATCATTGTAAGCTATATTTCCCCTAATACAAAGCCGACCTATTTTTTTTTTCCCTCAGGTCGTGTCATGTGATGTGTTGTTAACATACACCTGTGATGCTAGGGTTAGCTGTTACTATACTACAAGTAAAGCTACTTTTGTTTGCAAACATTGAAGTTAATCTTCATGACTTTTCGCACAAGCTGGGAGTGTGTATCTGGTTTTGAGTCACGCAGTTATAGAACTATTTAAACAGTTTCTGCATGTGCAAACCTCTTTAGCTTTACAGATACTTTAAGCACTCGCTGAGCTCTGAAAATACTTTGAGCTATAAATTAAATTATTTTGTATAAAACCAAACTGAAACATCAGAGCAGTTCTGGCCGCAAGAAGGATAATACCCTGGTTTTTTTTTTCGCCTTTGTAAACTCTTGTAACTTTTTTTCATCTCGTCAATGCCTTATTTAGCCTCTTGATGTTTTTTAGGAATGCAAAAGTGCTTTTCTTTTTCCAGATACCCTAAACTGGCACCATCCTGTCTCTGAAATCTGGGATTAGCACTAATAATTGTCACGTTGCCATCAGTCCTGTCTCCAGTGTCTGTCTTTGCCCATTTTTAACCCCCGGCTGTCCTCTACTTTAGTTTTATGTTGGAACAATTTCATTAACCCTTTGTCACCCAGAATCGCAAGTTTCGGATTACACTTTCAGCTAGAATTTGTCTATTCGTAGTAAAATATGGTTTTCAGACATAAAGTTCATACCAAATGCTATTTTGTAAAGAATATACCATGCTTACTACACATTAGTTTTATTTCTGTTTTCTGAATATTTAATAATATTTTATGAATTATACATTTTGAGAACTAGGCTTTTTATGCATAAATGAAGTTTTATTTTTATAGTTTATTTTATTTTTATTTGTTATTTTCATACCTTTTTAGAGCCTTAAAATATTATGAAGTTTACAGTCTTGTGACATTTATATAGTTACTGTTATTGGTGTGTAGGGCTCTATAGAAGTGGCATCCTCAAGGACCTTCTGGGATTCTTTCTTATAAAGCTGTGTGCCGAATGCTCATATATCTATATGGCTGTAATAAGAGAGTAGGGATCAACCAATATCATTTTTTCCAGAGCCGATACAGTGTCGATATTCTTTACATTACATGAAGTTTTGAAAATACTATACAGTTACAAGACAAATGTGGCATTAACTGAACATACTGACTGCAATCACACTCCAATCACTCTGAGACAGCCAGTACATGCTGGGATGGCTGAAATCCCAGCATGTACAGTCCTGTTACTGATAGGAGTGTCACACTCCTATCACTCTCAGGCAGGCAGCCCAGTACACAGCAGTAGATTATTCACTGTCTATACTCCCAGACTGTGGCTGAGCTCAGCATGCGGGGACTGTGAGGGGTGATGTGAGTTCACAATGCGGTGCCTCATTGGCTGGCAGACTGAGCTTCTGGTTGCAGAAGAAGATGGCGTGCGGGGGACTGGAAGAGATCAGTCGTCTATAAATTACAAGACCGATACTGATTATCATAAATATGCCAAATATTGTCTGTAATAATCGGTGGAACTGAGAATCGATCTGTCCCTGAAAGAGATTGCCAATGAAACAATTTTGGATGTCTTGCTCTACGGCCAAAACCAGCCCACACGTAGAGCCATATTGCTGCTCAAACAAAATTCTGTTCTTGTTCAGAATTATTATTAAATAATTTATTAATACAGTATCTGTTCTTGTAATGTATATAATCCAAGATTACAGCAATATAATATTTTTCTTCATTCTCCCATTCTCCCATTCTCCAACTCGCCTTCATCTCTGCTATGGGGAGCCAGAGCTATGGTCGCACAAAACGTGGTTGGCAGCTCAAGGAATTGCTTCACACCTTTTGGTGACCTAGCTTGGGAACCGGCCGATAGCATCCTTTGTAGTCAGTTGAAATGTGTTTCAGAGCTAAACTACAAATCCTGTAAACTCCGCTGGAGAAGTTCATGGGATAACATGGGATAAAAATAAATAAATCCTTCGATCAGAATAAAAGGCTCCAGATTTATGAATCCTAGTCAGGGAGAAGTCTGCTAGCTGCAGGAGTCTGTGAACTATTAAATGTAAGGTTTATTTTTATTTAGATTTGTATGCATACTTTTATCGTCTATGGCATGTGTTAAAATTGGGGACACATCCTTCATGGTGTGTGTGTGTGTGTGTGTATGTATGTATGTATGTACCGGTATGTATGTGTATATATATATATATATATATATATATATATATGTGTGTGTGTGTGTGTGTGTATTCTGGCTCTGGCATCACTAAACATTGAGGGAGCAGAGCAAGAAGACCATAAAGATCGCAGGGAAAGAATCCACTCCAGGTCTCCCAAACATAGGGAGACTGGGTGGACTAAAAAAATAAAACAATAATGTGGGAGTGTGTGAGAGAGAATGTGTGTGTCAAATCAGCGAATGTGTGTAAGTGTGTCTGTCAGTGTTTATCAAATCAGTGAGTGTGTGTCAGTTTCCTCTGTGTGTAAATGTGTGTCCCCGTTTTTTCATGTCTGTCAGTGTCCTCTATGTTTAAGTATGTGTGTTGGTGTCCTCTCTGTGTAAATGTAAAACTGCTTGACAAAAACCAGAGGCTGCGTCCCTCGTCTCTTAGCACAGTGGTTATGATGCATCCAGTGTTCTTTTAAGAATTAATCTCCAGTTGCAAAGCTTTTTCTGTCGATGAACATGTTTAATACTCTCCATGCTGCTCATTTCTGCTCATTTCCTGCCCAGTCCCTTTTTTTTTTTTTTTGCAGCTATGATGTCATACAGCACATACAGATGTCATCTATTATGACGCAATGTTGAAGTTTTGCTGGTGTCTAGGAAAGACAGAATTCCGTGTTACTTGATTTGCGTATATATCAAAGGCTATGGAACCCTTCCAAAATAATTGCCTACAATATTTTTTTTAACACCAGTTATTAATCAATTGTTTTCCCTTTGTAATAGATATAGATCTTTTTTTCCCCAAAGGCAATATATGAACATTAAGTGAGACCGCATGACCCATTGAAAGAGATATGTATACATATGGCCAGGCTTCAATTCACAAAGACCATCAGCTCCTTGTATTCCAGTAAAAGACAGGTTCCTCTTACCATTAACCTATTTGCATTGAATACAGATCTGTCAGTTTGGTGAACTGACCTAATTCAGATCAGAACAAACTGGTTTCACAATGTGCACGCAATGTGTAGCCATGACAAAATACATTGTAATCCTTTCATTGTGGTGTAGTGGTGTATTTACTAAAGGAGCAGTTGTGAAGAACTGTCAGTCGAATCTTAAATTTTAGGAACAATATAGTCAGAAATGACACCTTTCACTAAGCTACGTTTCCAGAGAAGCTAGTTTTGCCAAAACCTGCAGTCCCATTGTCAACAGGGAATAATAATAATGCTCGATTACAACTCTTTAGTTTGCCTCTGGAATTGGGTGAAAATGCCCATGTGTGTACACATATTATCTCTATAAAATGTATGCATTATTTATCTATTTACTATAAGCTCACTCTTATAACTAGAAAATAATGTTTTATTGTGTGTTAATGCATATTATTAAAGGGGCAGTTGAAATGCCATAAACACTGCATGCCATTGTAGTATTTACATTGATAGTATGAAGTCGGTACTATTCTCTGGTTCAGGGTCAACGGAGGGGTCACCCAATGCCCCTATGTCTGCATCCCATGCGAACATATTGAACTTCCATGTTGGCAATATCAGTTTCATCCGTATTTAAATGGTGGCTGAATTCACTGTCATTGCATTGTTGTGTAAGCAACTAATTGCTCGCCATAGGCACTGCTTACACAGTACATTCATATTATATTGAGACGCATGTTGCACATTTTGCTGCTGCAGTAATATGCTACAATATATAAAAAATATTTCCCCAACATTTATCTACACTCAATACCCCATAATGACAATAAAAAAATAATTTTTGAAAATATGTATCACAAAGTAAAAATATAATATTACAGTAACATAAGTATTCAGACCCTTTGCTGTGACAAAGGTGCATCCCACTTCTCTGGATCATTTTTTGAGAGGTTTCTAGTCTTTGATTGATTGGAGTCCACCTAATGGATTGTAAATGATTTGGAAAGTCACACATCTGTCTGTATAAAGTCTCACTGCTGTAAACCTAGACACAAGGTTAAAGGGACAGAGACAGGAATGTGTTGAGGCACAAATCTGGAGAAGGCTGCAAAAAATATTGTCTGCTTTCTAAACTTTCCAAAGAGCACAGTGGACTCCATAATTTTCAAACGGAAAAAGTTTGAAACAACCAGTAGAAACTGAGCAAATGGGGAAGAAGTAACTTCGTAAGTAAGAAGTGACCAAGAACCTGATGGTAATTCTAGATGAGCTCCAGAGATCACGTGTTCAGATGGTAGAAATTTTAGGAGGCTCAATCATCACTGCAGCACTCCAGTCTGGCCACTTCCAATTTGCAACAAAGCACCTAAAGGACTTTCAGACTTTGACCTATAAAATGCTCTGGTCTGATGACATAAAGATTGAACTGTTTGGCTTCAATTCAAACCATCATGTCTGGAGGAAACCAGGCATGGTTCTTTACTTGTGCATTCTAATGGTGAATCATGATGGTGGTAGCATCCTGCTTTGGTGGTGTCTGCGTAAAAGTTGAAAGCAGAAAAATACAGAGATAGCCCTATCTATGCTTCAGAGCGTTCAGGACCTCAGCCTGGGCTGAAGGTTCACTTTCCTACAGGACAATGAACCCAAACACACAGCCAAGACAACAGAGGAGCTTGGACCCAAAAATGAGACCTGAGAATGTCTGTCCACTGACGTTCCCCATTCAACCTGACAAAGCTTGAGAGAATTTACAGAGGCAAATGGCAGAAACTACTTAAATACAGATGTGCAAAGCTTGTCCCACAATACCACATAAGACTTGAGGCTGTAATGACTGCTAAGTGATTTCTTTATTTTTTTGCTGTTTAGTATATTTGCAGTGATGTTAAAAAAAAATCTATTTTTTATTTTCAATCATGGAGTACTGAGTGTAGATATGGGGAAAAAAATAAAACTGTTGTAACATAAGAAGGCAACATATAAAAATGTGAAAAAAATAATACTTTGTGAATATTCTATAGTTCCTTGCTGCAATATAGAAATGCAAATAGATCACTTTCTACTGATGGTGCATTAGCCCACTGAGCTATCTCACTGAGATGCAAATGGCGTGCTTTATCTCTACCCTTCTGACCTAAACATGTTGTACTATGTCAATGTACTTTACAGTGCAAAATGTCAGCTTACATGGTAAATGAATGAATTGTAATTGACAAATGTATAACTAGCAATACACCTATAAGCAAAATCCCAGCAGGAGGGGTTTGTACCTCTGCTTGTTTAATGTGATATCTTCTAAAGCCACAGTGACAAATAACTCTGGCTGTGTCTCCTCTCAGGGACATTTACATCGCACTAACAACAACAACATGACAACTTAAAGTAGGTGTTGACTGATGATAACCATTATTTGGTTTTAATACACATGGCTTGTTTAATTTGGCAATGTGATGTTAATTATGGTTTACCTGCTCCTTCAACTGGTTTTAATCATAACAAAGTAAAACGGATAAGTATAAGCAGGGGGCATCAGGTTTACAGCAGACCAAGGTGGCTGCTTATCTATGAACTGCACAAAGACCAAATTTGAAACCCGCTTCTGTCCTTGAGCCATTGATACCTGACTTTACCAATATTCTTTATTTTATTTTTTATTAAAAGGACCGTACAGGCACCAAGACAACATCTCGTTGAAGTGGTCTGGGCACAGTGTCCCTATTGCACTTAGTGTTTACATTGCAGCACTAAGTCTGCCTCCAGTGGCTGTCTCCAGCGTCAGATTTGTTCCCCATAGGAAAGCATTGATTCAATGCTTTCTTATGGGGCAGTTTAATGCGTCCTGCATTAGCGCCTGTTCGCCGCAGGACGCTAATCCCTTTAAATATAATTATTTTTCTTTGGAGAGTTTGACGAAATATGAATATTTATACTGTGCCTGTCCTCTCTCAATCCACCAACACGTGACTTTAATGGCCCTAAAACATGTGTGCGGAGTCTCATATATTTAAATCTAAATCCGCAAATCCAAGAGCTCTTCTTGGCCTGGTTTGCCGTGTCTGATCGGTGTCAGACTGCAGCACCTTACTTTGAGTTTCCCACATGTGCATCTCATACCTAATGCTTCTCTGGAAGTAGAATTGGATTGGAGAAAAGTTGTTGTGGTGCTAGGAGGTCCCCGGAGGCACTCTTACCTCAAGAGGATAAACCGTTCTTGAATATATTAACCCCTAAGTTGCCAGCAGGGGTGATGTCCACTCCCCCAGGTGGCATCTGGCTTCTGAAATTTCTCTTTCAGGAAGTAAAAAAGTGTTGCCGGGCAGGAGAACGGTCAGCTGATGCACTCAAACAGTGACTACCCATTCACAAAACTGACTTGGAAAAGTTAGACGGTTTAACCCCTTGAGTTAAGATTGCCCCATGGGGCCTGCAGGCACCAGAACAATTTAATTTAGATGAAGTTGTTTTGGTGCCAGGAGCGTCCATTTAATAATATTGTAAAGCTTTGCGGAATGCATATTTGTCTTTTACCTTTCAACACGAACACTTCCCTACGCATCCTGCTTTTTACAGCAGGTAATCTTCCTTTTAACATTTGTTGTTTGTCTCTAATTTGCTGTTTATTCCCCACTGCACAATTCTAAAGCTTTGTTGGATAGTTGTGGCCATGTTCTCTCTAATTATAAAAATAATGTGCATAGCTTCTTCTCCGACCTAGGAAAGTATCAGGATATTGACTGCATGTCTGTTCAGTGGTTCTAACTCTGCCAATTTACTTTCTTCCTCATCTGCACCTACAGGATTCTCTCTCTCTCTGTCTTTTTTTTTTATAGTGGGTTTGATCCTCCTACTATCACATTACATTACGCTATAACGTTTTGTGTGAACCTTTTGTTGTTGTTTTAGTTTTACATTTAAAGGAACACGACAAGCACCATAACCACTGCAGTCCACTTTTACAATATTGCTTCACAATGCATTTCTTGCCATTGTCTGCTGCTACCTCTATTCATTGTAGAGTACACCAATTCAGAATTAGCCAATTTATATTTGTAATTTTGCAGTGAAAAAAGTTCTCCTGCCACCATAGGTTAATAATGTGAATGCTTGAAGACAGAACAACGCACTACAGAGGCTGTAAAGCATTTTACATTGTTTGTTCTAGTTCGTCAGATTATCATTTGCTTAAAGAGGAACTGTCACTTCTCAGGATTTTTGATATTGT
This sequence comes from Pelobates fuscus, assembly GCF_036172605.1. Taxonomy (NCBI): domain Eukaryota; kingdom Metazoa; phylum Chordata; class Amphibia; order Anura; family Pelobatidae; genus Pelobates; species Pelobates fuscus. The sequence continues at coordinate 102,906,508 of NC_086320.1, forward strand.
GTTTGCTGATCCCTGTATTTAAGAAATATGTGAGGTGTGAAAAGGATAATGAAATGTAGAAATCCACACCTTTTAATCCAGCAACTGGGTGCCTCCATCTTAGCTCCCTGTCAATCATCGTTATTACAAACTCGGTCCTTTGCACCAGGTACTCAGCGTAGAGAAAGTATACAGAACGGATTCTATTTCTTTGCTAATTTGCAATATTTGCCCTGATTTTGCCTTGTGTGAACGGTCTTAGAATATAATGTAATTTGTTAAATCATTAAAGGAACACTATAGTGTTAGGAATACAAATATGTGTTCCTAACGCTATAGAGCCCTAGTCACCGTTTAGATGACTAGGGCCCCGTTATAAATGGTTAACTATTTGTTTTCTTACCTTAATCCAGTGCAGGGCTCCCTCGCGCACTGGTGACCTCTCCTCCTCCATTGCTGTCAGCTCCTGAGTGGAGCCGAATGCGCATGCACGGCCAGAGGCGCGCATGCATTTAAACCCCGCCAATAGGAAAGCATTACTCAATGCTTTCATATGGGGATCTTTTTTGATGCTGGACCCCATGAGGACGTCCAGCGTCAAATAAGTGTGATTTACTCCGTGTAAATCACGGAAGCGGCCTCTAGTGGCTGTCAGGAAGACAGCCACTAGAGTCTGGATAAACCATGCAGTGTGAACATAGCAGTTTCTCTAAAACTGCTATGTTTTCAGCTGCAGGGTTAAAACTAAGAGGACCTGGCACCCAGACCACTTTTTTGAGCTGAAGTTGTCTGGGTGCCTACAGAAGTCCTTTAAGGCAAATGTAAATGAAACTCTGGCATCTCATGAAAAAAATAAAATTATAGCTGAATTGCTCCTTTATAATTGCCCACTCTTCATTGATTTTCTCTTGGGCTATTCACAGAAGAACTACTAGTTTGTTTAAAACATGACTTACTTTGTCACTGTGTTTTTTGGAGAATTATATTGTAACAAAACTGATTTACCTGCACAAACATAGAGGAGCGCATTAATGTCCTGTACTGTTTTCTTTTTTTCCCCTTCGTCAAGTCTATCAATCAAGTAGCAATGCTAGGGGCTTCGATTTAAAATTCCAAGTATGCAGTGTTATCATCTATGGAAGCAATTCTCATAGAGAAGCGTTGGATTTGACAGTTTGCAGTGATAACTGTACATACACAGTATAGCTGAAAAGGGAAAAGATCAGCTAAGCTATATAAGCAACTTCTGTATCTAAGTAAGGGCAGCGTTTAAGGCTTCTAGTAGGATTTTAAAAAAATCAATACATTATTTTTTTTATTTTAAATAATTTGTTCAAATACATAAAAAATATGCATTTTATAACTTAGTTTATCTCTTTAAGTCTTGCTTCCTTCTATTTCTTCCCTTTATAAATCATACTGTAATTTGACCCAAGTTATCTATTGGGTTACACAAAGCAAGTTAACATTTTGATAACTGCAACCGGGAAGAGATAAAACTGCACAGGTACAATAGTCCTTATATTTAGAAAATGAAGAAGTTTGCTTACATTTTTTTTCAATAAAAAAACAAAACAGAATTTTAAAAACAAAAAACACCAGCAAATTTATAATGCTATGACTAAACATATATTGCCCAAAATAGGGTTTGAACAGTTTAGTAGGTTTCCTTGAGTGCTACCATTTCAACAAAAAAATTAATTGAAAAAAGATATCACTTTTTCAATACTTTTTTTTTTTATCTTGTATTTTATTGCACTGTGTTAGACAGTGTTCTAAAGTTATGGTTGATTTTGATTACCTTGATCTTCACAAACTTAGCAACTGCGTAGTATTATCTAGTATTTTGATTTATATTTATACATACTAATTTAGTTGCAGCAATGGGCTCCACATTTTGTTTCTAAATGTAAATAAATGTTAGTTTTGATTTGGAGTATAAATTGAATTTAACATCAGTGTGTATAATTACTTGAAAGCACAATTTCCTGTAGTGTGATTCTAAACTGTCTATTCGGTAGTGCACCCTTAATTGAGACTGTGACTGAAGTTTTGTTGCCACAGACTCTTGGAGAGGCTTGAAGGCCAGTATCCTGCTCACAGACTATGGGCTTGGTCCCAAGAGCCCTTAAAAGGGGGATATTGTCACTGTGGAGAGGGGTATGGGCCCCCCCAAGGTGTAAATCAGGCAGCCGGTCCTGTTACTTCTGGGTTTGTTTAGCTCAGCTGAGCTAAAGTCAAGAGGAAGCAAGTGCCTAGAGCACCCACCTTGCAAAGACTTCTTATTTAACTGCATTGGGAAGACTGTGATTGGACAGACACAGAAATTCTGAGCTGGGTAGAAGGGGAGGGCTTGCAAAGGATGCAGACAAGATGCAGATTCAAGAAAATGCATAATGAGTTGCATGTATGTTTTATTGGGGATATATCTACTAAACAATGATCACAATTTTTTTTATTTAATTTTTTTAAATTGGGCATTGTAGTTTCTCGTCAAATGAGTGAAATGGTAGAATATGTGGGAACTGTAGATAAACCTCTGAGAGCAAATACAAATGGACTAGCTGTACATTTCTACTGGACTCTGACAGAGTTAAAAGTTTAAGCATTGAACTTCTGTACAATAATCCTACATGGTGCCCGGCACTCTACTGGCGTGTTACCATGGAAATGTACTGTTTAAAAATAAATAAATAAATAAAACGCAGAGGGTGGAACCGATACATAATCAGACCTCTCCTTGCAAAGTGCAATCATTTCAAACACAAAAGAATGCTAACAATAAAGTGGCTTAAAAGGCAATTTTACCTATAATAACACTTTTTGTCCAAAGTGCAAATGCTTTCTTTTGTTGCAATAAGTTAGATTTCAGTATATGCTGTTACATTCTATGCAGGCTGTTGCATTACACAGGATAAGGCTGTTTCTAACAGGTCTCTTACGGTAAGGATGTTGCAGCTGGATATTACTTACAAGAGAGATAGACTTGCTTAATTGAGTAGGATGCTAGCTCATTTGACTCTCATTTTCTCCCATTCCAGTAAAAGTAATACCCTTGCTTTAGATGTTACCCATATGGGGACAGTACTAGCAGCTTGCCACAGATATTGCACCGTTCTCCATGTTAACAACCCCCACCCCAGAAAAAAAAAAAAAAGTAAAAATCGGGAGGGTAGGTCTGCACACAGGTAAATTAAGGGTAGCCACTTGTCACACTGAAGCACTGTGGGAGACAGGGATCCTCAGTTCTTCAAAATTCCTCAAAGTATATAACCATAGGCTTTGTGGTGTGGTGCAAATATTCATAAGATTTATTTAAATCAATAAACAGAGTAAACGTACATGTTTAACATGACATAATTAAGGCTTGAGGCTGAAATGTTGCATGTTGATTGTTTGTTGATCCAAAATAAACCATATGATTATTTGCACCCCACAGTGAAGCCTATGGATGTGTTCTTTTGAGGTCTGGTATACTTTCCAGATTCCATACCTACATAATACATGGTCTCCAAAGGGTATATTAGCAGGACAGCTTTCCACTAGCTGACACAAATAGCACAGGGGTATACACCATGATATGATGCCAGGGGTCAATGGAATATTTCCAGATTCCAAATCCACAATTTTAGCCTGCGTTTTGCCTTTATCATTGCAATTTGCTGCAAAAAATAAGCCCTATTGTTTTTGAGACTTTGATTTGGGAAATTGGGAATAATGACAATGTAATTCAAGCTGTTGCATGCCTGCCAACAATTCAAATGGACAAAGAGGGGCGCTTTCATTTTAGGGACGTTAGTAGGGGGTTAGAAGGGGTGTGGCTGCTCTTATTAATTTTGGGTGACTTAATATTTGATACATTGTTCTTGTTCTACTTGCATCTTATATACACATACTGGTTCCTAAACACCTTTATTTTGGTTTAAAGGCACATTACTGTGAGTATTATTGCTGTAAAGAGGAACATTAGGATATCAAAGAGGGACGGAGGGATCAAAACAGGGACTGTCCCTCCTAAATAGGAACACTTGGAAAGTATGCTGCTGTTGGGCTTTTCGGATTGGTCAAGATTGATGGGCGTTGTAGTCCATAATCAAAAAGGCAGTAGAGATTTGTCCATGATGTGTTTAAGTCTAAATGCTGCCTCCATAAAAGTCCTAGAGTATTTTCGGTGCAGCTTAATGAAGGTCACCTGTAAGGGTAAGGTATTGATCCCCAGCTAAGAGAAGAGAGGCAGCAAGTAATAGGAGAACTGATTGATGAGTCATAGAAGGAAGGTGAGCCAGCCCAGACACAGCTATGCTGAGTTAGCCCATTCGTGGGAAATGCTATCACACAAGCATATCACTTACAAGATCTAGACTGTAGTAAATAAGTATGTATCTCTATCCTGCAGTCATTGTACTGGATCTGCTTAGGTCATTAAAATTACTACAGTAAACTACGTTCAAATGCAAACATTTTCCCTCCAGCAGAGTTGTGTTCACCATTCTCATGAGAGTCAGAGAAAAAATAAGAGGTTTTTATTTTCCCCCAAAAACAACTTTCCAAAGTTGGAAAAATATAGATCTATTTTATTTTTCCCATAAATAAATCCTCTGACTTAGGTTATTTAATTTTGTTTTGTTAATTATGTTATTTATTTTTTAGCATGTGTTGTATTTGTAAACAGAGGCTAATTGGATTCAAGTCTCTCCCTTATTGTATGTCACATGTTTTTTTGTATGCCCAGATAATTCTCCTGTGGGTATTGTATTTTTGTTTCATATCATTGTAAATAGATTAGATTGTCTGTTTGTGTTTTTCTGTATGGTGATGATTATTGTAGAAGATCTATTTCTGAAAAACATGTTTTATTTGTAGCGGAAAGCATTGAAGGCCTGCGGGAAAATGACTATCTCTTGATCCATTCATGCCGACAGTGGACGACAATAACGGCTCACAGTTTGGAAGAAGGGCATTATGTCATTGGTCCAAAGATTGAGATTCCAGTACATTATGGAGGTAAGTGTTCACACACTGACAGTACGAATATATATGAAATGGCAACTCTACTTATATATATGCACACCTGCGTTCAAGCGCCAACATTATACACAAATACACCCTTGCATTCAAATGAGAGCACTACATACAAACACACCATTACATTCAAACACCAGCATTATACATGAGCACACCACTACATTCAAATATTTACACTCTGCACAAATGGACCCCTACATTCACACACATACTCCCTACAAAAACATGCTTACATTCAAACATTCTTGTACTAGAGCCCTCTCTACATTAGTACCATCACTGCTATGAAGGGAGGAATGCAGTACAGGTATCTCTCATATGACTGTTCATGTTTTATAGTACAAGGAGAAATTGTGTATCCCGTGAGCTACATAGAATAAAATAATGCATGAGGAATACTAGATCATATAAAAAATCATTTTCTCTGGTCTCATTTGTGTCTATAACTATTGGAACAGGGAGGGTTATTCGCTTAACTGTAAACTTACCAAGAACTGCAAAATGTAGAACATTTAAATACACATTTAATAATTTTCTTTTAAAATGTGAAAAAGTAATTTTTTTTTTTTTTTTGGTGTTTTTAAAAAATTACAGACCTGTGATCTTTGGCAGGTCTGCTATTATGAGAGGGAGGGGCTAGGCTAGAGAGTGGATAGTGGGTGGGATTGTCCGTGATTCTAATTTTGTCACATGGAGAGACTGTGTAACTTGACAGGCCTGAAACTACTGAACACAGGTTGAAAACGGTAAGATCAATTCTAGAGATCTGTCGGGGGAAAATCAGGTGTACTGATGTTTAAGAGAAAAATTGTATATTATTATTATCATTAGGTATCAATATAGCACCAACATATCCAGAAGTGCTGTACAATATAGTGAATCCAAACAAATAATAAACACATACTGGTGCTGATGGAAATTATAGACCTGTAAGTTTAACTTCTGTTACTTGGAAAGTATTTAAAGGGTTATTAAGGGATAATAATCAGGAATTCATTATGATGAACATTGTTATTAGCAATGGTTTTATGACACATACGCCATGTCAAACTAACTAAATTGCATTCTACAAAGCAGTAAGTAGAAGTATAGATTAGGGTGTTGCAGTGGAGATGTGATCTACTTGGATTTTACCATGGTGTCCAATACGGTTTCACACAATAGGTTAGTGTTCAAACTATAAGAAATTGGTCTGGATGAAAATTCTTGTTCTTAGGTAGAACATTGGCTTAAAGGGACACTCCAGGCACCCAGACCACTTCTGCCCGTTGGAGTGATCTGAGTGCCAACGCCCACCACCCTTAACCCTGCAAGTGTAATTACTGCAGCTTTTATCAACTACTATAATTACCTTGCAGGGTTAAGTCCTCTTCTCGTGGCTGTCTATCGGATGGCCACTAGAGGGACTTCCGTGTTCTTAGAACACGAAAAGTGTTTTAAAGAACGCTGGACGTCCTCACTCTATGTATGAGGACTTCCAGCATCACTGGAATCCCCATAGGAAAGCTTTAAATAATGCATTCCTATGGGGAGGTCTAATGAGCGGCCATTGGCGCGCATGCGCATTAAGTCTCCCCCCGTCGGCGGGGGAGGAGCGTGGACGGAGCCTGACCAGCGCCGAGGGACATCGGCGCTGGATTCAGGTAAGTCACTGAAGGTGTTTTCACACCTTCAGCAACATGGGATGGGGGGCTGGGAGAGAGAGGGCACTGCAGGAACGGATATGTTTTCCTGACACTGGAGAGTCCATTTAAAGATGGATTCCATAGAGATGCCATGAACGGTAAAGCTGGACAAAATTAGTAAGTCAGTCTCCATCAGGGTTCTGTTCTGGGTGCACTTCCATTAACATGTTTATAAATGAAATAGCCATTTAAAGTAATGTTTCAGTGTTTGCATGATATAGATCTGGTGTAGAGGGTTTTAGATATATTGGGAGACAGGGCACTCAAATGGCAGATTACATTTATTTTTGAATAATGCATTCACGGTAGTGAATTAGGAATAACACACGAGAAGGATTTGAGAATTGTTATAGAAAACAAACTAGACAACAATGTGCAATGTCATAAGTACCCACATATAAGGGAAAAAATTGAGTTGTTGTCCCCCAGCCTGAGAGGCAACCAAGGGCTGAGAGGAAACAGCACCAAGGTTACCTGTGGTTGTTCTCTCTAAGGTAAGGGGATAACCCTAATAAACAATCTTGTGAAGACACTAAACAGGAATCCTTGAAAAACAGGAAAACCTGAAGAAAAGGAGAACAGTGATAAAAATGAAGGAAGCCCTAACCTTATTAGTAACCAGGAGTTATATTTAAAAAGAATGACTTGTAAAGAAAAAATACAATGGATATCAGAGGGATGATGTAAGTTTCCCCATGAGAGGCTATGGTAGTTAGCCTGTAATGATAGTAGGGGAAACTATGTACAAGCTACTACCCGATTGTGATTAAAACAATTCCTACAGGGGAGAAAAAATGAACATAAAGGTTGATACTAGTGAGATTTGAGGTAGATGACAATTACAAATATAAATAGAGGGGATCATAAAAGACAGCTCCCTTAGGAATAGTCTGAGTAAGGCTCCAGGGTTCATAAAGAAGCTGTTACATAGTTAAAAAGCTGAAAAGAGACTTGCGTCCATTAAGTTCAGCCTTCCTCACAGATGTTTTTGCTGTTGATCAAAAAGAAGGAAAAAAACCTAGTCTGAAGCACTTCCAATTTTGCAACAAACTAGGAAAAAAATCCTTCTTGACCCCAAAATAGCAGTCAGATGTCTCCTTGGATCAAGCAGCTGTTACCCCACTAATTAGAAATTATATCCCTGTATGTTATGTTTTTGCAAGTATTGATCCAATTGCAGTTTAAACATCTGTATGGACTCTGATAAAACCACCTCTTCAGGCAGAGAATTCCATATCCTTATTGCTCTTACTGTAAAAAAACCATTTTCTTTGTCTTAGATGAAATCTCCTTTCTTCCAGCCTAAATGCATGACCTTGTGTCCTATGTATAGCCCTGTTTATGAATAGATTTCCAGATAATGGTTTGTACTGGCCCCAAATATATTTGGATGATGTTATCATATCCCCTCTGAGGCGCCGTTTTTCCAAACTAAAGAGATTTAGATTTTTTTTAACCTTTATTCGTAACTAAAATGCTTCATTCCTTTTATCAATTTTGTAGCTCGTCTCTGCACTTTTTATAGTGCCATGATATCCTTCTTTAGAACAGGTGCCCAAAACTGCACAGCATATTCAAGGTGTGGTCTTACCAGCGATTTGTAAAGAGGCAAAATTATATTTTCATCCCGAGAATTTATGCCCCTATTTATACATGACAAAACCTTACTGGCCTTAGCAACTGCAGATTGACATTGCATATTGCTGCATAAGGTGTTGTCTATAACAATTCCCAAATCCTTCTTGTGTGGGGTTATCCCAAATTCACTACCATTTTTAAGGTGTAAGTTGCTTGTGCATTCTGGACCCCGAAGTGCATAACTGTGTATTTCTCTACATTAAATTTAATCTGCCATTTTAGTGCCCAGTCCCCGATCTATCCAAATCCCTCTGCAGCAAAGCAATATCCTGCTCACATTTTATTACTTTACAAAGTTTTGTGTTACCTGCAAACACTAAAAGATGGCTTTCAGTGCCAATTTGAAGATCATTTATAAATATGTTAAATAGAAGCGGCCCCAAAACAGAACCCTGAGGGACACCACTTTCCACTTTTGTCCAGCTTGAAAATTTACCATTAATGACAACTTGTTGTACTCTATCCTTAAGCCAATGTTCTACGCAAGAACAAGAATATTCATCTAGACCAATTTCTTTTAGTTTGAAGACTAACCTATTGTGAGGAACCATATCAAATGCCTTGGCAAAATCCAAGTAGATCACATCCACTGCAACACCCTGATCTATACTTCCACTTCTTCGTAGAATTCAATTAGGTTAGTTTGACATGACCTATGTTTCGTAAAACCATGCTGATTATTGCTAATAACAAAGTTCTTCACAAACCCACAAAACACAATAAAGCAGGTAAGCCCCTAAAGCAAAATATGCTGTAAGGGGGTACAAATGTCTTAAGATCGGTTATATCACATCAAGTGAATGGCTGAAAGAGCTAATAATATGGTAAAACAGTTCGTAAAGAAGCTGTGATTCATAAATTGAGAATATATGGGGTGTCAGCCCAGAATGAAATGTAATCACAAAGTCAATGAATAAAAGGGCTATAGTAGATCAATACAGAAATACAGACCGCCATCTCTCCTTTAATTCTTGCTTGACTATATTGGACAAAATTTGACAACTTCCTTTTTTTTTTTTTTTTTACCAAAAACCACTGCTTAGTGGATACATTCCCAAGTATTCTGTTATTTTTGGAATTGCACAAGTGAATGCAACATTTTCTCTGCAGTCAATTATTATTATTTTTAATTCTCCTCTGCAGTGTTCCGTGTAACATAATGACATTTGAAATGCTTGGACGTTCATAGCCAGGAGCAGTGTGACATGATCTAGTCTAGAGGATTCTCTGCTGTGTGTCCAGTTTCATTAATATCACTGTGAAAGCTCCTGCTATGAATGGGAGGCTTAACTCCAGGAAAATAAAGAAAATCACTGCACTAAGAGCATGATATGGAATACATTTGGAAATTAACACTAATGTACCTTTATTTACAGCTCTCTAAATTTTGATACAAGATATTCAACAAAGTGTTTTTTTGTTTTGTTTTTTTGATATGTTAAATCTGCTATCCTTCAGCAAAGAATGTGTGGGTGGATAAAACGCACCTAAAAGTTGGAAGTAAAGAGGGGTTTATTTTATATGGAATAGAAGGGAGACAGAATTAAACTGCATTCAGAGACCTGGCATTATAATTTAAATTCTGAGGAACGAGGTGATTGTATTTTGCAATGGGGCATTATAGATCATTTTTGGAGATTCTCCTTGAATGCCAATATACTCCTCAAAACATTTTTAGGGTCTGCCTATTCAAAACGTAACCGGATATTCCAGGCTTAAATGCAATAATCCATATGGTACAGCAAGATATGTTTTGTATTTTTTATTTATTTATTATTATTCGCATTATTCCACACAGATAATTCTAACACTCCAACCTTTGAAAATGGTGAAACAATTAAAGGAAGGGGAAAAAGGAGAAATGCTGCCCAATTTTCTTATCTAGAAAAGATATGAACCCTATTTCCAATTCCCCTCCTTTCCTGTCCTATGCAGGAGAAAACGCGGTGTGTGTGTGTGTGTGTGTGTGTGTACAAGCTGGCGCAGGAGCTAGCGGTTTCTCTAATTTAGTGTGTGTGTGTGTGTGTGCGCGCGTTTGTGCGTTCGTTCGTTCCCTGTTTATCATCCTGCAAATTTAGAATGCATAATTACATTTGGCCTAGCATTCATTCTTCTATATCTGTTTTAGTTGTGTATTTTCAAGCTGTAGTTATTTCTTTTTATAGAAATAGAGAGAGCTGAGTCACATCCATTTAATTCCAGCAACCTCCATTATGTAGCTCATTTGATCGCGTTGCACTTTGCATGCAGTCATTTCACATGGTGGCCATTAAATAGCTCTGTATGTGGTGGTGCCGGGTTAGACATGCTTTTACCTTGGTATCATCTTTATAGCCATCTATTTACTAATAGGACAGGTCGAAGAATGCAGTTAAAAGCTCGAGCTCAACCTTGATAATGCATCATGTGAATACTACATTATAAGAATGAAAAAAATATATATATATTTTTATTAACTATAAATCTCTTGTGACCTCATGCCACTAGGAAGTGAGTTAACTAGAATGATGCTCACATAGTATTTTTTGGAAGCTGTGTGTATAGTGTGTAATCCACTGCACATCAGTAACTTCATAGGATTTGTACTATGGCGCCTTCCCTACCTCACTGCTTTTTCAGCTAAATGGTAGACTTTGCATACAAAATTAAAAAATATTTGAGACTGCTCTGTCACTTCTGTGTAATTCATAAAGATATAATCATCGTACAGTGTGATTGAAACTCTTTCCCTTCGTCCCATCTCTGAATATTGCATGGTTTCACCCTGACCCACCATTAAAAGGGAGTGTGGAACCCCGTGTTGATTACCCCACACCAAAAGCAGGAGTTGGTGATTGTTATATTTTCATCTGCATATTAGATTAACCCACTTACTGCTACCATGAAGTCTGGCGGTCCCCTGAACCCCATAGTTGGCAAAGGAGATGGGATAAGGTGACATGTATACAAGGTGAGGTAAACATTTCAATATGATACTAGTAAACAGGGTGTAGAAAGGAGGGGGGTAAAACGAATCCTCTCCCCTGAAAATCATGGAGAATAATGAAAGGGATACGAGAAAGGGAATGGTTGTCTTCTCCAAAGGGGACAATCTTAGAGGCCACTAGGTTCCTGCTATTTATGGAAAACTGATGTCCCCTAATTGTAAAATTAAGCACTTCGTGCTTTTATTCTTAATTACAATATTGGTCTGTGAAATAAATTTACCTCCAGGGAGAAACAACATTACAATTCATATTATTCTTGGTAACAAAAAGAAATATAACATTATTTTTCAGCTGGTACGAACGAATTAAATTCCTTTTTCGCCTACGTCCAAATGAATGTGCGTCTGGGATTTACCTGTGGGTTTTTATTCAATAAATTAGACTCCACAGGTAAATCCCGGACGGATCAATTTATTTGGGCGTAGATTAAGAGGAATTTCATTCGTTCACACCAGCTGAACAGTCTAGTAACAATTAAAGCCGACGATTGCGTAGTTTAATTTTCTTTGGTTTTCTCTATAAAAACATAAATATTTTTTTCATTACCATCACAGAATTTATTCAGGATCTTTGTTATATTTTGAGTATTAGCACAAGTGTACTGTACTCCCCACCCGCCTTTAATGCTGATTTTAAGTGTTTGTGCCATGAATCTGCTATGCTTAAAAGCTGGAACAGCTGTTAGTAGATCTGTGGGTTGACTTGAGTGGGTTGTTAGAAACTTGTTAAGACTGGTTTGATTAGTTAATGTTTCTTAATAGGTGTTCATTACTTGGCTGTATCCTGTTATTATTCAGGATGGTATTGCTTAAGTATAATACTTACAGTGGTTTCCCACACATTCTGCTCATTGTGCAGTTGTTTAAAAAGAAGCATTGCCTATGCTAAATATTCGTTTCCAGATTGCTATTGGTAGTGTATGTACATATGTATATGGGTGTATGAAGTGTAATATATGTTACATGATCTGTTCTTTCTTTTGATAAGCAAATACATTTTTTTTCAAACCCTGTACTGCATGGATGATAACCTCTGTGCAATCTGGAGGCCCTGATATCGGGCAGAATAAGGACATAGATGTCTTGGTCTGCCCAAGACTAGTAGGAGTTATAGTATCTTAATGAGGACGGCTGAAGCAGCCCACTTAAACTATAACTTGCAATGGTCTGACGGCAAGCTTCCCCTAAAGTGAAGTCCTCCCTTTAATCCCTACACCACGGGTGCACAAAGGGTGGATCCCCAGATGTAGAACTACAACTGCCATGATGCTTTGCATGCCTTTAGAATGACAAAGCATAATTTTAAAACATCTGGGGATCTACCTTTTGGGCACCTTTACCCTACACTATATTAAAGGTGTCTATAACGCTTTTTATAACAATGCATTGTTTTTCCCTTTTATTATTCCAATATTGGTCACTCGTGATCTTGTCCACCACGCTTATTGTCTCTAAAAACCTTAATTTTTAGTTAAAGCTTACCTTAAATCCAGCACTAGACGAGATTCTCCTCGCTTGTTTCCAATTCCCATTTGTAATGATGCGGCTTCATCCGTGGTCCAATCACATGCTTCTTCATGAAGAATTATTTGATTGGGCCATTTCCCTAGCTCAGAGTGCATGCGTGTGCTCTGGGCCAATGAGGGCTTTAATGAAAAATCATGGTTGAAAATACAGCGAGGTGAGCGAGCTGCTGGCAAGGGAGAAGCTAATTACATTAGTCACCAGCGTTTTAACGAGAGACTTCTTTTTTGCACAGGATTGATATTAGACAGCCTGGAACAGGGGGTGTAACTGGATTGCCCTAGTTTACTAAACTACACATTAACCCCTACAATACATTAGCATTAAATGTTAATCCCTACACTACACGAACACTATGACTTCATAACTACATTATCACTAAACATTAACCACTATACTACACAATAACAACTACACAACATTATCTCTAAGCATTAACATCTACAATACAATAATACTATCACTAAACATGAATCCATAAACTACATTAAATGGTTAATATTGGTGCAGTGTAAGTGACAGACCTACACCCGTAAGTGGAGCGCTCAAACACATATATGGCTTACCAAAACGTAGTCTCATTCAATGGTACAATATGGAGTACATGTCAAAGTAAAATACAAAAAATACAAAATACAAAAATGGCCAATACGTGTTTCACTCTCAAATAGAGCTTCTTCAGTCAGCTCTATTTGAGAGTGAAACGCGTATTGGCCATTTTTAAAGGACTTTTATTTGAGGACTTTCATCATCTTTGTTTTTATATTGATTTTATACCAATAAATTCACCATTTTCATTTAAGACCTCACTCAAGTTCTTTTTGGAGCCTCCAAGGAATCCTCACAGGGGTAGTGCCATCCCCATTCAAATTGGCACAATACCTATACACCTAGAGACAGGATCCGTAGGCTCAGGACCAGGTGAGCACCACATTTATTGAACACATATTTGTGTTATTTATCATCATAAATCTACACATTGGTCTGCTTTCCTTTTTGTATTCCCGAGAAATTCTCCAAGCCGAAGTAGGAGGGTGGTGCTACCAAAACAGCACACAAGCCTTTATACGGAGCCAGTGTTTCCCATATACAGACTCCCTGAAATGTGAGTGTAATATTCAGCACGATATTATCATAATCACTGTGAAGCCATTTAAAGTACCATCTACACTATATTTTATTTTTTGTATTTTACTTTGACATGTACTCCATATTGTACCATTGAATGAGACTATGTTTTGGTAAGCCATATATGTGTTTGAGCGCCCAACTTATAGGTGTAGGTCTTTGTCACTTACACCGCACCAATATTTACTACATTTGTTCAGTGGAATAGAGGATATTTCCACACTAGTATATTAAGCTGCCTGTAAATCACTTTTTGACTCTTCTGAGCACTTTTGTCATACACACTCCTCCGTAAAAAGAGGCAACCTTTGATTGGTATTCATACATTAAATGGTTACCCCATGCATTATAACCATTGCAGCCTGCTGTAGTGGTTATGATACCAGTAGTGCCCCGGCCCAGGGGTCCCAGAAATGGGGCAAACTGTTTTGCAATGGATTGCCTTCTTACCTGGGCTCCGATGTTCCCTGGTAGTCCAGTGACATGCTTCAGTCTTTTGCAGTTCAACCATCAACATTCTTTGGCTGAGAGTGTCAGCTGACAACTTTTAGCCAATGACTGTCATTCTGTGCAATGAAAGCTTTCCATAATTGACGTTAGCCAACCTGGAACTCTGGTTCCAGGCTGACTGACGACACCACTATGATGCTGCAGGAGGTGGAATTACATGTCTGGCAGTTTCATAGTGTAACACTGCACATGCCAACCCCAGGCACCATGACCACTTCAAATCACTGAAGTTGTCAGGGCGCTTGGAGTAAGCCTTTAACACTTACTCTAACACTTGAACTTACCTTCAGTCTCATGGTTTATTATGTCGTCTTCAGAACTCCAAATACTGCTTTTGGGGTGTGCCTTCACTTTGACTATATTTGCTTTATCTAAATTTTTTTTTTTGTTATATAGTAACATGTACAGGGCTTAATGGCCTATTAAGTCTGTTATTTTGACACAAATAATGTAACTTTTTGTTAATCAACAAGGCACACAGCAGGCATGCCGGTACATAGAGCGTAAAAACTATATTATTTATTGTGTTAAAATCTATAGGTTTACGTGTACACTGCATGTTTAGAGTAGAATGCTTTTCCATGTGTACCAATCTTCCGCTCCTTGATAAGTGTATCATTTGTTTTCAATACAATTTGTATATCTGTGTATCTATATACATTTTAGGAAAGTTGGAAGGTATCTCCAATGCATGCTTTTCATTAATAGTACGTACTTGGATTGTGACATAATTTCCAGTCCACTCTGTGTCTGG
Organism: Pelobates fuscus; assembly: GCF_036172605.1. Lineage (NCBI taxonomy): Eukaryota > Metazoa > Chordata > Amphibia > Anura > Pelobatidae > Pelobates > Pelobates fuscus. Next base: position 102,921,737 of record NC_086320.1, read on the forward strand.
GGAAGCATTATTCATCTTGAAACATTGTGGAGCTCTATAAATAATTTGTACTCTTTCTAAGGCTATAAACCTTTCTCTTTGTCTTATTTTGCCTCTGTTCTTCAGTACACATACATGCATGTGTAATTAAGCTGATTTTTTTTTTTGTTTTGTTTTTTACTACAATAGAAATACAACTAATTCTCAGTGTAACCTCTATTTTTGTATTGCCATCTATCTATCTATCTATTGAAAACTTCACTTCTATTCACTTTTGGATCCAATTACCAGTTTTGTACGCTGTTATCCAAGTGTAAAACATCCGAATTTTCAGAGTGTATCACAGATATTCACAGAATTAAAACACATTGTAATGTGTATTCAAACTAAACTTTTGTCTGTATATATACACTGATCCTGAACATCTAGCTCTGACCAACTGATAAAAACGGTTTTATAGGATTACACGTGTAGCTTGTGATAAAAACAGGTCAGTTGGGTTATTATCCTAGTTTATTGTTAAATAACCACACAGGAAAGCAGAGCTTCTCACCAGGGGTGCTCGCTGTTGCTCATCCATGCTGTTAAAATATGTACTTGAAAGTCCACTTCTTCACATGTGTAAACCTCTCTGATTAGCTTGCTGAATCCCAGGCCATATAATTGATGACTTTAAAAGCTCTCTTGCACAGAGAATGGATATGCTCATATGTTCTATTTGCAGTCAGTAATTCCCATTTCCTGCTCTTAGATCAGTAATAAAGGAGCCATGGCTTTGGGTAAGAATGCAGTCATTGTGCTATGCTAAAGGCTTGAACATTAAAGGACAATACAGAATATTAACATTGTGAGAGAGTCTGGAGGTCCTGGGTTTAAACCTCTTTAAATCGGTTTCTGGCAGGAGCACGTGAGCTACTGAATAATGACCATCAATACAGCCTTATAATTAAAATACAGAGACATAGAATCTTAATTTTGGGAAAAAAATAAATTTAAATGTGACATTGGCCTAATATTTACACCTGGTGCTCTTAACAAAGGGATGTGAAGTATCTGTGGTTTATTTTGTGTACTCATCTGTCTTTAACAATGGGTTTTCTACGCTGCTCTGTCAGATCCCGGCCGGCATATATTATTTATACCATTACAATATCTATTGTAGAATCAAAGGCAACTGAATGGTTGGACCTAGTCCAGATAAGTACACTCTATAGTGTGCGTTCTAGTAAAAGGCTTGGGCATCAGACCAAGTAACCCACTGAAAATTTATGAGCGTTTAATTAAAACTGTGCTTTCCAATTGTTTTATTTTCTCATTTGGTCTGTGTCAAAGTTGCTTCTTTCAGAATATTAAGTGAATTTAACTGGAATACTCTTTTGATTTGAGTCATGTAAATGATCAATTGGGTCATTTAGCAGACTCTGGGATTGTAGAACACTTGGCCCTTGAAAAGACGCCAAAAGATCTTGCTTAACTAGGTTTTAACACTCTACGTGAAATGGGGAGGCAGAACAGGTTGCAAAAGTAATTTATTCTTTACCGTTCCGGGACTTAACCGGTTAATATGAACTAAACAATCATGACCTTATGGTAAGGAGAAAAAACATGGCAGAATATGACGAAAATGAACCCATGATCTGCAGCAGCTAATGTTGTTTTCCAATTTACTGTTGAGCCTGCAAACAAGCCTTTTGTTTCAGATTTTATCTGTCTAGAAATTCTGAATGATTTTCCTCTGAGCCGTGCGGTTTATGAAAGAGTAGAAGATGTGAAATTATTTACTGTGCTGCTTTTACAATGCCAGAAATAGATTTTACGGAGGCAAAAAAAAAGGAAAATAAGCTGGTGAAATAAAGCCACACCAGCTTTTGAGTGGTTTGTCTCCGTCCCTGCTGTTCTACCAAGAAATGTACTGATTGTCTTGCGTTGTATAATGATCTAAAACATAAAAATGCTTTCCCTTTTTAGAGAATTTTAGAACGTGGTGACTAAAACTGGTGTGAGTCACTGAGCAGCCTACGGGCCAAGCATCCAGTCCAAATGACTGACTCAGAGAGGTTCACACATTTACATACCAATCTACTCATTCTGCCATGTCGGCTTTCATCACACGGGAGCATATCAGAATGGTAAAAATCCTTTTAGCTATGACGAATATACAAATATCACCTTGTATATTATACTTGTCCATCCTCGTTTTTATATTTGTACTTCAATTTTTCTAGTTATGTCTGGCCATTTACGTTAATAAAAAGTTGGGGGATTTTATAGGTTGTCTCTTATCGAGAAAACTGTTCATCTCATTTGCATTTGAGGCTGGAGAGTATAATGGAGTATATTTACTAACGTTTGAGTAAAAAGTTTAAATTTTGATAAATTTAGGTAAGTGAAATTGGGACTTTGAACGTTCTCCCAGCAGTTTACACTGTGCCAAATGGATTGTTAGATCTCATTTAAAGCGACATAAGAAATCCATGCCTCTGTCTTATTCTTATATACGTGCTCTTATTATTGATGGGGCTTATTCAGGCCATTTCCTTCCATATTTCCCAGGATTTAAACTGTATGTGTAATATAAGTTATCCTCAGTCATGTCTCTCTGCACAATGAGATGGCTGGCCAATCACAATGTTGCTTTCAGCCTCAATGCAAATGACATGGGCTGTCAGTGAAACTTCTCTGAGACCTCACGCTCAATCCGTAATGTCATGGTACCTGCATATGATCATTTTGACTAGATATCAACAGTGTTATGTGCTGTTCACTTTTACAAACACATATAGCACTTCAAAATAACAAAGTATTTTCTAAATCTTCAGCAATATATATGGCATTTAATCATGCATTTGTGTAAAACTCTTAACTATGAGCAAGTTTGGTCTTGCAGCACTGTGCTGTAATATGAATATAGATTTGAAAATGTCTGCTTACTGCCTGTCTGATATGCTAAACTAATTGTACAGGGTGTAATGAGAGAAAATAATGGCATTCACAGCAACCTGAATCTAGATCAAATGAGTCACAAGAGGGAAAGGACCGAATTATCCATTCATTGTGATCATGTGGAATATATTTACAGGGCAGTCTAACAACCTTGAGCCAAGTTTAGCATGGGAAATCTGTTCTGCTCCCATTATCCTTCGGTGTTCAAAAGCCACTTAGATTACTAATGTCATAAAGTTCTGTTCCGTTCTTATTTAACCTGTTGTGTTCCAGAGGGATGAACAATGCATTGCTTGGCCCTCTGGCAATAAAACCTTCCAGGGACGTTAAAACGGGATTCACGATTTGTAATGTATTTGTGACAATATATTCTCCTTTTAATTGACAATCTTGAATCTGGATTCATTGCTGACAAGACTGCTGATGTTGATACTCTGTCATCCAGCGCTGTCTGCTAACAAACCTTACTGCTAGTTAAAATACCTGTCGCCTGCAAATGATTCCATTCGTGAAACATATGGGAATTAAATAAAGTCAAATTAAGTGTGCTGTGTTAGAACCAGTGCTTATAAATGTATCACCTGCCCCGCATCTGTGCTAACCAGCTGTATGGCTAAAAGTCCATATTCTGTTATGCTCCATTATATTTTCCAATCTCTAAACAATGTATAAAACTGACAAAGTATGGCAGCTAACTTAAAAAAAATGTTAAGGGGGCGGAGCCTGAAGGCCGATGGAGCAGGACGTGTAAAGCCTGAGCTCTCCTGTCCACGAGCCACAATCCGCCAACATCGGCACCTTTTCCCGACCATCCAAACGCACAAAAGGGTTACACGCTACCCACAGTACCCCCCGCTCAACATCACTATGGGGGGCACCAAAAAAAAAAAGGACATCCCTGTTCCGCGCCACCAGGGAACAGGGGCGGCCATCTTTAACCCAGGAGGCCCAAGAATCCGGGGCTGAAACAGACGACAGCGAAGCCCCAGATAGAGAAACGGCTACAAACTGCCGCACGACGCAAGAACCACTTACCAAATCCGACCTCCGCCAAATGCTGCAAGATGCCACGGCGGACATAAAGGCGCAGACGGCCACAGAACTGGAGCGACACATCTCAGGCCTAAAAGGGGAAATCGAGGCCCTGAACAACCGCACATCCCAGACAGAAGCTGACATAACACAAATTAAAGTGAACACTACCCAGCACAAACAAGATATCTTCTACCTAAGCGATAAAGTGCAATTCCTTGAAGATAGTCTGGAAGACCTCAACAACCGCTCTCGCAGGAACAATATTAGAATAAGGGGCATGCCAGAAACAGTGGATGCAGATGCCATATTACCCATGCTGCAAGAACTGTTCCGGTTCTTGCTCCCGAACTCCTCAGACCAAGACAGGGAGATAGACAGGGCACACAGGGCCTTGCGACCCATAGCCCTCAACCCATCAGTCCCCAGAGACCTCATCGTCCGCCTTTTACACTTTGCCACGAAAGAAAAAATCAAAGAACCGCGCAACCAAAGCATGGGACCCACACACTTGCCTTCTTCCAGGACCTAGCTCCAACCACACTGAGGAAACGAAGAGACTCACTATAGCACTAGCCCAACAAGGACTAAGGTACAGATGGGGCCATCCCTTCAAACTTCAAGTCCGCATGGGAGAACAGGAACACATTCTACACCACCCGGCTGCAATGGAAGAATTTGCAGCGGCCCTGGGGCTACAGCTCGCCACTGTGGCACCACCAAGAGACCGTAGCAACAACAACGAAACCAGGGAGGCCTACGCTAACTAACGTCCCCAACAGACACACCGACATCAAGACAGAAAAGGGCCCCCCTGACAACCGGGACTACCAGCCAGGCCACTGTGACCTGAACCCAGCCCGCACGGCCTCTGGACTCTCTCTTTACCCAGCGGAGCCTACCGCTGTAAACCAAACGAGGACTCAGGCCTGTATACCCTGAAATGTTGAAATGTTTTACTGTTTTACTGTTTGCGCTCATTCCTGCTATGATGATAATGTGGAGGATAACATGCTGGCGCACATGTGCCAAAAATACACCAGACCAGGGGACTAGGCCGAAACTACCAACGCCACAGAAAATCCCTAACCCTCCCCCTCTCTTACTATTCTCACAATTTCCCACAACAATATACCACTATAAGGGCGAGGGTCTGGCAGAAGCCATTACAAAGCCCAAACCACACTCCCATTACCCGGCCGGCCATGGCACAATCCGCCATCACAGCGGCAGGCCCACTCCGTGCCACGGGCCAACACGACTATCAAACCGCATCGCTAGACAACTAAAATGCCATGGGATAAAACACCTAGAAACCCTACGCTACCTTTAATATGGCATATGTGTGATATTGCACTGTTCCTCATTTGCTATGACATGGGTGATAAATTGCGCTGTTCTCCCTTTACTAGGATACAGATGTTAAACTTCACTGTCCTCCCTTTACTAAGGCGCACAGATGTTAACGAGCACTCTTCTCCCATTACTGAGACACAGGTATTGAAGGGCACTGCTCCCCCCTTGCTATGGCACAGGTGTCAAAGTGCACCACTCTCCCTTTACCATGACATAAATGTTAAATTGCACTGTTCTCCCTTTACCACGGCATAGGTGTTAAATTGCATGGCTCTCCCTTTACTCTGGTACTGATGTTAAATCGCACTGTCCTCCCTTCACTAAGGCATGGGTACTAGCGAGCACTGTTCTCCCTTTACTAAGCCACAGGTGTCAAAGAGCACTGCCCTCCCTTTACTGTAGCACAGGTGTCAAAGTACGCCACTCTCCCTTTACTATGACATGAGTATTAAAATGCACTGTTCTCCCTTTACTACAGCATATGTGTTAAATTGCACTGTTCTCCCCCCTACTGCGGCATGGGAATTACATTGCACTGTTCTCACAAGGTATATAGGGACCACCCTAAAAGGTAGAAAGGGGCCGAATGGAATGGAAAAACAGAGAAAGGGGGACAAAAAGAGAAAAGGGAAAGTAATGACAACTAAAAGGGAAAAAGGAAAGACTAGGAGCAACACAAAAAAAAAATAAAAAAAAAATAAAAAGGGGAGAACAATAAAAAAAGAGACAAGGGAATACGAAACATAGGGACCTTATGGGTACTAGCATTAGGCCACGGCAGAGCACCCAAAATGCAGACGAGCACCCAGCCTCGCCACACAGCCACTAAACACCCCTGAAGGGGCAAGCGTTCGAGACCTAAGGGTATAGACCACTTGACCAAGGGCACAGAGACAGCGGTCCCAGGTTGCCAACATCACAGATGCAAAGGGCGCCCCCCCTCCCAACGACTTACTGACCCTCCACAGTTCTAGTACCCAAGAGTCAAACGACCAACCCAACGCGCACGATTCACAATTCCGACACAAAGCTGGCACCATGAGGGCCCCCCGCGACCCAAGAACACGCAACAACTAATGATATGCACATTCTCTCTGCAGATCACCGGAACCCTCAACACCTCTACGTACTGGGCCATACCACGGCCTCCTCCTGAGTGACACCCCAGCCACCGGTATCTAGTGACCTGACAAAATACCACGATTAAGGTAACACACTCATGGCTCGGAGAGGACGGGAGGTAAGGTCAATCCCCCCTCCAGGCAGCTCCGACCCGACTCACACAACCTAACCACAACAACCCCCCAGTAGCAGACGGCCACGCCTGCTTCCCCCCCACCGGGACAACAGACCACCCAAGAGGGAACAGGCATTGGACGGCACCGACACGCAGGTACCTACACCCCCTCAACCTCCGCCCCCGCCACACCGGGCAGCCTAGGTTTAAGACCAGGAAACACCCGACCCTCACCCCACTTACAAGGCGAACCCCTGACCTCATACACCCAAGGACTTGGTTCCCCAAGTATAACGGCCACCGAATATACAGACAACCCTTCCACTCCGGACCTACGCATACCCCCCCCCCCCCGACACCCCACATACCCACCAAGAGGCACACAGCCGCTACACACTACAGACACTCGGAGGACTGACCTACTCCACACCTAACGGGACACCATGAACACCAAACTGACATGCGTATCCATCAACTGCAAAGGCCTTAACAACCCCGCGAAAAGACATAAACTAATGAGATGGGCAAACCGTACAAACGCAGATATAATATTATTGCAAGAAACCCATTTTACACAGGCCAAACCTTTCCCTCTTACCAGCAGACATTACCGGGAGTGTCACACGGCAAACTCCCCCATGACCAAACAAAATGGAGTTGCTATCCTGATGCGAAAAACTTGTCCACTCAGCACTAAACAAAAAATGAAAGACCCACAAGGCAGATTCATCACACTCATGGGTCAGGCAGGACACAACCAATATGCCATAACCTCACTATACGCCCCAAACACCCCAGATAAAGAATTTTGGGACACGTTCCAAGCACACTTAGCTCTAACCCCAGGCCACCTCCAAATTGTAGGCGGCGACTACAATGCCACAATGTCACCGGCGGTGGACAGACTACGAACCCAAAAACTCCCAAACCCCATACCCAAAATAGACAGACTATTGCAAGACTTCGTGCAAAGACAGAGACTGGTAGACGTCTGGCGCCTGCTCCACCCGACCACCAGAGATTACACATTTCATTCCCACCCTCACAACTCGTACTCCCGCATTGACCTTTTTCTGATTTCACCCCCCCTCTCGCACATGACCCAAACAGACGACATAGGCAACATCACGTGGTCAGACCACACGGACATCACATTATCAATCAAGGTCCCCGATGTAGCCAGGCCATGGTCCTGGAAACTTAACCCCACACTACTACACAACCCAATGGTAACAGAAGCAATCCAAACAGAACTGACTAACTACTTCACACTGAACACACCCTCGGCGCCCTCACCAGGCATACTGTGGGCTGCCCACAAGGGGGAAAATTATAAGCCTAGCATCTCACCTGAAACAAACTCAACTGGCCGAGTTAGCAACGGCTCTTACGAACCTCAGGTCCCTGGAAACGAGCCACAAACAAAACCCCACGCAAGACATCCTTACAGAAATAACAGAACCAAAATTAAGGACTTCATGACTAGAGACACAACCAAAGCAATGCAATGGACAAAACAAACCTACTATGAAAAATGTAATAAGGCCGACACCTTACTAGCCAGGAAGCTGCAACGCAGGACTGACCGAAAACAAATAGACATAATACAATGACCAGACGGCACCAAACACCGTACACCATCTAAAATCAGTGAGGTCTTCCAAAAATATTTTTCCACACTATATGACCATAGCCCCAACGCCCGACGACATCCCGAAAAGACCAGGCAATCAATAGACGAATACCTACAGAAAAAACCCTTACCAGCCCTAAAAACGGAAGCTATATCCAAAATATATGAACCAGTCACCGTCGAAGAAATCGCCAAAGCCATCAAAAACACCAAACCCAATAAAAGCCCGGGACGTGTACCTTCTTCCCAAACCAAATAAAACCCACCTGGACCCAAGCCACTATAGACCGATATCCTTACTAAATGTAGACACAAAGCTACTTGCAGACAGGATAAACCCTCACGTACATAAACTTATACACCCAGACCAAGTAGGCTTCATACCCTTCAGACAGGCATATGACAACACCAGACGGACCTTCGACCTCCTATGGACGACCTCACACCTACGAATCCCCACCCTATTCCTGTCCCTAGATGCCAAAAAGGCATTCGACCGTTTATTATGGCCTTTCCTCTTCGCCACCCTACACAAATTCCGGTTCCCCGACCCAATTCTAAATGCGCTCAACATTTTATACTCCGCACCGGAAGCGAACCTCCTAATCCCAAATGCTCAACCCCCCTCTTTTCGCATCTTCAACGGGATGAGACAGGGCTGCCCCCTTTCCCCACTCTTGTTTGCCCTCTCATTAGAACCCCTTCTTCAAGCCCTACGCCTGGACCCAACAATAAAGGGAGTACGCATCAGAGAAGAAGAATTTAAAGTGGCGGGCTAAGCAGACGACCTACTCCTCACCATCACAGACCCGACAAACTCACTCCCACCTCTACTACACACCATACACGAATATGCACAGGTCTCAGGCTACCGCCTCAACCTGGACAAAACGGAAAAGCGCTCCCAGTACAAATCCCCCAGGAGGACCTAGACACACCAAAAACAAACTACCCGTTCCGCTTCAACCCCACGCACATACATTATCTGGGTGTCGACTTACCAGTAGATGTCTCCCAGACATACCGACTCAACTATTCCCCCCTACTGCTAAAAGCGACGGCCGACCTTAAAACTTGGGAATCCCACTCTATCTCCTGGCTAGGAAGGGTAGCATGCATAAAGATGAATCTCCTACCAAGGTTTTTATACCTATACCAGACGCTACCAGTTCAAGTAGTCGCCAAGGACTTTAAACTATTACAAACACAAATAGATCGCTTCGTATGGGCCAATAAGCGTGCCAAGAAACGAAGAGACATCCTCTACCTCTCGACGCGATCTGGGGGTCTTGGCTTACCCCACTTCCTCCATTATTTCCATGCAGCACAACTAGCACAGATTAAGGCACTACACGCCCCCATAGGATTGAAAAGATGGGTAGACCTTGAACATGACTTATTTGGCCAAGATTTCCCTTCCATCTATATCTGGGTCCCAAAACAAGCAAGACCACAACCCCCACACACCACACCTGCACTTGACACCTCTATTACACTCTGGAACAAACTCTCCATAAAACATGAACTATCATCAAACCCCTCGCCCTTGACGCCAATCCTGAGAAACGAACACTTCACACCAGGCATGACCCCAAAAGACTTTGCGCACTATGAAGACAATGACCTCGTCAGGACATATCAATTTTTCCGGAACCAAAAAATCATTGCGTTCACGGACTTGCCTCAAACCAGACCACTCACCACACACGACTTCTTCCGCTACCTTCAAATCAAAAACCTCCTGGATACCCCTCACCGCCTTTGAGCAGGCATGTATCCATGCCCCCATACAAAAAAGCCAGGTCTCCACAACCTACACACAACTGCTCAAAACGACAGGGACCCACCCACTAGGGTACGTCATAGCATGGGAAAGGGATCTAGGACCCCCCGCAGACCCCACAGACTGAACCGCAATCTGGGAAGCCACAGCGACGGTGACGATATGCGTAACACATAAAGAGCAGGCATACAAAACCCTGATGCGCTGGTACCACACTCCGCTAAAACACAAACAAATGGGACTATCCACGGATAGATGCTGGAAGGGGTGCAGCCAAAAAGGAACGTACTACCACATGTGGTGGGAATGCCCATATATCACACAAATCTGGATAGACATAGTGGCCCTGGCCTCCAGAGTCCTACACGATACCATCCCAAGGGACCCGTGGTTGTGGCTACTATCCAAACCGCTGGATGGTACACCACCAGCTCATAACAAACTACTAACCAAACAAGCCTTGGCCACTAGGAGAGCCATAGCCTCCCACTGGGGTTCACCCACAATCCCTTCACTCACTGACATAAAGAAGAAAATGAATGAAGCCAGGGCAATGGATAGTTTATCAGCGCTCATTCATTTGATTCCGCCCATATAAGAACTATTCAAAAAATGTGTATTTTTTCTTACGGATATCTCTATATCCTGAAATGGTTTCTGTGTAAGTTCTGCTAAAACTCATTAAACAAAGGATTTGCATTTCCTTTTATTTGTGGAGAAAAAATAAATAATCCAAAAATAAACTTTTATTTACTTTTGCTAATTTTTTGTTTTCCTGCTAATGGTCACTGGTGGATCGTTCAATGGTAAGGTATTGCTTATGGAGACCTGACTTTATGTTACTTTATTCCTTTGCACAACAAAGACCTATAGGTCAGTCTTGAACAGTCAACATAGCTTTAGTGCACATCGTATCGCATGGCATATGCATTAATATATAATGTCCCTAGCATTGCAATCTGGTTTAAATATTACATGCTCTTAAATGATTCTGTGACTTGCTATTAAGTTATTCCTAAAAATGACTGAAATATATATAAAAAAAAAAAGTGTAATTCATATTTTGTCAGTTTGAAAACAGAGCGCACACACCATCATTCAGAGAAAGCTACAGGTTCGGTAATGTAGACATCTTGCAAACAGTCATATATTTGTATTGATCAGAGAACAGACCACATGTCTATTCAAATTTTTTTGCCAGTCTAAGTGATTAAGGCTTAATGCTTAGCAGCCAGTTCTAAATAGAGTAAGCAAACTCTAGAACTGAGAGTAGGAAGAAAAATAGTCCAAGCATGGAACTGGCTACCTAGACACGTGTTCCATGCCATCTTCTGGGTCCAGCAAGGTGGCAGTCTCGGAGTAGAGGATACTATGCAGGCCTGCTATGGAAATATAAAAATGAAACACATTGCCTTTAACCATACATAAACTCTCTATTATGCACCAGATTCGGTATGGGCATTATTGGTAGGAAATCAGGCTGAAATATAACCAGATTATGTGTCACAATGCTTGTCCTGACTTCACAATGGGCAGTTTGTTACATCACAGAATATGCATCTATCATGCACTCACTTCACCATCCACTCACAGTGTCATAATCCACTATCCACTTAGTGACTGCTCGTGTGTGGTCATATGTGCCTGTGGGATAGAGCTAAAATCCCAACAAGGAAAGAATGTGATCTCCCCTGCTTCTGTGTCATTGGAGTTTGCTATCTGATGGGGCCAGAGTGTGTATATCTTTATTTTAGGGACATGTGTCAGTAATATTAAAGAGATTGTTTTATGGTTTTTCCTTGTTTTTTTTCTGCATATGCAGAATTATTCTTATACATTTGTTTTGTTTTATGATTTGAAATGACTACCTTTTATAGCAGGGGTGGGGAACCTTCGGCCCTCCAGATGTTTTGGACTACACCTCCCTTGATGCTTTGCCAGCATTATGGCTGTAAGAGCATTATTGGAGATGTAGTCCAAAACATCTGGAGGGCCGAAGGCTCCCCTCCCCTGTTTTATAGGTTTCCCCCTACCTATCTCCTTTTTAAAAATCTTTAAAGGACCACTCTAGTGCCAGGAAAGCATACTCGTTTTCCTGGCACTAGAGTGCCCTGAGGGTGCCCCCACCCTCAGGGACCCCCTCCCGCCCGGCTCTGGAAAGGGGAAAGGGGTTAAATCTTACCTTTTTCCAGCGCTGGGCGGAGAGATCTCCTCCTGCTCTCCTCCTCCGATCCGCCTCTTCTCCTCCCCATCGGCTGAATGCGCACGCGCAGCAAGAGCTGCGCGCGCATTCAGCCGGTCACATAGGAAAGCATTCACAATGCTTTCCTATGGACGCTGGCGTGCTCTCACTGTGAAAATCACAGTGAGAATCACGCAAGCGCCTCTAGCGGCTGTCAATGAGACAGCCACTAGAGGACATAGGGGGAATGCTTATCCCATTCATAAACATAGCAGTTTCTCTGAAACTGCTATGTTTATGAAAAAATGGGTTAACCCTAGAAGGACCTGGCACCCAGACCACTTCATTAAGCTGAAGTGGTCTTGGTGCCTAGAGTGGTCCTTTAATTTATTTTTTTTTCCCAGTTTTTTTTTTATTGATTTTTCAGGGATACAGAAAAAAGAGAGTGGGGGGATTAGTAAAACCAATAATAATCCAGGAATAACAAAGAGACCATGGTGAGATTGACATAGGGAGATATCACTCTGCTCAGGCATGTAAACCTGGTACATAGGTATGTGCACACACCTAGGAAACTGCCTCTTATTTACTGTTGAGTCAGTCTAGTTAGGTGTACCATGTCTGGAAAGCGTCATTGTGGGCAAATATACCTACTGCAAACGTTATTATTGGATGCAAAAGCTGTTACCCTATAGTCACCCGAATCACTGCCCTTGGCCCATCAACATCACATTATCCATAGTCTGGATGCCACCTTCTATTCTCTCTTGTTTTAGACTTATTAGTCTCCTTGTTGAACCGTGGATATGCAAAAGAAGAAGGAAGGGAGAAGAGAGAGACTTCCTATGTTAATTGTCCATTGTAGAACTATTTAGTAACGTTTCTGTTCCTACACATATTGCATTTTGTTACTTTACGGACAAGGAAAGGAATTCTTTTTCTGACAAGGAAAGGAATTCTTGTATTGAAATGTCTCATGTTGGTGACCTTGCAACATACTAACTGTGGAACGTGTTGTTCTATTCTTTTTCCTTAATTTGAGGTTATGAAATAAAAGCAACTTTATTTTAGCAGTTATTTTCTTTAAAATAAAAAAATGCTTTGAGATCAAACAGAGCTCCAATAAGTTTATGAGGTACAATCAGAACGCCGTTATAGGTGGAGGTAGCTCTTGATTCAAGAAATTCAGTTTTTGCTCGAATTAATCACAATAATTTACTTCTGTTAAACACTGGCAATAGACTATCAAGTGAGTAATTTAAAAGAATGAAAATGAGGTTGGGATAGATTGGCCCCTGGGCAAGCTAAGTTTGTTTCACAAGGTTATTTACGAAGTGAGAATTTAATGTGAATTCAAAGTGGATTTCAAATTTAAGGTTGGAATAGTTGAACTGGATTACATTCTTTAAGTCAGCTATGCTTTCAGTACTTTTTAAATTTTCTTTGAATTTACTGTGAGCTCTCACTTTAGTACATAACCCTGTTAATGTTTTTAGTCAGCTATATCATCCATTAGCCATCTAAGCCATCCATTTGCTAGCTAAAAGTTACCAGTGTTACGAACGTCAGTCGTTATGGTACTGAGTTCGCCTATTCCCTTTCCAATTGCTAAGCATAAGTGATTATAGCTGCAGCTAGGGTGTAGAGGAATTGTAAAGAGGAATGCAGTTTCCAAGACGAATCTCCCCAGCAAATAAAAGGTTACCCAAGCATTAGCCTAGACTTCATGAAGGGTACAACAGGAATAATGTTTTATTGATGCCACACTGGCTTTTATGGAAAGAGAACCTCCCACAGTAAACAAAAGTGACAACCAATCATTATACAGATTTACAGTAAAACCCTCCCTTCCTCTGCCTGGGAGATATTCATATAAGTTAAAGGATATCCCAATTATCTCCAGGCAAAGGACACACCATTTCCCCAAAACTTGGAACACCCCTTTACACACAGGGTATCCCCACAAATAACATGTCCCCTGATAGCCCCGATATGGGAGACCAACATGTTCAAATTTCACCCAGATCGGTTCAGGGGTTTTCAAAAAGTGTGGAAGTCTTAAGTCACCGACCGCACACGTGGCTCCTGCTCAAAATAGTTCCATGAATTCAGTGTGCGGTCGGTCAATTTTGAAAAATGCCCTTACCAGTGTTAATTTGGTTGATTTGCTCATGCTCATGCTACCTGCACACTGTATACACAGATCCCAATGATATGAGCCCTGTTCTATATAAACAAAATTACAGACCGTACCACTATGTCAGTGACGGTACTACAATATATTTATTCAATGGCATACTTCTTAATGGAAAATCTAATTTGATTATAATTGAATGTCCAGTTTGAATCATTTCAGTCTTGTGATTCTTTGTTGTATTTATACACTTGTGACTTCTTGTACCACTCACTATAAAATTCAGCAAAATGTTTGTAATATTGTAATTTATTATAGTGCTTCTGCAAAAAAGGTGTGTGTGTGTGTGTGTATATATATATATATATATACCTTTTTGCTCCATTTACATTCATATATCTAAATCATCTACATCTAAAATACTATGTTAACATCTATACTACTATTTAGCCATATTTATCATTATAGTGGTCAGTCCCCTACAAAACTGTAAATCCATCAATATCTGTCAAACAAGGCAAAACACAGTTTGCTTTTAATGCATCAGCTGTGGGGTACTTAATAAGTATTTATGCATCGACTGACACTTCATATGTTTTAAACCACATTCCCCTTGATGCTTGCCTTACATTTTAGGCTAGTGGAGTATCATGGGAATATGGCTCGCCAATATCTAGGCTGCCAATGTTAGTGATTGCTGGCCGGTTGCTAAAGCATTGTGGTTACTAAAATTGTTCAGGTGCAACATACATTCTTATACAGCGTGGCTTATTCACTAAATGCCAAATTGCAATATTTAGGCTAATGTGGCTGAGCTAGAAAAAGTCTACATCACAGCTATAATCGTTGAGCCTAAATTTTGCAAAGTGGATTTAATTTCACTTCAACTTGGTGTTTAATAAATAAACCACAGTATGTTTTCAGGAATGCCTTCTTTGTACAAATGGCTGTTGAAAATAACATTGCATAATAAAATATGCAAACAAAAACATTAAATTTGTTCAAAGTCATCTTGTTTTATCTGCATATTATGCCATTTGCATTGCTGCAATTTCTTTTACTTCTGTTTGGTGCAATTAATAAAACCCAAATCAATGCCATGTCATTTGTGTTTTTTTTTTATAAATGGTATATTAATTGACTAGTTTACTTTAAAATAATTTTGGGATAAATATACAGACTGCAGAGGGGGCGGAGCCAGCAGCCATTCTGAGAGGACGCACATGCACTGAGCTCCGTGCAGAGAAGTCCTAAAAACTGCAAAATACGACGAAAAATTTACTTGAGAGTACCCCTGGACTCAGCACAGCCTCCTGAGAATATGGGGAGACGCAATAAAAAATCCAAGCCGGATAGACCCCCGGCCACCGCGGATATCGGTGACCTCTTGAGGAGGCCCCAGACCACGCAGAGGCCTGCAATGGCGGTGCAGCTGGAAGACAAGTACGGCTCCTTTAGCGAGGCATCCGGGTCGGAGGAGGAGGATTATGGTGCCCAGTCGCTGACCTCATTGACCCACTTACCAGCAAAGCCACCGGTTACAGAGGAGACTCTGAGAAACATGTTGGGGGAGCTGCGTCGCAACATTGCAGCTGACATCGGCATGTTCCGCGAGGAAATAAGCGGAGTGTCGGCCCGACTACAACACACAGAGCTCAACACAGCCGCACATGAGACCAGACTCACGGCAGTGGAACAGCAACTGCTTACCCTGCAGAAGGCCCACCAGCAACAGCAAGAGAAGCTAACTGTGCTGGAAGACAAACGACGGTGGAAGAATGTCAAAGTCCGCGGCCTACCCGACGCGGTGGAAACCACAGAGCTACCGCACCTGTTCCGCAGGCTGTTTAACACTCTCTTCACAGCCAAGCAGGCCAAATCTATGCCTCTGGATAGCTGGCATCGGATCTCCAGGCCGACAACAAACACCCCGGAGGGTGGAAACGACGTGATCATCCGCTTCCAACAAGGCAGAGATCGCCTCGCTCTCATGGCAGCCACACGCAACAAATCTCCCCTCCATTTTGAGGGCTATTCTCTGACCTTCTACCCTGATCTCTCCAAAGCTACTATGGACTGGAGAAGGTCCCTGCGCCCTCTCACCAAAGAGCTCTTAGCTCACAACGTACCATATCGTTGGGGCATGCCCAAAAGCCTGATCATACCCGGAGACGCCGGGGCCATCAAGGTGCAAGAGGAAGCAGAGATTCCAGCCACACTGCAGAAGCTCAAATTGGATAAACGACTACCAGAGCAAGCAGAATCAACGACACCACCGGCATCTGTAGCCTGGAATCCGGCGACGGTGCGCCCATTCATTCCGGCGGCACAGCGGAAAGTAGCAGCATCCACTTCGGTGCCCTGAACTGTGTCCAGAGGCGGCTGCCTGCTGCCAAGTTGTCTCTCAAGTTTATTAACTTTACAAATCTACTGTTATAATTTTATAATTTTCTTTGTAATGCTCATCACATGCGCTGAAGGTATTAAACCTCTCATTATATTCCTCTAGGAACCAACCCGGCTAACCCCCCCCCCCCTCACCCCCTTTGCCCCTACTGTAGAACCACTAACGCTTTTACCCTACTAAGTAAGGGGGATTCTTCCTCTCTAACACGTACCCAGTACGCTAATCTTGATTAAGCCCTCTGGTATCTGAGGCATCTAAAGCTCCCTGCCTTGTACACTCGTAGATATTTTACATACCCACAGCAGGAGCTGTAATTTTATAAACTACCGGTTCACTCATAACTTTTAATAGTTAAGCATTATATTAAAACAGTGCCACATTACCAATGCCACTAATTGTTAAACTATGTTGACTTTCTTATACTATCGTGACAATATAAGCTCTTCTGTATTACTCAAGCACTGCTAAAACATACCGCATATTTTGACGTAACTTTTCCAGAATTAGCCTGTTTTTATTATTTGAAAATGTGCTGTCTAACGCATGCCATGTTAATCTATATGTTTCTCATCCACTTGCTCATGCTGTTGTGGCATCGCAAGATACTGTTATACCTATTTCCGTGCACAAGAAAAATAAAGAATTTCAAAAAAAAAAAAAAAAAAAAAATATATATACAGACTGCAAAACGCATATCATAAAAACACCCACAAAACAACACCAGTGGGGAGAATTTTTTTTTTTTTTTACCATTACCAAACTAATATGACTATAGAAAATACTGTTCTGGATATTTGTAGAAACATTAAACCACAGTCAAGATATATCCAAATAAAAACCACATCTAGTGCAATAAAATGCAAAACACCTATAAGGATGTGTGATATATTGCACTCACAAACCAATGTTGATTGCTGTCAAATAAGGGTTAAGGGCACCTGTTAAGGGTACACCTTTTCTCCTCCAATTTCCAGGTCAATTGTACTTACAAAGGGAAAACGGAAGCACACACAGTGTAGATTGTTATGACAAAACACTTATTTATTATGTATTGCACTTACATGGTAACAGTAGAATATAAACACATGCCCAAATCAGCAGAACATAGACCTTCAGGTGAGCTCAGTGTTCTCAGGATCTCCCAGGAGTAAAATAATAGAAATCAAGACAAATACATACAAAGACAATTAAATTAGGATTAAAAACAAACAAGTCCTACGTGTTTCCTCCATGTGCATGGACCTCCTTAACGACATAAAAGTATAATAGGAACAATCCGCTTTAATACAAACGTCCTAACTATCTGCTTCTGTTTAACAAACATATAACATTTTAGTTTTAATCTGTCTATACTTTGCCCCCAGCCAGGTAAGGGTTGGAAGGGGGGTGTGGTATACTTATCTTTAAATCCTTGCTGCTCTGGGGGCAAAGTATAGACAGATTAAAACTAAAATGTTATATGTTTGTTAAACAGAAGCAGATAGTTAGGACGTCTTGGGGAAGCTGTACCTCTTTGGCTGAGGCAGTCAGTGTAGATAATCTCAATCCAATCCAATCCAATGTTTTTCCATAGGAAAGGTACATGCAAGACAAATCCCCATGCTGTGCCAATAAGATCGTTTAATTTGGCTATTTTGGCACAATCACGTCTAGTGGCTGTCATAGTGATATCCGCGAGAGGCATGTAAGTCATTGAAACCCTAGAATGTTCTTACATATACATATATACTAGACATGTGCAATTAGTTTCTGTCCGAATAGGAATTTTTACATTCGGTTACTTCCGAATGTCCGAATTGCCGATGTCCCGAAGTTCCGAAGCACAGTATTGCCTAAGTACTAATATACTTACCCAGTGAAAGAAGAAGAATGTTACATTGTATACAATTTTAAATACAAAGTATACAAACATAGCCAGGATTCACCTGTAAGCATTTGCAACACTTACAACAATCAAGTAACATACATTCATATAAAATGTAAGTTACTTGGCCAGTCAGTTTAATTACAGGAATGAATAAGTAGATAACTCCCTAATTCCCACGGTATTAGGGAGCTATCTACTAAAAGACTGAAAGACCTAAATTGGTCTTTCAGCCAAATTTACTAATACTAAGTAAAGATTACTTAGTATTAGTAAATTATGCCCCTACTCGCTATAGCGAGCAGATTAAACAGTCTGCTCACTGTAACAAAAAAAAGCCCACCCCTGAGCGGCGGGTGGGGGCTCTAATGTAAAATAATGGGGGGGGAACCTAATGTCCTCCCCCCAGGCCCCCACCCCTGAGCGGTGGGTGGGGGCCTAAATCAGAATAAGGGGGGACCTATTGTCCTCCCCCGCCCCTGAGCGGTGGGTGGGGGCCCTAAATCAGAATCAGAGAGTTATGAGTCAAATTACACAGCGTGGGAAAATTCTAAAAAACTTTCCCATGCTGTGTAAAATGACACAGAGCACTCTGATTGGTGGATTTCAAACCAACCAATCAGAGTGGTGTGACAGGTAAATGTAGAGACTTACCTGTCAGTCTCTTCATTTACCTCTCAGAGCACTCTGATTGGATGGCTTAAACTCACCAATCAGAGTGCTCTGAGCCTAATTGCAGGGCGGGTCAAGGCTTTATAAGCCTTCCCCCGCCCTGCAGAGCTCAGTCTGCGCGGAACCCTCCATGGGTGAAGATGGCTTTTTTTTTTTTTGCGCTCGTTTTTTTTTTATTTTGATTTTATAATTGCATCGGTTATTATGGTTTTTTTATTTGCCCTTTTTTGGGGCTGAAAAAAGAAGATTTCAGAAGAAAGAAAACATCGAATGGTAAGTTTTATTTATTTTTTTACAGGTACTTAGTTAAAGGTCCCCCCCTCATTAATTTTTAGGGTGAGGAGGGATATTTTTTCTAGGGCCCCCACCCGCCGTTTAGGGGTGGTGGCCAGCGGGGAGGACCTTAGGTCCCCCCCCCTTATTAGTATTTAGGGCCCCCACCCGCCGCTGAGGGGTGAGGGCCAGGGGGGAGGACATTAGGTCCCCCCCTTACTCTTGTTTAGGGCCCCCACCCACCGCTCAGGGGGGAGGACACTAGGTCCCCCCCCCTTATTCTAGTTTAGGGCCCCCACCCATCGCTCAGGGGTGGGGGCCAGGGGGGAGGACATTGGTTTGTAGGGCCCCCACCCGCCACTCAGGGGTGGGGGCCAGGGGGGAGGACCTTAGGTCCCCCCCTTATTAGTATTTAGGGCCCCACCCGCCGCTCCGGGGGGGGGCACTATTTTTTATTTTTTAAACAGTGAGTAATCACAGGATGCTCACTGTTTACTAGACATGCCCCTCGCGGTATAGCGAGTAGGGGTAAAATGTACTAATACTAAGTACTTTTTTACTTAGTATTAGTAAATTTGGCTGAAAGACCAATTTAGGTCTTTCAGCCATTTGGTAGATAACTCCAATACCTGATGCCGTGGGAATTAGGGAGTTATCTACCAAGCGGCTGCAAGAGAAGTGTCGAAGTTGCCGAATTTCCAAAGTTCCGAAGTCTTGAATTGCTGAAGTCCCGAATTGTGAAAATCCCTAATTTCGGAATGCCGAACCGAACCGAATTTTTTCCCCATGCACATGCCTAATATATACACATTTTCCCAATTCAGGCACTCACCAAAACAATATGCAAAGTAAAGAAAAGAGTACTCTCAAGGATTTTTTCAGTGAGTATTAATGCAATCAACGTTCCGACCCTCCTGGATCTTTATCATTCAGTTGATGTGATCTGAGTGCCTACAGTGTCCCTTTAATTTCACTAGCTGCAAACAGCAGTTGCTGACCATAAAGTGTAACTCCCAATAAACTAGGGCAGGCTGGAACATGTATACCAGTATTGCCCTGGGATTAGGCATTAGGGCTTATTGTCAGTGCATTACATCAGTGTTCCCCAACCCCCGGGCCGCGGACCGGTACCGGTCCGTGGATCAAACGGTACCGGGCCGCCCAGGGGTGTGGGGTGTGCGAGCCTGCCGGCTAATGCAGGGCTGGCATTGCCCAAGTGCCAGCCCTGCAATGTGCCTGCGGACCGGAGGGGAGATCAGAGATCTCCCTCCCCGGTCTGCAGGCACATTGCTGACAGCCGGCAGGGGAGGGAGTGAGAGAGGACCCGGGAGCTCTTACCTGCAGCTCCTCCGGGTCCTCCTCTCGCGAGATTTGGAGCGTTGCCGCGGTAACCACGGCAACGCTCCAAATCTCGCGAGAGTGAACTCTAGCCCTGTAACTGGGCTAGAGTTCACCTCACCACCACCGGACCACCAGGGAATCCCCACCGGACCACCAGGGACTAAGAAATGTCCCCCCTCCTCCCAGTAAAGGTAAGAAGGGAGGGGGGACATGAATATCTTAATTTTAATTAAATAAATTTTAAAAAAGCCTCCTTACCCCCCATACACACACTGCCCCATAAACACACTACACACACTGCCCCCACACACACACTACACACATTGCCCCATAAACACACTACACACACTGCCCCATACACACTACAAACACTGCCCCATGCACACACTACACACTGCCCCATACACACACTACACACATTGCCCCACAAACACTGCCCCCATGCACACACTGCCCCACAAACACTGCCCCCATGCACACACTGCCCCACAAACACTGCCCCCATGCACACACTACACACACTGCCCCACAAACACTGCCCCTATGCACACACTACACACACTGCCCCACAAACACTACACACATTGCCCCACAAACACTGCCCCATACACACTACACACATTGCCCCACAAACACTGCCCCCATGCACACACTGCCCCACAAACACTGCCCCCATGCACACACTGCCCCACAAACACTGCCCCCATGCACACACTACACACACTGCCCCACAAACACTGCCCCCATGCACACACTACACACACTGCCCCATACACACACTACCCCATACACACACTACCCCATACACACACTACCCCATACACACACTACACACACTGCCCCATACACACACTACACACACTGCCCCACAAACACTGCCCCACAAACACTGCCCCCATACACACACTGCCCCACAAACATTGCCCCCATGCACACACTGCCCCACAAACATTTCCCCCATACACACACTACACACACTGCCCCACAAACACTGCCCCCCACACACACACTGCAACTCTCACACACACTGCCACCCTCACATACACACTGCACCGCTCACACACACATACACACAATTTTGAGTCTATGTCTTTATGTGACTGTGTTTGTGATTTTCTGACTATGTATGTGTCTGCGTGTTTTTTTTAATATATGTGACTGTTTGGTTTTTTTTTTGTATTATTAAATCAAAACAAGCGGGCCACGGAAAAATTATCAAACGTTTACCGGTCCGCGGCGATAAAAAGGTTGGGGAGCACTGCATTACATCACCCAATTGTGCAGTACGAGATTTGAAAATATGATCAGCTTGTTGAAATTACACATACTGTGTAAAATGAGTTGTAATTTGAGATATTGATTGATTAGTGGTTTCTCCTGTCTGGAAAAATTCTACTGCTTCCCATGGGCCATGGATTGTTTCACGCATAAACAGGGAAAGGACGAATTAAACAATGTGCATTATTAATTTGTATTAAATGTTATTACGGAATAGTTAAATAACTTAGAGGGCGTTTTTAAATTGACTTAGTGTTCCCTTTGGGGTTGCTATGTCAGTGTGCTCGTTGGTATGAAAAAAATCTAAACTAGGCACCAGATGTTTTTAAACCAAAACAGATGTGCTAGTTTGCTGTGGCTACAGATGTTCGTATACAAGATGTTTTGTGATCAGAGTCATAGCTAGAGAATTTGACCATTTTCTCTGATTAAACAGACCCTTAGCAAGTCTTCCAAAAATAATTCTACAGGGCACCACTGATCTTTTACATCACTACGCAGCTGAGACAGAGACATTTTCCAGAATAACTTTCATTGTGTTACATTCACTTATTTGCAATGCGTATCATTGCAAGCCATGTACAAAAACAGAGCAAGTAGGTTTCACAATACGATATTGCACTGTTACTCATCTGATTGAGGAGAAACGAAGGAAATTTTGTTTCCCTTTCTCCCTCTATCCCTCTCTCCCAATCTATAAATTGTAGCTACAGACATTTACAACAGTTACTACCCAACATCCCCCAGCAGTACAAGGCATTTCTTACATATTCACTGGTTCTCTGAATATGCAAGTCTGGATTTTTTTGTAGCACTTTCCAATTGTCACTATCCATTTCTAATCTGAACTTTAACTGGGTTGTGCTTCTTTTTTGGGCACTGCTAAGGCATACGATGTAAGTGAATTTAACCTCTGTACTAGTGCCATGTGTGTGTATACAACACAAAGGATGAAATAAAAACAAAGATAAAAGGCTGCGCCACACACAATCAATGTAATAACTATAATGGAGATCCAAACCGGAAAGTCTTAGCTTAACAGTTATTTTCTCCTTCTTGGACCAAATGGTCTGTAAAATGCTTAGTCAGGGTAGTGTCCACGAAGGCCTTCCCCAGGGCGATGCAATGATATGTGAAGATAAAACAAAAAATTGAACCAAATTGTGTAATATGTCCAATAAGATACGTTAGGTGATATAAGGGAAGACAAAATGCACTCACATGGAATAGAGCTATATCTAGCTCTAGTATGGACAGCGTACAGCGGTATAATCCCCGCTTGTGGGATATGGTACAGATGTGGTACAAATGTCTTGCTTCACAGGTATGTTCAACACTCAAAGGGAATAAAACAGAGACAGCCAATAGTGCTCTCTGAATAAAAATAGTAGTATAATAAAATATATAAGATGGTACTCACAAGAGTGGAGCAGACAAACTGCTGGTGCTAGCATTGGTGGTGTGGATTACTTACCACCTAGGATTACTTTGAGTCCAGGGTAGTAAAAAATGCCAGGTAGTAGAACTACCCTGGACTCCAAGTAATCCTAGGTGGGGATCAAACCACCAACGCTAGCACCAGAGAGCAGTTTGTCTTCGTGTTTTATGTGAAGGGTTCTTTGAGGGATCCCTTTTAAAGGTTGCTGCCTTCCTTGTTACTTAGTTCTTACTCTCTGTTTTTATTTCACAAAGGATGGAATGCCTCAATGCACATGCAATAATTTCAGTACAGATGTTGCAGACTACCTATACTTCAGTATAGCAATGTCTCCCACACAAAGAACAGCATTCTGTAGAGCCAGCATGGCACTAACTAAATTGCTTTTCCTCCACATTGCTGTCCTGTGTGTGGGAGGTATTGCTATACTGAGGATTTGCCCTTGTATTGTTGTTGACCCTGTTGCTCTTTGCACTGGCCTAGAGGGTTTCTATTATCCTTTTTTGCCATTCATTTTTTTTAATGCTATATTGGACCGTTCTAAGTATGTCCACCCATTACCCTGTTGGTTGAAAGCCCTGCAAAATAAAGCTCTAAACCTCCTTGGAACTTCCGGCGCTGGTTTCCAATCATCATCAAATGTCCCTCTGCCCTCACGTGGCGCAATCAAATGCTTCTGAAGAATTTGATTGGACTGTTTCACCAGCTCAGAGCATATGTTTGCACCCTGAGCCTGGGAATAGAGGAAGAGAATATAGCAAAACAAGAAAACTGAGGAAAAATAAAGAAGGCAGGGAGGGCTCTAATATGGAATGGTGGGAGAGGACACAAAGCTCCCCCTTGCAAGGTAGCTTCCAACACTGCCTGCAAGAGTAGAACCTCACTACGTCTTTTAGGCTGCCTAAGTCACGTGTACCGGGGATGTAACTAACCCCAGCACAAGAGTGGATATGTCTCTGGATGTATAGCGTTTCAAGCAGACACACTGCACATATAGACTACTACCAATATAACCACTTCTAAAAGCAGAAGGGGTCATGGTGCTTGGAGTAACTCTTTAACTCCTACAAGGTACAGGAAGCCAATGTATGGATTGTCAGAGGGGCAAGGAGAGAGAGGAGCAACAGGTGAGACAAATCAGCCTGGCGGCAACATTCATTGCTTATTGTAGCAAGACAGTACGGTTTCTGTGGAGACCAATAAGGAGAGAATTACAATAATCAATGCAAGAAATTACTAGAGCATGGACAAGCTCTTAGCAGCATCTTGTGTAAGAAAGGGACAGTAAATTACAATGTTTATCAGGTGGAATCGGCAGGCTTTGGCAACAGACTGGACGTGAGCTGTAATGGTGAGGCCAGAATCAAAGATAACGTGAAAGCTTGCAAGGACAGGCTGATGCGGATATCAGATATTGTGGAAGATTAGTATTATGTGGATGAAAAAGAACTCCATTTCGGTTTTACAGAGATTGAGTTTCAGAAAGCGGGATGACATCCAATCAGAGATGGAAGAAAGGCAACCGGCGATGTGTTCTAGAAAGCACAGGAGAGATCGCGGGTGGAAAGATATATTTGGGTGTCATCAGCATACAGGTAGGAGAGGATTCCAATGGAATTAATGTTTGCCAAGAGAGGCAGTATAAAGGGAACCAAAAACTTAGCTTTGGTGGACCCCAACCAAAACAGGTTGGTGTCTAGGTTGGAGTCCCTCAACTCCTTATTAAAAAAAGGAGACACTGAATGAACGTTGAGTGACCGAGAACAAGAACCACAAGAGACAGAGGGATTAAAGAGTTTGAAGAAGGAAGACATGATAAGCAGTAGAGAGGTCTAGAAGATTTATTAGAGTAGTGGCCCTTGGATTTTGGCTGCAATTAGATCGTTTGTTACTTTAATCAGGGTGGTCTTAGTAGAATGGAGGGTGCGGAAGCCATATTGAAGTGGGTCAAGGATAGAGTTAGAATTGCGAAAGCAAGCTAGACTGGCAAAGACAAGTCATTTCAGAAGCTGTGGGACAGTCAGAGTGACTTTTCTCTTTAGCCAGTGCTAGAAGTGTCAGCTGGGGGTTACCATAGCAACCCAAGCATGTGTGCTGTTGATATGCTTTTAGAGCCGAAGGACCACCTGTAGGAGGTCTCTATTAATGTGAGAGGTCTATGTGGAAGAATTGATTGAAATACTTATTTTTCAATAGGTTTTTATCCCAAAATTCCTAGCAATTTTGAAGGCACTATATATATATATATGTGTGTGTGTGTATATATACGGTATATATGTATATATATGGAATTGTATTCTCTTTAAACTTAGCATAACTTGTATATACCATGATAGGTACACTTTAACACAAGTATTCAAGTGATATGGGACACAGAGTGGCATGGCATCAACTGCCTTAGTACTCTGGAACAACAGTACTTAGAGAAGGTGACTGGCACAGATTCACATTCAATATGTGTGTATTGCCTAACTGGACATTGGGGAATAGGTAAAGGTGCATGCAAACAAATCAGATAAGGGTGATCCAGGAAGTATGGACCGACAGTCCAAGTGGTCAAAATCCATGCCGCTAATGTTCATGAATAGAAAACATTTCAGAGGGTCAGGAAATCCAAAAAACTAGAAGTATTATACAAAGCAAAGTGCAAGTTATTGGACAGGTGTAACAGGAAGTTAAATAGGTCACCGGATTGTAGCCACCCCACCTTGTGAATACAGATCCCTGTGAATACAATATCTGAGTGTTCTGGACATATATTATATGTCTAAACAATATCTAAATATACAGCGTGTAATATAAAAGAGCACATTTTCATTGATCGACAGGAGAGTGAGGGAACAATTGGTTTGAGCATGTGCTCCTTTCGCCCTTCTGTAATGACAGCCCTATGTGCATAAACTGTCTGTTCAACATGTTACTTCTATGAATGATATTGTTGTAATTTTATTTGAGACCAACTATTCATTGTATGTTAATTGAATGGTTTTGCC
Organism: Pelobates fuscus; assembly: GCF_036172605.1. NCBI lineage: Eukaryota > Metazoa > Chordata > Amphibia > Anura > Pelobatidae > Pelobates > Pelobates fuscus. The sequence continues at coordinate 102,948,282 of NC_086320.1, forward strand.
TGGCTTCACCAACAAAAACAAAGCTCACAGAATAGATTAGGTAGGTTAATATGCCTCAATGTCAGAAACAGAATTCTGGCAAATGATTAGAGCACTGGATTTATAAAACCTATTAGTTATTGTTCTTTTGTGAATAGAACACAGCAAGGTTTGTTGGAGAATTAATTGGTCTATTAAAGGAAATTGTATTTTACCATACTGCTAGATGTGAAGGAAATGCAAAGACATATTCTGGGCACCATCTGGCTGATGAATTTTCAGTTATTTTAGTATTTTCCAAGTGGTTTGAATCATCCAGTTTTAGTAGAGCTTTTAATGCTAAAAGCATCCAAACTCTGAAGTACATGTTCTAATGTTTTGAGAGTTGTACATAAAGAAGATTGATTTTTCTACAATGAATGGCACAATTTAGTGTGCACGGTCAACTGCAATTTTTTTCTACAGGGAGTGCAGAATTATTAGGCAAGTTGTATTTTTGAGGATTAATTTTATTATTGAACAACAACCATGTTCTCAATGAACCCAAAAAACTCATTAATATCAAAGCTGAATATTTTTGGAAGTTGTTTTTAGTTTGTTTTTAGTTATAGCTATTTTAGGGGGATATCTGTGTGTGCAGGTGACTATTACTGTGCATAATTATTAGGCAACTTAACAAAAAACAAATATATACCCATTTCAATTATTTATTTTTACCAGTGAAACCAATATAACATCTCAACATTCATAAATATACATTTCTGACATTCAAAAACATAACAAAAACAAATCAGTGACCAATATAGCCACCTTTCTTTGCAAGGACACTCAAAAGCCTGCCATCCATGGATTCTGTCAGTGTTTTGATCTGTTCACCATCAACATTGCGTGCAGCAGCAACCACAGCCTCCCAGACACTGTTCAGAGAGGTGTACTGTTTTCCCTCCTTGTAAATCTCACATTTGATGATGGACCACAGGTTCTCAATGGGGTTCAGATCAGATGAACAAGGAGGCCATGTCATTAGATTTTCTTCTGTTATACCCTTTCTTGTCAGCCACGCTGTGGAGTACTTGGACGCGTGTGATGGAGCATTGTCCTGCATGAAAATCATGTTTTTCTTGAAGGATGCAGACTTCTTCCTGTACCACTGCTTGAAGAAGGTGTCTTCCAGAAACTGGCAGTAGGACTGGGAGTTGAGCTTGACTCCATCCTCAACCCGAAAAGGCCCCACAAGCTCATCATTGATGATACCAGCCCAAACCAGTACTCCACCTCCACCTTGCTGGCGTCTGAGTCGGACTGGAGCTCTCTGCCCTTTACCAATCCAGCCACGGGCCCATCCATCTGGCCCATCAAGACTCATTCTCATTTCATCAGTCCATAAAACCTTAGAAAAATCAGTCTTGAGATATTTCTTGGCCCAGTCTTGACGTTTCAGCTTGTGTGTCTTGTTCAGTGGTGGTCGTCTTTCAGCCTTTCTTACCTTGGCCATGTCTCTGAGTATTGCACACCTTGTGCTTTTGGGCACTCCAGTGATGTTGCAGCTCTGAAATATGGCCAAACTGGTGGCAAGTGGCATCTTGGCAGCTGCACGCTTGACTTTTCTCAGTTCATGGGCAGTTATTTTGCGCCTTGGTTTCTCCACACGCTTCTTGCGACCCTGTTGACTATTTTGAATGAAACGCTTGATTGTTCGATGATCACGCTTCAGAAGCTTTGCAATTTTAAGAGTGCTGCATCCCTCTGCAAGATATCTCACTATTTTTGACTTTTCTGAGCCTGTCAAGTCCTTCTTTTGACCCATTTTGCCAAAGGAAAGGAAGTTGCCTAATAATTATGCACACCTGATATAGGGTGTTGATGTCATTAGACCACACCCCTTCTCATTACAGAGATGCACATCACCTAATATGCTTAATTGGTAGTAGGCTTTCGAGCCTATACAGCTTGGAGTAAGACAACATGCATAAAGAGGATGATGTGGTCAAAATACTCATTTGCCTAATAATTCTGCACTCCCTGTATACTTGTGTGAGTGTGCATATATGTGCATATACTTGTGTGAGTGTGCATATAATGTTTGTGATTGTTCAAAATACACATGCATGTGTGTCTTTACATTAACGGTATTAAATGGGAAATCTGCTCCCTCGGGTGCTGCCCCAGCCTGCCACCTCTGAACAAAATCTAAATACATATTTTTTTGCATTAACTTGAGTTTGGTATATTTGTTATTATTTGATTATACGTTTAGAAGTTAAAACAAGAGGATGACCTCAATACCTGCACCAATCCCTATATATAGTGCCATCATCATATAATTGTTTGCTGCTGTAACTATTCACTGAGTAAACATGCACATTCAAATTTGCACAGGTGTGAGTAGTACAGCTGTAGAAATGTTTGAAATCCCTCCAGCTTTACATAACAGAATGCAAGAACACAGGGGCGCTTACTGTACCTCAACCTATGCAAGGACTATAGGTACTTTTGTTGCTTGGAATATCACATAAAGCACTTTACCTTGCTGAAAAGCATTATGTGTGAAGAGTATGTCCTTTCTTTTCTATTTTGCAAAAATTGCAGATTTCAAAAGAAATTTACACTTTTATAAATTAACCTGGTTACACCCCCTTGGCTTTCAAGCAGACAACAGGTAATGTTACTTCCTGGTTTGGCTGGCTCAGGGGAGCTAAACTCAAGAGGCAGCAATTGCTCAGAGTACCTGCCTTACAAAGACATCTCGTTGAGCTGCATTGGGAAGTCAGTAATTGGACAGCAACAGAAAGTCATGGTAGGAGACCGCAAACAAGAAAATTGCAGGTTTTGCAAACAGTTTTTAGATGTGCCCAAATCTAAATGACAAAATGCATAATTAAATGCATTCAAGCTTTCATTGGGGTATATTTACTAAACAGAGATTTTTATTTATTTTGTATTTGGGCAGTGGAGGTCCCTTTAAATACATTGAGACAGATGTAAATGCTTTTTTTTTTTTTTTTTCATTTGTGTGAGACGTTCCTTAATGTATGAGCTGTGAGCTACCATTTCAGGATGATAGGGAGTCCAAATAACTCAGAAAATCATTAGATTGCTGGCCAGAAAAAAAAAATGCAGCAGCTACCGGTAAATTTCTAAATAAAATTATATCCTAAAAAAATTATATTAATTGAATATTTATTTACAGTGTGTGTGTATGAATGCAGTGTGTGTGAATGAGTGCAGTGTGAGTGTGTGTTTGTGTATGTGTTGCAGAGCCTTGGTGGGGGGTGGGGGGTGGGCATTTTTATTATTATAATTTTTTTTATTATTATTATTTTAATATAAAAACATTTTTTATTATATTATTATTATTTTAAATATTATTATTTTATTTATTTTATAACTATTTATATTTTTTTTGTCCCCTTCCCCTCCCTGCTTGATACATGGCAGGGAGGGGGTCTCTCACTCCCAGGTGGTCCAGTGGCATTGGCAGTTCAGTGGAGGGGGCTGGCAGGAAGCACTTACCTCTCCTGCAGCTCCTGTCAGCTCCCTTCTCCTCCGCGCCGGTCCGGTCAGCTCCCTCTGCAAGTCACAGTGTAAGTCTTGCGAGAGCCGCACTATGACCCCGCGGCTCTCGTGGGACTTACACTGGGAGCTGAAAGAGGTGCTGACGGACTGGCGCGGAGGAGGAGGGAGCTGACAGGAGCTGCAGTAAAGGTAAGTAACAGCTCCCTGCCAGCCCCCACAGCCCCCTGTCTGTATTATGGCAATGCAAATTGCCATAATACAGACATTGACTCGAGTATAAGTCGAGTTGGGGTTTTTCAGCACAAAAAATGTGCCGAAAAACTCGACTTATACTAGAGTAGATACGTTTATTACTATCAGTGAAAAGGCAGGCATATTGCATTAGGTATTATAAAAGAGATATCAATAAATCTGTCACTCACAAGCATCTTGAAAATCCACATTTGTCACTTAACATTTTTTTTTTTTTTACAGTGGTTTGTGGTGAAATGAAAACTGAATTGCAATGTTCAGGCCCAAATAGCTGAAATTTAAGAAATCTCCATATTGGCTATTTTTCCAGCTTAGTTATTTTGGCTTGAAATCTGCCATTCCTTGGTTAGGAGCCAACAGTTCAAGGCTAAGTGATTAATCTACAGAGTATTCCAGCAGGCTGTAACTTTGTACACGGATTGGTGTTCTATAGTGTATCACAGATTTCAAGGGTCAGACATACTTTTACAAACTTTAAAAATATGCTCCAATAACATGTTTAATGAAGGATTTATCTCAGAAAAGCCATTACAACTGTAACTATCTATATCTCTTGACCTTCTTGCATTTTATGGTAATGTCCCTATAAATTTAGTATAATGAATTCCAATAGGGACTACATACTTCCCAACGTTTCAAATGGACATATAGGACCATTTTACTTTTAGGGGCGTGAGTGGAGGTGTGGCCAGGGGCGGGGCCGATGTGAGAAATTTTAGGTGACTTCGCAATAACAATTTAAACAACTAAAATATAATTCATAACAAGAACAATGTATTTTATTTACACAGACTGATTCCTAAACATATTTATTGTAGTTTAAAGACACATTACTGTAAATATTTATTAATGTGGAGCTCTGTTATGCACGCAGACACACCAACAATATGGAGCTGCTAGAAAAGAGGAACATTAGGATAGAAAAGATGGACAAAGGATTTTGGTTTTAAAATAGGGACTGCCCCTCCTTTATAAAGACATTTGAGGTAGTATGTACTGGATCTGCCTAAATGTATTTGTGCATGCATTTCCCCATCATGCTTTCAATGTGAGGCTGTTTGTGGCTTTCTGCATGAGTTATATGACATCATATAGGCAAAAGTATTGTAGATAGGGACAATTTACCATGTTTCTAACTACCACTTTGGTTAAAGGGTTACTCCAAGCAACATGGCCACTTTAGTGATTTGAATTGGTCATGGTGCCTGGTATCTGTATGTGCAGCGTTTTGCTTGGCATCATTGCACAGAGATCTACCCCTCTGCTACTTGAGTTCCTGGCTTGCTGATGGCAATTCTGTGCACAGAATTAGTCATTGCTGAGAGCAGTCAGTTGACGCACTCAGACAATGAATGTGGCCCATCATGTCTTCCAGCTTCTGCAGCCTGCAAAATTGGAGGTATGTCACTGGACCACCAGGAAGCATCAAAGCCCGATGGGGTCTCTGGTAAAGGGACAAAAACTGTTGCTGAATGGCTTGCCCCATTACCGTGGAACTGGGCCAGTGTACTCCTAGCATCAAAAGCAGTACGGTGGGCTCTAGTTATAAAGCTTGGAGTAACCCTTTAAGTTCGTCTGCCTCTGATTCCGAATGGTAAGTAGAGACTGTTATCAGAACCTAACTAAACGGATATGTTTTGTGTTTTAATAAAATAAATACATCAAAGATATTGGTGTTTTCATTTACATTGTGTGCCTGGCTGATCTGGCATAGCTAGAACATAGCAAACAAATTAAGTTAACCCTTACAGTCCCGTCCATATGGGTGCATGCATGTATACAGCACTGTTAAAGAAATATACACTCACTCCATTCCTCAATGGCTTTTACCCAAATATGAGAGGTCAGCAGAGATGCATTTTATACTTGCTTTCAATTAACTATTCACTCCCAGTAAATGCTTAAGGTATGAAACAACGGTTTGTGCCCAGTGAATTGGCAGCACAGTCATGTTATTCCATATGAAGCCACAGAAAGAGGAATTGATGTAAAATACGTATACGGAATCATGTCAATGCCACAAAATTATTTATTTATTTTTTTTATACTGCAGCTGTCATGGATTCATTCACATTCACCTTCAAACCATACAAAGAAGTAAAATGTTTGTTCGTTTTCCAGACAGACTCCCGTTTTATCCTCTGATTTTATACTTCTATCCATTTCCTTTGCTAAACACGCCACCTAACTTTTTATGGTCTTTCAACCACTCGCCGCCTGGTTTCCTAACTGCGCATTCTTCTTGTGGCCTTGACCCCGTTCCATGTTAAACAGGCGGAGGTGCAAGTGTAGGATGTTGGAATCAAATGTTCCATTTATACAAGGGCAGTTATACAAACAGAAACGCTTCTGGAATTTACTATTTATTGTGTAAGCACAAGTGCCGAAAAAGGATATATTACAGTAATTGGTTTGAACTGGAAAATTATGAAGAAAAAAAAAATCTTTATTTTCAAAGTCAAATTCAAAGCTGTGTTTGTAAAAAAGAAATTCTCGTTTGAAAACAAAACAAAATTTCATAGTTGTAAATTACTTAATTACAAATTAACCACAATGTATTTAATATATTGGAATAAACACCCATTTATTGTGGATATAGGAATTTATGCATTGTTCATTTCCTCTTCTGTTGCATAATCACATTTGTTGATCACTTGTCATTTTGGCCTTCTCATTAAAAAAAAAGGTTAGCTATTTAATATTATATCTCTAATATGTAAACAAAGAAGACATTGCTTGTCAGTTAACCTTGTGCTTGGTCTGTTGGCACCTGAGTTTCTTATCTTTATCATATTAGTAAAAGTTCCATAAGATGTAGACAACACCAGGTATTGAGCATCTTCCCTCTATACACAATGCTGCTTTGTAATCTTTATGGTATGTTTACACCTTTTTGCCTCAATTAATCAGGATTACCTTTTTTAAAATCTTTTTAAACATTTTTGGGAACTAAAATATGATTTTCCACTCATTCAGTACAATGCGTTTCTCTGATCTCCATGCTTGTTTGTAACTTTTCCCCCAGCAATACACAATGAATATGAATAGTTTTTTTTTTCTCAAACAGATATATTCAGATTTCTAGTCTGACGATGGTTTGACAGTTCTTTGCTCCTTATGTTGAGAAACAGCAGCAGCCTGACGCACACAAACATTGATACATGCCCACACCATAACACAGATACACACACTGACATAAAAACACACACCCTGACACATAGAGGCACATACACACATGTGTGCGCACACACAGACACAGAAGCACACACACATATATATATATATATATATGCACACCCTGACACACTCATACTCACTCATACTCACTCACACACATACTCACAGACATGCACTCAAATACACATACTCATATTCAGACTCATACATACACTCACACTCATAAACATATACATACATACATATGCTCACACACATGCATACACTCACAGACATACAAACACATTCACACACATACACACACACACTCATACTCACACTAATATACACACTTACACTAATACACACACACACACACTCAAACTTTTTTATATCTCCAGCCACCCTTCTGTTAGCTAACCTTGTGTATCCAGGAGGGTGGCTTGGAGTCCTGGATCTGCTGGGGGGGGAGAGAGGGGGGGGGGGGGGGTGAGGGGTCTGGAGCTCTTCATGCTCCTCTCCCCCCACGCTGCGGCTGCCTCCCCTCCCTTTCCGCGCCGTCTCTCTGCATGACGCTGAGAGGAAGTGACAGGCGACATTACAGGGCCCCGGTCGCAGTCTTAAAGGACCGCGGAACTCGACCGGGTCCCTGTAGAGCAGTAATGTTTCCCCGGTGCTATAATCATATGTGCACGGGTTGCTGTGGCACACAGTTTGGGAACCGCTGATCTAAGATACAGCTGATAATCCAGTTAGTGGATATATTTTGTAATTATACCTGTAATTACCCTCATATTTAAGCCGAAACTCTGCGCCCCTCACTTTATCCTGATAATCATAATATCCTTTCTAGTCCAGAAGTCTAGTATGCTGGTATAAATAGCCCAAACAGCAAACAAGTCCCTACAGCAGGGTTTATTGACCAGAGTTCTATATATTGATTGTGGTCCATTTCTTAAATTTACTGTTTAGAAGCCATACAACTCGTTTTTAGCGGGGGGAAAACTCACATGCCAATCTGTAACATATTTTAATTATGAATCGCCCATATATACTTCAGGGCCGGATTAACATAGGGGCTAATGGTGCTGTAGTTCCAGGCTTGTAAAAAAAATTTTTTTTTACATTTTTTTTTTTTTTTTTTTTACTACCTTGTGTTTGTGCACTATGCAAATGCTATTGCTGCTTCAGTCTCACTAAAACTTTGTTCCCTTTCTTTTACACTCACTATATACACCTTTTCTCTGTTCCAGACTATATACTAGGAGCTTTTGCCTGCTAGTAAGAAGGTAAGGAGAGAAGTGGACAAGTGAGTGTTCGTTTCTAGTCCTTAGAAAGCGTAGAGCGAGCGCACCATTAGACACATGTATGCCAAGCTTGGGGTGCTGTCTGCATGGTATAACCTTTGTTGGCCAGCATGCATGATTGGAAGGCGGTCTGTCATGCATTCATGCCAGGCCGACCTAATTGTTCGGGCAGACACGCCCCCTTATTGTGCATTTCTAGTTACGTGTCTCGATCACTGGCCCACCCTTTTATCCCGCCCAACGACATTCTGCTTTACCGGATTTGCTGTTAGGGGATATGGATTTATTTGAAATATGAAAGCAAGAGATTAGCATGTGTTTTCTTATAGCTATATCCTGTGAGTTTCCCTTCAGAACCACCTCTGCCAGATACATGACGCTTGCGTCTTATGACTTAGTGTTTTCTGTCGATAAGATTTTGTGATTTTGTGATTAAGCCCAATGGGCTCTTAATCTGGCCCTGTTTGTGAGTACATACATTTTATTGACAATATAATTCCTGGTTAGGCTGCAGGAATAGCACATATCATGACATTGATAAACATGTGTTTGGTTGATTTTTTTGTTTGTTCTTACAGTACATTTCATTCCTCGTATTGAGTCTAAATATCTGTGCTTTGGCAAGCATATTATTCCAATCTTAATAGGAATGTTCCTCTTTAATCTGACACATTGTATTAGTGCGTGTAGGCTTGTATTTTGCTACTGACGTAGATTTGCTAAGTAGTGGGAAGGTAATTCTGCTAATAATGTACTATTTTTGATTAATTAAATCCGGTTTGTGTTATATGGAGCTACTTTATTAAATTAATGTAAAATTAATCTGGCCCTGTTTAGTCAGTAAAATGCATATAATGAAAAATACCCCAAAGGTTCATTTCTGAAAAGCACACATGTATAATCATTCATAAGTTTTAACCTATTCAGGCATTATATTTGACCATGTCAGCTTTCACAAGTATGTTAAAAAAGATGAATTACATCACAATTTACCTGGTTATTGCATTGGCGTGCATGCAGTAATGATCACAAAGCTTATACGAATGAGACATTTTTTTGTTTTGTTTTTTTATTTATTTTTTATTGTGCTTCGAAAATCTATATTTTGGACTTTTATATTAAAGGGACACTATAGTCACCTGAACAACTTTAGCTTAATTAAGCAGTTTTGGTGTATAGAACATGCCCCTTCAGCCTCACTGCTCAATCATCTGCCATTTAGGAGTTAAATCCCTTTGTTTATGAACCCTAGTCACACCTCCCTGCATGTGACTTGCACAGCCTTCCATAAACACTTCCTGTAAAGAGAGCCCTATTTAGGCTTTCTTTATTGCAAGTTCTGTTTAATTAAGATTTTCTTATCCCCTGCTATGTCAATAGCTTGCTAGACCCTGCAAGAGCCTCCTGTATGTGATTAAAGTTAAATTTAGAGATTGAGATGCAATTATTTAAGGTAAATTGCATCTGTTTGAAAGTGAAACCAGTTTTTTTTTTCATGCAGGCTCTGTCAATCATAGCCAGGGGAGGTGTGGCTAGGGCTGCATAAACAGAAACAAAGTGATTTAACTCCTAAATGACAGTGAATTGAGCAGTGCAATTGCAGGGGAATGATCTATACACTAAAACTGCTTTATTTAGCTAAAGTAATTTAGATGACTATCGTGTTCCTTTAACCCCTTAAGGACCAAACTTCTGGAATAAAATGGAATCATGACGTGTCACACATGTCATGTGTCCTTAAGGGGTTAAAGGACACTATAGGCACCAAAACAACTTTAGCTTAATGAAACCGTTTTAGTGTATGGATCATTCTGCTGCATTTTATCTGCTCAAATCTCTGCCATTTAGGAGTTAAATCACTTTGTTTATGCAGCTCTATTCACACCTCCCTTCATGTGACATGGAACTTCACACCTCCCTTCACGAGACTCCATCTAAACTCTTCCTGTAAAGCGAGATCTAATGTTTAAACTTTTATTGCACATTCATTTTAATTTATAATTTCTTATATCATGCTCTGTTACTAGCCTTCTGCAGGAGCCTCCTGTGTGTTCAAAGTTCAATTTACAGAGCAGGAGATTAAAACTTCTAAAGCAAATTAACATCTGATTGAAAATGAAACACGTTTTTTCATGCAGACAGAGTGATTTACATGCAGGGGAGGTGTGGCTAAGGCTGCATAAGCATACACAAAAATGGTTTAACTCCTGAATGGCAGAGAATTAAGCAGTGAGACTGCAGGGGCATGTTCTGTACACCAAAACTTCCTTAACCCCTTAAGAACACATGACATGTGTGACATGTCATGATTCCCTTTTATTCCAGAAGTTTGGTCCTTAAGGGGTTAAAGGGACCCTATAATCACCAGAACAACTGCAGCTTAATGTTGTTCTGGTGTGTAGAGCATGTCCCTAAAGGCTTTTTAATGAAAACACTGGCCTTTCAGAGAGTCACTCAGTCGGCCACTTTAGATGCTTCCTAGACAGTGCAAGGTTGCAGAGTTTTAACACTTTTCAAAAGGGGGCAAGGGGTTCGGCAACCTAACATGTGTTTTTAACACTGTTGCGGCAGGAATACACATTTGTATCGTTGACATTATAGTGTTCACTTAAGCTAAAGTTGTTTTGATAATTATAGTGTCCCTTTAAGTAAGCCAGTTATCAGTGAATGTGGTTTGACATTTGTTATGCTTGAAAATGTGATACATTAACAGAATGTTCTCATCCAATCTTAAGCAGCTGAAGAAGATACAATATTACTTTTTGAATGATCGTGTTACTATGGCAACATAACGATAGAGCATAGAGATAGCTATCAGTAAAAATTACGCACCGTCACAGACTATCCATGTGTTACTTTCAGCAACCTGACAATGAAAAAGTGGTATACCACCAAATTCGGCTAGCTTTCTACTACTAGGTATTGGTTTCACCTTCCCTGTAGCGACCAGTACTGAATGTTATTGTTAGTTTTATAGATAAAAACTTGATGACAGGCGAACATCCTCTGTATACAACACTTCTATATGCAAAAATGCTGTATGTATGCGCTCAGAATACCAATGCAGAGATATCTGTATGTATCAAAAATCTATGTGTTTGCAAAATCTCAGCACCTGTGTAAGCCGACCAATGTTGATGTAACGCCTGATATGTCAAGACAAAAAAAAAAAATAAAAGTTATTTTATTTCAGTAATGCAACGTAAAAGGGGAAACTAATATATGAGATAGACGCAGTACATGCAAAGCTAGATAGTTGTCATAGGTGTGATGATTATGGCTTACAGCTCATGAAATCCCCAAATCCACAATCTCAGTAAATTAGAATATTACATGCAATCAAAAAAACAAGGAGTGTACTTAGAACAATATCGACTTCTGAAAAGTATAAGCATGCATATGGACTCAGTACTTGGTTTGGGCCCCTTTTACAGCAATTACTGCCTCAATGCGGCATGGGATGGAAGCTATCACCCTGTGGCACTGCTGAGGTGTTGTGGAAGACCAGGATGCTTCAATAGCGGCCTTCAGCTCTTCTGCATTGTTCGGTCTCATGTCTCTCATCTTTCTCTTGGCACTGGCCCATAGATTCTCTATGGGTTATGGTCAGGCGAGTTTGCTGGCCAATCAAGCACAGTAATCCCACGGTCATTGAACCAGGCTTTGGTGCTTTTGGCAGTGTGGGCAGGTGCCAAGTCCTGCTGGAAAATGAAGTCAGCATCCCCATAAAGCTTGTCTGCGGAAGGAAGCATGAAGTGCTCCAAATTCTCCTGGTAGACGTCTGCGTTGACCCTGGACTTAATGAAGCACAGTGGACCAACACCAGCAGATGACATGGCTCCCCAAATCAACACAGACGCTGGAAACTTCACACTGGACTTCAAGCATCTTGCAGTGTGTGCCTCTCCATTCTTCCTCCAAACTCTGGGTCCTTGGTTTCCAAATGAGATGCAAAAGTTGCTCTCATTGAAAAAAGGACTTTGGACCACTGAGCAAAAGACCAGGTCTGTTTTTCTTTAGCCCAGGTAAGAGGCTTCTGACGTTGTTGTTTAGGAGCGGCTTGACAAGAGGAATACGACATCTGAAGCCCATGTCCAGGATCCGTCCACATTCTAAGGCTAGAATATTGCACCTTTTCACAATATTCTAATTTACTGAGATTGTGGATTTGGGGTTTTCATGAGCTGTAAGCCATAATCATCGCACTTATGACAAATCACGGCTTGAACTATCTTGCTTTGTATGTACTGCATCTATCTCATGTATTAGTTTCCCCTTTTATGTTGCATTACTGAAATAAATTCATTTTTGCACGATATTCTAATTTTTCGAGTATCACCTGTATTACATAAGGTGAGGAAACAAACGCTATAAAGATGGAATTGTGTGACTAATTGGGGTTGACTCTTGGATTTCGAGAAAATGATGACAGGCAGTAGAGTTACAAAAGGAGATAGAGGTTTCTTAAAATGTGGCAACTGAGACACAACACGTATGGGACACTGTTTTGAGTCAATGTGGAGGTAATTGAAAGCATGTGGGTGAAGCAGAGATCGTGGTTAGGGCAGAAGATGAAGATATTAAAGGATCACTATAGTGTCAGGAAAACCTCAGACCTCAGGGTCCCCCTCCTGCTGGGGTGAAGGGGTTAAAACCCCTACAGCCACTTACCTTAACCAGCGCCGGTGACCTCTCCTCCCCCGCCGACGTCAGCTCCCGAGTGGAGCGGAATGTGCACCCGCATTAAACAGTCCATAGAAAAGCATTTCTCAATGCTTTCCCATGGACGTTCTGCACGCTGAATGTGATTTTCGCATCCAGCATCGCAGATGCACCTCTAGCGGCTGTCAGGAAGACAGCCACTAGAGGCTGGATTAACCCTGCAATGTAAGCATAGCAGTTTCCCCTTAGAATGTAAGCTCATTTGAGCAGGGCCATCAGCACCTTCCGTTCCTGTTAGCCCACCTTGTGTTCTTGTAACTACTTGTTTTTTAGTCCACCCATTGTACAGCACTGCTGAATTTGTTGGTGCCTTATATATTATTGTAATAAAAGGGGAGTTCTACATTAACAATCCACCTTGCTGATTTCATCTAAAAGGCAACAATCTCAGAGACAGAAAGGAGTATTCTTATGAACCCCTACACACTTATTATCCCATAATAGGACACACACAGGGTGGGTGGCAACACTTTAACATGGCTGGGTAATACAAAACACAGAATTATGCCGCAAACTCCCACTACTCTGGGGAGGCAGCAATGTTTATCTTTATCCCACATACATAGAACAAAACCAAAGAAAAATTGCCTGCACAATTAACATTAAATTGTTATTGTTCTATGTATTTAAGCAGATGTATACCATGGTCATTGCTGCTGCTCAAGAGTAGTGGGAGCTTGCACAAAAAGCTTAATTCTGTGAGTTTTAATTTGCCATTGTTCTGTTCAGTATGTGTTCTGTATGTTTATTTATTATTTGTTTTTACTTGAAACAGCAGTAGTTAAATCTTTTTTTATTTTTTAGTGGGCAGAGTGACATTTTTCATTAAAAGAAATAGCAAAGCCTTTTAGGGTGTTTCTCCCTTATGTAAGTAGTAAAGTAGGTTCTGTGATGTCTGAGGCTTTGGCGGAAAAATACACGTTTGTGAGCATGGCTAAAATAAAGGCTGATTTTGCCTATGGAGCTATGATGATTTGTGGGCATATTCTTGTTAGTTTTATACGTTGATGACCTTGTATGGAAAACCTTGTGAAAAGTCTCAGAATGACCTGTGACGGAGCTCCGGTACTCCGACCGAGTACCTCTGCCAAGTCTGCTTCTTGGCTACTGTCAGGAACCCTGCTGAGGACTTCTTCCATCCTTGAACAGGCTGTAGCCCTTTCCTTCCAGGCAAGTGTCATCCCCTCTGCCTTTGCCTTTTCAGCTCCTCTCCCAGACAGGTATCCACACCTCTGCCTACACTGTGATCTGCTGCTGCCTATTTAACGTGTCCCGCATCCAGGGACCAAACAGCCAGCCAACAGGTCTGAAGACTCTTTTTTACTGGGATCCCCAAATAAACTAACCAGAACACAAAGTTCCAAATGGAGCAAACACATCAGGTTTATTTTTTACTCAGGACTAGCTCATAGCACGTTACATTAAACTTACTGTGACATACTCAATCTAATACAAATAACCAAATCATATGGTGAAAACATACAGAAACTCATAATAACACGTTTATAAAGTGATGGGGAAGACAATAACAAACACAAAATATCTCCCATGCCTGCAGAAATCATAATAAATATGCAAATCTACCTGAATATGCAAATTAATGAGCCTTGCTATTCAGGTAATGCATATAGCGGTTTCAAGATCCTCACAATCAACAGATGGCAGTGTACAGACTCCCCAGCCAAATACACCTAATCGGTTGAGCGCATCAGCAGGACAGTAGAGCCCATAAAACATTTAACAACAAACTATTACATTATACATTCCCTGCACCTATATATTGGCTCTGGGTGACTTAAACATAAGAATATAGTAACCAAAAGAAGGAATCCGCACACTTGTACCTTGCAGACCTGGGGCTGGCTTCCTTGTTATCCGTGCAATAGAAAAACACGGATCTCCACTGAGATCTTTGTCAAGCTGAAAACATAAGAATAGTGCGAGACCTACATAAAGTGTCCATCTTAAGCTCCTGGTAATGGTCACTATCGTCACAAGGCCAAAGACCAGAAAAAATATGATCATTTTGGTTCACACCCCATGCTTTGCTTTAAAATGCTGTGTTTAAAGCGGTGCTCTATTGTTAAGGGTTTCAGAAGAAATACAAAATTAATGAAAAATTATACCTGTCTGTGCTCATTTTCATGATAAGCTAGGGATTCTGGGCAAATTGTGGAAACATGATTTTGTAGAATTTCTGTGCTAAAGTCAGACTTTTACTGAGGTCTGATGCAATAGTATATTTTTAAATTTAAATTAATTTGTAAGAAGTTTTATCATGTTTTGCTCTCACTTTCAACTTTAGTACCAAATATACAGGCCCCCCAACAATCCAAATTTTGGTCGGGACAGTCCTAAATTTGGAGTCTTGTCCCGCCATCATGATTTAGTTCCCTTTTGTCCGGGGACACCGGGGGGCTGTCCTCAGGCAGCACTGCACAAGAGCATCATTAGAAACATAAAAACATATTATTATTATTATTATTATTGCCATTTATATAGCGCCAACAGATTCCGTAGCGCTTTACAATATTTTGAGAGGGGGGGATGTAACAATAAATAAGACAATTACAAGAAAACTTACAGGAATAATAGGTTGAAGAGGACCCTGCTCAAATGAGCTTACAGTCTATAGGAGGTGGGGTATTAGAAACATTAGGATAGGAAATATCAAGTAGGAGTGAAGCAGAGCTGGAGGAGAGAGCAAAGCACTATCCCATAGGGACAGGTATGTAAGGGAGAGATTACTCTGGGAGGCCATACGCTTTCCTGAAGAGATGGGATTTAAGGCCCTTCTTAAATGATTGAAGACTAGGGGAGAGTCTGATGGCAGTAGGCAAGTTATTCCATAGGAGAGGAGCCGCCCGTGAGAAGTCCTGCAAGCGTGAGTTGGCCGTACGGGTGCGAGCAGCGGTCAGGAGGTGGTCGCGGGCAGAGCGGAGGGTACGAGGAGGGGCATACCTCTGGATCAGTGAAGAGATATAAGAGGGGCTGGAATTGTTCAGTGCTTTAAATGTATGGGTTAGCACTTTGAATTGACTCCTATAGGATACAGGGAGCCAATGTAAGGACTGGCAGAGGGGCGAGGTGTGAGAGGACCGACTGGATAGGAAAATCAATCTAGCTGCAGCATTCATTACAGACTGTAGCGGGGCAGTACGGCTTTTGGGGAGACCAATCAGGAGAGGGTTACAGTAATCCATGCGGGAAATTACTAGAGCATGGACAAGCTCCTTGGTAGCATCTTGCGTAAGAAAGGGGCGGATGCGGGCTATGTTTTTGAGTTGGAACCTACAGGACTTGGCAACAAACTGGATGTGAGACTCAAAGGTGAGACCAGAGTCAAGTATGACGCCAAGACAGCGCGCTTGTAGGGATGGACTTATGTGGATATCACTGACTTGAAGGGAGAGTGAGAGAGGAGGATCAGTATTAGGAGGAGGAAAGACAAGGAGTTCAGTTTTAGAGAGGTTAAGTTTGAGAAAGCGTGACGACATCCAGTCAGAGATGGAAGAGAGGCAAGCAGTGACACGTTGCAGAACGGCCGGGGAGAGGTCCGGTGAGGAGAGGTATATCTGAGTGTCATCAGCGTACAGGTGGTAGTTGAATCCAAAAGAGGCAATAAGTTTTCCAAGAGAGGCAGTATAAAGAGAAAATAGAAGGGGACCAAGGACAGAGCCTTGGGGAACTCCAACCGAGACAGGGCGAGGGGAGGAGGTATCCTTGGAAAAGGAGACACTAAATGAGCGTTGGGAGAGATAGGAGGAAAACCAAGAGAGGACAGAGTCACAGAGACCGAGTGATTGAAGAGTTTGAAGGAGGAGAGAATGATCAACTGTGTCAAAGGCAGCAGAGAGGTCAAGGAGAATTAATATGGAGTAGTGACCTTTGGATTTAGCGGAGATTAGGTCATTAGTCACTTTGATAAGAGCGGTCTCAGTAGAGTGGAGAGGGCGGAAGCCAGACTGAAGAGGGTCAAGGAGAGAGTTGGAATTAAGGAAGTGAGACACACGGGTAAAGACAAGTCTTTCCAAAAGCTTTGATGAGTAAGGGAGCAGGGATATGGGACGATAGTTAGAGGGGGAGGACGGGTCAAGAGATGGTTTTTTCAGGATAGGTATTACAGTGGCATGTTTAAGGTCAGCAGGAACAGTGCCAGAAGAGAGAGAGCAGTTAAAGATGTGTGTTAGGATAGGCACAAGACAAGGGGAGAGAGAGGTCTGATGAGGTGAGATGGGACAGGATCAAGTGGGCAAGTGGTGGGGCGAGAGGAATGGAGAAGTGCAGCCACCTCTTGTTCAGTAGCTGGGGAGAAAGTCTGAAGGGTAGGGAAAGCATGATTTATGTGTGGTTGAGAAAGAGAACGGCAAGGAGGGGAGAATTGTTTCCTTAGCTGTTCAATCTTGTCAGTAAAGTAATATGCAAAGCTATCAGCTGTAAGGTTAGTTTGGGGGGTGGTCACTGCAGGGCGGAGAAGGGAATTAAAAGTGTCAAAGAGACGTCTGGGATTGCGGGAGCATGAACTAATGAGAGAGGAAAAGTAGGACTGTTTGGCGAGGGCAAGGGCTGCGCTGTACGAAAGCAACATGAATCTATAATGAAGATAGTCTGCCTGGGTGCGGGACTTCCTCCAGGAGCGTTCAGCACAGCGGGAGCAACTCTGCAGATAGCGTGTTGATTTATTATGCCAAGGTTGGGGTCGTGTTCTCCTCGTGGTGCATGTTTGGAGTGGGGCTGCAGTGTTCAAGGCAGATGTGAGGGTAGTGTTATATGTGGAGATGGCCAGTGAGGGACAGGAGAGGGAAGGGATGGATAGCAGTTGTGAATCAATGTCAGCTGACAGCTGCTGGAGGTCAATAGAGTTAAGGTTCCTCCTGAGCTGAGGGGGGTTAGGCTGAGGTTGTTGGGTGAGGGGGTAATTGAGAGCAAACGATAAGAGGTGGTGATCAGAGAGAGGAATGTAATGGCAGATAAGAACCATTCGGCCCATCTAGTCTGCCTAGTTTTCTAAATACTTTAATTAGTCCCTGGCCTTATCTTATAGTTAGGATAGCCTTATGCCTATCCCACGCATACCTAAACTCCTTCACTGTGTTAACCTCTACCACTTCAGCTGGAAGGCTATTCCATGCATCCACTACCCTCTCAGTAAAGTAATACTTCCTGATATTATTTTTAAACCTTTGCCCCTCTAATTTAAGATTATGCCCTCTTGTTGTGGTAGTTTTTCTTCTTTTAAATATAGTCTCCTCCTTTACTGTGTTGATTCCCTTTATGTATTTAAATGTTTCTATCATATCCCCCTTGTCTCGTCTTTCCTCCAAGCTATACATGTTAAGATCCTTTAACCTTTCCTGGTAAGTTTTATCCTGCAATCCATGAACCCTTTTAGAAGCCCTTCTCTGAACTCTCTCTAAAGTATCAATATCCTTCTGAAGATACGGTCTCCAGTACTGCATACAATACTCCAAGTGAGGTCTCACCAGTGTTCTGTACAATGGCATGAGCACTTCCCTCTTTCTACTGCTAATACCTCTCCCTATAAAACCAAGCATTCTGCTAGCATTTCCTGCTGCTCTAGACATTCTTACATTGTGCACAGACTCAGGGATCCTGCAGAGAATGCTTCAGTAATGCTCTCTCTGTATCCTGTAGGCTGAGGGCCAGCTAAACAGACCCCTACAGTGGATGGGCTCTTCCTTTTTTTGTTTGGGCCGGCCTGCCCATTATGGCATCTCTACTGATGCAACTTGCGTCATCCCCTCAGGCCTGCCATCCCACCCGATCTCATAACCTCCCAATGTTGGGAAGTATGAATATTTATATATAGACACACACACAAAACATGATTCATTGTCTTTAAATGTCCACTTTTGTCCAAGTTTTTGTCAGTCAATTGCTGTTTTTTCACTTGCCTAAGGAGACTAGTGAGCATGTGCATACGATATGAATTTACACGCAATTTGCTTAGTTTTGTAGGTTATGGAGAAGCCTGCTTAGCCACCTGAAGGATTGAACTAGCTCTCGTTTTAAGTGAATGGAAGTTGTTGTTTTTTTAAGTGAATGGAAGTTGATCCTTAAGGATGTCTCAGCAAGGGGAACCCCAGTGATATCACTTTATGCAGGCATCGCCCAGGCAGTGGTGTATCCTGGTTTTGTGCTGCCCTAGGCAGGACAAAACTCAGGCACCCCCCTTCCCCCCGCGCCACCCCCACCCAACCTTTCCACCCGCCCCGCATTCTAAATACACACACACACATTCACTGACAGATACGCATACACTAGCTAACAGAAACACACACTCGCTAACAGAAACACACACACACTAACAGACACACTCACACTCAGTAACAGACAAACACACTCACTAACAGACACACACTAACAGACACACACTCACTCACTAGCAGACACAAACTAGCAGACACACACACTCACTAACATACACACACACTCACAGGCAAACACACACTAACAGACACACACTCACTCACTAGCAGACACAAACTAGCAGACACACACACTCACAGGCAAACACACACACTAACACACTAACAGACACACACAGTCAGACAGACAAACACACACTAACAGACACACACACACTAACAGACACAGACAGAAACACTAACAGACACACACATTAACAGACACACACACAGACACACACTCACCCACCCACATTAACAAATTTTTTTAAATTTATTTTGAACACATTTTTTTTAAATTTCTTTTGAACACTTTTTTTTAATTTCTTTTGAACACATTTTTTTTTTAATTTCTTTTGAACACATTTTTTTTAATTTCTTTTTAACACATTTTTTTAAAATTTATTTTTAACACATTTTTTTTTTTTTATGTAACCCCCCCCCCCCCCAGCCTCCTTACCTTTGGGAATGCTGGGGGGGGATGTCTCTTCCTCCCTGGTGGTCCAGTGGCTGCTGGGCGATCGGGCGGCGCTGCCTGGCGGGCGGGCGGCCGGCGAGGGAGCACTTCCCCTGAGCTGTCTGCTCAGCTCCCTCGCCAGCCTCAGAGTGAGGCTGGGAGCCGGAATATGACGTCATATTCCGGCTCCGGCTCCCAGCCTCACTCTGCGGCCGGCGAGGGAGCTGAGCAGACAGCTCAGGGGAAGTGCTCCCTCGCCGGCCGCCCACCAGCGCCGCCCGACCGCCCAGGAGCCCACCGGCATGTCAGTTAGCCGCAAGGCTAACAAGACATTTGCCTTGGGCATTTGGGGGCGGCTTTTTTTGCCGCCCCCTGGAAAATGCCGCCCAAGGCAAATGCCTTGTTAGCCTCGCGGCTAATACGCCCCTGCACCCAGGTGTTGATGGTCAACAACTCCCAGCAGTTCAGCAACATCTGGGGGTCTAGGGTTTCAGATGCCTGTCCCTTAATGCACTCTTGTTTGCTTAGGCGATTTATATGTGAAGACTGTGTCCTCTTTTGAGTTCGGTAGGAAATGGCACTTGTATAAATTAAAGGTGTGGCAGGATACCCTCTCGAGGATGGGTTACTACCGCCTGTGGTCGGCCATTCCTTGTTGTGCCCAGTCCTAGAGTGATGATAGCTGCTAGCCAGTGATTATAGTCGCTTGCAGAAGGGCAATCGTGGTATCACCAAAACACTAGTCGATACTTCGTGAAGGATGATACACAGTATTTATGCACAGACCCCCACAGGGGGTCTCCATTTACAGCAATACAAAAAATAAGCCCACCCCCGCGTCGCTGTGTCTGGGAGATAATGGTATCTCCTGGACACAGGAAGCTGAACACACAAGAAAAACAAAAATACTCACCATACAGTGATGCACCCCCACATGCAATACATCCTCAAATAGCTCCTGGTCCCAGCTATGATTCCTGCAAATTGCGGAGCTATCGGATGTACAGAGCCCGAGAAATCGTCGTACAAAGTGTGGGCTTGAGGCTCTGTACATACCCAAAAATAACTCCATAGAATCACTTGTTTTCGGCCGGTGGATTCATATTTCACGCCTAGACTACGTGGCGGCCAATCAGGAGAAAGGGCGCAAACCAATTTGCACCAATCGGCACTCGGGAAGGAGAGGTGTTTTGCCAGTCAATCGGGAGGAAGGGCGCAAAATCAACTTGCACCAATTGGTGCTCAGGGAGGGGAGGAGTTACAAGTTAAGCCCTTTAACTTTCTCCGACCAATCGGGAGAAAAGGTGGGAACCAGTTTGAATGGCAGCTCCTTCTCCTATTGGTCGGCATGGGTTTCCAGGCCACCACAGTGGTACCCAGTGGCTTTGAAGGCGAGTCTCCGGTGGATATCTCCACGTGGGTAGCACCGGAAAGCGCACTTTGGCGGTCAGCCCGCCACGAAAGGAACATAATAGTGTCACGAACACAAACGCGTTCCTGACACTTTAGTGCAGCAATCACTTTTTAGGTCCCTGTCCCCCATTTCCATGGAGAGTAAAGTTTTATTTTACTCACTTTTTTCCCACACTGTGCCTGTCTTGCCGAGGTTGGCCCCGCGTCCATGGCTGTGATTATCAGTCTTGATGTGAGCCAATCCAATCCTTGTAGAGATGCTTTGAATCAGTGTATCTCTGAGAAACGTTCAGCATCTCCATGCAGTGCAGCACACTGTGCAGCACTGACACAGGAGGCACCATTTTAGTGACTTCCACTTGAGGTGTAACTCTTCCTTTTCTCTGAAAGGCAGTGTTTACAGTGCTAAGGCTGCATGGATTTGCTATATACACCAGTACATTAAGCTGAAATGGTTCTGGTAACTATAGTGTCCCAATTGTCCTGTTAACTAGATTGGGAAGTCTGTGATTGGATAGCCACAGGAAGGAGGAATTTCTCGGCTCCTTGAGTTCCTTCTGCCTTGTGTTGTGTTAAACTATATGAATGCCTGTCTTGGAGCTACAAGTGGTCTGGTCAAACCGCAAACAAAAAGGTCTATACAGACAGGTCACGTTGGAGTTAATTGGTTGCCAAAACCCTATTTTTTTTTAATAAATATGATAGAAGCATTTTAAATACTTATTTACAGACTATATTCTTTTTATTCAATTTTGTAGTTATATATGTATGTTATTTATTGAATAAGCATACCTACCTCTATATACCTCTGTAAGAGACAGCAGTCTTCCACTTGCCGTGCATTCCAAGATGTTGAGGTGTGACGGTTTTCTGTTGCTGTAAAAAGTTTGTTGTGATCTGGAAAACTAAATGATCCTTTTACATGATCCAGCCGATCTGTCCCCAAAATTAATATTCCCTATCCTCCCACTGAATTTAACAGCTGAACACCTGGGATTGAATAACATAGGCTGAAAATGATCTCTTCAAGCAATTGTTTTGTTCTTTTTCTCCATAACCTATTGGCAGGTCTCAAAGGTGAGTGGGTGTATAAGTGTAGGCGTTTACAAACACTTCTGCCAGAGATCAGTTGTCAAGAGGGAATTAGAACCACCGGGTAATGTTTCTATAAAAAAAAGTGTTGCTCATGTATAAGACACCAGAAAGCTAGCTTTCCACCGTACTGTTTATCTTTGACATATTTAATGAGCTACCAGAGCGTCAAGGAAAAGGTTCTCTAAAGTTATGATTTCATTCTGGTGTTGGCTTTTATTGCTGCATGTTTCCTCTGTGGATATAGATCTGTTATACATATTTCTAACCACTTTAAACCTCTTGCTAAAAGTCCGCGTGGGATTAGGAATGTATTTGTGTGTGTGTGTGTGTGTGTGTGTGTGTGTCTGTCTGTCTGTCTGTCTGTCTGGGGACACCTAGACTAAAGTATACCCTTTGTACTATAGAGTTAGAGTGACTGCTTAATTTTTAACCTTTAAAGCATTAGCTCTACCAAAAAGGTCATTGCTAAAGGATGTTTTCATTGCTACTTTTAGCCATTTCTTAAAGGAGAAAAAAAACCAAAAAACTACTTTTAACATCTCAGCAGGCTTACCAACATCTTCTCAAATGGCTAGTAATGGCTAATCTTGGCTCCTACATTTCCTGGAATTCTCACATAAAACAAAGTTTTTGCTTTAGAAACATTACCTTAGCAATAAACAGGGGCGTAACTAGGAATCACAGTGCCCCAGTGCAAGAATCAGAGAAAGGCCTTCTTACACTCTCACCAATTCACACTGACATACACTCACTGACATGACACGCAGTCATTAGCACACACTTACCCTGAAAGATGCATGCTCTCAGTGATATACACGCAGTCATTGCCACACAACTTTTTAACCAACACACATATTCTCACTGACATACACACACTCAATGACACACACGTATGACACGTATACAGACACACTCACTGATTTGACACTCACTGACAAACACACTCACACATATACACAGTCTCTCACAAATTCATTTTATTTGTGTATTTTTTTTTTTTTTTGAGTAGCATCCAACCTGGTGTGAGTCCTCTCCCTGGGGTCTAGAGGGGCTGCTCAGATCTTTATGCTCTTCCTCACTGGCCCCATGTGCGCCATTTTGTGATGCTGGAGTGACATCATATCTCAGCTCCTGCAATCAATGCACTAAGTTCAGAGCGTGTCAGGTACCAGTGCAAAGAGCAGGTATTTCAGTGCTTCCTCGCCACTGCCTCTGTACCCACTGTGACTGGCAGAATTCAGAGGGTCTGGTCATACGCACAACCACAGTGACCCCTGTAGTTCTGCCATTCATAGGGCAGTGGCGTACACACAATCCATGGAGCCCCAGTGCGTAACTGATCCATTGGCCCCCTCTCCCTCTCCACCCCTCCCTCTCTCCACCCCCCCTTTCCTCACCCCCCAACCGACACACATACACACATACACACATACATACATAGAGATACACACATACATACACACACACATACAGACACACACATACATACACACAGACACACACATACACACAAACAAGACACACATACAGACAGACACACACTCACACAGAAACATACATACAGACCGACACATACACACAAGGCACTCATACATACAAAGACACATACATACAGACACAGACACACAGAGAGAGAGAGACACACACACACACAAGACATACATACAAAGACACATATATACATACATACAAAGAGACACACACAGACACATACATACAAACAGACAGGCACACGTACATACAGACACACATATGCACATATACAAACACACACACACACATTTACAAAATGTTTCAGTCACCCTCCTGTTTCCTACATATTAGGTGCAGGAGGGTGACTTTCCCTGGGATACAGTGGTGGCTCAGGTTGATGAGAGTAAGAGTTCCCACTCTGACTCCCTCCTCTGCTTCCTCCCGCGCGGGCTCTGTCTGATTGCTGGGAGGAGTGACTGGGGCAGTCACTTCCTCCGGCGTGTGATGTCATCACAGGGGGCCTGGTCGCGCTGACCGGGCCCCCTGAAAATACATAACCATCGGGTGGCCTTTACAGCATGGGCCACCAGATGGACCCCTTGGATGGCGGCTCCGTCGGTGTGCCGAGTGGGCCAGGGCTGCAAAACATGGCGACCCCTGCTACCCCTATATGTACGACACTGGGTCAGGGGTCAACGGGGCACCCGGGCCCCCCATCAATGAAAGACCGGTAGTTCCACCACTGGCTATAACTAGGCAACAGTGTCCAATGTCAATCAACAGTTGCTAGGGCCAGTAAGGTTTTGTCATTCATTCTCCATATGAAAATGGAATGTTGCCTCTTTATAAATCCACCTTAAATATCCCGTGTAATGTTGGACACTTGTTCTAAAAAATATATTATGGCACAAGTGAAAAGTACAGAGACGGGCTACAAAATTAGTAAGGGGAATAGAAGATTTTGGTTGTGAAGAAAGGCTAACAAATGTAAATCTGTTTACTTTAGAAAAACTGCCCCTCAGAGGGGAAATGATAACATTGTACAAATTTATTCAGGTACAATACAAACCATTGTCTGGAAACCTGTTTATAAATAGCATAATTCATAGGACATAAGGTCATCCATTTAGACTGGAAGAAAGGTAATTTAGTAAAAGGCAAAGGAAATGTTTTGATAAGAACAATAAAGATGTGGAATTCTCTGCCTGAAGAGCTGGTTTTATCAGAGTCTATACAGATTTTTTAAACCGCAACTGGATGATTTGTTGTAAAAACACAATATTCCGGGGATATTTTTAATATGTGGGGTAACCGCTTCTTTTCCCAAGGAGAGATCAGACTGCCATTCTGGGTCTGAGGAGAATTTTTTTTCCTAGTTTGTTGCAAAAATGGAAAACAGTTCAAACTGTGTTTTTGCCTTCATTTGGATCAACAGCAAAAAAGGCTGAACTTGATAGATACAAGTCTTTTTTTTATTTTTTTATTGCTACATAACTATATATCGCTCCCAGTCATGCCATAACTTTACATGTTATCACATTTTATGTTACATTAAGAGGCATCTCAGGCAGTGCATCAGTGATTTGAAACACATAAGCATTTGCCATTCAGTTTGTCCCACTGTTTGCACTTTTTACGCTAGTAGTTTGATTGAAAATTTTTTTTTCTTTTTTCCTCATTAAGATTGTGGCAGGTTTAGCTTTTTCTAGATTTTCTCTCCTGTTTCCAAAAAAAAAAAAAAAAAAAAAAAAAAAGAAAGTATTTGTTTAAAATACATGTAGAATTTTCGTATTAAACGTCAAAGTGCAATGCAAGTCAAACCTCCAACACTCACGGTGTAAACATTTGTATTCTACATCAAAGTTTGGTAATTGGGTGCTTTTTAAAAGCATTGAATATGTTTGAGAAACTGTTAAATAATGGTGATAAAGTATGTGAGCTTGTCATGCAGAGAGACGGATGAGTCCACCCGGTGTAGCCTGCTGACTCCCTTATAACAGTAAAAGTAAGACATAAAGGCTACAACTTCATGTATGTATTTTGTCACCATTAGCCTGTGCGGACCCATGTTAACTTGAAAAACAAAACCTATTTTTCATTTGAGGATTGTATCCCGCCTAGATTTCGGTTATTTGTTACCATGGCTTAACCAAAAAGATGTGTTTGCCACATGCTATGGTATAATAGCCTTGAGCTGAGCAAGGGCTCTGTGACCCTCCAGAGAGCTCTTCAGTAGCACTGACTGCATGGTCCTGCCGGTGGGGGGCCAGCCAGACAGGCCTGCCCCTTTCCAGATGGGCCTGCCCATTATGAATGATACAGGATGTGTCGCTGGAGATATCCCCCCTCCAGCATGCCAGTGTTGAGAGGTATGTATTAACCTAATGACAAACATGTTCTTTAAAAACTTTAAGCACTAAATAAAAGTTAGCTTAATGGTTCAGTTTTAGTGTACTGTTCATGAAGTCTCACTGCTCAATTATCTGCTTTTTATTAGTTAAATCTGGTTTCTGTTGATGCAGCCCTAGCCAGGCCTCCCCTGGCTTTGACTCACTTAGGCTATTAATAGAGCAAGAGATAAGAAATACTCAATGAACACACTGTGCAAAAATGAAGTAAAAAATTAAATCTATTTTTACAGGAAGTGTATAGGGAGCTCTGTTGCTCACAACCAGGGGAGGTGTGGCTAAGACTGCATACACAAAGTGCTATAACTCCTAAATGGCAGAGAGAGAATTGAGCAGCTAGACTGCAGGGATATGACATATACACCAAAACCGCTTTATTAAGCCAAAGTTTTTTTGTTATTTATAGTATCCTATTAAAACAAATATGGTGAATTAAAATCACACTTTCAAAACTGGACTACTTTTTGGTAGGTACAGGAACCATAAATATTAATAGCAACACTCTTAATCAAAGTGAGTTGTGGTATTTTTTCAACTCATTGGAACGGAAGTGTAGTTATTTGGTGGTGAAGTCTTGTATGTAGACAAGGTTCTGTCTGCTAAAGTGATGGTAGCAGAAAACAATCTGTATATCTTAAGAAATCTTCAACAGTTGTTTTAATCCATTCATCAAAAAAGAAAAAGGTATCATGTTTGACAGTGGTTGTTTTGTGTTGATCTACGGCTCTGGATTCACTGGTCCATAGACTGTTACTGGACATATTTCTCTATGAATTCTCTAGGACTTTTGTCAGCTCAGATACCACTCTACAGCATTCTTATGAAATCCACCATTGTTATACTAATCTTGCACGGATTAGTAGAAAAGAAACTCCACTATATATTTATATAAACTCTAGTTATTGAATGCTGTGTGTGATAACATTTGTGTATTGTATGTATCTTTTGTTCTGTTTGTGTGATATTGACCATGTTACCGTAACTAAATGGTCTGACCTCTCACCATAGGATGGCAACATAACATTCCTGGCACCATAACTACTACAGATGGCTACAGTTGTTATGGTGCTTGCATTGTTCCTTTAATTTATACCAACAATTGGGGGGGGGGGGAGGGAGAGAGGGGGAGGGAGATTTCTCTCAATGCTATAAGCCATGCTAATCCTTCTGATATGGTAAAAGACCCACATTTCAGAGAGAATTTAACAGAACTGTAAATGCCAAAAATTTGTTTTGTAGAAGTTGAGTTGACCATTGAATTGTGATATAGCCAGACAACTACCTGTTTCTCACGGTTTAGTGAAGAAACCCCTAAAATACATGGTCACGCAAATTAAAGAAAATGTTTTTTGTTTTCATTGTTTATAGTTTGTTGTTTAGTACGATAATGCTATAAATCTGCATTGAAGAAGATCTTTCCTTCAAAAGTGGCGTTTCCACTTGGTTGATCGGTCATCTGTTTTATGAATGGTGAGCTGTGCTGAATTTTCATATAATAAGCCAACATTTCTGGAATGCAGGCTGGTTTTCTCTTCCAGCGACAATTAATGAGGAATGGGAAACTTCCTGAATTCAGTTCTCTTTAATTCTGGCACCTGTGGACTTGGGACATTTGACAAAAATGCACTCCGTTGGATTTAATACAATACACAACAACTGTTCTTATCTCACTTTATTTTACTGCTGAGTACTAAATTGTATGCCTACTAAATAAGTTAACGATCAGGATTCCATCCAGGACGCAGCACTTTAATCTGTAAATATACAAGAGTATGATCTATAACTCCAGGAGAATAACTACATAAACATTTTGATAATTCACCTTTAGCTTAGAATTTACATTTTTTTTTACATAGTAAAGCATTATGCTGTCTCTGCATCTAATCTCTTGATGCAGCTCATTGTGTATCTCCCATAAAATGACAGTAATTTTCTTATAATCATTCCGAGACACGTTAAAGATATCATTATATTGTGTATTAGACTGTAAGTCTGCGCACTGTCTTCTTTAACTTGCGTATTATGCTCTCTGTCAAAGTGAGTAGTAGGTCTAAGCTATTTAAATAAATTATCATTATTATAGAGCTTACATGTTCCGCTGCAATTTAAATTTTGCAATGGTTATATTAAACAGCAATGGGGATATTAAATAGCAAGTAAACAATTTAATTTGAACAGAAATGAAGTGAAGACGGCCCTGCTCAACAGAGCTTACTATCGTGGTTTCTTAAAGCGGCACTGACAGTTTTGAGTTTTTCATAACGCTAGAATCTTTATGAAAATCTCTTAGAGACTACTTTGGAATATTACTGAAATGTCAATGATCACAGAATATGTGTAGAATAGGTTGTCTTGTGAAGGATGCAAAATGATGGTGGCAATTGGACGAGCTTCACCTGCCACATTCTGCCATCAGCCATTGCTTGCAGGATCTTCCGTAGACTCTTTTTTTGCACTGTTGCATGGTGTGTATCCTGAGCATACATATATAAGACTTGGATTAAGAGAAAAAAGATGGCAGTTCTGAGGGTCAAGAAGTTCATGTAAGTATCTACCTTCCTCCCCCTCTTTCTGGGTGCCTCCTTGAAAGTAGACTAGTCGCCTTGCAAAAAAAATGCATAGACCCAAGAAAGTGACAGTGCTATTTGCAAAGCTTTTGTAGTGGGAAGTCCTACTCCCAAGACATCTCAGACATGTTTTCGCTCATTTGTACCACTTTAGGGTAAACCTAAACCAGGAGCATAAAAGACTACAGAAGCAGTATAGTTAAAATACCAGACAAGTTCATTATGTATTATATTTTGGATAGAGCCCACCTGTTTTGGCCTTTCATAGTCCCAGTCAAAGAGCTACAGATGATACTCCTATGCCAAAGCTTTCCAATGTTTCCTAGAATTTAGTGCTAAAAGTGAGGAGTGATAACAATGTTTTATTAGCAACATATATAGCTAAGCTATCTCTGGGTAGCAAATATAGACTGGATACTGTCCTACAAAGCACTATGTGGACTGAATGATAAACATTAAATTCTGTGGTTTCAATACTGCTCTACAAGGCACACTATGGGCTTACAAGTGAACATTGCATGCTAAGAACTCAATATTGCACAGTAGTGGCCTCATGTTAGTACTCCATGTAGGAAGATTCTTGAGACTCATAGCAGATGCCATATTGGTACTCCAAGCATCATAACCACTACAGCCTGCTGTAGTGGTTTTTCTTATAGGAGTACCATGGCGCCATTCCCTGGTAATTCCTGCTGCTCATTCATTGGCTGAGAGAGTCATCTCAGCTTGCTGAAGTCTAATGGATTAATAGGAGGTCACCATTTTCCCAATTCATAAAAGAGGCTATTTCAAGAGAATTTAGTACATTATGAATCGATTTAAGAACGCCACCGCAAACATAGTTACATAGTTACATAGTTACATAGTTAGATAGCTGAAAAGAGACTTGCGTCCATCAAGTTCAGCCTTCCTCACACCTGTTTTTTGCTGTTGATCCAAAAGAAAAGAAAAAAAAAAAAAAAAAAAAAAAAAAAAAGAAAAAAACCCAGTTTGAAGCACAATTTTGCAACAAGCTAGGACAAAAAATTCCTTCTTGACCCCAGAATGGCAGTCAGATTTATCCTTGAATCAAGCAGTTATTACCCTACATTGAAAGATTATATCCTTGAATATTCTGTCTTTGCAAGTATGCATCTAGTAGCTGTTTGAACATCTGTATGGACTCTGATAAAACCACTTCTTCAGGCAGAGAATTCCACATCCTGATTGTTCTTACAGTAAAAAAACCTTTCCTTTGCCTTAGACGAAATCTTCTTTCTTCCAGTCTAAACGCATGGCCTCGTGTCCTATGTAAAGTCCGGTTTGTGAATAGATTTCCACACAATGGTTTGTATTGGCCCCGAATATATTTGTATAATGTTATCATATCCCCTCTCAGGCGACGTTTTTCTAAACTAAATAGGTTTAAATTTGTTAACCTTTCTTCATAGCTGATATGTTCCATTCCTTTTATTAATTTTGTAGCCCGCCTCTGCACTTTTTCTAGTGCCATGATATCCTTCTTTAGAACAGGTGCCCAAAATTGCACAGCATATTCAATATGTGGTCTTACCAGTGATTTATAGAGAGGCAAAATGATATTCTCGTCCCGAGAATGAATGCCCTTTTTCATGCATGACAATACCTTACTGGCCTTGGCCACTGCTGATTGACATTGCACATTGTTGCATAGTTTGTTGTCTATAACAATTCCCAAGTCCTTTTCGTGTGTTGTTATCCCTAATTCGCTTCCATTAAGGGTATACGTTGCTTGTGTATTCTTTACGCCGAAGTGCATAACTTTGCATTTTTCAACATTAAATTTCATCTGCCATTTGAGTGCCCAGTCCCCCAGTCTATCTAAATCCTTCTGCAGCAAAGTAATATCTTGCTCACATTGTATTATTTTACAAAGTTTTGTGTCATCTGCAAACACTGAAACATGACTTTCAATGCTGTCTTCAAGATCATTTATAAAAATGTTAAATAGAAGGGGTCCCAGAACAGACCCCTGAGGGACACCACTTGCCACCTCTGTCCAGCTTGAAAATTTACCATTAACGACAACTCTTTGTATTCTGTTTTTAAGCCAATGTTCTACCCAAGAACAAGCATTTTCATCGAGACCGATTTCCTTGAGTTTGAACACTAATCTTTTGTGTGGAACTGTATCAAATGCCTTGGCAAAATCCAAATAGATCACATCCACTGCAACACCCTGATCTATACTTCTACTTACTTCTTCGTAGAAAGCAATCAAGTTAGTTTGACATGACCTGTGCTTCATAAAACATCAAGCTGACAACCAGGAGGACTTGTTAATGTGTTCTAATATTTTAATATACAAATATTTTTTACTTGTTTTTTTTTTTTTTTCTTTTCTTAATATGGGTAATGTGCTTATCTGTGTACTGTAAAATATATATATTACAACAATCCCAAAATCTTGCACTTGAAGTCTCCAAATACCTACTGTGGTACTCCAGGGACTTTGTTAATGTCGGCAGTATTTTTTTGCACAAACATTTTGAGTCGCCAAACCAAATTTTTTCCACGTGCTCAAATCTAGCGAAGTGTTCTTTAGCATTACTGCAGATATTTAGTTATTTAGTATTGCACAGTACGTAATAGAATGGATTCTATGTACGCCTGATCACAAGTGATGACATTCATACCCCAGCCAACATGACCGGCCAGGCCATTTCTAAAACATAGGAAATGTCTAGCTAAGCAGTAATTTGCTAGTTTACTTATGTTTTTGAAATCCTGGCCAGCCAGCATTCTGAGCCAAGAATATGTCATCTCCTGATTATAAATCTCCTACGCAAGGAACTTAAAGCAGTACATAGAAGCAAATTATTAAGATACATCTCTGTAATGGAAAGCTGGCAATTCATTTCTTATTAAGAGGGGTAAAATAACGTAAATTAGATCATTGGGTGCAGAGTGGAACATTGCAATACTTTTAATTGGGTACAAAGTGACAGTCATGCTGTGAATCCTACACAAATATAAATGCCGATGTGGCTAATTCATTATTATTTATACCGTTTACCATTTTTAAAATAGCCCTTCAAGACTTTTACAGTAACAATGGCTTTGCCTAACACTGGTCCTGAAGGAATTTGCTTTCTTTACTGAATATGTTCTGAGTATCGGATACCTTTGCTCTTCATTAATTAATTATGAGTTCACATAGCTAGCAAGCTGACAAGACACGACCGATGCATTATATATTCTATAGAAATGTATTTTTGAATTCAGCTTCAGGAAAAAAATACAATGATAATTGCACAGTTTAGTTGAAGGTTATCCAGAATGGATGAGTGTGTGAAGTGGGACAGGGGCCCTAAATCAGTGGAATTGGCCAGTTGGAAGGTATGCTTTCTAGAGCGATAATGCTATAAACAAGGGTGCCCAATAGGTAGTTTCCTAAATGTTGTAGAACTACATCTACCATGAATGGGGATCTCCCCTGCTATAAAGGCACATGCTTACTCTATTATCATGAAGGTGTTAGAGTGCCAAGCATAACTACACCAACTTAGAACTTAGAACATGACATTTTGCTAGTTTAACACCTATGAATCCTGGATTATAACAGCAGTGTCAAACTGATTCTGAGTTAATATTTCCTAGAACAATTAAATAAAATGGTGGACTTAGAGCCAGTTAAGATCACCTGATGCCCTATTCTGGGTGCCAGATTGGGTTCCCTTCCTAGAGCCCTGACTCTGCTTATGTCAGTGTTGTGTGTGTGTGTTGTGTGCAGATGAGGCGGAGTGTGCCTGTGTGTGCTGGATGAGTGCTGTGTATGGTTGTTATGTGTTTTATATATGTGTGTAGGGGAGGATGAGTGTGGCTGAGTCTTGTGTATGCTTTGAGACCCTCCTGCTTTCCTTTTCCTGTTGGCCTTGTGGAAGGTATGGTGGATCCCTGGTGGTCTGATGGGTGTCATTGTGGTCTACACCTTTTTAAGAGCTCCTTGCGGTCCTGGTGCTCACTTAATGATGACTCCGTCTCCATGCACTGAGGGACAGTGGTCTGCACCCGATTAAATGAGGGGGCACAGGGCCAAGCAAGAACAACAGTCTAAGTTCATCTTAGTGACAGATAACCTCACTGGGCTTATTCACTAAACACCAAACTGTAGTAAGTAGAAAATTGAATGGCAAAATAGCCAAGCTGTGACTATAGCTGTTTTTGATGTATATATTTTTTCTCAATCAGCACTTTTTTTCCTAAACTTTACAATTCTGTTTTCAATTTACTACATTTGTTGCTTACTTAAATAATCCTTCATAGAAATAACTACAGGCCTTAGGTGATATAAGGGTTAATTTACTAAACATTTAGGTTTAGTTGATAAATTTTTTATTTTATTTGAGATAACATTATCTACCATCCCTGCCTATGTTTATGCAATTCGTCTGTCAAATCACCTCCAATTACTTTTTAATGAATATGTTACACAGGCCGTATTGAATGACGAGTACACATCAAATAAATATGCATTGAAACGTGAATGTGATTATTATGTTCAAATCTTTATTGTTTTAGAATAAAACACCCCGAGTGCTCTATCTGGTATTTATTTATTGGCATAGCATATCGAAGCATTTGATTGGACCGATCCTTAGGCTCAGAGCACATGCATATTCTCTGAGCCATGGAAGGGAGGGAGTTTGGGGTGGACTTAGGTAAGAATTCTAGAAAACAAAAACATTTTTTAATTATTGATATTTCAGAATGAATTGAAGGAGGGAGGGGACGTACAAGCATCCCCTTTCAGGTGTGCTCACAGCGCTGCCTGTAATGGTAGAAGCTGACTATGTCTGTCGCCAACACGAAGAACTTGCCGACAACAGATGTCATTTTTGCACAGAATTTACAGCCTACTAAGTCACGTGTGTAACTAGCAAGTAGCAAGGGAACAAGTAAAATGTCTCTGTATGTGAGGTGTTTCAAACCGATTGCTTACTCCATGACAACTTCTTAAAGCAGAACTGTTAATTTGCCACTAAGCTGGAGTTTTTCTTTAATTAAAGTTCTATGCAGTCCACAGTTTGTAAGGTTTATTAGTTCAAATTAATGCATCGCAACTCTCAACGAGCATCCATTTATATGAGGATCCATGCTGATTATTCTAGCACAAAGGTTTGTATTATATTTAAAGGGACACTATAGTCACCTAAACAACTTTAGCTTAATGAAGCAGTTCTGGAGT
This sequence comes from Pelobates fuscus, assembly GCF_036172605.1. NCBI lineage: Eukaryota > Metazoa > Chordata > Amphibia > Anura > Pelobatidae > Pelobates > Pelobates fuscus. Next base: position 102,982,261 of record NC_086320.1, read on the forward strand.
ATAGATCGTGCCTCTCAGGTTTTACTGCTCAATTCAATGCCATTGAGTTAAATCACTTTGTTTCTGTTTATGCAGCCCTTGCCACATCTTCCCTGGCTCTGATTGACACGGCCTGCATGAAAAAACTGGTTTCACCTTCAATCAGATGTAATTTACCTTAAAGGGACACTCCAGGAACCCAGACCACTTCTGCCCATTGGAGTGGTCTGGGTGCCAACTCCCACTACCCTTAACCCTGCAAGTGTATTTTTTTTTTCATAAACTGCAATATTTACCTTGCAGGGTTAACTCCTCCTCTAGACAGCCACTAGAGGGCACTTCCGGGTTCATAGCACATATTCAGTGTGCTATAGCGTCGCTGGACGTCCTCACGCTATGTGAGAACCTCCAGCGTCGCTGAAATCCCCATAGGAAAACATTTTTCCGGCCGGCCGTGCATGCGCAATAGGTGATGGGTGACGTCGGCGGGGGAGGAGCGTGGGCGGACCCTGAACCGGCGCTGGATACAAGTAAGTCCTTCTTAAAAGTAAGTACTTTTTAACCCCTTCAGCAACTTGGGATGGGGGGTGAGAGGGAGAGGGGACCTGCAGTGCACTGTTTTCCTGGCACTGGAGAGTCCCTTTAAACAAATGTATCTCTTGCTCTGTAAATTGAACTTTAATCACATGCAGGAGACTCTTGCAGGGTCTAGCAAGCTATTTAATATAGCAGGGATACGAAAATCTAAAATAAATAGAACTTGCAATAAAGGAAGGATAAACATTAGGTGACTCTACAGGAATTGTTTAGGACGGCTGTGCAAGTCACATGCAGGAAGGTGTCACTAGGGTTAATTATCAAAGTGATTTAACTCCTAAATGACAGATAATTGAGCACTGAGACTGCAAGGGGCATGATCTATATACCAAAACTGTTTCATTAAGCTAAAGTTGTTTCGGTGACTATAATGTCCCTTTAATTGAAACAACCATTATTGAGCAGAACAATAATAAAAATTATCTGAAGCACCGAGGGCACAGTATTGTGCCAATTCTACACCATGTCATCATATTCCAGTAAATACATATAGCAGAACCATTGCTCTAGTTATAAATACACACATAGATACCACTTGTAAATTGAATTTTGTATTGCCTGATGTTCCCACTGGACTACTCCAGCCTCGAGCTCTGCACCTGGGGCCATTCAGGACACTCATTAGTTGTTTTCTCCTGCTATATTCAGCTCTTTTTTTCTTTGTAGAAGCATTGTATGCACATGTTTACCTACTTGAATCTAGGTATATATTCTGATGGTTAGGTTGCCCTAGTTTAAAGGCAGACTCCAAGCAGCTGAGCAAAAGACCTGCATTTTATAAATCATCATGCCAAAAAATGGTAGAATGTTCATTCATTTGATTAGAAATGTATAAACCCCTTCCCTTCATAACACATGACTGTTAGCTCTTACCTTCTTGTCTTGTGTTAAACCGAAGGGAGAGGCCATGATGGAATGTGGTCCATTGTACTGCCGCTAAAATAAACCCAACCATTAATGTTCCTAATACAGCATCCATTCATGGTCAGTAATTCCATCATAACTAATAAATAGGAGACCACAAATTTACATTAAGATCTTCCTGGTTCAAGTGGGCTTAAGAACCCGCACATTAAAATTCAATGAAAAAATGGAGAAGAGTGTCATTTAGAAATAAACTTAAAAAAATATATATATATATTATTGTTATGTCTATACAGTATTTAAATGGGGGTAAATCCACCGTAGTGTGTGTTTCTTTTAAAGGGTCACTCACATAGGTTATGGTACAGGAAATCCGTGGTCTCTGTCTCCATGCTCAAATAGTTTTTTTGCAAAAATGTACTCAAGTCAAAAGCTCATCTCCCAAGTAGTTCTTTCTGGCTGTATATGTATGGCATATGACCCCAGGACAAACACATGGCATAAAAGTCTCCCAACTCCTCTGCCCTCTATATAGAGGGCAGTGAAGAAGCGCTGTGAACAAAGTGCATGATCAGTCATATATATTACTATAAATAAAAAGCATGAATTGAACTATTTATAAATAATGGCCTCTATCTACTTGAACTGCACTTGCATCCATTTTTTTCTATATTAAACAATTGCCAGTACGGAGCTATATACTTTAAGCAGTGGATTATGGTCATCGCTCTTGCCTAGAGAGAAGCGGGAGTTTTTAGGCATGTCTGAAACTAACTTACTGATTTGGACAGATCTCCTTGCACAAAACACAAAAATGTCAAAGTAAAAAATATCTTTTTAATTTTTGTGTTTCTTTTTTAAAAATGGGAATTAATTTCCAGACTGGAGTATTCCTTCAATATATTTCTAAAATCTGAGTGTTGCACAAAGAATATGTTAAAAGACACTAAACAATACATGGCGTAGCTGCTGGTAAAATAAAATATTAAGCCACAGTAACCCATCCGACCAGACCCAACTTGTCACTCTAAAATGGTTGCTAAAGCAAATAAGGTGTCTTATAGTCACAATTCTGTTAGAGGCATTTTTGTCTGTGTGTATTGACTTTATATGTTGAGTACAGATTAACCATTTGATTCGTTGAAGGAAATAAACGTAATTATTAGAAATTCTGCAGTTATACCATTTTTCTATTTGTTTTCACTTGGCTACCATGATTCCGAAGGATCCTGTCCAGGGATTTGTCCCACATGAAATTTCCTGTTGTGGGCATTAAATGCTGAGCAGCGTAACAGAGATCTGGCACCCTGTTGGTTCTACTGCCTGCATACGGCTCAATGTTTTTCCTTCATTCCCAGCCGGATCTAAACAGCAGTTAGCGTAGCAAAATATTGGCAGTGGCACTGGGCTGCTTTGCGCCTACAAGTGAAATACTTCCCCCACGGGAATTCTGCTGAATTTGTTTTACTTCCAAATTCTGCACACAGTGCTACACTAATTACTGGACCACATTCCGGATGTAGTGGATCTCTGGTTTGGAATCTAGAACATGTTTCTTAACTTCTTCCATGCCAGAGTGCTGGTAGCTAAGTTGTAAAAATGTGTATTATCTTTGCATAGTGTCGACAAGGAGAATGATGTGCAAATGAATTATTATATAATGCTTTCTAATTACAAATGTGTCTAATTTCTTTCTGTATTCAGAAATAATGTCCTCATAATTGGGAGAAATAGGAGAAATCTGTTCAGTTGCCATCTTGATGAGGTAACATTGTCACAAACAAGGGGTGCAAATGCAAGGTTACATCGAGCATGTTTTCTGGATTTTGTTATGTGACATGTTCATTAGTACTTAGTGTGAAAATTTCTGGCTCTTTACTAACATTGTTTAACGGAGAACAAGAGCAGAGTGGCTGGATGGTAGTGGGTACCAGTACTAAGGCAAAGAGAGTTTTTCAAACATTTCCAGTATTTGAGAAGAGAGCTTGAGGCGTCATTCTGGCCTGTGCTAGAGAGTGGCGGTCATAATAGCGCATTTTGGTATTTTAGGGTAATAAAGTATTAGTAGAATGAAAAAAAAGGGTTTGGGATTTTTTGTATGTTTGTTTGTTTGTTTATTTATTTACCGTATATACTCGAGTATAAGCCGACCCGAATATAAGCCGAGGCCCCTAATTTTACCCCAAAAAACTGAGAAAACTTATTGACTCTGGTATTAAATTAGGGTGGGAAATGCAGCAGCTACTGGTAAATTTCTAAATAAAATTAGATCCTAAAAAAATTATATTAATTGAATATTTATTTACAGTGTGTGTGTATATGAGTGCAGTGTGTGTATGAGTGCAGTGTGTGTGTATGAATGCAGTGTGTGTTTGTGTGTGTGTTGCAGAGCCTTGGTGGGGGGTGGGCATTTTTATTATTATTTTAATTAAAAAAAATTGTTTTTGTTTTACTAATTTTTTTTTATTATTATTAATTTTTATTTTATAATTTTTTTCAATAGTATTTTATTATTATTATTTATATTTTTATTTTAATTTTTCGTCCCCCCTCCCTGCTTGATACATGGCAGGGAGGAGGGGGGCTCTCACTCCCTGGTAGTCCAGTGGCATTGGCAGTTCAGTGGAGGGGGGCTGGCAGGAAGCACTTACCTCTCCTGCAGCTCCTGTCAGCTCTCTCCTCCTCCGCGCCGGTCCGGTCAGCACCTCTGTCAGCTCCCAGGGTAAGTCTCGCGGCCGCACTATGACCCCGCGGCTCTCGCCATAATACAGACATTGACTCGAGTGTATAAGACGAGTTGGGGTTTTTCAGCACAAAAAATGTGCTGAAAAACTCGTCTTATACTCGAGTATATACGGTATATATTTTTTCCCATCATTTGCTTTGAGTGCAAACCGATATAACGCACAAGTAAAAAATGCCTGACACATGTAGAAGTACTGATCTCTCAGAAGTACAGCAGAGCTAAATGTGCTTCAGGAAGTGTATATTGAGGCTAGATATAATGGTGAAATGGATCTGTAGAACTGCAATGAGACAAGTCTCTATTTTAGACGGGGCTCACAGCAGTGGGAACTCCGTTCCCTTAACCCCTTAAGGACCAAACTTTTGGAATAAAAGGGAATCATGCCATGTCACACATGTCATGTGTCCTTAAGGGGTTAAAGGGACACTATAGTCACCAGAACAACTACAGCTTAATGTAGTTGTTCTTGTGAGTATAATAGCTCCATTCAGGCATTTTCATTAAAAAAAAGGCAGTGTTTACATTGCTCCTAGGGACCGCTCCAAGTGGGCACTCCTCCGATGGCCACTGGGGGGGGGGGGGGGGGGGGGGGCTTCCTGGCTCAGGGCTGCACAGTGAGCAGCCCTGTCGTTCAGCGTCCCCATCTTTATGAGGAGGTCCTGATTGGCCAAACCGGCATTTATCCCCGCCCCTGAGCCAATTTTAGCCAGTGCAATGCTTTCCTTATCGGAAATGGTGGGTTTAGCACTATATAGGGTCAGGAATACATGTTTAGGTTCCTGACCCTATAGTGATCCTTTAATATATATATTAGAGAGAGAGAGAGAGACTAAATAGAGTTCCCATGCATTTTACTGTGACAGGAAGTGTACTGCTTGCAGTAGAACAGAATTAATACAGAGTACAGACCATTTTACCATTTCATAGAAACAATAATTTAATTTTCTTCCTATTGTTTTTAAATCAGGAGTGCTTTTCCTTGTAAACCCTTTTGCAAACTTATTTATTTTTTTTAGGCCTTGACCCGTGCTTTCAAAGTATCCGTTGTTATCCCTGGGCAACAGAAGGGTTGTGAATCAGATATTGATTCCTTCTTTATCTCCCTATTTATCAGTAGGCTATAAAACCAATTTTTTTTTTCGGATTCACAGACTTTGCCAACAGTATGGCTTATCAAGATTTGTTCATTAGAAATATATTGATTTAGCAATATATGCCGGTAATACCTAAATATTGTGGGAGATAGATCACACAGAATAATGCATATTACAAATGACTACAGTAAAAAGCACCTTATATTCGAGAGAGAGCAAATAAGTTACTGCTTTTAAAGACAGAACGAAAATAAATGAAATTATAGTTGTAGTATGAACTGGCTAATAGTTTTTTGTTTTTTTTAAATCTATTTGAAGGGAACCTATAGTTGTGAAAATAGCAAGTGAAAGCGAGTGAAATAAACACTTTCCACCACCCCTCCAGAGGAAGACTGACCTGTAGCAGTTCCTTGATGGGGACAAATATGTAGCGATATGGGAGGCAGTCCTCTATTTGTGAAATTGTCATGTGAAAACGTTTGTAAGACAGTGTTAAAATGGTTTACAACCCCAGGGAAGCTGTTCTACATGGGGAGAGCCGCCACTAATTTGTGTTGGAGAGGATGTGGTGCCAAAGGCACATACATTAATTTGTGGCCTGGTATTGGGAGGTGGTCATGGATACTTTGGTGTCCTATACATAGACACATTAACCTGTAAATATGGTCATTCTTACAAGCAAGGGCCACAGAGGGCGCCTCTATACATGTAAAATTTAGCTGTGAGGAGAGCCCAGGTCCAGGTTGGGAAATAATGCCCCTGAGAAAAGGGGCTGTCTTATCTAAAATAAAGAATAAAGTCTTATGGACAAATTAAGAGCACAAGTTCGAAACACAATGAAAGTCTTCAGCAAGATGTGGCAACCATGGGAGGAGTATCTAGGGTAGTTGTCCGTCTGAAAAACTCGCTTCAGATGGTGTTGGATCCCACGGAAAGGGACTTTTTCACTACCCTCCCCCCTTCTCGCTCTTTACTCCTTTTTACCCCTCTCTTTTTACACTCTCTCATTCCTGGCTTCTTTGCATTTGTATTCTTTCCTTTTTTTCATCCTTAATTTTTCAAAAATATTGAAAAATAAAAAGCTTAAAATAGTGTGTTGGAGGCATGTAAGTCCGATGATGACATTAATGCACTTTTATCAGACATCATTATCACTGTATTCTGTATATACTATGTACTATACTATGACGTTCTGTATGTGCCTTCCTATGCTCTTAAATAAAGAATTTTGAAAAAGCCTCCTGTCCGGCATCAGCACTGTCCAGTGATGTCACCATCCAAGCTGACATCACCAACGGCCTCATCCAATGCATTGCTTCTTACATAAGCAATATATTGGCACTAGGCATACACAGCCAAATGCCGTGCTCCCCCAATCAAATGCAAGATCAAGTTTCACTTGGTGCTGTAGGAGTAAATGCCTCCAGTGGCTGTCAGGAAAGCAGCCTCTAGAGATGTAGTTAACCCCCCAATATACATTGCATTCTCTAAAAAAAAAAACAGCATTGTTTTAAATTGCAGGTTTAAAATAACAGGATCACTGCACCTAGGTCACCACATTGAGATGAAATGGTCTGGGTGACTCTAAAGCCTGCTAAATTACCATTAATGGCAGTTACTTTGGTATCAAATACTTTCTGGGGCAATGTAAGTCACAGTTAAAATGTTGCTAAACGTGATCTTTTCTATAAAATCAGATTATATGTCTGCATTCCTGTACGCTTAAGGTATTTTTTTTCAAATATCTTTTATCTTTGATAAATGTGTGTTTGCATCTCACTACCCTATAGGCATATTTTGGATACAAAATTCACTGCAGGGTGTCAGTTGTTGATAGTTACTTTGTTAATAGTGCAATTTCCAAATTTCCATAAACAAGTAAGGAAATGTAGTCATAGTACCAGCTCAATCATGTTTCATGAGCACTAAGAGTGTGGGTGTATTAATGGAACAGCTGGCGTGTAAGTTGTGCAAACAAAGTTTGAAGTCTGTCAGTACATGCCTTCATATTGTTAAAGTTGCATTGTGTGCTTGCTGATTGTTCTACAATTTGCGTTTAGTCGATGCAGTTCTCTGTAGCTGTTACATGATTTTTTTTTTTTCCATACTCAATACAAGTTGAAACAAAACTGGTAACCTTACCTGTGCTAATGTAGCAGCATTTGTAAAAGTAACCTTTTTAAAAAAAATAGTCTTTCCATTTGTATTTAACTATTAGACCCATTATATATTTTCCATTTCTGTTTACTGTATTTCTGAATATCCTATTTCTATTGAGATATATTCAAAAAGTAATTTTAACACCTACTGTGCAATCCTTAAAGGGACACTCCAAGCACCAGAACCACTACAGCACCCTGTAGTGGTTATGGTACCAGCACTGCACAGGGTCGCCCCAGTGTAAGTGCTCAAACTGTATGCTATTTGGATTCTTATCTGGGGTCCACCAGGCTCTGGTCAATTCCTCAGTGAGATCCATTAGCTTTGAGCTTCCCCCCCAGCATTGCTTTGCTTATGCTCTCAGCCAATGAGCTGGCCCTGCACGGGAGTGTTTAGCTCACAAAAGCTAACGTTAGCTCCATTCAGGAGCTGCCAACTCTCCATAATGGCAGTGACCATGCCTGGCAAATCGCCAGTAAGTTGTCAGACTATTCGACTACTTTGAGGGAGTAACAGGGCACTGCTTGCACCAAAGCCACTATGGTGTGCTGTAGTGGTGATGGTGCTTGTAGTATTCCTTTTATTTCATAAAAAGTTGCAATGATTAAATCATCCTACTTTGGAGGGATTGTTTTGTTGTAATATCATGCCATTCTTGGCTTGTACATTGTTGCAGTGATTCAATGTTAGATTAATGAATGTTTAAAAAAAAAATATTGCTAGTTTAAAAGAAAGCAATCAAGCCTATAAACAGATTTTTCATAGTTATTTGAATGAAATAAACTCATGATTTGTGCCTCCCAGGGTTATTCACTAAACTGGGAATTCTCAAGAATTCACATTAGGCCAGAACAGCCTATATTTCTGCAATTTAGATTTATAGGGTACCATGTGAGCGTAAGCACCAAGGAAATTGGTTTCCCCAACTGATACCGTACCAATATTATTATATACCAATGGCTCAATAATAAATTCATAAACATGATATGTGTTTTGTGTGTGAATAAGAATGTCTTTTATGTTGCTAGATATATTTATTTTCAAGCAAAATATCGACCCTTTTACATGTCTATTCATAAATGCCTGCTTCAAATTAAAGCTAATTTGCGTTTTCAGCTAAAGTTTTCCCCTAAATCTTCTTTCATTGCCCTTGTAGACAGACACGGAAATGCTTTAAATGGAACTTTGTTTTTCAACCAGTCTTTCATACATTGTCGTTTTTTTCTGCTGAATTTTTGGGAGCGTGGGTGAAAGGACCACTTTTAGTGTCACCACATGTTAACTGTTTGTATGCTGGCAGCTGTAACATACTGGTTCATTTTGCCGGCACTTTCCCCAGTCTAATGGTTATGCAACAGAAAAAGAAAATCACTAGCCAAGTTGGAATAAATGAGGACACTGTGTGACCGCTCGCTCGGTTACAGATGTCCAACATAAATAGCTTACAACACTTCTGTTTATTATCTGCTTTCAGGGCAGTTCAAGCTGCTGGAGCAAGACCGAGATATCAAGGAGCCAGTGCAGTATTTTAACAGCGTGGAGGAGGTGGCTAAAGCATTTCCTGAGCGGGTGTACGTCATGGAGGAAATCACTTTCAACGTGAAGGTACTCCTTTGAAGAATATGTATTTACCTCGCCCATTGCTGCAGTGTTAAATTGTTCTTTATATACCATTGTTCGTACCAGATGCTTTTCATTTTCTCGCTTTAGTGTAGGTTTCAGACCATACAATTTCGATAAATGTAATGGTAAAACATTTGTCTGTATTCTTGCTAATGATTCGTGATTTGTTTTTGCATGGCAGACAGTGAACCAAAACTTTAGCCAATGACAATCTGTGCAAATGCACAATGGAACTTTACTGCACCATCATCACCATTCTGTACCATAACAATACACTGGCAATGGAACTGCATCTCCATGGCAACTATAAACATGCCTAATCGGCCATATCGTAATTCTCAAAGTGGACATAAATTGAATTAAAATCTAAATTGTTTTAGGCTGCCACTGGCACAGGTATAAAATGTCTCTGAAGGTGGCAAGGAGTTTTTTGAGGATTATGCAGAGAAACTGGCAGAGGTATAAAACGGGCATGTAGGTATTCAATGGGCTTAAATAAGGGGCAACAAAGACAGAGTGCTAAGTAACAGAGGGTTTTGTAGTATAATATCTAATGTCTTAAGCAAAATGTCCACTTCACTCTGTGAGTGCCAGAGTTGGGAGTAACTGTCATATGTTCCTCTTTATACGTTTCTATTCTGTTCTAGTTCCTGGGATGATAACTGGGACTTAAAGGAACACAATAGCATTAGGAATACAAACATGTATTCCCAACACTTTAGTGCTGGACTTCATGTTAGTGCTGGACTTCCACAAGGGGAGGTTTGGGTCTCCCAAACCAATACTTCAATTATCTAGCGGCACAATTGACGCAAGTGGCAATGTGGCACTCCCCTCCAGACGATAGGAAGTGGGTGGAAATTAAGTCACTCATGGTGGACCTGCCTCAGTTTACAATGTGGATACCCAAGGAGCACAGACCTATGCCTAGAATTACCTGTCCAGCAATCCTCAACTCTCTGAGGATATGGGACTCGACCAAAATTAAGTATAGTTTGGCAGTTTCGCCTTTTCCCCTAATGCCACTCCTTCGCAACAGAGCATTCCTACCTGGCATGACTGCTAGAGACTTCCAAAATCCAGAGAAGGTAGGCCTGCAGAGGATATGCCATCTATTTCAGGGTAATGAGATCGTCACCTTTGACGACATTAAGCAGTGGAGACACTTAACACCTACTGATTTCTTTAGAACATGCAGATATACGCTCACTTCTGCTCGGAAAACACGGATTGGGGACGGTTAACGTATACCGACCAGTGGGAAAGGGACCTAGGCGAAGTACTAGAGGGCATAAAAGGGCCAAAAATTTGGGAAGCTAAAAAAAAACACGTCTATGTGCGTAACCCTCCAGGAATAGTCTGGAAAACCATGTTCCGATGGTATACAACACCAGTAAAACGTTTTAGAATGCACAAAACCACAATAGATAAGTGTTGGCGGGGATGTGGAGCACGAGGGACGTACTTACATATATGGTGGGAATGCCCAATCCTAGTCAGGTTCTGGAAATCAGAAGAGAACCTGTTGAATCGGGTGTTCGTTAGAACTCCTGCATTTGACCCCTGGGTGTACCTCTTAAAAGACCACTATTAGCACCCAGACCACTTCAGCTTAATGAAGTGGTCTTGGTGCCAGGTCCATCTAGGATTAACCCTGCCTGCTGTAAACATAGCAGTTTCAGAGAAACTGCTATGTTTACATGTGGGTTAATCCAGCCTCTACTGGCTGTGTCATTGACAGCCGCTATAGGCGCTTCCGCGCTTCTCACTGTGATTTTCACAGTGAGAAGACGCCAGCATCTATAGGAAAGCATTGATAATGCTTTCCTATGACTAATCCCAGGTAGTTTATTTGTGAATCGGTCCATATAAATTTATAGCTTAAGACTAAACTATTTACTATCTCATTATTCAAGTTCATAAACATTGCCGTAGATTTGTTTATATTTAGCTTGAAATTTGAGATAGCAGAGTATCTATCGATCTCAAACATTAAAAATTTTAAAGACGACTCAGGGGTAGTCAACGTAAGTAGCGCATCGTCCGCATAGAGAGATATTTTAGCATTCAACGAATTGGTTTGTACACCTTTTATTAATGCATTGTTCCTAATGTTAATAGCCAATGGCTCTATAGACAAAATATACAACAGAGGAGAAAGAGGGCATCCCTGTCGCGTACCGTTTTTGAGTGAAAACCACCCTGCTGTGATGTTCGGACCCACAGTTCTGGCGGAGGGAGAAGAATAGAGAGCCATGATGGCATTGTGTATCCAGCCCATGAGTCCAAAAGCCTTAAGGGCTTCACTGAGATAGCCCCACCCGACCCTGTCAAATGCTTTCTCAGCATCTAATGACAGGGTCAGGAGGGGAAGCTCATTTCTATTGGCCCAATCTATAATGTCGATTATTCTCCTGGTGTTGTTGGATGCTAACCTGCCTGGAACAAATCCAATTTGATCAGGGTGAATCAGTGACGAAATAATTTTCTTAATTCTATCGGCAATTATTGCCGCGTATAGCTTCATGTCTGTATTGATTAACGCTATGGGTCTATAATTACCGGGATCAGAGCTTAATTTATTTTGTTTCAGTATTGGAATAATATTCGCCTGCAACAATTCAGCTGGAAAAGATTTATTTAGGGCTATTTGATTAAACATTTCTGTTAAAGGATTACTTAATAGAGGCTGCATCTGTCTATAATACATATTCGTAAAGCCATCTGGTCCCGGAGTTTTGTTAATAGGAAGTCTATTTATTTGCAATTTGACTTCATCCTCCGAAATGGGCCTATTTAAAATTATTAGGTCTTGCGGTGTAACTTTAGGAATCTGGGTACAGGCTAGATAATTTTGAATATCGTTTAAATTAGGAGACAGTTTGAGATTGTACAGGTCCTCATAAAATTGATTAAATCTCTGCCCAATTGCAGAAGGTGTCGAATAGATCCTTTGTCCATCTGTCAATTTTTCGACTCTATTTTTGGCATAGTGGTTTTGCAGTCTTTTTGTCAAATTTTTATTTGCCCTGTTTCCCGTATAATAATTGTTTAATTTTAGTTTGTGAATATTTAATTTAATTTTCTGCTCAACCTTCAAATTGATCTGTTTTTTTAGAGTATTTAGCTTAATTTTTAATTCTATAGATGGCTTCTGTTTGTTAAGTTTCGAGATATTATAAAACTCAATGTATAAATCGGTCAGGGTCTTACCATTAAGAACCCTCATTTTATGGGCTAATTTGATTAAGTAACCACGCATAACGGCTTTGTGTGTACACCAATTATTTGCCGGTGTTGTATCAGAGGAACTATTTTCTAGCCAAAAATTATTTAATAATTGAGTTAATTCCTTTTTATTGTCTGAATCATTAAGAAGAGCATCGTCTAATCTCCATGTAGTACGGGCCATAGGGGATTTATTTCCAAGATCCATTATTATGAGGCTATGGTCTGACCATAGACTCTCTCTGATTTCAATTGAATTGCACAAAGATATCGAATTTGCGTCAAGGAGACAGAAATCAATGCGAGCATACGTACCGTGCACACATGATTGATGAGAGTAGTCTTTATCAGTGGGATGTAATAGTCTCCATATATCATGGATATTATATTGTTTAGAAATATTGTAAAGTCTTTTAGCCTGCTTAATAGTTCTTTTATCACAATTTTTTTTTGAAATATGCGTCTTGTCCATTTTAGGATCCCATACGCAATTAAAATCCCCCGCTATGATTAAATGTCCCTTTGATACTTTATCGACTCGGTCCATTATGGTAGCAAATTTAGTCATAGGATCAACATTCGGAAGATAGACATTAACAAGAGTGTAGGTCACTTTATCAATAATGCAAACAATAATTATGGATCTCGCTTCTGGATCCAATTCAATATATTTAATTTCCAACTCTATATTACAATTAAACACAACTGCAACTCCTCTTTTTTTGTTCTCTGTTAGTGAGGCGTGGACAATATTAGAGTATTTATGCCCTCCCCATCTTTGTTTGATATCCTTGAGCCAATGAGTTTCTTGTAAGAATGCCACCTGTACATTGTGCTCATTAAGAGTATTGAATAGTCTTCTCCTTTTTTTATTAGTATTCATGCCCTGAACATTCAGTGATAAAAACCTAAGCATCTGGAGTTATTGAAAATTGCACATCTATTAAACTAATCGACGCCCCGATGTCTGGGGGCAGGAAAGCTTTAGTATCATTAGATAAGATATCTTTGTCAAGGGTATCATTTGCTCTAAAGAAAAAGGACAGAAAAAAAACACCCAAAGAAAAACACCACAACAAACATATTGCGCCTAATCTCGCCGAATAAATTCGTAGTAGATTCAGCGTCAATGCACAACATAAAACAAACTTAAAAAGAACATAGTTCTTTTTTCTCTTTTTTAACCCGTAGATTTCTGATTGCAATAGAAATCAACGGAAACAGTGTAGTAGTACTACACCAAGAGGGGCAACCCATCGAGAGGCAAGGGGAAGGAAAAAAGGAAATAGGCAGCCTCGTAGGATCATGCTATTTCTAATAGATAGAGAATAAAACAGTGACCTCTTCTAGTAACGAATAGACAAGATTCCAATTATTTCAATTAATTTCAAACGTAATAAACGCAATACGTATCAGCCTTTATTGTATACCGCTATACATCCGAGTGGCATAGCATACGGACTCCTAATACAGGATTGTCCGTCTGCCCCTGCCACTCGGTAGTGGTTAGGCCAAGCCTTACACTACTTAAGCAAAGTGAGTAGTGATAGAAAATTTAATTTATATCAAAACCCTATGTCCTTATATTGCATGGTGTTATCTTTGGATAGGCCAGATATCCTTAAATGGTTTATTCCCAACTTTAGACCGTAACCATAGATCTGATTGTTCTATAAAAGTGCTGTTAGATACACTATGTTGTGATCATCACCACGGAACAGTATCCATTTTTATAGATCTATAGGATCATAGCATCTCATTGTGTAGTTATGTTCGATTATATCAAGATATTTATGGGAAGCCACTTATCCTCGTCGAAAGCACAATCTATACATTGTGCGCCACCGTGAATAGGTCGACCATAATAATTAAATTGTTCTATGGTGACACCATTACACACCTTGTATAATATTTAGCATCTTACAGAAATGTAGACAATATACAAAAAAAAAAAAAAAAAAAAAAAAAAAAAAAAAGTGTCATTTGTGTTACTTCGTGTCCGGATATCTACACACAAACCAGACCCAAATTCTTTATAATAGTGTTAAATTGACGTTATAGTCATTATATAGTGTCTCTCAATTAGCATCTATCTAGCCTGCATCAAACCTATTACATACATTATTTATCACCTCATTCGGGTCGTCCAAATTAGCTAAATTGTTCTGTATAAGTGCTATTACATATATTATCCCATACTCAACCCCATAAAGAAATATTAATTACAATACCTGTATTAATACATCGTGCTATTATATTATTTCGACCTATCTGTGCATAGGCCTCCAAAAAAAAAAAAAAAAAAAAAAAAATAGTGTTATAGTAGTACAATCAGGCTAGTAGACATTATACAGTGTGTAGCAATTAGTGTCCAAAATTCCCAAAATGTTGCAGCAAACAACCAATTTACTTTATATCTATTATTTACACCCTTGCGATGACCGCAATAATTGGTTAAATTATTCTGTAGTAGTGCTATTACTTTTTACGCTTATTGTACTTATTATACGATTACTATACCCTTATCATCTCTACATATCAGGAGACTAAGCAACCACCACTCCAAAAAATCCTGTTGTCTAATCATGTTAATAACCTAACACACCTAAACCCTGAGAAAAAAAAAAAAAAAAAAAAAAAAAAAAAACACAGCTAAGTCAGATGGTTAAACAACTGCCCTATCTATTAATCATCCTGATTCACCCTCCCCCCCTCCCCCTAGCCCCAGAGAGCACTCTGGATCTGCTATAGTAATTTCTTGCCCCTCAACCATTCAAGTAAATCAGAATTTGAATCAAAAGTCTCTCTTTTTCCTTCATGTGTCAGAGACAGCTTTAGGGGATATAACCACCTATATCTTATGTTATGAGCTCTGAGAATTTGGGTTGCTGAGCTGAATAATTTCCTGTTTTGACGAGTTTCATACGATAGATCCCGAAAGACCTGAATGTTTTGGAAACGTCCAGAATTACTTTGCCCAGTTCTGACAGAGTTTAGAATTGATTCTTTGAATTCATAAGAAAAAAAACACGCAATAATGTCCCTTGGTAGATCTTTCTGCATAGATTGGGGTTTAAATATCCTGTGGCACCTTTCTATTATTTGATCATGTGGGTCAAACTGAATTCCCAATGTTGCAACAAAGTCCAGCAGAATTTGTTTGGTGTCTTCTTGTCTATCTTTCTAAAGTGTCAGAAATAATGGAGCGGAATATCTCGATTCTTATGAGAAATATGAACCTCAAACTTAGAAAATGGAGAAATCTAGAAAACTCCTGGCAAGGAAAAATAAACATCATTAATTCATATATTTTGCCTAAATGGCTATATTTGTTTTCCATGATTCCGCTTGGGGTTTCCAGACCTTGGTTGGCGATGATCCAAACATATTTCAACAATTTTATCTGGAATAACAAAAAACCAAGAATTGCCCAAAAGATCTTAACCAAAAAATTGACAAATGGAGGCCTACACTTCCCTAGTATTCTTTATAGTTATCATGCTAACATTATTAGGCATATATATCTCCTTCAGGACCCTAAACAGGTCTTGGAACCATGGTATATTATGGAGGCGAACGTGGCCCATGTAGACAAATTACAATATTTGATGTGGACAGCTACAAGTAAAAATTTAGTAAATTCGCCTATAAATAACTCAATGATACTATCGCAAATATTAGAAGAGTGGATACTAATTAAAAAAAAATTAGGCCTAATAAATATGATACCTAAGACATGTCCCTTGGATATATTCCAACTACTTATACAAGACTTTTCGTTAAAGAATTGGGTCTGCGCGGATAGAATAAGAATTGCAGAAATTATGCAGGGAGACAATATCCTACCCTTCCAGAATATTATTGATTCTCTGCATATTCCGCGCAGAGAAATTTTTACTTATCTCCGCATAAAAAACTTTATTCACAAAAACGTGATTAAATCATCTTCCATTTTTGCTAAAAAGTTAGAGGTCATATTTAATTCCCAATCTATTAATAAGATTATGTCTGCTGCAGCATCAATGTTGGAAGCTCTTAAGGAGTCTCCCCACAGCTTGATTAAGACGTGGGAACAAGAACTAGAACTGCAAATTTCTCTGGATGATTGGAATGTCTCTTTGAGCCTGGTGAATAAATATATTCACTGTTTGAATCTGTCTGAATGCCACTTTAAAGTCCTCTACAGATGGTACTATACTCCGGCAAGATTGGCGAGAATGTTCCATAATTCTGATCCAACTTGCTGGAGATGTGGTTCTCATCCAGGTACTTACATACATATTTGGTGGGCCTGTCCAGCTGTCAAATATCTATGGTCTTGGGCCTTTCATATTTTTACAACTGTGACTACTAATAGAATTACGGAGAATGCCGCTTCTGCTCTTTTACATCTAAACTTGTCATTTGATGCAAAAAAAGACATTTGTTTTGCTATTCATTGTTTAGTTGCTGTTAAAATTATCATAGCGAGACATTGGAAATCATCTAAGCCGTATAATAAACGGTTATTGATTGATCAGGTCCTGTTCCAAATATCTATGGAACACGAGATGATCAACAATGATAACTCGAAGAAAAAACAATGGTATGGTGATTGGCTGTATAAATATAAGATATTATTCTGCTCCTCCAATAGCCCTTCTTGATTATACTATTATTCGAAATTTACCAGTTGATATATGGAAAGCGAGGAATATAGATAAGTGATAATAAAATACATATAAGCGAGTATTGAAACTAATCGATCATGTTGCTCTAGATTTGGTGTGGGGCTTTTATTGTCTGTGTTTTTGTTTCTCTTTTGTGATTGTAGACTATGTCCGTATGTGATATATACTGTGCTATAATTGAATATAAGACAAATCTTGATGATATATGATTTAATAGAATGCTATGTGATTCTGTATTTGTCTGTTAAACAAAATATGAGACCAGTATATTGTTGTATATGTAAAGGAAAAAAATTTCTAATAAAAAACTATATTAAAAAAAAAAAAAAGATAATGCTTTCCTATGGACTGGCTGAATGCGCGCGCTGCTATTGCCGCGCATGCGCATTCAGCCGATAACGACCGAAGGAGGAGGAGAGTCCCCAGCGCCAAGGGAGCCCGACGCTGGAGAAAGGTGAGTGTTTAACCCCCTTTCTCCCCCTTCAGCCCGGCGGGAGTGGGACCCTGAGGGTGGGAGCACCCTCAGGGCACTATAGTGCCAGGAAAACGAGTCTGTTTTCCTGGCACTATAGTGGTCCTTTAACCCCTTAAGGACACATGACATGTGTGACATGTCATGATTCCCTTTTATTCCAGAAGTTTGGTCCTTAAGGGGTTTTAAATAGGCCTTGTAGGGATGGACCAAGAGGGAACAGAAAAATATACACAAAATTACCCTAAGCGCACGTAGAGCGATTGCAACCTCATGGCTGACACTGGGGGGCCCAAACTTTGCAGGGGTAATCACCAGGATCAAAGAGAGTAAACTGATGGATGATTTGACAGCCAGAGTGAAAGGGACCACTAAATCTTTCAAGAAATTTGGGAGCCCTGGGAGCCTTATGGGATCGTAATGAGAACTAGGGGACTGGTACATCTGAAAACAGAGGCGACCAATGACGGGTCAGGCAGCCATTCCCTTCTCCGGGGACGCTCGACTAGTTCATTAGCCGAAACCCCTACATGACGCAGGGGTGACACCAGTCCTAAAAACTTAACCCCTTAAGGACACATGACATGTTTGACATGTCATGATTCCCTTTTATTCGAGAAGTTTGGTCCTTAAGGGGTTAAAGCTCCTACCCCTATAATCCTCTCCCTCTTATCTTTCCTTTTCTCACTTTCTCTTAAAGGGAACTAATGTGTTGACATAACACATCAAGGGTAGTGGTAACAACCGATAATTATACTATTTTCTACTATGTGTAATAATGGGTACAGCTAACCGTATGTTACGAAGCAAATTGAATATATGTGCCTCAGTAATGTTACATTGTGACAAGAGATATGTAAAAGTAACAAGTTGATAGTAGGCTCTCAATCTTCTTTCACAACTTATGAAAGTTCAATTGTACAGTTGGATATACCTCTCAGGCCTGGTATTTTACCTTGTGCTGATACGTGGTTAGACTTATAGGCTTCGAGGAGCTACCGTTGATACCTCCTTAACAAGAATGTTAAATAATTAAAAAATTGTTCAACTTCGCTAATTGTTATGTAATGTGAATCAATACTGTGATGTTTGTACTAACATGAATATGTGGATCAGCACGTAAAAAAAAAAAAGAATATTAAAAAAAAAAAAAAAAAAGGATTGTGGTGGTAGGAGTCTGTATGGACAGTGTTTTCAATCAGTAGATTTTTTTACTTGTGCTGGGGGCTGTTTGCAGAGTTCCAACACCAATTCTGTTCAAAATGTATGTCTGTTGTCAGCATGCACAGTGAGCTTCTCCCTTGCAGGTGGTAGGTATTTGCAAAGGGAAGAGTTTATCTCCCTTTGCTCACTCCTTCATTGAAGCCCTCTCCATCCCCCTATACCTTGTGTTATTAATGTTTTTTTTTATATTCTCTCTGCCCCCTACCCCCACACTGGCTCAGAGAGTGTGCATGGTCTCTGAGCTGGTTAAACAGTTTCTCTATAAGTAGCATTTGATTGGACCTCACTATGGTTGAAATGTCAGACCGAGAGTGAATTGCAGTGCTGGGAGCTTCACCAGACGCTGAATTTCAGGAAAGTTATAGCTTCTTTTAAAAAAAAAAAAATGTATACTTATTTAAACATGTATGAGGTGGGGGAGCTAAAGAACAATCAAGCAGGCCAGCGTACTTGGGCAGACAATGCAGGGAGCATAATTTCAGTTATCTCTACATGTCCTAGAGTCCTGAGTGTAACGTAAACAGATCTAATGATACGCTCACGTTACGCTTTTTGGGGACTGGGCTGCAGGGAACAACGTCTGGATTGTGGAACCAGGCTCCAAAATCAGTATGTCTGACTTATATCGGGATGGTTAAGTGACATGTGCATCTCCTCTCATTTGTCGCTATTATTACAGCTCATGCAATCACTGTATCCTTTCTACACTCACAAAATCAGCTTGTGTGCCTCTCAAAAACCTCATTTGTGCAATGTGAAGGTTGTATTTCTTTCAGCACTGATCCTTTACATTAATCACATTTCCAAATCAATAGAATAAACTCACTATTATGTGTTAAGTTCAACAAAGGAAAGTTTTTTTGTTTGTTTTTTTATCTTCCAACCCGATTTAATATTTATTTTTATGGTTCCTGGAATTAGTACTTAATTAGAGATCCGTAGCAGTATTTTATTTATTAAATTCCCTCTATGTTCAAAAATATCAATGACTCGTGCTTAAGCAGTACTAGGAATTAACCGTTGCTTTCATTAATGATGCACTTCAGCCAGCTAATTAATAGAGCTTGATGAAGAGTTGTGTTCTTGATCGAATAAAACAAAACAAAAAAAACACTTTTTTATTTGGGATCTCTTTTCTGAAGTTTTACTGGACTAATTACCGGCATATTATGCATAATTGATCATTAAAGGGATATGTTAATGGTGCAAAATTTACCTACATTTATCTTTTTATTTCTACTTTATGTATGTCTATAATGTTTTTAACTTTATAAAGTTTAATTAGAAAACAATAAAGTAAATTGAAATTACCTTTAACTAGTGATTAATGAGATCCTTGAGGATGATGCTGCAAAACTAAATATTTGATATCTGGTTCTATTTTCGTAAGGAACAAACGAAGATCTCCTCTTTCGGGGATATTCAGACGATTTCTCTGTTTGCTCATAATATGATTTCTCATCCGTGCATCAGCTCCTCTCCTCTCCCTTTCTTATAGCAATGCCCAGCAAGAAGGCTGAGCCAGGTAGCCCACTTATGATTATTAGCCAACAATATTTTTTCTCTTTTTCCTTTTTATATTTCTTATTTTCCTTCTTTCTCCTTTTTTACAAGTACTCTGCTCCTTCTTTCTCCTATTTTACAAGTACTCTGCTCCTTTTTTTTCCTCCTTTTTTACAAGTACTCTGCTCCTTCTTTCTCCTATTCTACAAGTACTCTCCTTCTTTCTCCTTTTTTTACAAGTACTCTGCTCCTTTCTCCTTTTTTACAAGTACTCTGCTCCTTCTATCTCCTATTCTGCAAGTACTTTGCTCCTTCTTTCTCCTATTTTCCAACTCCTCCCCTTCCTCTACCCGTGTGTTACACTCGTTCACGAGTGCACGCATTCGTACGTGTGTATGCACGCGCAATATAGGCGCACATGCGCGTTCAGGCACACACGCTCGTGCTTTCATGCACTCGCATCTGCAACCTCGCACTTCCTGCTTACCACGGAGTCCGCGAGAGATGAATAGAGTGTTAATATCTCTGGATGGAGGGAGGATTCTGCTACCGCCCACCTGGAATCCTAAAACGCCCACTGGTGGGCGGTATGGACCAGGTTGACGACCCATGATTTAAAGAGACTGGTTTGATATGAAAATCATCCAATGAGTGGCTGTTTTGTAGGAAGCAACACCTTGTTCATGAGATGTCACATGACCATGGCAAGGCTTAGCTTTAGTTAAGACGCACAGGTGCTTGCATAACCCTATATTATGAACATTCTAGAAAGCAATGGGAACGCCCAGCATGCTACTTGTGTACATACCATAACCAGGTGATGTCCCTAAAGAAAATGATGCTACAGTGAGCATGTAATAAGAATAACTGAATGATTGACATTTTTACCAGGCCTTACATTTTGGTATAAATCTCACGGACCAGTGAATATTATTTGAAATAACCAAATGACCATCAAATATTTGCATTTGAAATCTATGTGGATGTGGACAGCATTTGTAACAGAGAGGCAAATTAATTTAATTAATACTTTATATATACATATGTACATTGCACTTAAATATAAGCTGTCCATGGACATCTATTCATCTTTACATCATGACTCAAATTATGGTACTTTAATTAGCTTAAAGGACAACTGTCACCGCAAAAATTAAATTTTAATATATTAATCCTATCATCAAGTATTTTTATTTTTAAATCTTTAAAAAAACAGAAAGAGATATACATCATTCCTAACTCTAGTATAAGACAGGATCTTTCAGCCATATACCATCACCTTTGGTCAGGCGGTGATTAAAGACCTGACAGTCTCTATAGTGTTCCCCGTTCCTTTGCAGGGAGTGAAGCCGCAAAGACCATACAGATTGCTGCTTTTCATCTTTTGTTGTTTGTATTTTATGGTGAGGGTAGTAAGGTAACCCTCACAGGCGTATTAAAGCTGTTTTTATTATTCATTATTCATGTTTGTTACACGCTATAATACTTTTTTATTGATTTTTAAACTTTGTTCGACCAAAGATGCATGTAAATGGAAGGATCTTGTCATATAGTAAATGTAGGAATGTAGGTGGGAAAAAAATCCTTTCAATACTTGATGATAGGATTATTATATGAAAACATTTGTTTGAGGTGACCGTTGTCCTTTAATGCATTCAAATATAAGGCAGTGTAACAATTATGGATTTTTGTCCCTAAACAACTGACGTGCCCATTGCTCGATCAGTTAAAAATAAATTTCATGCTAGTCTGTCGTTTCATACTTTTCACAAAGTATAGTCTCGGGGACAATTAAACCCATGCATTCCTCACTTTAGTTCACAGGGTAGATATGCGGGTTTATACTTTTAATTTGGACCCTTCAATTTGTTTGCTATAGCGGAAAGCCATGACAGGTGCACACCGATCCCTTTTACCAGTAAGCCACCCGGGATGTCCGGGCGAAGCAGCAAGTAGCGTCATGCGCTTGACGCCGGGCATACCCCTGACCGCGGCAGGGAATATAGCTTTACCAAACCTCCTTTACCAGACACATCCATTCTTGTACAACCCTACCAAATCGTTACCTTAACCGACTGAGGTTCGACAACCGAGTGTAGAACCCCCCAATACCCTCCCGAAAGGCACTCACCAGCTCCCCAATCCGAATTGCCCCAAGAAGGCCACCGCAAACAAACTCACTGCAAAAGTAGAGTAACACATCACCCTCAGCACGCCCACCAGGCGTTGCGTTACCCAAGGAAACAACCCGCCCGGCACCGACATATTTCATACCTCTCTGTAAGACCCACGATGCCTGATGGACGTGACAACGTTCCGTCACTTCCTCCCAATCGGTCAGTTTGAACCCTAATGCCAATGCCGCCATGCTCCTGTCCATCGCCGATGGAGCCAATGCTGAACGAACAAGCGGCTTACGAACCACAGCAAGGTATCCCATCTCCCCTCCTTGGACTGGGACCACCCCCAGTGAAACCAACCGCATCGTCCCACATATCCCAAACCTTCACATAGCCCGGTGCCATAGGATTCCGTATCGATCCTCCAAGCATGGCATCTCGAGCTGCCACATTTCCTCCAGACCGGCCTGTCCCTCCTCCTGCGCCCCCTGGTGCCGCCATTCGCAGTTTGTCCCCTTGTACGCGATCCAAATAATCAGCCCCTACCTTCCGCCAACCAAGCACGTGGCGGGCCCGCACCTGATATTAAACAACCTGCACAGTGATACTGCACATCGCCGCCATCGGCGTACCTCCTGAACCGAGGACCCGGCTGGACGGTAAACCGCATGAACCCCGCCGTATTGTCCATGAATTACAACTTTTCTTCCCTCAATCCTTTACCTTTTAGAGCCACGGCCACTCCCAATGGAAATAACTCAAAAGATGCCAACTTCGAATGAGAGGACTTACCTTTCATGCCTACCGCCACCGCTCCGCGCACCACCTACCTTCCAGGTATGCCCCAGAATCTATGTTCCCAGAGGCATCCATGAACAACTCGATACCACCCGCAAAGGCTCCACAAGTAGCCTTCGCCATGAAACGGCTACAGACCCATCCCTCGCGACTAACCCGACATGCGAACTTGAAACTGCCTTATGAACAACTGCGATTTCTCAGCGTGACCTTCTTGGACCTGCAAACCTTCATCCTGAACTCCCAAAGCGCAGTCAACTGATCCCTAGACACTCTCCTACCACCGAAACAATTTCCAGCCCAAGCAAAGACGTGCAGTAGGATTCCCGCGACCGTAAGGTATGTCCACAACAGCAAGCTATCTTCCAGATAATGTACTAAGGAACCTCTTCCTGATTCCTCTTTCACCACCCACTCCCAGACGGAACCAACTTCTCGAACTAGGAACATGAAATGGAACCACCCGTTGGCAATCAGAGGTTACCAATAGGCACCTGCAACCCAAAAGATGGAAGGGTCGCCAATAATCGAATGCGTCCCGCTCCCCCCGAATGATGCCTAAGATACAGAACAGGTCCACATCGATGTCCTCATTTACCGATGCCCCTTTCGGGTGTGATAAGTTTTGTATCAGACGGAATTTGCACGCCCCTTTGTAGGGGACCACCCCCCACGGAGACACCCACAGATCCGCTAATGGCGGGGATGTAATGGACAATTGGGCTTCCTCGCGTGACCACTCGAGCAGCCACGGCAGCAACGCACTGATCGTCACCGGTGCCGCTCCGAGCCGCAAACGCGGGGCTGAAGCCCCGGCGAGTACCCCTCCTGTCTTAGGTTTTCCTTTCTTGACGCGTCAGTTGACACCGTGACTCCCACCGCCTCCGGAACACCCTTATCCAAGCCTACCCGACGGTCGCCAGTTGCATTGACCTTTCTTCTGTCCGGCCAGCACTGCACCTCATGGGGGCGCGCCGGCTGCCCCCGGAAAGAGCGCATTTCCTGCATCATCATTAGGAACCGGGCACCTTACCCCGATAACGTCTACTAGGATACAAAAGCCCTAAGACAATTCCCAAAGTCTTCAGTATCTTGCGATACCGGCGCCTTTTCCCTCCTCCTCTTTTCCGGCCTCCTTCCTATCGTCCACTTTTAAATCAAGGAACTCCTCGAGCGGAAGACAGGAATTTTTTTTTACAAATCCCCTTAATCAAATCTTATCCTCCGCCTTCAAGTGACCTCCCTAATGGCCCCGCGAAGGACACGTGCCCATTTTGTCGCGCCACGCCTGAAATATTGCCACACATCTAACTGTTCTCCTGCCCCGTCAGATGTCCCCGGTACTGGTACCGCACCCCTTCCCTTACCCGTCACGCCGTCACCACCGCCCTAACGTCTGCCTCCCGACCGCCCTCTGGTGACCCCACCCCTCCGCACCGCGGGGATGGCCCTTCTTTTCCTTGATCATGACTCTAAAATGATTTTTGCAATTTAAAAAAGCTTCCCAGAGTGTGGTTTGTTAATTGACTCACCGCCCGAACCCCCGTCTGCGCTGTCCTTCCGTCCACCATGCCAGGTTCTGGAGTATCCGGTGGACACCGACTCCTGTCCGCGCTGGTCCACCTCAAGCCCGTAGGAGTAACACTCCTCGACCTGCTGGGAGAAAATAACCTGGGTAGTCTGTTCTGATATAACCTTACCAGCCCTTCATCCCTGCGCTCTGTTCTGTCGTCCTAATCTCTGCTCCTTCTTGCTGCCTGACCTTCCTGGCCGCAGGTGCCACGCCTCTGCCCTAGATCTCCTCCTCCACTCCCAGGAACTGGAACTCCTCCTACCACACCGACGTCTTGACAGGCTCCTCACCTGCTCCTCCATTCCTCGTCTGTCCTCCTGCTGCTGCTATGCCTGTCATTGTCCCTGCGCTGCTCCCTCCCGTACTCACACCTGCTGACGCTCCTCCTATGTTCCTGCTCCTGAGAGCGCCCCCAATGGGGCTCCCACTTGCCTCTGTCCCTTACGTCCATTTCCACCCGTCCTTGTCCTCTCTTCTGCCTCTGCTTGCAGTACCTGGCCTCTACCTGGCCACCTCATCCACTTGTGGCCCCTTTAATTAATTCTGGTTGCTGGTCTTCCCCTCCATAGCTGCTCTGCTGCGCCTGTGAAGACTCCGCCTTCTGCTTTCACTATCCCCTTCCGCCTCCGTCTGTGTCCCGCCGACCTGGACGGCCCCCCTTGTACACTGCTGGCATCTTGCATCATTCCCCCCTGTCCCTCAGGTATGCCACCAGGGGCAGACTCACCAGGACGGCTCTTGCCGCTCTCCTCCGTCTCCCTGCCCGGCGGCCATCATGTCATGCTGGATTCCTCTGTCCTTCGTGCCCTCCAACTCCCGCCTGCTTTCCGACCTCGTTAACAGCCGTCCCATTGCCGCCTCCTAAAGGGCTCTGGTGCCGCCGAACTAACGATATCACTCCTGGGCTGCCGCTGGGGCGGCCTCGCTCTCTCCTTGCCAGCCTCTGTTCCGTCGCCGCATGGGGGGGGGGGGGAGCAGACGTGCTCGGGGCCCCTCCACCTGCTCCTGCAGCCACCAGCCACGATTTCTGCCACAACCTTTGTGTCCAGGATGGTGGCTTGCTTGGAGTTCTGTCTGAGGCTGATGGGAGTGAGCATACAGCAGCAGCTCACTCCAGCCTCTCCTGTACCTCCATGCTGCCTCCTGCCTCAATACTGCTCTGTTCTTCTATGCTGCCTCCTTCTCCCTCCAGGGCAGGCAGCTTTCACAACTGACAGGTAAGCTTAGGTTCAGTTAAAATGGCAACTTCATATAATGGCCGGTATAAATACTCCCCTTATGGCTCCACCCTACCCAGCATGCTAGCTATCACTAACTTCCTGTGGCTGCTATACCTACCTCCTGGCTCTGTCAAGGGCTATTCCTCTTAGCTGTGATGATCCACGGGCTACATATGTATTAGACAAGGCAATATTTTTCCTAGGTGTCAGTTGTTCAGGTTTTGTGACTACATGCATACTGTTGCTTCATCTTCCTGCTAAGTACTAGTAGGAAAAATTATAGTCTTTGACGGCTTTGCATTCAGAAATGCTGTTCCACACACAACTGTTCTAAAGATTAGTTTTCTTAGTATTTCCATATTTTCCTTCAGCTTGAAAATATCTGGCAATTATGCTGTGACCTCTCTCATCAATAAGGTATTTTCACTCATAAAACAGTCACTCAGCAGAAGTCATACTTGTTATCTCGTTAAGCTCTGTAAATGTTGTAATCACTATGTCTAATGCAGGCAATTATTCCTTATGAAAGATCATGCATCTTTTCTGTTCCTTTCCGTTCATGTTTTTCCAACCATGTCTACATGCCTTACATTTAGTTGCAGCCACACAATATACTGTTTTGTGTTATTCTGTCTAGAGTTAGGTGTGGCTAAGAAAATTATAAATTTGTAAATCATGTAATGTTGCTCAAATTGGCCATCACATCTTAAAATTTAAGTCCAAGCATTCTTAAACTCAAAGTGCAATTATGTCACCAAGATACCATGTGAGAGGCAACTGTCTGTTGCCGATTGGACATGGCATTATGCTTGGAGACCTAGTATTAGGTCACAATGGTAAAGACTGTTATTGATCAATTTATAAACATACATATATGCAGCTATATACTTGCATGCCCCGCTCTACTGTTTTCTTGTTTTTTTCTTTTCTTTTTAACTAGCTTATTGACTCTCCTCTGTTTATTTACTTTTTCTGGCTATTCTCAGCCAACCTGCACCTTTCACTTTCAGGCACATCTTCTGCTACCTCCCCCCCCCCCCCCATCCTTTCTATAACATCAGTTGTTTTAAGTGTTCTCCTCTACAGGCCCGGACTGGCCATCGGGCAAATGCCCGGTGGGCCGCGATGGCCACGGGCCGAGGCCAGGGAGATCTACCTGGTCTATGCAGGGCCGGCGCTATCCGAGCGCCGGCCCCGCTGTGTTCCATGAAGGGCCGGTGGGGAGATCAAGGATCTCCCTCACCGGCCCACATGCTGTCAAATGCGGCCGCCGGCGGGGAGAGAGGGAGGGAGCCAGCCAGTCTGGAGAAAGGACCCGGCGGAGCTCTAACTTGCAGCTCCGCCGGGTTTCTCTCGCGAGATCCGGGCCGTTGCTATGGCAACCGGCCGGGTCTCGCGAGAGTGTTACCACGAGGACCACCAGGGATGGATGTCAGCAGCCCCCCCCCCCCCCCTTCCAGGCTACGGGTAAGAAGGGAAGGGGGGGGGAAGAGAGGGGGGGTATAATCAATTTATTTTTATAATAAAACTTTGAAAAAAAAAAGACATCAATATTGGCATTTACCTGCCTCCCCCCAGCACCCTAACACACATCACCCTCATACAGCACCCTAACACACATCACCCTCATACAGCACCCTAACACACATCACCCTCATACAGCACCCTAACACACATCACCCTCATACAGCACCCTAACACACATCACCCTCATACAGCACCCTAACACACATCACCCTCATACAGCACCCTAACACACATCACCCTCATACAGCACCCTAACACACATCACCCTCATAAAGCACCCTAACACACATCACCCTCATACAGCACCCTAACACACATCACCCTCATACAGCACCCTAACACACATCACCCTCATACAGCACCCTAACACACATCACCCTCATACAGCACCCTAACACACATCACCCTCATACAGCACCCTAACACACATCACCCTCATACAGCACCTTAACACACATCACCCTCATACAGCACCCTAACACACATCACCCTCATACTGCACCCTAACACACATCACCCTCATACAGCACCCTAACACACATCATCCTCATGCAGCACCCTAACACACATCATCCTCATGCAGCACCCTAACACACATCACCCTCATGCAGCACCCTAACACACATCATCCTCATGCAGCACCCTAACACACATCATCCTCATGCAGCACCCTAACACACATCACCCTCATACAGCACCCTAACACACATCACCCTAACACACACAGTGCCCTAACACATCACCCTAACACACACAGCGCCCTAACACACAGCACCCTAACACAGCACGCTAATGCACACACCACCCTAACACACACAGCGCCCTAACACAGCGCCCCAACACACAGCACCCTCACTCACACACACAGAACCTTCACACAGCACCCTAAAACACACACACACACATCACCCTCACACAGCATCCTAACACACACAGCACACACCTCACACACCCAAAGCAGCCCCAAACATGCTGCACCAAGCACACACACAAAGCAGCCCCCAAACACGCTGCACCACGCACACACACACACAATACTACACACCAAACATATATGTATATATACTACAGAACCCCTCACACACATACTGCACCCCTAAACACATTAAATTCCAGACAAACACTAGATTCCTACCCAACTCTACAGATATACACACACTAGATCTCTATATACACTCTGAATCCTCTACACACGCACACACACACACACTCACTAGATCTCCTATACACGCTCCTGAGTCCTTCAAACACACACTAGATCTCCTACACACAGACGCTGCACCACCTACACACACTACATTTCTGACATACACACTCTGGATCCCCATGCACAAACTAGATTCTATTTAAGCAAACACATAGTGTCTCCATAAATGGAATACAGTGAGTATCCCAATTATGGAAACCACTGAGACAAGTTTCAAGCAAACACAACGCAAGCATGTTATTAAATTTGCTTGCACTGTGCAGAAAAAATACAGGGCCCTTTTCTCATGCCCTGGAAGAGCATTGGACCAACATGCTCACTGAGATGGGGCGTGCTTGTCATTGGGGATGACAAAACACACCCTATCTGGCCCCGCCCCCTTTTCAGTGGGCCGCTGTGAAACAAAAATGCCCGGGCTGAATTTTTTCCCCAGTCCGGGCCTGCTCCTCTATCAGATTGATTAGTATCGCTTCTGACCTGAGGAAGAAAGGAAACTCTCGAAAGCTTGTCTTTGAAATATTATGTTAGTCCAATATATAAGGTATCATTGCATACTGCAATACTCTGGTATTTTGGCATTATATATATACATACATACATAGAAGACCTTATATATAAATATTTACAAATCTAGTTTAGTGTTGCAAAATAGGTTTACTCTACATTTTTAGTAAGTTTTTTTTATCTGCAAAAAAGGTCAATAAACAATGTTTTGAGGAATTTTCAGGGAGCAAGTTATCTCTAACATAATTCATTACTCATTGTGAATATAACAGTCTGACAAAGAAATGTCTAATTTGAACTATTGGCTTTGCTTGGCTTCCTGTCAGCGTGTTCCCGTGGGTTTCCTGGAGGCAAAGGCCAATTGAAATATATATCTATACTAAGTTATTGGATTTATTTTCACTGGGACACATGATCTTTGTTAGTGTGTTGATGATAAATGCAGAATTTCCAAGAATGTTACATTGTAATGGCGACTGCTTTCTGTGATGGTGGGTGACTGCTCTACATGGCGTCTTCAAAACTTTGTCTCAATGGTTTTTGTTTTAATATTCAAATGCTGCTTGGCCTGCTGTGCCAAGTATATACTGGCTTCCTGTATACATTGCTCCTTGACCTCCAGTGCTAAATATCAGCCTGCTTCCTTCATACAACTGACCATGGATTAAACCTAATTTTACATCTAATGCATAAACAAATCTATAAAAAATAAATAGATCTTTTTTTTAACCCATTTGTGTCAGATGACAGGACTTTCGTGATGAAAAGTAACCCTTGTCCTGAAGGAGAGAATGCGTTTTCAGTCTGAATGGATATTTTGAAGAATCCATGAAAGATAGTGAACTACTATATTTCCTTCCTTCTTTTTTTCTCTTTCTTTCTTAACTTCTTTCCTTACTTTCATCCCTCCATCCCTTCCTCTCCCTCCCTTGTATGTTGTTATCTTTTCATCACACAATAGTTAAAGGTAGAGGTAAATAGGTCATGAATAAGGTAGCATTACATTCCAGGTTGTAACAGATTCTACTAGAGGGTGACATGGCATCCAGGGCCAGGTTTAGAGCCCATTGGGTCTGGTGCTGACAATTATGATGAGTCTAATTACAGAATCTTATCGAAAGAAAACCCTAAACCCGTTATACCTACCAAGCGTCGGGTATCAGGTGGAAGTGGTGCCAGAGAGAAACTCAAAGGATATAGCACCCTATGTGTGGCGGTACCAGCCTTGCCACTGGGCATTGGAGAAGACTGATTGCCAGCCTCCTGCCATGTGACTATGGCCCCTGAGATGTATTGCCTGCTCTCCTGTACTGCTGAGGATTGCTACCCCTTAGGTGGATTTGGCTATGGAGCTTGTGTAGTGCCCTCTGTTGGTAGCAACAGTAATATGCACTACCTGAATAGCAAGACTGGTAATTTGCATATTCGGGTAGATTTGCATATCGCTAATTCTGCATGCAGGAGAGACATTTGTGTTAATTATGGTCTTCCCCACCTATTTATAAATATGTAATTATGTTAAAATAAGTCACTGAATGTTGCCTGCTATGATTTGACTGTTTGTAATTTTATTGAGTTTTCACAGCAATGTTAATGTAATGACCAAATGGGCTAGTCCCAAGTAAAATAAAGATTTTGTCAGTTCTACTTCACCCTCAATTTGGAGTCCTGTCTCTTATTGGGGGAATCTGCTACAAGGGATTGCTATGCTCTGCATATTCCCTTGCTATAATCACTCCTAAGCTCTTTTAAGAGCTCGTTCCTGCTTCGCTCTGGAAGGAAGAGAGGTTCGTCCTGCGGTGCTTGTGTTGTCGGCTAGAGTGCTTGGAATCCTCAAGAAGCGCTAGGAGCATCCATCAACGGAGGTACCCAGTCGGGGTGCCAGGTGATCCGTTATATTGGTGGCAGCGGTGGGATGGCTTCCTAGCCTTGGGAAAACCAGCACTACTTCAGAGATGGAAGGCCGTGCAGTATCTCCCTTTGATGCCAGGCTCCAGCAGCGACTACAGGATGTGATGCGCAGTATGGAGTATCCTATCCCAGAGGAAAAAGAGACAGAGTGGAGGGTGGCGCTTCGTACCGATCTCTGGAAGGAGGACATCGACGAAATTCGACCCTTCCGGTACGAGGAAATCCTGACCACTAACCAGCGCCAAGCAGAACAACTAGAGCTGCGGATGCCATTATTGGGAAACCAGCCCTCAGAGGAATGGGTAAGCGAACTGGAGACGTTAGTTGAGACTGAGGTGTGGCTGGATGATTCCTATCGGGCCCTGCGGTGGCATGCTTACCACCTCTACCCATGGCTGATCGAGTACAAGTGTATTGAGGGGGAAGACTACGATGGCCCTGGTTTGTTGTGGGATACTATTGAAACTAGTCTCTGGTTCGGAGACACCGACATTGCTCGCTTCTGGTCCATCCGAGCTGAGCGGGCAGACAACTGGGACCTTACGGAGATCGATGCCATTCAGCCAGATCTATCTTTTCTTGCCAACCGGGAGTGGGAACTAGAACAGGATTATGTTTGCCTATTCCAATGTATAACGCCGCCTGTCTCTGACATGATGGGGCTTATTGACTGTATGCCACCGGAAGCATTGAGTTTAGTTCTTCCTCCCCAGCAACCAAGCCTGTTATCAGGGGACCTTGGTACTGTACCACATATGTCCCAACCAGCACCAGAGATGGAAGATCTTATTGACTTGTCCTGGGAAGACACCCAGCTGGCAGGTGGAGATGGGACCGAGGTCTCTCTACCGGCCCTACAGGGATGCTGGGCAGTCGGCCCAGATCCCCAGCGGCAGTATGTATCCCAGGGAGCTGAAGGTGCCGTCCTTCCTCCCCAGCGGCAGTGTGTGTCCTTAGGAGAGGAGACAGTTGGTCCCTCTTCCCAGCAGTCCAATGAGTCTCAGGGAGCCGAAGGTGCAGTCCTTCCTCCCAAGCGGCAGTGTGTGTCCTTAGGAGAGGAGACAGTTGGTCCCTCTCCCCAGCAGTCCAGTGAGTCTCAGGGAGCCGAAGGTGCAGTCCTTCCTCCCCAGCGGCAGTGTGTGTTACAGGGAGCTGAAGGTGTCGTCCTTCCTCCCCAGCAGCAGTGTGTGTCATTAGGAGAGGAGACAGTTAGTCTCTCTCCCCAGCGGCTGAATGTATGTATGGGAGAGGAGCTTGTTACCCCCTCTCCCCAGCAGCTGAAAGTGTGTATGGGAGAGGAGCTTGTTACCCCCTCTCCCCAGCAGCAGCTTAACCCACCAAGGGGAGACAGTAAGCTCCACAACAGTGCAGATGGGACCGTGGTCTCTGCACATGCACCACTAGGGGTAGGGACAGTCGGTCCTGTCCACCAGCAGCAGGGCTGTTTAGCCAAAGGGGAGACAGTCGGTCTCCCCCTCCAGCAGCAGGACTATGTAACCAAAGGGGAGACAGTCGGTCTCCCCCTCCAGCAGCAGCCCCAGATCCCGAGAGAGGAGCCTACCAACTCTTCTTTTCAGCATGGCTCCAACCAGGCTACTCCCGTGGTAGCGCTGGCACTCAGCAACCCACCAAGGCAGCCTATCAGTACCCCACACAGCCTTGTTGAGGCACCTGGACATGGACGAGCTAATCTTTTACCCAGGTGTAGTAACCATGTATTGTGGGTAGGCTGTATTACTGTTTGTGCTTCGTGGGTGGGTTGCTGGACTAACCAGGGCACTGACCGGCAGGAGGTCAGATACCCTGTTAGTCTGTTTGGAAAAGGGGAG
This sequence comes from Pelobates fuscus, assembly GCF_036172605.1. Lineage (NCBI taxonomy): Eukaryota > Metazoa > Chordata > Amphibia > Anura > Pelobatidae > Pelobates > Pelobates fuscus. Next base: position 103,015,110 of record NC_086320.1, read on the forward strand.
AAATGTGGCGGTACCAGCCTTGCCACTGGGCATTGGAGAAGACTGATTGCCAGCCTCCTGCCATGTGACTATGGCCCCTGAGATGTATTGCCTGCTCTCCTGTACTGCTGAGGATTGCTACCCCTTAGGTGGATTTGGCTATGGAGCTTGTGTAGTGCCCTCTGTTGGTAGCAACAGTAATATGCACTACCTGAATAGCAAGACTGGTAATTTGCATATTCGGGTAGATTTGCATATCGCTAATTCTGCATGCAGGAGAGACATTTGTGTTAATTATGGTCTTCCCCACCTATTTATAAATATGTAATTATGTTAAAATAAGTCACTGAATGTTGCCTGCTATGATTTGACTGTTTGTAATTTTATTGAGTTTTCACAGCAATGTTAATGTAATGACCAAATGGGCTAGTCCCAAGTAAAATAAAGATTTTGTCAGTTCTACTTCACCCTCAATTTGGAGTCCTGTCTCTTATTGGGGGAATCTGCTACAAGGGATTGCTATGCTCTGCATATTCCCTTGCTATAATCACTCCTAAGCTCTTTTAAGAGCTCGTTCCTGCTTCGCTCTGGAAGGAAGAGAGGTTCGTCCTGCGGTGCTTGTGTTGTCGGCTAGAGTGCTTGGAATCCTCAAGAAGCGCTAGGAGCATCCATCAACGGAGGTACCCAGTCGGGGTGCCAGGTGATCCGTTATACTATGCTAATCTCTCGCTTTCATCTTTGAAGTAAATTCATACCCCCTAACAGCAGTGTCTGATGAAGCAGGATTTTGGTGGGCGGGGTAAAAGGGTGGGCCACTGATGTGAATCACATAACCAGAACCGCCCAAAAAGGGGGCCTGTCTGCACAAAGAATTAGATGATCAGCCTAGCGTGAATGCATGACAGGCTGCCTGCCAGTCATGCAGGATGACCAACCAAGGGCATACTATGCTGGCAGCACCCTGAGCTTGGCATAAATGCATCTAATGATTCGCTAGCTCTACACTTTCTAAGAACTGTCCCCTAGCATTCGCTGGTCCATTGCTCTCTTAACCTTCTTACTAGCAGACAGAAGCTTCTGTTACATAGTCTAGGACAGAGAAACGGTGTATGTTGTGAGTGTAGAAGAAAGGGAACATGCCACAGTGTTAGAGAGACTGAAGCAGCAAGAGCGTTTGCATAGTTCGCAAAGTCAGCTTTACCTTAACTAATTTCATTGTCAGCCAGTCCTCACAACTGCATGCAGAGGGTGGAGACACTGAATGTTTGGATGCATTTAAGGCAGCCATGACCCATGAAGGATCTCTAACAGCCATCTGAGGAGTGGCCAGTGAAGTTATCACTAGGCTGTAATGTAACCACTGCATTTTCTCTGAAAAAAGTGTTTACAGCAAAAAGCCTGAAGGTAATGATTCTACTCACCAGAACAAATTCAATAAGCTGTAGTTGTTCTGGTGACTATAGTGTCCCTTTACGTTTCCATACATGCAAGAGCATGTGAAGAGTAGTAAACAATTAATGGGCCTATTCCATAGGCATTGTCCTGGCCCTCTCTTAATCCGGCCCTGATGGCATCCATCCATGAGCACAATGTGAGTCATGTGACACAACAATGAGAACAAAACTTCAACTAAATAGCTGTTGTGATGTTCACATGTTGATCTGAAGCAAGGCGTTCATACAAGGAAACCTTGAAATAAGAAATAGAACAGGCTTAAATCTCTCTATGTGGAGATTGATATAGGAGCTCATTGCTGCCACTTGAAGTGCCATGAACTAGAACTTGCCCAATGTATTTACTATGCAAAATCATAGACTGCATATAAAGGTTCACAAACTTATTACAACAAAATCTGTTAAAGGCAGATCAGTGTGTTTAAAGGCTTTAACACATTAAAATGTTTGTCTTTTTTGCTTTTATTAGATTACCTTTATTAATGGTATTTAAAGATCTGATCACATTGTATGTCAAAAATGCAGGGATAATTAAAAAAAAAAAATATATATATATATATAAACCGCAGAATAGATTGAAAATATGTTATTTTTCCCAAATAAAAAAAAAACAAAAAAACTAAAAGGTCACATTGCACTAGGTTTTGTCTGACGTCAAACAGACTGGCTTCTATGGAAACAAGATTTCAGTAAACTTTTATTCAGAAGGTAATCAGTGAAAAAAACATGCTTGTTAGTCTGTACTAGACGATGGAACACCTAGACAAAATGGGTTTCCACAGAAACGGTAAACAAAGAGTCAGCAATTAGAGTAAGGCATTAGAAGCCTTTATTTATGTAATAATATGTTAACAAAAAAACATAAGTAAGTGTTTCAAATGTTTGCAGGCTGTGTGGGAAACAAATTGTATATCCTGGGAAATGCAGTAAGTCTGATCATAAATTAGGAGAATTATTCCTGTACTATTGTCATTCTGGCAGAGGTACTAACACCATGATTGCTGTAAAACAGGGGTAGGCAATCTTCAAAACCCCATGTGTTGTGGACTACAGCTCATTTAATGTTGGCAAAGCATCAGGAGAGATGTAGTCCACAACATCTAGAGTGCTAAAAGGGGTGAACTTCTGCAGTAAAATGCATCATAAATTAAAAACTATCGCTATATTTTTCACATCATATTTTCTTTCTTCTGGGTATTATGGTATAGCTTAAAGGGAATATAAATACAAAGAAACAAGTCCTGCGCTCAAACTCCCATTACTCCTGGGCGGCAGCAATGACCATAGTACATATCAGCAAAAAACATATAGTAAAAACCAAAGAAAAACGTTACCTGCGCTCTTTCCACATCCCTATGTATTTTTAAACAAATGGAGGTTTTTAGTTACCTCCAATGGCCATGGGAGGGTATGCCCACCTGCCATGTCTCATTAGAGATATCTTTGCCAGAAGCTCAAGGAAGCAAGGGGAATGGTTAGAGTTAGAACCCACCTAAGAGGTCTGCCTTGATGTGGCTGGTGGGCATTGGTTTTTCACTTTTGTATCACACAGCTAAGTTACAATGCTGCTGCCCATCCCATGTGTTCTCTATTAAGGGTTAAGCATGTAGGGATGTATATAAAAATTCCAGAAGTTTGGTCCTTACGGGGTTAAAGATCTTGGCTAAGGGGACGGAGCAAGGGCGGAACCAGCCACAATGGACCCATGCAGTGCTGTAATAAAGCCTTTTAAATTGCTTACAGGGGGGCCGGGGACCTAAATAGTATTTTCATAGCTATGCTTTAAATGAACAGTAAAGAGGGGGAAAATGTACTTTTTTGAAAACTGTGATTTGCTTTATTGCCAACTGATTTTTAGTAATGAGCAATTTTACATTACTGCAAATGCCCGGTGGGCCGTGGTGGCAATGGGCTGAGGCCGGCCGGCAGGGCAGGTCATAGGATCTTCCCTGCCGGTCTATGCAGGGCCGGCTCTATCTGAGCGCTGGCCCCGCTGTTTTCCATGATGGGCCGGTGGGGAGATCAAATATCTCCCTCACCGCCCACTTGAATGGCTATAATTGTTCAATCATTGTCTGTAATAGTTTAAAATTTTCCCCCAAAAAACTAAAATTTCCAAAAAATTTAAAAAGCACTAGGGCATACAGTACAAATAAAAAGAATAGCATCCAACAGGTTGCTTTTGTTCATAGTAAATATCACAATTTATGGATGTGCATGTGCATAGCTCTGTCATAGCTGTGAGAGAGCCTGTACAATTAACTTGTATATTCCATTTTGTATGCAGTTCATGCATATTTTGTACAAACTCCTGCATTTCTCCTATGATGTCATAAAGTGTGGAGGTTGTGTATAAAGCTGCATCAGCTTACATATATTACGGCAGATTTAATGAATAAGACAAAGGGGGATACAGAGCCCTTTCACAATATCTTGCATGGAGTGTATATGTGATTATGTGCTTGGAGTGTCTCTTTTATATGGATGAGAATAGATTATCCAGTTTAGAGCAAGGTTGATGTTTGCCATTAGCGCATAGCTTGGAAACAAAGCCCAGGTGTCATGCGTGGGTTAAAGACCAGCAGTGCTTAAAGGCAAATCGATATTATAAATCCAAGGTCAGGGTGGATGCTTTCGTGCAAAATTTTGATAAACAAATAAAACCAGGTTGTACACTAGATAACAGGTGAATTGGGTAGATGCCAGTATAGGAAATGGCTGGATCCTGATTATAGACTGTTGCCAGCAGACACATTCCACTGGAACAATATCATAAGAATGTTGTGTGTGTGTAAGTAAATCACCTTTGCCCTAACTAGCTAGCTAGGAAAGGGCCATAGTTTACAGACTTAAAATCCCAATGAATCCTGTAAAAACAATGCGTTTTATTTACCGGTATATCATTTTTGTAAACTTTTTAAATTTATTTATTTAATTGTTTTTACATTTATTTTAGATATATTTGCTGTGCGCCTCTTTCCTGAGAGGTGGGCACTAACAACAAGAATAGTTGAACGGAAATACTTAAGTTTACAAAGCAAAGCATCCTCCAGTAATTAAGTAGGACTTTGTAATTGTGCTAGTAAAATAATGTCAGATGGTATTGAAAGCTTCGTAACGATTTCCAATCTAAATATAGCCGACCTTAAAAACATGCTGTCACAGTAGTGTTCAATGGATCGATAAGTTCATGCATAATTTGTGCCTTGTCAGCCAAGTGTAACATCACATAATGGAAATTGCAGGCTGTTATTACAGGCCATAACAGATACATTTTGAAGACGTATAGAACAAATCTAAAATAACTGTACAGAATTGATATTAAGTCACCACTATTACTAGCCACTTGCAGAAAATGTATTTGCCGTTAATGAACACTTTTAGTTATTCTACCTTTTTAGTATAGGCAAGGTGTGATTGGGGTTAATATCAGAAGGGCCTGTATTTCATTTTCCAGAAGTGTCCCTTTAACTGAAAGCAATTCTAATGGTGGTTTTATTTATTTATTTATTTGTACTCATCGTTTTAAGTGAATCTGTCATGACAGGTTCACTTTAATAGATAACTGCTCCCAAGGCAGTAATTATATCATTTGTCAGAGTGATACATGATGAATTTGATTGCCCCAACACGGCCATTCTTGGAGCATCCATGGATGTTACACCATTGAAACAGCTACTCTCCCTTGCAGTCCCTATTTTTATTGGGATTAGAAATGTCCCCAAGCAGGGCAATCCATACTGCTGACATCAAAACATTGGCTTCAGGGTCAGCACATCACACTATCAGTGGGTCTCGTACTGCCCCTGCAAGCATGAGGTAAGCCTGCTATGGTTAAAACACTGAAACAGGGAGAAAGATAGCCTCATGGAGTAGGGTGCTATCCCTGTCACTCTTTCTAAGGTGTTCGACCCACTGTGCAGCGAGCACACTGATCAAATGCGGCAAATTGATTTATAGGAGGGGAGGGTCCAAATTTTAAAGAGCTTTAAATTAAAATGTATACATTTTCTTTTTCTTTTAGCCTTTATGCTAGCACTATCTGTAGATTGAATTTAATGCAATTTAAAACAAGATTAAAGAGTGTGAAACATGACAGGATAGTTGAAATAGGAATATAAAAGAATGTGCAACAGCTCTTAACTCCCAACACACCTTTGTACGCCAGAAATAATAGTAGAAAAAAAGGGGGTGGGGGGAGGAGAATATCAAGTATTTGAACAAAAAAAAAAAGAAATGTTTCAAATATTTAGAAAATGTATGTTAAATAATCTTAAAGTCTTGGCAGTTCTCAGTGCTAAGTCCCATTGTGCTGCAGATGTGTTTTAAAAGCATGACTTCTGCCAAAAAAAAAAAAATCTGTCCGTAAAAGATACATTGTTTTTCTTATGAGCTCAGTGTTCTGTAATGCTGCTTGAGCACTGATGCTAATTCTGCTGGACTAATGTGGGTAATAACACTTGAATAGTTTCCTGGATTGGTGTGCAGGAAGTGATTAGAGGTGTTGGATAAAACCAAATGTAAATGGTTTCCTCTCAGGAAACCCTAAAATTCCATTCCGTTCCATACCAGAGGGCTTACAGAGTGGATGCTTCCCTCTTATTAATTACCATTATATGGTCCATGTTTCTACCTAAAGGCTGGAAAGGCATTATGGAAGATGTTCTACAACAGACTTAGAGCTCTCTGTTGACTATGCTGGTCCACGTTGTCTACTTTGAGAGACCATAGGAGACAAGAGTGTTACCATCTCAAGCATTCTTGAACAGTGTAACTCCAAATCTCCCTGCCTCTCTGCACTTCCATTTTCTAAAAATCTCTAAGCCGGAAGGCTCTTGCAGAATCTGGCAGTGGTGCAACTGATTGGAATGGTGGAACCCAGTTTAAATGGCGCTCATCTCCCATTGGTCAGCACGGACTTCCAGGTGGCTAGCGGGGACTCTACAGCTGTGAGACCGACTCACAGCTCCAGGAGCTCCCTGCTGGCTCGCGCCTTTCTCTTGGGCAGCCACGAGCCTAGCCTCGTAGCTCCCGGTAGAGGTACGCAGTGATTATAGCTCAGTTAGGAGCAAAAAGGGCGATCCCTGACATGGGGACCTGAGACAGTGTGTGCGTATGCCGGTTCGGGATACGAATGCTGCCCCTAGATGGCGTTCAGTAATACGAACCACCCATGGGAAGCACGCATTGCTTGTTTCCCTTGCGGTTTTCACACCTCGTTACGAGGTGTGAACATTCTACATAGACTTTCTAAATGAGGTGTTGTGGGTGGTCCCTGTTCGGAAGCCAAACAGAACCTGTTCTGATGAGCTCTCCCGAACGGGGAGCAGGTAAAACACACAAATACAACACAATTACATATGGATACATGGGGAAACACAGAGTACAAGGGAAAATCGTGAGAATAAACATTGGGAACACAAAATACAAGGCAAAACATGTGAATATTCAGGGGGCATGGCACTTAGTGGTGGTGGCCCGCTACAGAATCCCTATTTATAAATCTGGCTTGAAAAAAGGTAAGTTTCAGAACCTTCTAATTTTGACAAGAAAGAATGAAATTTGAGTCCTCCCTTCCCCCACTGCTTTTATTAATAGTAGAATATAGTTAAAAAGCTGTTTTCAGTACATATGACTCAAAGGTACAGTACGAGCAAGAGTGTTGCTCAGAGTGTTATGTTCTGTAGAATAGTGGCTCTCTACCCAGTCCTCAAGGAATATCAATGGTCCAGGTTTGTCAGGATATCCATAAGAACAGAATCACGAATACCTAAATCCTGGGCTTCTGGAACTGTGCATTGAGAACACAGTTGAGAACCACTGCTGTAGAGTGCCCTGGTATCATCTCACTGTTTAATATAAAACCATTTACAACTAGGTTGATATAAACCTGAGCTGTTTCTGGATCAGAGGTTCCGCCCTATCTTCTAGGATTAACTGGACACACATTATCAATATCAATTTTGTCCAAAGACAACATTTATTTGCTGAGGAAACCTTGACTCATCGATCCTCAGGATCCTTACCTAATCAATATTGTTCAAGTTGGGCGAAGTGACATTGATAATGCAGCAGTGTTCTTTCCACATCATAAATGTGGCTTTTTGAAGAGGTAGAGCTCTTGTATGTATTAGACTGTTCATAAACATTTTAATATTAAACCAGATGACAGAGGGTAGGTGTAATGGCTATGCTATTTTGATTGCTAGTCCCCAGCAAGGTAGATTTTTTTTTAATGATATTAAAATAGGGTTTTGTCACACATCAGTGTGTTAAACCTCTGTAGCAGAATTTGCATTTTCATAAAGTTTCCATCCTAATTTTGATAAGGACCAATGGCAACATAGCTAACAAGTTCATCACCCATGGCAGAAAGAGAGTGAATCAGAGTTAATTGACTCTGAGTTCTAAAATAGCACAAATGCTGTATCTACAGTGCGTATATATCTTAAACTCATTATCCCAGCATGCAATATACATGCCATGACGTATAGAATGGCTGGCAAGTGGCTGACCGGTTTAAGATGAAGAAAGCTTTAAAACATTTTAGAAAAATAATTATTTAATAATCAGTTAAAATTTATGTTTTTTTAGTTCCAGGAAAAATGCAATGCCTTCTGTTGGTTTCTGTCATAGTACTCCCACAGAATCTATAGAAGGTCCAAGCTGAATAACACATCCTATTTAATATACATGTATTCACCATCTCAAAATAGGACATCTGTGTGCTGGGTTTAACCCTATTCATTTAAATCTACCTCATCTAAGGTATTTAATGTTTGTTTAAATCCTGGCAAGTATCCTATCTGTATTTAAACCAACCTTTTTCTCCAACTGTTAATTTCTTTCTTTTTTCCTCCACCTCTTCCCAACACCTAGTGTTTTCTTGTACGTTGTTAATAAACAGATCTTTCTGTACGTCTTCTGTCTGTCCATCCGTTCATCTTATGATGTAATTTTCTGTGTAACAATATGTAAGCAGGCCGTTTGTCCAAAATGGGGGAAAGTAACTTGTGTAGATAGGTCTTATGTTTATTGTACAGTATATTTTTACATATAAAATATTTATTGTACAGTGCTTTTTACAAATAAAAAATTTATTGTACAGTTGTTACATATTTCTAAACCTGTTTCTACTAATTTCTTATAAAACTATAGTAATAATTAAATGTAATCTAGAATTGGAACACCATTAGACAATAAACATACTTAGAGGGCAATTCTAAGCACTGAAGCACCCTGTACATATTATCGTGCTAGCTATAAGAATACATACCTTTGCGATACCTACCCACTCATGTGGAGCCCCTACATTCCCAAGTACACACCACATCAGTTTCACACCCTAAGACACCTTTGTGTCTTATATAAAACAAATAATGGACCATTATTTGTTTTGTATCTATGTTTATTCGTTTTAGAATTACATGCCAATAAAGCATTTTTCTACAAGAACTGGAATTCCTGAATCTTTCCATTTGGGACCACCAGCAGTAAAAGGCCACAACCCCCCATTACAAGCAGGGGAGGCACCCTGAAGGCTTATATATTACATCCAATTTGTGAGTGTAGCCATGAAGTGCCTTGCTATCTAATAACAAAACAATATTACACTATGTTTTGTTTTATTTATCTTTTGCAGTGATTACAGCTGTATCCCTAAAACTGTAAATATGGACAACAGTCTTGAATGCTTTCCACTTTTGAATATTTTTTCTCACTATAGAATGATGGACTTTAAATTGTTTGGAAATGGCCTTATAACCCTTCCCAGTTTGATGGAAAGCAACAATTGAAAGATCATTGCTGATGTCTTTCCTCCATGGCAGTGTGTTAATACACACCTAAATGCTCCAGACCAGCAAATTGCTAAAAAAGACAATAACCAGAAGGGTAACATAGTGTATAAAAAAAAAATAGCAACTTGACAGAGAGGCAGGTATTGTAAAACATAAAGGCAAAGCACAGAGACACAAATGGAATTTAATGGGAGTGATACATACAGATCCCAGTGGATCTACTCAGATTGCATGCATCATTTTAAGTGTGGCCAGGGGCGTAGCTGTTCTGAGAATTTTTTGGTGACTTTCTGATAGCAATTTATTGTACGTTAAAGACACATTAAGAGTATTATCGCTGCGGAGCTCTGTTACAGATTTTAAACACACCGATATGGATCTGCTAGAAAGAATGTACATTAGGATAGAAACAAGGGACAGAGGGATTTGGACCCATAACAGGGACTGTCCCTTCTAATTAGTGACACATGGTAGGTCTGAGATTGATCAAAACAGGCATAGATTCTTGTGATTTCAGTGCAGACAAAGAGCCGGTAGATATCCTTCTGCTGATTGGCTCCCTCCAAGGCTGCACAGGAAGCTTTGTTTGCTAAACCACTGGGTTTAACACAAAACCAGGAGAAGGTGCAGGTAGCTTGCTAGCACCATGACTAATACAAATAGTTGCAGTGTTTAGGGTTCTTAACCCCTTAAGGACACAACTTCTGGAATAAAAGGGAAGCATGACGGAATATTACCGTCATGTGTCCTTAAGGGGTAGTGTCTCTACGTCCTGTTGAGCAAGTGTATCAAACATATTTAGTATAAGTAACCTGAAAGAAAAAAAAAAACAGCCCAGAACTATATTTGTTTAGACTGTATCAGTAACCTGATTTTTAGCACTGAACACACTCTTTGAAGACTACTGTGTATTCCGGTTATCCCTGACTATTTGCTTTCCCTCATCATTGTTTCTCTTTCTGTGTCCCCAACCTCAGCAAGTATTCTGACTATTCTCTGGTACGTTAAGTTCAGCCATTCTAAGGCCCGGTAAGACGTTACCTGTTAGTCCTAGGTGTAATACAGTTCTACGTGCTGGATCAACTTGTAATCCTGACAGGTGGGTCCTGTAATTACATTGTAGCACAAATCGCAGAATGAGTTATATTGAACTAGTATTGAGTTTATTAACGTGGGTTTGCGGTGCAGATGCATATACTACATCCCCATAATCAATGATTGGCATCAGCATTTGTTGTACAATCTTTTCCTTTACTATAGGGCTTTGGCAGGATTTGTTTCTGTACAGGGCACTTAGTTTCGGATAAAGTTTAGATGCAAGTTTTTCTATGTGGAGGCCAAAAGATAGATTGGGGTCTAACATCATACCCAAGTATTTGAAAGAGTGGACTGCAGTCAGTGTGCTATTTGAATTTGTTTTGATGGATAGGTGGGAATTGTGTAATCTGTGTAATTTTGGTACTGTTCCAAAGATCATTGTGACAGTTTTGTCAGTGTTTAGGAAAAGTTTGTTTTTTGCAATCCACTTTTCTACCTCTGTAAACTGGTCTTGGAGCACAGCCTCAAGCTGCGGTAGATCAGATATGCTTGCATAGATTACTGTGTCGTCTGCGTACATAAGTATATTTGAGGATTTGCAGACATTAGGCAGATCATTTCTAAATAATGTGAATAGTAGGGGGCAGAGAATGCAACCTTGGGGAACACCACATGTGACTGGGAGAGGGAGTCGCTGTCAGAAATGGATACATATTGCGAGCGATCCGATATATATCATCGAAACCAGGTTAGTGGACAATCAAAAATACCTGAGTTTTTGAGTTTGTGCAGTAGAATGGGGTGGTATACTGTGTGAAAGGCCTTTGCAAAATCAAGGAAAAAAGTAAGTTCTCCTTGTTCCATGCCAGTTTTGGATGTCATTGCAAACTTTTAAGAGGGCAGTTGTAGTGGAGTGATTTGGGCGAAAACCCGATTGATCAGGGGTTAGATAGTTAGATTGTTGGTAATACTCACATAGTTGCGGATGGACGCATTTTGCCAAGATTTTTGACAATACTGGGAGCAATGATATTGGGCTATAGTTAGAAAGCAAAGTAGTGTCACCACTTTTATGGATCGGCACTACTCTTGCAGTCTTCAAAAGTTTGAGTATGTATCCAGACACCAAGGATTCGTTAATTAGGGTCGTTACAGGTTTAGCAGTTGCCGAAAGACCGAGCTTCAACAGCATTGCTGGGATTTTATCAGGTCCAGACCGGTTTTTCATTTTTAGATTATTAAGGTGTTTTTTAATTACATTAATCGGTACAGGTCTTAATATGAACTTGTCTATATTGGGTCTCTGCAAATTTAGTGGGGCCTGATCGACATTTGTAGTTTCTGGATGTGTCATTTATTAGCTTGGCAATCAGGGTAGTGGAGCGTCTGGCAAAATAATTGTTAAAGGCATTTGCTACATCTAAGGGAAGTTGCAGGGTTTGGTTATCCACTTTGACAGTGGACATAATTCAGAAAGAATTTTCATGCCATTGTGAATTGTTACCTACACAATCATGATTGCTTCTTAGCCTGTAAGACTGGAATACAGTGTAATTAGGACATCACAAGATTAATTCGAGGGTTTTGGGTGTGTTTAAAATGTGGTTGGATGTTTGGCAGTGTGAGAGCTTTTAAAGCAGTGACAGGTCCAGGGGGGGAGCATAGCAAATGCTCCAGACAAACCAGCCGATTTTGTTTGTCCAGCAAATACCGACATCCAAGAACAGTTGCCAGGGCCACCATTCATCTGGCTACACAAACTGGAGAAATGGGGCATTTAGGCAGAAATCTAAGCATCATTGTAAATGTCATTGCTGGAGTTGCATTCTTTTTTTTTTTTTTTAATTCTTTATTTTTGAGTGCGTGAGGTTTACAACACGACTTACTCTGCCACAATAGCGGTCGTAAGCTTGAACATTTCACTTTATAACACAATAGTGACATATAGGCATTACACATTTTTATAGTAAAGTAACGGTAAGTAAGAAAGAACTAGCGAAATTCAACAGTTGTTGCTTAAGACAGGTAACAATGGTAGCTGGCGTTGGGGTAGAATGACAACTGGGTTTAAGTTGTGAGGGTAGTCGTGAAGGAACAAGAGGGTCCCAGCAGAATAGTCGGCTAGCTAAGCTTTGTCGGGTCAGTCACCCCAAAACTGTGAACCCTCCTGTCTTGCAGTCAAGTGGGTGGTAGTACTTTGTTTGCTGGCCTTCACTCTTTGTCAGGAGCTGGGCTTGGGCTTGTCTGGTGGGCGTCGGGTCGGTCAGTGCTCAGTTGGGCTAGTGTTTGCATAAGTAGTGGTGGTACTTTTTGATGTTCTCTCGCGTGTCACCCCGAGGGTCCACTTGACCAACAGGGGGGTGGGGGGGGGGGGGTCTGAATACATCCTAGTAGTGTTGGCTATGTGTGGTGGGAGCAGAGAGGTGTCTAAGTTGTCGGTCTCCCAGTGCTGGCATCTGGAGATAGTTATCGGTCACAAAAACATGTGGAGGGATATAGGAAAATCGGATCAGATCATTACGCCATGGGGCTATGGATAAACATGTTATTATGCAATGTCCTAGTAGAGACAATATGCGGCTTGTGTGCCCTTCAGGGTCCCCGTGCCCCAGCCTCCTCAGAGGGTTCTTGTCTAGATTGTCTCGGCACAAAGGGTTTAACCCGATCCGGGTTCCATTCAAGTGTAAGTTTTGTGGTCTTCTGGGGTGCCGTATGGTGTCCTGGGGTAGGCCTAATACTTGTAGCATGTTTCGGGCCTCTTGGAGGTCGTGGACTACGTGCTTGTTTTCACCCCTTGTGATGAGAAGGGAGCGGTCTGGACGCCATCTGTACGGTATATCCCTCTGTCTGAGGAGCGTGGTAAAGGGCTTTAATGTGCCTCTCCAGGCCAAGGTATCGCCCGTTAGGTCTGGAAAGAATAATAGTGGATGGCCTTCAAATATGAGTTGCGCCCGGTTCCTAGCCGCTGCCATGGTTGCGGCCTTGTCTTTTCGGAACTGGAAGCGTAGTATAAGGTAGCGGGAGGCTGTCGCTGGGGCTTTGGCCGGCTTTGGGATCCGGAATATGCTCTCTAGTGAGATGGCCTTGGCTGCTTTTGGTGTGTGTAGGGCCGTGAGTAGCCTGCGTACATAGTGAGGTAGCTCTTTGGTGGGCACGTCATCAGGTATCCCCCGTACCTTAATGTTGGCAGCTCTGCGCCCATCCTCCGCCGCGGTGAACCGCCGCTCGAGTGCTGTGGTCTTTTGTTTGAGGAGCGTAATCTCCGATTGCATGGAGGTGATGTTTAGGTCTTGTGCTGCCGAGGTGCCTTCCAGGGTGTCTAACCTCGAGGTGCTGCCTTGTAGCTCCGCGCGGAGGGTGGCTATGTCCCCTTGGAGCGTGGATTGCAGGCCTGCCAGCAAATTCTTCAATACCGCTGTTGTAACTGGTGCTCCATCAGGGTCCTGGGGCTTGGACACGGCCACCGGTTGTCTCGGTGTTGCTATCGTGTCCTCCTCCAGGGAGTATTCGTCCGAGAGGTCGGAGTACGTGTCGGCGAAGGTAGCCATCTTGGGCCCTGAGGCTCCATGGGCCTGTCTCCACATTACCCCAATATCGTGGTTCTGGCTTGGCCGATCCGGCTTCGGCTTTTTGGTTTTTCGACCCATTGGTGTTCTGCACCCTTGTGCCGATATCTGTGGCTTTTTCAGATGGTTTTGTCGGGCCGTAGCAACGTTTTTTGTTATATTTGCTCAGGAGCTCCGGCGCCATGCGACCTCTCTGCTTCGCAGTTAGACTTCGCTCCCCTGGAGTTGCATTCTTAAATATGTGTAGGTATTTGTCACTTTATAAGTTTTGGCTCTGCATCCACCTCTGGTATTGAAGGCTCTATTCGGTATATTTATCTATGAAAATCAAAAAGGGATTTTGGACCAAAATGTTAACAGCGGGGAAAAATGTAGCTCCAGACTTTCTCAAGTATTGTCTGTTGCATATCAATAACATTTTGCAGGACGGATTAATTTATATTCTAGTTATGTTTACCCTCTGGCTATAGATGTTACCATTACTCAACTCAATAGTCTTGATTTTTATCAACTTAGGAAAGATAAAAATTCACACTGGCCCTTTCTGAGTTAGGCCGTTAACCTCAGTGCTCAGCAAGTACTCAAGATACAGCGTCTGGTGGTCTAACCATTGGACTAAATCAGCTCTATGAAGTGAAATTTGTGTGAGGAAATGAAAAGACAAAACATGGATATAAGTAAATTAATTGCATGGTATATATTTTAGATTGCTGACATTTTGTGTACAGCCATATACATCAGCAAATATGTGGCCTTTACTGCTTCTCCATAGTATATTTCAAAAGGATAACCTCCCTGGCCTAAAACCTAGCCTTAATTCTTGAGATTATTTTGAAGAGGAAAAAGTCATATTTGTTAAGTTCTCTGTGTCAAGTAAATATATAGAAAATATTTTTTTCCACATTTAAATACCTGCAAGTGTAGGTAATATGCTAACCAGATTTTTTATTAAATTATCTGCTGTTTTCCAAGAAAATGAAGGAAAAAAATAAATACAGCATTTTTGTAACCGTAATTTGTACTGAAGGATTAGTATTTCAAACTTATGCCATAGCTAGAATTTTCCCTGAACGACTCACTGTAACGGAGGGAGGATCCAATAATGTACCAGCAATATAATACCCCTGTTTTGCCCAAACAAGGTGACTTTTCTATGAGTCTTTTGACCTGAATGGGAAAAAATGACTGTACAAGAGTTGATCCTCTCCTATTTTAAACAGGATCCCACATTGGAAGAAATTACATTTTTTTTTACTTCCAAACGATCATTTTAATGCTTTGGGGTAACTATTTATTGTGGTATTGTAGTGCCACCTAGTGGGGAATCCTTAAACTAAATAACCATAGGATAACCCACTTTTCTATGATATATTATATACAAATAGTATATCTATATCTATTGCTATCAAACCCACAAGTTCAAATTTAATATGCAGTTGAAATATATGTTAATTTAACATTTTCATAAACTAAATGCACCCCTCTAAACATAAAGAAGGAACATTTTGGTGAATAAGTTATTTTATTTTCCTTTAGATACTTGGACTCTGTGGATCCTATTCAACTCTTTTCTTTGAAGATCGAGACAGAAAATGGCAGGGTATTTTAGCTTTTCTTTTAGAAATATAGACATTTTAATTAAAATTCAGACCAATAGAGGGCTATCACAAATATGCATGTGAAAAAAACAAGCAACTTTCTTTACTTTCTTTTTGCCTTCTTCCTTGTTGTAATTTAATTTTATTAATTGGGTGCTCTCATTGATCTCTTGATTTTTGTCCCTATATGTTACAGACCACAATTATGTCATATGCAACCTCCTCCCACCCCCCCACTTTTTATAAATACGATGATGGCTGTGTTAAATACATCTAATGAAATATTATGCTTTGTCTCAAAATAACACAAGTGTGAATACAAACTGCTCATGTGGACACCCTGCTCTGTAACAAGGGTGAACACACAAAATATTTATATAAGCTTTACCAGCTGGTAGAAGTTGAACTTATCTGGAATGTCACCCTAGTAATGTTAATGATATATTTTTTTAACATATAATGCTGTGGAAATATCTGAATCCTAAGGCAGTTTTTCTTTGTATTACAGGTAGCGTCGGGTGAATGCAATGAGGATACCG
Organism: Pelobates fuscus; assembly: GCF_036172605.1. NCBI lineage: Eukaryota > Metazoa > Chordata > Amphibia > Anura > Pelobatidae > Pelobates > Pelobates fuscus. Next base: position 103,031,083 of record NC_086320.1, read on the forward strand.
AAGTTTATAACATCACTTTATGCACTGGAGATGAGCTTACATTAATGGGGCAGGCTGAAATCCTTTATGCAAAAACATCGAAGGAAAAGTCACGTCTAAACACAATTTTTAAGAAGATCGGAAAGCTAAATTCAATTAGCAAGTTGGGTAAAGGCAAAATGCCATGTCTGATCTGCATGAATCATAGAACCAATGAAAGCATCAGCCTTCCTTTTCAGTGTAAAGGGAGATTTAGCACACGTAGCCCTCTGGAGATTCAAATGCAAGAAGGCGAGCATACGATCCGTAACATTGTAGAGAAAACAAGATTGCCTGTAAATGTTACCGTGCCTAGCCCGCCTCCACGTAACCCGTACGATCTACATTTTATACGTGAAGGCCATCGATACAAACTTGTTAACATCCAAACAAAAACTGTTGTAGTTTGTTGTGTCTTGCGTGCCAATAAAATCATTCCTATGCATTTTCCATTACATCTATCTGTTCCGAAGTTTAGCCTTCCAGAGAACCTAGTAAAAGGAGAGATGTGGCAAGATTCTGTAGTTCAGCATTGGTATAGCGCATGCCAAGAACAGTTCGATATCGAAGAATATTCCCGTGCAGTCAGGGACGTGAAGGCAGACTGGAATGAAGAATGTAAAAGTCCCAAGAAGAACTGGTGTAGTGGCCACAGCCATATACCGAACTCCCTCAGTTATGCTCGAGATGAGTTAACGCAATCTTTTCATAGGCTTTCAGTCTGCGTTTATGGAAACAATCTTCATGGGAACAGTGAAGTGAACTTACATGGTTATCGAGATCTTTGTGGGGACTGGGCTGTCTTTCCTCAAGATTTCCAGCAGTATCAGGATTCAGGTGATAGTGGAAGCGATTACCTTTTCCCTGAAACAAGTGAAGAATCAACAAGTCTACCAGCCAAGCCAGAACTCCCTTATGAAGAGCTGTGGCTAGAACAAGTATCAGCAAAGAGAGTAGGACAACCTCTTACCCGCTCACAAAGTGAGAAGAACAAATGTGACTCTTTCAGTGGTTCGCTTCAATCTAAGTGCAGTACATCATCACTCTCCTCCCCAGTATCTCTAATAGGAACCAAGTGTACAGATGTGTCCCTACCTCCACCCCCAGTGCCTCCAAAATCTGAAGCTGTAAGTATATTATTTCTAATTGATACGTTAAATACGATCTGTACATTCATTTAAAGGAACTGTATAGGTAGTGTAAAAATGAGCTTTAGAAGTACATGTTTTAATCTTTACTCCTCCTCTGATTTCATGTCATATCTACCTTTGATTTCTCCCTGCTTTCTGTATTTTAGCCTGACAGTCCACCAATTGCCATGTTCCAGTGATTCTCCATGAGAATCAGTAATGACACGCCCCCAATGTCTGTCCACCAATGGCCGTTGCTCTACTGATTCTCTGGGAATCAGTAATGACATGCCCACAATGTCTGTCCACCAATGGCCATGCTCCAGTGATTCTCTGAGAATCAGTAATGACATTCCCATAATGTCTGTCCACCAATGGCCATGCTCTAGTGATTCCTTGAGAATCAGTAATGGCATGCCCACAATGTCTGTCCACCAATGGCCATGCTCTAGTGATTCTCTGAGAATCAGTAATGACATGTCCACAATGTCTGTCCACCAATGGCCATGCTCCAGTAATTCTCTATGAGAATCAGTAATGACGTGTCTTACTGGGTGTTCCTGAGCTTCATTAAAGGGATTCTCTAGTGCCGGGAAAACAAACACGTTCAAGGTTAAAACCCCTTCAGAGACTTACCTCCACCCACACTCTTCCCAGGTCAACGCCCGCCAGCGGAGAAGACCTAATGCGCATCATTAGACCTCCCCATAGTATGATTCCGGTGAAGCTGGAGGTCCTCATGTATAGCGTGATGATGTCCATCATCGTTTAGGCAACCAAAAGTCGTTTAACCTCCCTGGCAGTATGATTATGTCAGGAATTTTGTACCAAAAGCGGTACCATTTTTTTGCATGGAAATTTGGTGTTCTGTATTGTAGGCCAGTAATTACTTTCTTAAACCTGACCAAAAGTACTCTCAGATGTGATAAAGTTCGAAACATAAAATCAATAAATTACAGCAAAAAGGGCAGGCAGGGCAGTGTAGGATGATCAAATTTCAAATCTGAGGTGATACTGTGTCAAATCTGAGGTGATACAATGTAATCTGACAGGATTTCACTGTATCACCTAACTTTATGTGTGTGTGTCACTTTTATGCTTGAAACATTTGAATTACCCGCCCAGTTCCGCCCCCATGAGCCTCTGCGGCTCACAGAGACGGAACCAGGAAGTCAGATGGAGGCATCCGTCGGGGCTCTCACCGGCAATCACAGCGCGGGGACATCGCTGGATCGCAAGGAGAAGGTAAGGAGACTCCGCTGCCAGCTCTGTTATCTACCCCGAACGTGACTCGGGGTTACCGCTTCTGGCAGCGAAAATTAACCCCGAGTCACGCTCGGGAATACCGCTAGCCTGGTTAAGAAGCCGGAAGACAGCCACTAGAGGAGGACTTAACCCCTGCAAGGTAATTATTGCAGTTTAAAAAACTGCAATAATTACACTTGTAGGGTTAAGGGTGATGGGAGTTGGCACCCAGACCACTTCAATGGGCTTAAGTGGTCTGGGTGCCTACAGTGTTCCTTTAAGCTCAACACATGCTCACAATGCCTGCCTAAGCCTCCTCTGAGTCTTCAGTATTCAGACACTAGAACTTACAAACCACATCTCCCACTCAAACATTTTCTTATCACATTAGGTATCATGGAGTGTCATATGTTTATTATAAATAAATATAAAGAGATTCATAAAAATATCTATAGAGCTCTGTGTTCTCTCTCTATATATATATTTTTGTAGTCGGGGACAATAAGCCGTACATAACGCCATTGGCTATGTATGAGAGTCGGTTGTGGTGTGCCTAAACCGACGATCGGGTAGGCCTGAAATAAATGAGGGCCCACCAAGGAAGCATTTGTTAAGGGGTGTGGCGGGTGAGTAGTCTGGATTGGTGTCGGCCCTGAGTGGAGGTAAGTATGGGTATAAATAGGCCGGGTAAACCTCTACCACAACTTCAGGCTCCGCCTTAACATTTGCAGTCGGGGACAATAAGCCGTACATAACGCCGTTGGCTATGTATGAGAGAATCGGTTGTGGTGTGCCTAAACCGGCGATTGAGTAGGCCTGAAGTAAATGAGGGCAAAAAGATTTAATCGTAACACTCTAATGTGGATATCAATTACCTAACCCATTCTATGAAGGCTTCCCAAGTTCTCTCTTAGGTTCTGGAATGTATTTGCTGTAAGCTGATGATTTCCATCTACCTAATTCCTTGATTATGAGTGCCGGTGCTTACGTGATGGATATATATAAGGTTGGCTGGCAGTGGAGGGGTTAACGCTGTACACTGTAGTGGTTATGGTGCTTAAAGTGTTTCTCTAATACCTAGGCATAATGAATGAGTGTGTTGTAGAGAAAATCACAAAACCTTTTTTTAAGATGGCACAATTCTAGCAATATTTGTACATAGTGCTAGCATGTGTGTCCTACACTTTATAGGTATATCACCTATTTTATTTTTTTATTTTCTATCTGAATCCAGTTTTTTGCTTGACGATACCTCTCGGCTGAAGGAGAGAAGTCATTTACAGTAATTTGTTATTCTTTCTCTTTCCCTTTTCCGAAATGTTTCCCCTTCATTAACTTATCACCTTTGTCATTCTTCTCTCCTCACAATGTGTTATTATTATTAGAACTTATATAGCGCCATCTCTTCTGGTTAAGATCAAGTTTAGAACTTATATAGTGGCAAAATATCCCGCAATGCTTTACAATTATAAAATGGATTTATACATATGGAATATAACAGAGACAAGAGGACAGTATGCTCTCATTCTCAAGCACATTCTCTCTCTTTATCTCCCTCCATTCCTTTTACAATTTATTTCTCTGTTCCCAGCTTATTTTTTTTTGTTCTTTTCCTCTCTGCCTTCTCAACCTTTTCAAGACCACTTTTAATTGTTTCTATTCAGGACTGACTAGATAAGTCTTAATAAGCTTGACATTTCAGAGTTTTTGTAGTATTGCATTGATGGCCTGGCATTTCAAATCCAGTCCTCATTTAAAGAGTTTTTTTCTCTTTAATGTGATGGTCCTGAGTGGACATAGATATCTTAGAGTTATTTTATCACAAACTCTTTCCTTGCTTTAGCGTTTTGTGACATAATGCTTCTTAAAAACTTCCCTGCATATACAACTACCAAGAGCATAAAACACTGTCCTTAAAATAGGGACATTAAAGTAAATCTGTTGACATGCCTTAAAGGGACACTATAGGCACCAAGACCACTTCAGCTCATTGAAGTTGTCTGGAGGATTTGTCCCTGCCCCCCTTAGTCCTGCATTGTAAATTATTGTATTTTTCGAGGAACTGTGACTGCCTCTAGTGGCTGTCAATCAGACAACCACTAGAGGGACTTCTTGAATCCTAACGGACATTTGGTCGCCTAACTGAGAGAAATCCCCATAGATAAGCATTGAGGCAATGCTTTCCTATAGGGAGGGCCTAATGCACTTGCAGTGCTAGTCACACAGGTGCATTAGGCTCCCCCGTCGAAATGACGTTAGAGGAGGTGGAGCGCCAACCCTGCACCAAAGGTCACCGGCGAATAAAATCAGTTAAGTAAATATATATATATTTAACTCTTTATTGTCCACGGGGGAAGTGTGGGGGAGGGATCGTGAGGGAGGGGGGATCAGAGGGCAACTACACTGTAAGGAATACACTTTATATAGCAACTTTGCACTCATTACACTAAAGAATCCCTTTAAACAACAGTGTTTTGGTTTCATCACCAGTGTAATTATTGATAGGCTGCTGATGAAATCAAGTTGTGGTATTAGCATTTCTTAACCTACATGTTTTCAATGATAAGTCTAATAATATTGTCTCTGCTGTCTAAATCGGCCATTAATTGTGATGAGGAGGCAAAATTATTTTTGATTGAGTCTATATATCATTTGTCATTCAGTGACCTATAAATTGAATTTAACACTTAATGAGAATTGCCAGAGAACACCTCATTAATGACAGGCTTGACCCAGCCGGGAAGCAAACCTTTGATTGTAATATACTGCTGCTGGAGCTCTATCCACTGAGCTGTCCCTCCAGCCCCCTATATATACATTCTTCTATCTTCTAAAGTACATTCTGTTGCTTACATAATGTGCTGGTAGGGTTTTGTAGACAATTCTAAACATACAGCACAGTATTTCTCTGGTATAAGGTCATTTCAGAAGGCTTTTTCTAAACCTTAGATGACTTGGTGTAATATGCAATGAGCCTAAATAAAAAGTGGATTTTGAAATATAAAACCAGTGTTCTGTCCTGCACTAAAGCCAGTCTCATATGTATATACAGCATGCTAATGAGTCCTCTCATATTTATTTGTAGTGTGCCACATTCTATGTTCCATGAGATGCAATGCAATGTAGAAATCAAAATACATCTGCTAAACAAATAAAAAAAAACTATAGGATTGTGAATATCCAAATATTGTAATGTAAATATAGTATGAGTAGTCGGCTGAACATTCACCCCAGGAGCAAAGTGCAGATGCACAGCAAAGGAGAATAAATAGCTTGATTTAAAGTGACAGTAAAGTATAGTTTTAAAGACACAATCTTAAGTTACTATTTCATGTTTTGTTTGTGTGCTGGTAAATGTGTAAAGGTAGACAGAGGAATGTTCTTTTCCCCTCCACAAGTTTGTAACACTAATTTACGATTGTTTGATCTGTCTATCTAGGTGCCACTCACCCTTCTTGCTTATATGCGCATTATGCAAATGCAACAGAGCATTCACTGCACATTCATTCAGATACAGTTGCGTCTTCTGATGAAGTTAAATCAACTTGAATGTAGAAAAACAAAGCATTTGACATTTCAGTCCTCGCTTTAGGACATTCTCATGAGTGCGCGTGTATGGGTATAATGTTTTTTTTTATATATAATACTATATACATCGTGTGCCATTTAATAAGATTACTAGAAACACAAACTAGTTTTACAACTGTAAAAAAAAAAAAAAAGGTTTATTGTGTTACCTTAACCTTTGCCTTGCACTTACATATTATATAGGGGATATGTTGTAGGATGGCTGGGTGATTGAGGGGCATACTAGCAAAGCACGATACGTTATCACCTGATTCATACCGTCACTGCTACCAATCACCTTGCAGTTAAACTGTTATATAACTAATAAAGTTGTTAAGTCCCGATGAACGTGTGATATATATTCTATACCTTTAAACTGCAAAGACACTTGTATTTGGCAAGCTAAAGTTGCAAGCTATCCAGTTACTAGGAAGCCTGTAGCAGTATATTGTAGCGTGTCCTTTTTATTACATTCATAACAGCCATTTGTTTGCCCAGCTTTAAATAAGAATTTCTATACAAACCCTATGTAACAACAAACATTAAAGTGTCACGTTCATTCAAATCCTTATTCAGTGTCTGAACCAAGAATTCTTGAAGGACCGGTTGAACAACTTTGTGGTAGAGAAATTATTGGGGCAATTTAAGACCTGTGCCTAAACTTTTGCCCGAGTTGAGCTTTTGACAGACCTGAACTACTGGGTGTGTATATATATATATATATATATATATATATACAACCCAACCTAGATCTGGACCAGATAGTATACATGTGATTTATTTTGCTGGGAGTGTGGGTAATAATTTTAATTAGATAATAATTGAAATATTATTTAAAGTATGTATGTACGTGAATGTTCGTATAATATATATTCCCACACACACTTATATTTATGTGTGTTTTACTGATGTCTCAGGACCTTATAAATCACACATGTCTAGATAGAACCACTTGCCTCAAGTACAGGAAGCAGACAGGAATTTGTTATATGTTCTTTACCCACCTCCCACACATTCACGTCAAGAATCCAAGAAAACCAAAATCCAGACACGCTCCCCACGCGTTCTTACGCAAATGTTATGCTGGTATTAGGAATAGGATTAAAGAAATACAGCCGGGATATTCCGAAACCGTATATTACTCATCACGTGACTTGTTTTTCTACAGTCACTGAATACCATTATTTCGTAAAACTTATGACACACATCACAAGGTATTTTGCTTTTAATCAAAAGTGCATACTAGCAGGAGTAATATCGTTTATAAATCCAATGAATAATCTGTGAGTTGACATTTGCCCTGCAAAATGTAGCCCAAAATAGCTGAGTTGAAAAAGAAATCTAAACATAACATAACTTGTGTGTGTATATGTGTGTGTATATACACTGTATTTACTCAAATCTAATGGACACCTTTAAAACTGGGGAATTTACACAGGCAAATTCACACAGGCGGATTTAATTCCTGAAAGAGGGCTTAAAAAAGAATAGACGTATTCACATTGTACTTGCTATTTGAGGAGTCCCCTTTTACTGTATAAAGTGAAGATCTACATCTTTCTTGGATGTGCTAATGTTTACAGTTGTCTGAGAACACACGTCTAGTGGCAATCAGACTGACAGCCACTAAAGGGGCTTCTACCATACATCCTTTAAAAATCAAGTCTTCGCATTCGGTGTCATCACACACAGCCTGGTAATGCCAAACGCTCATAAAGCTTCTTTTAGAGAAGCATTGGATTCAGTGTTACTTTGTAAGAAGTTTGGGCATGGGCGGAGCTCAGCACCATAGGTCCTCAATGCTTCTTTGAGAGAAGCATTGGATTAGATTCATCAGTCATGATGACTTCTTTATGGGATTTATGGCTACTAAGAGGGTACTGCCCCAGTTCTGGATCACAGGTAAGCTTTATAGTGTTTTCTCTTTTTATATATAAATAAATCTAATCTGAATCTAAATAAAATAGAAACCTGTAATACTAAAAATATATATATTTTTTTAATGTTGGTGTTTCTTTAAAGTCAAGCTCATAGCTCCTCCTAGAAGTCCCTTTATTCAAAGCTAGGAGGTATAATTCTTTGTACATGCACAGACTCACTCCCTAGAAAGTCTCTTTTACGTGAGCATGATATGTGCCACTGTACTAACTCAATGATATGAGCTGTATTAAAAAAGTTATTATTCCGGTTTCTTTGATATGGCATTTAGACAAAGCTTCAAGCTCTAATTTAAAGTCCTCTTTTGGAAAACTGAAAAGAAATATAATAGAAATTAAGTTGAAGTGGTTATTGTGCCTATAGTGTCCCTTTAATTTCTAAAAACAGTTGTTAGTTTTCTTCATAGTTCATATCATATCTGAAAAATTCCATGGGCTGGTCTTGGTTGTCCCCCAAACTTTCAGATGGAACGTCTTGCCAAATGTATGGAGTTTATTAAATAAAGTTTAGACTAAAAAATAACTGTGCGCTTATAATTTGATATATCATGAGGACAGTCACATTACAGTACAGATTTCAGATGAATGTAACAAGAGTGGGTTTTAATGTACGCAGCCAGTTAAATATTTTTTTAACAGTGTACATTCATTCTGAAACGCACTAATTATTTAATCCATAAGCTCAGAACACTGAAATTTCTAATATGTTTTTTTTCCCCCTGTACTTTAGGTAAGAGAAGAATGCAGATTGCTGAATGCTCCACCTGTGCCTCCACGCAGTTCCAAACCATCTTCCCCCACCCCATCTGTTCCATTATCAACAGGAAAGACAGCACGGCAAAATACACGCTCTCCAAGTCCCACACTCTCCTACTATTCTTCAGGGCTGCATAACATGTAAGTCTTGCATGTCCCCGTCATACACTTGGTGGGATACGTCTAAAATAAATGTAAATGTATTTTTTACAAAATTTCAATCCAAAACATTTGCGTGAGTTACAGGGCAATATTAAAATAACTTTCATAGTATGTAGCAGCTTTAATGTCTATTCAATATTCTAGTATCTAATTGTAGGAATAACAGTATTTTATATCAAAACATGTTTGGATAGTACATACTTTTGACTTGGTAAAGTACTTTGTACTTTGTCAATTAGTTATTATGTTACTAATCTATTTAAAATGTATAACTTGGCACAAAACTCCACAATTAGTAATAAATGAATAACAAACATAAATTAATAACATAGTGTGGTACCAGCAATTGACTGTTAAGTATCAGGTCCATACCTTTTAATATCAATCTGGCTATAAAATAACGGATTTAAAAACCCTTGAGTTAATCTCCCTGTGAACATATTTATATATTCAATTATGAAAATACATATATTCAGGGGCAACCCACTGCATCTTGCAAAGTTGAATACATTAAAAAATGCTAAAGCAGTGGGAACATTTAATGGCACATTACGTAAAAAAAAAAAAAAATGTCTTTATAAAAATATTTAGAGTTACAATAAAGAAAAAAAAGATTATCCATTTAACCCCTTAAGGACACATGACATGTGTGACATGTCATGATTCCCTTTTATTCCAGAAGTTTGGTCCTTAAGGGGTTAATGTGTATTTATATGTGAATTCATAAGGATTTCAGTTTCCAATGTCAAATAAGGGGAAAAAATATTAGTCTAACCTATATACCAAGCTGGGAGAAGGCAGGCCATCACAGCCAAATAATATATTTATCAGTCAGAGTGCTGACGAATGGGCAAATTATATAATCTGTCAGGAAAGTTTGATGAATTTAAGATTATTAGAGCACACACTCTAACCCCTTTATTACAGAAGTTAATATATTATAGTTCTGGTACATGTCCCATTGTACAGCGCTATGGAATTTGCTGCCGCTATATAAATAATAAAATAATAATAATGAAGAGCCATGAAAAAAACCAAATACCTCTATCTCTGAAAGGGAGTCCAATTGCAGTGACATTGGTGCTCGTCTTTGAGTTAATGAGATAAGATCCTAACCTTCTAATCGCTCCATAGCCACATGTTTCTAAAAGATGACACAATGCTATAATCCGAATGGGAGATGCCATTGCTATGCTATTTAAGGATATATAGAGATAAGTGACTGCTGTTTTTTATTTATCTCAATTGAACCGTACAGCTTTCCCAATGCTCTACATCAGAATCAGCAGACGCATTGGCTATTTGGCCATTTTTCCTGGCACAAATATGGGCTATATGGATTTCTTATCACTGGCAAGTAACATATTTAGAAAATAATTATTTCACATTGTACATCTCGGTGTATTTACTTAACCCCTTAAGGACACATGACATGTGTGACATGTCATGATTCCCTTTTATTCCAGAAGTTTGGTCCTTAAGGGGTTAAAGGGGGGGGGGAGGGGGGAGGGGAGAATCCCATTTAATTTAATTCAATTCAATTCTAGCTTTGGAAAACTGCCACGAGGCAAATTGTCTTCCATGAGCTTTAAATGGATTATTAATCATGCCCTCTAATAGCAAATTAAATGTATACTGCCAATGCATTATGTGAGCTGCAGGCAGCAGTGTGATAGTTTGTATTTTCTTCTAGAGATCAAAGTCTAGCAAAATCTTATTTCAGGCTTTTCTCCGTTGTGCTCTACAGTAGTGGTAGTGGAGCTGTAGCCTACAGATTTTGGACTGCAAATAGCAATATTCAGTGCCTGAATTCGATAGCTGAAGTGAAGAATGCAACTCATGGGTTCACTGTCAGATGTGGTTGTCAGTAGATTAAATGGCCCATACAGTTAATAGGGTGATTATGACGATTGCATCACAGATGGCATAAAACAATTACTAATTAATAAAGACAGTTTACAATGACATTATTCTCTTTCCTTATTTCCCCACCTTTTTAAATAGGATAGGTGATATATACATATAAAAATATGTATTTTTGATTTTATCACTTTTTTTATACTATCAATATTTACACATTCTACATTGTCACATTGAGTTGTTTATCTTTAGTTTGTGGGTAAACGACCTTGAAAAACGCATAGAGCCTGAGGTGCATGTTCCTGCCCTGAAGGATAAATAGCCATGACTGTCATGCACTGATCAGACCACCTCTTTCATATTTTTTTTTTTATCTTAAACTTCTTCACACAAGTACAAGAGTTAAATTTTTCAAATTAGCATTTATTAAAGGAACACTGTAGTCACCAAAACAACTTAAGCTTGAATTGTTTTCTTGTATAGATCGTGCCCCTGCAGTCTCACTTCTCAATTCTCTGCTACTTAGGAGTTAAATCCCTGTGTCAATGCAGCCCTAGTCCTACCTCTCTGCGTGGAACTTGTACAGCCTTCCTAAACACTTCCTGTAATGAGTCATCTAGTGTTTACACTTCCTCTATGTTAAAATGTGGTTTAATTGATCATTTCTTATCTCCTACTCTGTTAATAACTTGCTTGACCTTGCATAAGCCTTCTGTAGGTAATTAAAGTTCAACATACAGAGCAGGAGATAAAAACTTTTAAAGTGAGTTACATCTGATTGAAAATAAAACCCTTTTTTTTTTTTTTTATACAGACTTTGTCAGTCACAGCCAAGGGTGGGTAGAGCTGAATAAACAGAAACAAAAGTGATTTAACTCCTAAATGGTAGAGAAAAGAGCAGTGAGACTGTAGGGGCATGATATATAAACAAAAACTACATCATTAAGCTAAAGTTGTTTTGGTGACTATTGTGTCCCCTTAAGTAAGTGAATGTGCTTTGTTATACTTTGCATGTGCTTTGTTTTACATTGGTGTATGAAGAGTTGTTGAAATCTCCTGCTTGGACTCACTAGATAATGGTATTGGTCTAAAGGATATGTATGTTCTTGTTTGTCATTTTATACTAATACATTATTGTCTTTGATTTCAGTGGTGTAACAGACAGTGAAGTGACCAACTCCTCAGAAAGTGCTCAAGTTTCTTGTTACCCATGTAACTGGGTTAAAAAAGAATCAAATGATGAAAACAAGTTGCCTTGTGAGAGTCCATCTGAACTTCTTACTTCTAGATTGTCCTGGCCTAACAGATATTGTGGTGGGGCAGAAGGTATGAACGCCAACGATTTACTTATGGATCAGTGCCGCAGTTATTACAGCTATCCTCGGCAAAAGACTCCTGGCACACCAAAGAGAAACCTTGCAGCTCCTTTTGACTTTAGTGGATGTGATTCTTTGGCAGGTTGTACACAGGTAGCATCCAGTGAGATGACAGACATTGCAACTGGTTGTCCAAAGTCTGCAAGCTATTCATTAGACAGTTCCACAGAGAGAATCTTAGCCGACAACAGCACAAAACAAAGTTTGTCGTGTCCTGCATTACCGCCACGCGCACCGAAACCCATTGAGGCAAATTTCGTCTTAGAACCATTGCCTCTATCTATTAAAATTGATGGAGCTGAGGAGGAGTTACAAATGTGTTCTCCTGACATCTCAGAGGAACATTATTTAGCTAAAAAGGGTATGCAGGACATTTTCTCTATTTCATACCCATTCTCTTCTCCTCTTCACATGCAACTAGCCCCAAGGTCTTGTGGTGACGGCTCTCCCTGGCAGCCTCCATCAGAGCTTTCGGGACTATCTATAGAAGAGGTCTCTAAATCTCTTCGATTCATCGGTCTGTCAGAAGATGTTGTGTCATTTTTTGTGTCTGAAAAGATTGACGGAAACTTGCTTGTCCAGCTTACAGAAGAGATCCTCTCCGAGGACTTTAAATTAAGCAAACTGAAGGTTAAAAAAATATTGCAATTTATTAATGGTTGGCGACCCAAGATGTAATTGTGGAAGTGCTGGAAGGTACTGAACAAATTTTTTTGCAGCTCTTGTTAGGAGTGCTGCAATTAGTACAATCTGGAAATTGTTTTTGCACTAAGAAATAGTTAGTTTTAAAGAAGTAATGATTACTATGCAGTAAAAGGTACGAGTTGTAGACAAATCACTTAGTACTGTATGTCAATGCAAACACTCAGTGAGCCTCATGCTCCACTGAATACTGAGCAGCTGCTATCAACTCCTTTAAAATGTAAAAGGGAATTCAAGTTTATAAGTTACATGTCAAAAGATGTACAGTAATATATATTATTCAGCAGTCAAAGCTTGAAGATATAACTAGTAAGAGTATAGTTAAACAAATTGGCTTCATGCATTATAGACTATTATGAAGGAGTACTTTTTATATGCAAACGCATTTCATCTTCTTTTTAGGACTTGGCAATCAGAAGATATCTGTTTAGATTTATAGTCCCCTTGCTAAATGGTTTTGCCGCAGTCTCGTTCCCCCGGAACGTGTTTTACTTACCTCATATTCCTGTGCACATGCTGTGTGCCAAGTGGTACGATGAATCACGTGTGGCCCTGATAAAGTGTGCTTGTGTATTAGAGAAACATAACGATTCCTAAATGCATATTAAAATCCTGATCCAGCCTTGAAATGTCCACCAGATTCGTAGTATTAGATTAGTAGATTCTACAAGCTCGATACAGAAGACTCTCAGCTATAGTCTCCTTAGTGGAGTGATAGAATCTTTTGGGGGGGGGATTTTAAAACTGCATTGCTGGATGATGGGAGTAACGTGCAAGAAGCTCTTTTATTTTAACCAGTGCGTGTTCGAAATCCTGACTCTTATTTATGAAGTGCTATTTCAACATCAAGGTTGTTTTTAAAATGGTCTCTTTTATGAAGAAAAACATGTAATCTGTATCAACACCCAGAACAAAACCACTACCGGAGATGTAGAAACTCGTGTTGTGGTAAATTAGACGTTCGTACACAATGTATGTTTTCATTTGTATATACATATGTATAATATATAAACTTATTTTCACTCATTATGTAGTTTCATGTGGATTCTTTAAATACAGTGCCAGGTATTTCACGATAAGGATTTCTTTGTCTTTTGTTTTGAAATGCATATGCTGACTGTTTTAATTGGCTTATTTAGAAATACGCACATACATATAGCATTTTCATACACTGTATTCTATTTTTGTTTCCTTTTATTCCCAGAATTCTAATATAGAAAGAATAACTTTATTAATTCGCATGAAGTTACCTTGTGGTAAAATATTAACACTTTTGCACAGTAGTGTGTATGCCATAGGTTCCCAAAATGGAGATCCCCAGATGTTGTAGAACTACAACTCCCATGATGCTTTGCATGCCTTTAGACTGTTTTACAATGACAAATCATCATGGAAGCTATAGTTCTACAACATTTGGGGATCTACTTTTTGGGCACCCCTAGTATATGCGTATAAATGTATACATTATGGTAGTTTAATAATAATGAAGTATGCTTTATAGAAACAAGTGATGAAATATACTCACTCAGTGGCTGTCTGTTTAAATCACCTTGTATCAATATGTGGGATAAAACTTACTCCCCAAAGCAAAACATTCTTCACACAAGTATTTTAAAGTCAGGTTTAGATACACCAAAAAAAATAATACACAACCCAGTGAAGATCGCTTATTATGTAAGTGATGAGCAGTTGATTTAAAAATTGTGCACTCACTTTTAATGGAGCAGTATGTCTCTGTGTTTAAAAATGATGCTTATTTGTGCATTACATATTCTGTACAGTGATGCGTAGCTGTTGTAATATTTTTTTATCACACTTTAATAATCTAATCAACAGATATGAATTATACATTTCGAATATTTGGACAATTTAAAAAGAAAATGCACTTTTTGAAATGTTTCTAAGAATATACTATATTTAAGAAGAACAGATGTATATGTGTTCTGCGAGCATACTTTTTATTGTAGGCAGTTGGAACAAAAATTATTTCAGATTTAATAAGCAAAGCTATTCCTTTTAAATGAACAGGCTAATGTAAGGAATACAAATATGCCCCCAGCTAACATCATCATTACAGATGCTTCTCCATAGAGAAGCATTGGGGAACTAGTGCTTGCTAATCAATCGCTGTGTTGTGCTAATCAGCATCTCCTCATAGACATGTATTAGATCAGTGTATCTCTGTGGGAAGGATTGCAGGACCGCACCAGGAAGGCCCTATATTGGCTGTCTGAGTGAGGTGGTCTTAGGGGCATATGCAAACACTGCCTTTTTTTTCTTTTTTTTTGGGAGTGCATGAAAGTATAACAAGAGGGCTCGTCATGCCCCAACAGCATTGACAAGTATATAACCAGACATATGTTAACAGTTGGTCAGCATGAGGAAAGATCAGCATAATTTTTATGTAACATAAACAGATTTAGCGTTCCTGTCTAAGCGATCCATGCATAACATGCTTGTTGGCAGGAACTTTTCTAGAAAGGCTGGGTGAAAGATTGCGGTCTAATAGAGAGTGAGTGTTTACTACGGAAAAGGTAGTTTATAGTTAGTGTGAGAGGCCTCTCTACGTATAATACCTTTTGAGAAATACTAAAATAAGAAAAATAGTAAAATAATAGAAAATTAAACAGGCTTACATCTAAGCAAGTTAGGTACATAAAATGCTGTGATGCTCGGTAAGTTAAGCTAGTGTATCTACACTATACGAGCATGTTGTGTCATGTTTTTAGACAGCCAGGATATGAGACTAGTCCATTAAGAGGTATTAGTTAAGCACATGACTGAAAACAACATTGCTGACTTGTCTATTCAGCTAGCTTTAAGCATCCTAAAATAACATTCAATCTGTGTGGTACATGCTTAGACTAGTTGTTATACAAAGGTGAGTTACATGTGTGTGGCATTGGCTAGGTTACCATTTTCAAAATAAAGGTTACAGTTACAGGCGATAAAGCAAAACATTGCGTGGTAAAGGGAAGCAGCACAGACATATGGTGTGGCATAAAAACATGCTATGACACGATAATGGTTTGTAAGGAAGGAGCTGTACCATCCATGTCTGGTTAATGGTTGATTGTCGGGCCAAGTGTGTGTGTCGGTGCATGGTTGTAGTGGTGTATTTGTAGTCGCTGAGCAGTTGTCATGGATAGTATTGGTTTTATGTGTGTAGTGCCTGTGTGCAGCGAGCTGTGTAGGGTGTGTGTACTCCCCGAGTAGGGATCGACTATGGACTATACATTGCTTACGGTTGGTTCTGAGTAACAAGGTGTGTGGCATGCATTATAGTCCATAATTCTTTGTGTCTCGGGCTTGTTGGGGGGTGGTAGTCTCTGCGGCCCGAGCAGGGTTGTTGGCTGTAGGCCTTAGAGTGCATGTGTCCGGGTTGCTTCACTTGATGCCCGTTCTGGTGGTTCTGCCTATGCGGCTGAGTGGGTGTCCCTTCCGGGTTCTCTCCCCGGTGGGCCTTGAAGGATCTCTTCGCCGATATCGTCCGTCTGCATTCAGTCTCGGTGCATCTCGATCAGCATCACAGCTAGCTTCGTGTTTATTTGTTTGCGAGGTTGTGCTTTGCCGGTCGATGGTCGCTGGGACCGGCCGCCACCTCCCTCATCGCCTGCTTGTAGGATTGTCTCCGGGTTTTGAACCTTACCCATAGGCACAAACGCAGCCGGTCGAGAAAGTCCAGCGTATGCTTGGGTGGTTTAATAGGTGTGTGCTTGGTCCTCGGCTGTGTCTGTGCCGCCATCTTGGGTGGGCCTTGTAAGTCCCGTTTACTTGAAGGTTTGGTCAGGAATGTAGGTGGGGGTAATCGTCCCCAGCGAGGACCGTGATGACCCCCGCCGGTCCAGGGGGGGGGGGGGCAGCAAGGCTGTAGTGGGCTTTTACTTATGAGCACGTTCCCTGCCGGGAGATCGGCCGCTTCTCCCTGGCCTCAGGCCCTGCTCAGGTGTAGGCCGCATGGTTGGTTTAAGTGTTTCTGCGGCGCACTGGTGCCGTACTACTGGTACCGTTGTGTTCGCAGTGTCGTTCTGCGTCCGTTCCCAGGTACCGTTTGCCGCGAACATCATTAGTTCGATCAGCAGTTTCACACTTTTGCCCTTTGTAGCAGGAGCTCTCAAAATGTGCGTCCGGCCATCTTAGTTGTCAGGCCCCGCCCCCCGCCTTTTCTTTTAAAAGGTGTGATTACAATTTTCAGACTGCACCAGAGCAGCACAGCATAAAACATATAGGGTTATTCTCTAAATTGAGAATTTAAAGTGCATTTCACATTTAAGGTCAAAATAGCCAAACAGGAAAAAAATCTCTCAGCCAGCTACGTTTTCAGTTTGGTTACTCTGGCCTTAAATTTTAAATTCATTTTGAATTCCCACTTTAGTTAATACCCTGATTATGTTATTTTCTATATTATACATTTTTCATATTAATTGAAACTGGTACATGCACATTGCCAGGTGATTCTGATTGTTACTGCTGTTATTATTATTATTATTACTATATTATTTATATAGCGCCATCAGATTCCGTAGCGCTTTACAATGGGTGGACTAGCAGTCATATAATTGTAACCAGACAACTGGACGTACAGAGAGGTTGAGGACCCTGCTCAATGAGCTTACATTCTAGAGGGAGTGGGGTATAGTGACACAAAGGGTAAAAGTAGGGGTACAAAGTCTCTGTATATGGGTGGGAAACGCAAAAGATAGAAAAGTACGCACTACTAGCAATATTACGTTGGAGGCAATTACTCTGCATTCAAAGACATTTCAAGGGCATTAGTGTCTGAGTTATACTAACAGATGAATAACCTTTTCTATTTCCTTTCAGGATTTCTATAGTGTACAGAAATAAACCTAACTTGGACATAAGTGGTTTTATGACAGCAGCGATTGCTGCTTTAGTTCGTCAGACTTGAATAAAATGATGGCCTATACTTTGCATGTTCACTTCAATCGATGTGTAGGAACATAAGAAACCAAGCTACGAAATTATTTTATCAAAAAAGGGTTTGCAGGTACTCGGTATTCATAGTTTTATCACCCTACTGAATGGAAGTCATGTTTTCAACCTCAGAAGGAGGATAACATGGACATATTGGAAATGAAGCCTGCAGTTTTAAAATGACCTAGATATATTGCAGCTGGGATAGTCTATGCGCCAAAACGTCTTTAGCCAAAAAAAGACACACCACTGCCCCAATACAAAATAAATACAAATCACTGTTTAGTAGCGTTGCCCAAAATGAAAACGTCCATGCATTTAGTTATGCATTTTTTCATTGGGGTTATATCTAAAAACCGCTTGCAAAACCTGCAAATGTCTTGTCTAGAGCCTTTGCAAGCCCTCCCCTTTTAACTCCGCCCAGGTTATAAAAGTGTCAAATTCTATTGAAATCTGTACTTTTTGTAAAATGAAAAAAAGAGGAAGCACTCTTCACACGTTAAGCATTTCAGCAAGCTAAAGTGCTTTAGGGGTCTGCAGTGTCCCTTTAATGAAGCAGTTTTAGTGTATAAATCATGTCCTTGTAATGTTTCTGCTCAGTTCCATGGCATCTAGAAGTTAAAGCAGCAATGTCACCATTTGGAGACTTTGCAGAATCAGGGCCGGTGCAAGGATTTTTGCCGCCCTAGGCAAAAGTAAAGTTTGCCGCCCCCCATCCCCCCCCCCCGATATGACATCACAATGCCCCATGTTAACTAACGCAAGTGCTGCAGTGCCACCGTGTTTACATTAAAAGGCCTGCAGGGACAGGCTATAGACACCAGAACCACTACATTAAGCTGCAGTGGTTCTGGGGACTAAAGTGTCCCTTTAATGTGAGGTAAATTAGAGATTAGTGCCACGAATAATATACTAGATTGCCTACTTACAATCAGATGAGGATGGTGATGGGCTCTACCTGCAGTCTGGCTCCACTGGTCTGGTGTAGAACAGGCTCTCTGGAGGCTGTTTGTGTTCTGGGAGAACAGGAAGAAGGCTCCATTTTTTTTAAGGCCCTTTGCACAGCTCAAGGTCTGGGCCCCAGGGTCCACCTTCATGTTCCACCAATTAGTTTGTTCACAGGAGTAGGGGATGTCCTGATATGTGTGTAAGGAATGCATTGTGTGAATCTGTGTTTGTATGTGTAAGGGCTGCAATGAGTGTTTCTGTGTATGTACGGGATGCAGTGTGTGCGTCTGTAAGGGGTGCATTGAGTGTGTGTAAGGAATGCATTGTGTGTTTCTGTGTGTGTAAGGGATGCATTGTGTGTAAGGGTTGAATTGCTTGTGTGTGTGTGTCTGTGTGTGTAATGCATTGTGTGTTTTTCTGTGTGCAAGGGGTGCATTGTGTGTGTGTGATGGATGTCAATCTCTCCCCCCTCCCTTGTCACTCTCTTCTCCCCCTCTCCCTCGTCACTCTCTTCTCCCCCTCTCCCTCGTCACTCTCTTCTCCCCCTCTCCCTCGTCACTCTCTTCTCCCCCCTCTTGTCCCTCTCTTCTCCCCCCTCCTCCCTTGTCACTCTCTTCTCCCCTGCGTGTCCCTCTCTTCTCCCCCTCCCTTGTCACTCTCGTCTCCCCCGTTGTCACTCTCTTCTCCCCTCCCCACTCTCATTCCCCCTCCTAATCCCGTCAATTCCCCTCCCTGTCAATTTATCCCCCCCCTTTCAATTTATTCCCCCCACCCTGCCTGTCCATTTATTCCCCCACCCTGCCTGTCCATTTCCCCCCCTCCCTGTCCATTTATCCCCCCCTCCCTGTCCATTTATTCCCTCCCCCTCCCTGTCCATTTATTCCCTCCCCCTCCCTGTCCATTTATTTCCCCCCCTCCCTGTCCATTTATTCCCCCCTGTCCATTTATCCCCCCCCTCCCTGTCCATTTATTCCCCCCCCTCCCTGTCCATTTATTCCCCCTTCCCTGTCCATTTATTCCCCCCTCCCTGTCTGTCCATTTATTCCCCCCACCCTGCCTGTCCATTTATTCCCCTCACCCTGCCTGTCCATTTATTCCCCCCTCCCTGTCTTCCCCCTCCTCCCTGTCCATTTATCCCCCCCCTGTCCATTTATTTCCCCCCTCCCTGTCCATTTATTTCCCCCCCTCCCTGTCCATTTATTCCCCCCCCTCCCTGTCCATTTATTCCCCCCCCTCCCTGTCCATTTATTTCTCCCCCCCCTCCCTCTTCATTGATTTCTCCTCCTCCCCTCCCTGTCCATTTATTTATCTCCCCCCCCCTCTCTATTTATTCCCCCCACCCTCCCCTACCTCTATAGTAGCGTGGCCGAGCTCTGTATCATGGTCCGCGGGTACAGGGAGCTTTTGTTTCCTGTACCCGGCGGACTAACAGGAAGTGAACACCAGTGTTCACTTCCTGTTAGTCCGTCCGAGTACAGGAGACAGATGCTCCCTGTACCGGCGGACTATACTGCGCTCGGTCACGCTACAGAGAGGGAGTGACAGGAGGGAGCGCTGAGCGCTTCCCTCCTGTCAGTCCCCTCCCTCTCCTCATGCTGTGCCCGGGCGGTGCGCCCTCATGGACTCACCAGCCCGGGCAAAGCTGCAGCCGCCTGAGGCTCTCTACAGAGCGCTCAAGCGGCTGCAGCATTAGGGGGGCCGGCGCTCCTGGGGGCGCCCCTTCCCAAGGGGCGCCCTAGGCGGCTGCCTAGTCCGCCTTACAGGTAGCGCCGGCCCTGTGCAGAATTCACAATGACCCGACAGTGACATTGTCACTGGGAGTCTGGGGGAGGGAGGGGTCGTGTGGTAGGTAAAGAAAACTTCTATTTATCTGACCCTGTCCCTCGGTGTGTAGCTATCTTCTTCCTACGGGTCCTCTTCAGTTCCTGGTGATAGATGCCGACATCACTGCTTTGACACATGCCCAAGAGTACAGCATTAAGGTATATGGAGAATCTTGTCAGTAGACAGAGCCAATTCCCTGCAGCCATTACAGGTTTAACACTTCTAGATGGCGGTATCTCCGCCCAGTGTATAGAAGTGTGAGGCTGAGGAAATATAGAGACAAAGTAGTCCCTACTTGGTCTCAGTATATCTCTTGACTGGGTTGGAATCTCAGTGAAATTACAACAGTCAGAATGAGTATTTTAGAAGGATTATATCTTTATGAAATGCAAATGTTTTGGTGGGTGGCAGTGCTGCTTTAGACCACATCCCCTGAGTGTGAATTGGAGAAAAATATTTAATTTCTGTAGCACGTTGTGTTTAACTGAGAAGTTATTGTCTCCTACACTGTTAATTGAACTTTAATGATACACAGGAGGCTGCTATTGGCTCTAGCAGGCAACTTCCAGAGCTAATAGATAAGAAATTCTAAATTAAACACACTGTGGAATAAGGAAAGTTAAAAAAAAACTGTAAGGTGTTTTTTTTGTTTCTTCAGGAAGTGTGTAGGGAATCTGTATCAGTCAAAGCCAAGGGAGGAGTGGTTAGAACTGTATAATGTGATTTAACTCTTAAAGGGCAGATACTTGAGCAGTGGCAATGTTTTGTGCTTTGAGTGTCCTTTTAATCAAGTATTTAATTTTTTCCTCATCTTTATTAAACATACCAACAATTTTGGGTGACTCTGTACAGTTAATTTCATAATCCATAAAGGTGGATCTGTTGAAACGTTATTTTAAATTCTTTATTTTTGTGCATATAGTAAACACGATAGCAGATAATGCCACAACAGCTCTCATCCGCTTAAATGTCAACAATCAAAACATAGGTAGCATCTGTAGACATTACACATTTTATATTTATACTTGGTTAAGCAGTAGTGAAGGTCGACACTTTTACCCTACGTGGGTGTGTGGTCTCGGCTATGGTCCTCGTGAGTATTAGCCACTTAGGGTGTCTCCCCCTGCCTGTCAGTTGTGCGTGTGAGTGTTGGGGTAAGGTCGCCTGTATACTGGCATGGGGGGAGGTTGCATGTACGATGAGTATGCAGTATAAGTGACAAACTAGCATTGGTCTCGTAGTATGGAGGCCCCTAGCTTTGCGTAAGTAACTCTCGTGTTTTGTGCGTGCGGTTGTCATATTGTGTGTGTGTTATTACCGTCCATCTGTCAGTAGAGCCCCGTCGGGGGGAGGTTATCGTCAAGTAGGAGAGTAGTTTGAGTTATACAGGCAGCTAGCCTGACTTGCAACAAAAAAGTAAAATAAAACAATAACATTAGCTTTAGTGTAGGGTATTGCAGTCCCAAGGTATGTTGGATATGGTCATCATGGGCAACGGAGCAGGTTGTCCCCCTGAGTCGGGTGCCTTTTAATGTTTCAGGTGGTGCCCCTGGCAGGTGATGTTCTCTGGGACTCCCTCAGGATGAATTCTTGAATATTCGCAGGGTTTAGCCGGGACAGTCCTGTTCCGTGTGTTGGTGCTGCTTGTAGGATTCCCGCTGCCATCAGGATGGATTCTAAGTTTTCATAGCTTTGAGCCTTGTGGGTGGTCCCGTCATGGGTGAAGGACACTGCTCGCGGTGTTCCCCAGCGGTAAGGGGTCTCTCTGGTCCGGAGGTGCTGTAGGAGCGGCTGTAGCGATTTCCTCCAGGTAAGCGTGCTCTTGGTGTGGTCCGGGAAGAGTTTTAGTTCTGCGCCCTCAAACAACAAGGGAGTTTACCCCTTTATTGCGGTCAGGAGGGAGGTTTTATCTGTCAGCGACTGGAAGCGCAGTATTAACTCCGCGGTTGCATTTGCAGGAGCCCGTGCTGGCTTTGAAATTCGGAAGAGTCCATCCAGCATTATGGATTTAACCTGTTTTGGGGGTAATAGGATCCCGAGGAAGCGTCTAATATAATGGGGTAGTTCCGTAAGAGCGACCGGATTTTTACGTTATATCTTCTCCTTTGGTCCTCTAGGGCATCCAGCCTTTCAGTAGTGGTGTTTTGCCGTACTTCCAGGTCCATCACTCTTTGTTCTAGCTTTGTGAGTCTGGAATCCTGTGTACTCGAGCAGGCTTCAAGTTGGACACTTTTAGCCGCAGCTCCTTCTATGGCCTCTTTAAAGTAGGCCATGTCTGCCGCCAGGTCCTTGCGTAGCTCCGCCAGCATTGTTTTTATTTGGTCCGCAGTGACCGGATCCCCGGTTTGCTTTTTGTTGCGGTCCGGTGCAGGTCTGAAGGAGGCTCCTTCTATTAACTCTGTGGTGAAGTCATCTGAGGAATATGAGGAGAAGTCGTCAGTCGGCGCCATTTTGGGCCATGCAGCCTGTTGTGTGTTCCGCAGCATGTCCCCAATATCCCTGCGAGGGAGCCTTTACTTTTTTAATTTTTCGGCCCATAGTCTGCTCGTTGTTGGTAGTACAGTATGTGGGTTCTTTGGGTTCCGATTTCCTCGTATAGGGTATAGTTTAAATTTGTGAGAGCCGGAGCTCCAGGAGATGCTAGCTCCGCCCCCCACGCGGCGAAACGTTTTTACACTGCATTAATCAACCCAAAAACATTGCAAACCATTTAATTCCGTAGCGTCTTAACAAATTGGTAATTAGGATGCTGGACTTGCCTGGAAGAAAATGACTTTGATCCCCCCCCCCCCCTCTTTTGCTTCATCTGCATTATGTTTTTTATTATTATTAATATCCATGTGGATTGAGGAATTTTCTTCCAGTGAAGTCCTGTTCCCTAATTTTACATGTGCTGTTTCTACCTTGTCACTTTAAGCTAAGTAATGGTTTAAAAAGAAAATATTATTGTACATTACAATTCTTGCTAATCTTGTTGTAGTTTCTAGAACAGGAAATCACTTTGCCGTATTACCTACATTGCAATACACATACTTTGAGAACCGGATTGGACAGTCTGAAACTATTTTCCTGCATACACACCCAGCTGAAATTGTGATTCTTATTCTGTATTCCTAATGATAATTAAGACCGCATTCCTTACTTAAGGTGTGAAAATGATCTACTCACCCTTTAAATAATAACTGAATAAAAGCTAAGCACAAAAGCTAGATCACAAGGGATGTTGAGTATAGTTCTCAGTTCTACTAGTGTGGTGGATCTTTTTGTGATGTAATATAGTGGTATTAGAGCAATATGTTTAGCATGTAAAGGGACACTATAGTCACCAGAACAACCACAGCTTATTGTATTTGTTCTGGTGAATAGAATAATTCCCTTAAGGCTTTTGCAGTAAAAACTGACAAAAATGCTGTGATAACATTACAGCCTAGGTATACCTCCACTGGCCACTCCTCAGATGGCGACTAGAGGTGTTTTCCGGGGCAGCCATTCAGAGTCTCCACCCTCTGCACAGAGACACTGAACCTTCCTCATAGAGATACATTGATTCAATTTATCTCTCTAAGAAGATGCTGATTGGCCTGATCTACTTCCTTGACAGTCTCAGCCAATCCTATGGAAAAGCATTGTGATTGGTTCACTTCCGATGATATCAGCCAAGCAGGCAGATAAGGGACAGAGGCAGCGGCTGCAGACTTGAAAAAAAGGAAAATTTTATTAAAAGTTTTGTTTTTTTATTAGATCTCTAGGATGCACATCGTTTTAGAAGGATTAAAGTATAAGGTAGAAAGTGTTTGCAATGAGGGAATGTGCAAATGACCAGCAATCCCCTTCACTGGTACCATAAATACTTTTAAGTGGACACCATATACATTATAACCACTATAGGTACGTGTAGTGATTATGGTACTATCAGTATATGGTCGCAGCAACCAACCTTTTCTATCAAGTTATTTTAAATTCACTCTTTAAAGGCTCATATTGGAAACGGAAACAAAAAAACTTTAGAAAATAGGAAAGAGTGAATGCTAACATTCAAAGGAAACCTTGCTTTTAACCCCTTAAAACCGGAGGGCGTACTGGAGGGCCCTATTCTAAGCAGCTCTAAACGCTGCAGGGCGTAATAGTACGCCCTCCGTTTTTTTTTTTTACTTACCCAGTCGCCGGCGATCCCACGCCGGTGATCGCGGTTGGGGGGAATCCCAAGGAGCCCCTCCCCCCCCCTCTGCGGCACATGGCCGGGTTAGCTGCCTGCTGCATTGCCAGCATTGTGACTGCCTGTAATGACAGGTAGTCCCCCTGGTGGCTGGAAATAAAATAATGTTAAAATAAGTGTAAAAAAATATATATATATGATCTAAGTATATATATACACACATATACATACACACACATACACTGTCTAGGTGTATTTTACTATTAATATATATATATATGAATACCAATCACAGGTTACCTCTTTTTACGGAGGAATGTGTGTAACAAGCTTAGAAAGTGAGAAATAATTTACAGGCAGCTCTATACACTTGTGTGGAGATATCATCAATTCCACTAAACAAATATGTAGATTATAGTGCGGTGTAAGTGACAAAGACCTACACCTATAATTGGAGCGCTCAAACACATATATGGCTTACCAAACGTTATTCCGTTCAATAGTGCAGTATAAAGTACATGTCAAGATAGTGCAGATGGTATATAAAGTGGCAGTGCAATAATAGCAATGATATCGTAGTGAACTTGTACACTCACATTTTAAGGAGCCTGTATATGGAAACACTGGCTCCATATTGCGGCTTGTGTGCCTATTATGGTAGCACCACCCTTCTACTTCGAATAATTCTCAAAGACATAAAAGAGAATGGGCCAATGTGTAGATTTGGCAATGGAAGAACACAGGTATGAGTGAATAAATGTGGTGCTCACCTGGTCCTGAGCCTGTGGGTTCGGCTCTAGGTATATACATTTTGTACCAATTCAAATGGTATTCAAAATTCAAATGTAAGATATAGGGCTCAATTTAAAATCTGGTTCTTGCATTCAAATCTCTACATAATGCTGCTCCCACCCATCTATCCTCCCTAATACATAAGTATGTCCCGTCTAGGCCCTTACGATCTGCTCAAGACTTATGTCTATCTTCTGTCCGTAGTCCCACCTCTGATGCTCGCCTTCAAGACTTCTCGAGGGCTGCACCGTTCCTACGGAACTCACTTCCCTCCTCCGTTAGATGCTCACCCAGTCTCCACTCCTTCAAACAATCATTAAAAACCCACTTCTTCATAAAAGTGTATCAATTAAACTGTTAATAGCTCCCGACTGATTCCTCTCTTGTAACTGTCAATAGTCTAATACTATCCTTACCTTTTTGTGTCATTTTACCCCACTCCCTCTAACATGTAAACTCATTGAGCAGGGCCCTCAACCCCTCTGTTCCTGTGTGTCCAACTTGTCTGGCTACAACTACATGTCTGTTCGTCCACCCATTGTAAAGCGCTGCAGAATTTGTTGGCGCTATACAAATAACATAACAACAATAATAATAACATAAAAAAGAGAAGTTGGACGTGCAGGAATAGAAGGCCACAAAAGTGCTGGAAAAGTTGAAGGGGACTAACACCTTGACTGTGGCATGCCGGAGGGGGATCCATGGCAAAACTCCCATGGAAAATTACACAGTTGATGCAGAGTCTGGTTTTAATCCATAAAAGGCAGAAATCACCTAACATTCCTAAATCGCAATGAATATGGATTGACACCTGACATATTGACACCTTGACATATGGATTGACACCTGTCCTCAGAGCCCCTGATGCACACGGACACAGAGCAGAATAGGGACTGTTCCCCCTACATAGGGTCACTTGGCAGATATGGATTGACACCTGTCCTCAAAGCCCCTGATATACACTGACACAGATCAGAATAGAGACTGTTCCCCCTACATAGGGTCACTTGGCAGGTATGGATTGACACCTGTCCTCAAAGCCCCTGATACACACTGACACAGAGCAGAATAGAGACTGTTCCCCGTCCTCAGAGACCATGATACACACTGACACAGAGCAGAATAGAGACCGGGGGTCTAGTAGCGTGGACACCCAGCACAGGTCGTTCTCCTTCAGCCTTTTTATACGAGGGTCCCTCAACAGGCACGACAGCATGAAAGACCACATTTGCACAAGGTTGGATGCCGAGCTACTCATTTCCCGTTCCTCCTCCTCACACAGAGTAGAATAGAGACTGTTCCCCGTCCTCAGAGACCATGATACACACTGACACAGAGCAGAATAGAGACCGGGGTCTAGTAGCGTGGACACCCAGCACAGGTCGTTCTCCTTCAGCCTTTTTATACGAGGGTCCCTCAACAGGCACGACAGCATGAAAGACCACATTTGCACAAGGTTGGATGCCGAGCTACTCATTTCCCGTTCCTCCTCCTCACACAGAGTAGAATAGAGACTGTTCCCCGTCCTCAGAGACCATGATACACACTGACACAGAGCAGAATAGAGACTGTTCGCCGTCCTCAAAGCCCCTGATACACACTGACAAAGAGCAGAATAGAGACTGTTCCCCCTACATAGGGTCACTTGGCAGATACGGATTGACACCTGTCCTCAAAGCCCCTGATACACACTGACACAGAGCAGAATAGAGACTGTTCCCCGTCCTCAGAGACCATGATACACACTGACACAGAGCAGAATAGGGACTCTTCCCCGTCCTCAAAGCCCCTGATACACACTGACACAGAGCAGAATAGATACTGTTCCCCATCCTCAAAGCCCCTGATACACACTGACACAGAGCAGAATAGATACTGTTCCCTGTCCTCAGAGACCATGATACACACTGACACAGAGCAGAATAGAGACTGTTCCCCCTACATAGGGTCACTTGGCAGATATGGATTGACACCTATCCTAAGGATCCCTGAAACACACTGACACAGAGCAGAATAGGGACTGTTCCCCCTACATAGGGTCACTTGGCAGGTATGGATTGACACCTGTCCTCAAAGCCCCTGATACACACTGACACAGAGCAGAATAGAGACTGTTCCCCGTCCTCAGAGACCATGATACACACTGACACAGAGCAGAATAGAGACCAGGGGTCCAGTAGCGTGGACACCCAGCACAGGTCGTTCTCCTTCAGCCTTTTTATAC
This sequence comes from Pelobates fuscus, assembly GCF_036172605.1. Lineage (NCBI taxonomy): Eukaryota > Metazoa > Chordata > Amphibia > Anura > Pelobatidae > Pelobates > Pelobates fuscus. The sequence continues at coordinate 103,058,718 of NC_086320.1, forward strand.
GAGGGTCCCTCAACAGGCACGACAGCATGAAAGACCACATTTGCACAAGGTTGGATGCCGAGCTACTCATTTCCCGTTCCTCCTCCTCACACAGAGTAGAATAGAGACTGTTCCCCGTCCTCAGAGACCATGATACACACTGACACAGAGCAGAATAGAGACTGTTCGCCGTCCTCAAAGCCCCTGATACACACTGACAAAGAGCAGAATAGAGACTGTTCCCCCTACATAGGGTCACTTGGCAGATACGGATTGACACCTGTCCTCAAAGCCCCTGATACACACTGACACAGAGCAGAATAGAGACTGTTCCCCGTCCTCAGAGACCATGATACACACTGACACAGAGCAGAATAGAGACTCTTCCCCGTCCTCAAAGCCCCTGATACACACTGACACAGAGCAGAATAGATACTGTTCCCCATCCTCAAAGCCCCTGATACACACTGACACAGAGCAGAATAGATACTGTTCCCTGTCCTCAGAGACCATGATACACACTGACACAGAGCAGAATAGAGACTGTTCCCCCTACATAGGGTCACTTGGCAGATATGGATTGACACCTATCCTAAGGATCCCTGAAACACACTGACACAGAGCAGAATAGGGACTGTTCCCCCTACATAGGGTCACTTGGCAGGTATGGATTGACACCTGTCCTCAAAGCCCCTGATACACACTGACACAGAGCAGAATAGAGACTGTTCCCCGTCCTCAGAGACCATGATACACACTGACACAGAGCAGAATAGAGACCAGGGGTCCAGTAGCGTGGACACCCAGCACAGGTCGTTCTCCTTCAGCCTTTTTATACGAGGGTCCCTCAACAGGCACGACAGCATGAAAGACCACATTTGCACAAGGTTGGATGCCGAGCTACTCATTTCCCGTTCCTCCTCCTCTCACACAGTAGAATAGAGACTGTTCCCCGTCCTCAGAGACCATGATACACACTGACAAAGAGCAGAATAGAGACTGTTCCCCGTCCTCAGAGACCATGATACACACTGACAAAGAGCAGAATAGAGACTGTTCCCCCTACATAGGGTCACTTGGCAGATATGGATTGACACCTGTCCTCAAAGCCCCTGATACACACAGACACAGAGTAGAATAGAGACTGTTCCCCGTCCTCAGAGACCATGATACACACTGACACAGAGCAGAATAGAGACTGTTCCCCATCCTCAAAGCCCCTGATACACACTGACACAGAGCAGAATAGAGACTGTTCCCCCTACATAGGGTCACTTGGCAGATATGGATTGACACCTGTCCTCAAAGCCCCTGATACACACTGACACAGAGCAGAATAGAGACTGTTCCCCCTACATAGGGTCACTTGGCAGATATGGATTGACACCTGTCCTCAAAGCCCCTGATACACACTGACACAGAGCAGAATAGAGACTGTTCCCCGTCCTCAGAGACCATGATACACACTGACAAAGAGCAGAATAGAGACTGTTCCCCGTCCTCAAAGCCCCTGATACACACTGAAACAGAGCCGAATAGAGACTGTTCCCCGTCCTCAAAGCCCCTGATACACACTGACACAGAGCAGAATAGAGACTGTTCCCCGTCCTCAAAGCCCCTGATACACACTGACACAGAGCAGAATAGAGGCTGTTCCCCCTACATAGGGTCACTTGGCAGATCTGGATTGACACCTGTCCTCAGAGACCCTGATACAAACTGACACAGAGCAGAATGGGGAATATTCACTAAATGCCAAACATTGTTATACAGGGGAATATTCAGTAGATAAGGTTGGTGGGCCTACTGTCCTCCCCCCCCAGCCCCCACCCCTGCGCGGTGGGTGGGGGCATAAATCACAATGGGGGGGACCTACTGACAGGAGTGATGTACTATTCTTATCAGTTTAATACCTGTTGCGTCTCCTATCAGTGGACGTGTATATGGCAGCGATTTTAGGAACCGCACACCTGGGACCCGAGCAAGGTCACCTCATTCAACAGACTACAACATTTGTCCCTGGAAACCGAGCCTGGACATCATGCACAACTTGAATGGAAAACGGGTCTAAGAGGTCAACCCTGCTTACGGAGACTCTCAGGTCATTGATCGTGTCAAGAGGAGGGGAACAACTTCAAAAAAAGATTACTGGCAAATTCTTAAAAAAAAAAAAAGGGGAAACTGCTGCTGCCGAAAATTCCAATACCTGACCAGAACGCTACAGATCCCATTACCCAATGCGTACTTGCGACGTCTACAAAGGACTCTCACTAGCTTCGTGTGGGCACACAAAAAAAAATCAGGGTAGCCACTAGCATACTCACCAAACCCCTAGAGCAGGGAGGGCTAGGACTACCAGAGGTGAGAACTTACTATAGGGCAGCGCTGATGACCACTGCCCTGCAGGCACACACAGCCCACAACACACCACAATGGGTGGACATGGAATCAACGTGGGCTTGCCCCAAGGGCCTTAGGTACTTATTCTGGGTCCCACATAGACATCACCCTAAACTACCAGACACACCGGCCACTACCGCAATCCTGCTGAAAACCTGGGATACGATTAAACCACAATTAGGTAATACAGATAAATGGGCGCTGGCCACACCACTATACTGCATACACATGATGAATCCCACATTTGACCATCGACTATGGACCGAGCGACGATGCTCGTTGGTTAGACACCTCTATAATCAAGGACAGCTGAGACAATTCCCCGACCTGCAACAGAGTTACTATTTGCCACAAAGAGCGATATTCTCCTACCTACAACTAAAGGGAGCACTGACAAACTCCACTATCCTGACAACCCCGACCCACACGCGTTGTATAGAGAAAGCATGCGAATCTAGAACAATGCCCAAGAAACCGCTTTCACTCATGTATGCAATTCTAAATAATCCTACCCAACAGCCACCACCGCAGCTAGACAAATTCAGAGAGGCATGGCATAAAGATTTGAGTACAGTCTTCTCAGAAGAACAATGGAACCAAGCCTTCAAAGCCCATAAAGGTAGATCCAGATGTGCATCCCACCTAGAGCTAATGCGCAAGATACAATATAGGAGGTACTTGGTACCGACTAGACTAGCGACCATATATCCCAACACCTCGAGACTTTGCTGGAGATGTTTAATAGAGTAGGGCACAATGCTCCACATCTGGTGGGCCTGCTCGGCCATCAGAGGATACTGGAAGGCAGTTGAGGGGGTGATACAAGGGGCACTGGTCACGAGAACCAACCTGAGACCAGAAAATGCCCTACTCTTCATCTCGATTGACCCATTCCCAAAAGCACATGCCGACCTAACATATCATATTTTGATTGCTGCCAACTTATTAATAGCCAGAGGGTGGAAACAACAGCCACCGGAGAGATCTAGCCTTCTCCAACAGATCTCCCTAAACCTAGCATATGAAACAAAAACCTGCCAGCGGCTACACACCCCACACCACATAGTGGAAGCCAGGAACATATGGGAGGCGTATCTGAGGAAGGAGGAGGAGGGGGTCGTGTTAGAACAATAACATATCACATATATATATATATATACACACGAAGGATGAATAGTACCACTCCTAAGACCTAACTGCTCTGAAGCAGAGAGACAACGACTCCAAACACCATGGTACAACAGCCAACATTGAGGTATACCAAGCTGAGGTTAAACAATCTACAGGGCATAACGGAACAAACACCCACATTGTACATAGTTAAGTAGTTAGATAAGGAATATATGTGTGGATGAATCCCTGATGAAGTATAAGGGAAGGCTGGGATTCAAGCAGTATGTTCCTTCCAAGGGCTCTAGGTATGGTGTAAAGATGTATAAGCTCTGTGATAGCGAGACTGGGTATACTCAGGCCTTCCGGGTGTACGAGGGAAAGGATAGCCACCTTGACCCTCCAGGTTGCCCAGAACATATGGGATGGAGTAGGAGGAGTAGAGGAGGTGGCAGCAGGCCTGCCTGCAAGTCGTGGCAGTGTCACCAACTCCTCTGCAGAGCCACACATTCCATGCTTGGCAGCCGTCAGCAGGTTTACCCAATGCGCAGTGTAGGTGATATACCTGCCCTGACCATGCTTTGCAGACCAGGTATCAGTGGTCAGATGGACCCTTGCCCCAACACTGTGTGCCAGACATGCCATTACTTCCTTTTGCACAATCGAGTACAGGTTGGGGATTGCCTTTTGTGAAAAGAAATTTCGGCCGGGTACCTTCCACTGCGGTGTCCCAATAGCTACAAATTTTTTGAACGCCTCAGACTCCACCAGCTTGTATGGTAAAAGCTGGCGGGCTAATAGTTCAGACAAGCCAGCTGTCAGACACCGGGCAAGGGGGTGACTTTCTGACATTGGCTTCTTACGCTCAAACATGTCCTTGACAGACACCTGACTGTGGGCAGATGAGCAGGCCTGACACACAGACGCTTGGAGACAACTAACTGCTATTCAATCTATAACAGTGAAAAAAGTTTTTTTGGTTTTTAAATGCAAGCTATTGGGACACCAGATATGAGTGGCAAAGTACACTGGCAGAGGTCTGCAGAGAACACGCTGAAGGCCTGACACACCCGCTTGTAGACAACTAACTGCTATTCAATCTATAACAGTGAAAAACGTTTTTTGTTTTTTAAATGCAAGCTATTGGGACACCAGATATGAGTGGCAAAGTACACTGGCAGAGGTCTGCAGAGAACACGCTGAAGGCCTGACACACCCGCTTGAAGACAACTAACTGCTATTCAATCTATAACAGTGAAAAAGTTTTTTTTGTTTTAAATGCACGCTATTGTGACACCGGGCAAGGGGGTGACTTTCTGACATTGGCTTCTTACGCTCAAACATGTCCTTGACAGACACCTGACTGTGGGCAGATGAGCAGGCCTGACACACAGACGCTTGGAGACAACTAACTGCTATTCAATCTATAACAGTGAAAAAGTTTTTTGGTTTTAAATGCACGCTATTGTGACACCAGATATGAGTGGCAAAGTACACTGGCAGAGAGGTCTGCAGAGCACACGATGAAGGCCTGACACACCCGCTTGAAGACAACTAACTGCTATTCAATCTATAACAGTGAAAAAAGTGTTTTGGTTTTAAATGCACGCTATTGTGACACCAGATATGAGTGGCAAAGTACACTGGCAGAGGTCTGCAGAGCACACGCTGAAGCCCTGACACCCGCTTTAAGGACACTGACTGCTATTAGCTTAAACTTTTTGTAAAAGCACGCTATACAGACACCAGATATGCGTGGCAAATTACACTTGCTGAGATTGGCAGAGCACACGCTGAAGGCCTGACACCCAGACGCTTGCAGACAACTAACTGCCATTAGCTTACAGTGAAACCCTTTTTTTGTTTTTAAAGGCACGCTATAGTCACACCAGATATGAGTGGTGGCACTGGACAAATGGGCACCGTATCCACTCAGCCTGACACAGAAGCTGGCAGACAACTAACTGCTCTTCAATCTATTACACTGAAAAAAGTTTTTGGGTTTTAAATGCACGCTATAGAGACACCAGATATGAGTGGCAAATTACACTTGCTGAGGTTGGCAGAGCACACGCTGAAGGCCTGACACCCAGACGCTTGCAGACAACTAACTGCTATTAGCTTACAGTGAAACCCTTTTTTTGTATCCACTGAGCCTGACACAGAAGCTGGCAGGCAGGCAACTGCAATTACATTACACAGAAAAAAAAAAAGCAGACTGATGTTCTAGCCCTAAAAAAGGGCTTTTTGGGGTGCTGTTCTTACAGCAGAGATCAGATGAGTCCTTCAGGATTGTAGTGGACACTGAATACCCTAGCCTAGCTATCAATTTCCCTATCTAATGAACAGCAGCTACACTTTCCCTCCTCTCAGTAAGCATGCAGCTTCAGAATGAATCTAAAATGGATGCTGGGAGGGAGGTGGGAGGGTGTTGAAGGGAGGGTCTGCTGCTGATTTTCTGGAATGTGTCTGCTGACCGTGAGGCACAGGGTCAAAGTTTGCTCAATGATGACGAATAGAGGGCGGATCGAACCGCCCATGTGTTCGCCCGCGGCGGCGAACGCGAACACGCTATTTTCGCCGGGAACTATTCGCCGGCGAACAGTTCGGTACATCACTAGTCATGAACAGAGGATAGATGCAGATCTTCGACAGATCTTTGGGCTCTGGATGTGACATGCTTGTGTAGTAATCAGGATGGGCAGATAGGAGCAGTGTGATTATAAATATAATTTATGTAGCACCAACAGATTCTGCTTAACAATTATAGAAAGGGGATATTTGAAGGCCCTGCTCAAATGAGCCTACAATCTATGAAGATGTTGTAAAGAGATGTGTAAGCAATGACCAGATTTTTAAATTTAGCCCCATATCTTACTTAAAGCCTTGTAAGAACTGATGGAGGGGATAATGTAAGTATAGCCATACATGTAATGGGTTTCTCTGCATTACGGCTCTGATATATACTCTGTTCACTCCAGCTTGTTTTCTTGCTTTAAAACACTTCTCTGTGCACTTTCTTTAAAAAAAGAAATGTTTAATGATAAATTCCCTGTTAATACACTTCTCTCAGTTTTCTTTGATGCCACCAAGAGGCAAATTCATGTAATTCAGTTGCTTCAATAAAAAAATCACAGCTGAGCAAAAATTGTTCATATAGTGAAGGCTAGCTCCCACTTGTGGAACATCTGTTATTATTAGCCTTTATATTGCGCCAGCATATTCCATAGCACTTTACAATATTATAAGAGGGGGGGATTTAACAATAAATGAGACCATTACAAAAACTTACAGGAACAAAAGGTTAAAGAAGACCGTGCTCAAACGAGCTTACAGTCTAGAGCAGTGATGGCGAACCTGTGGCACGCCGTGCCCTCTCTGTGGGCACGCAGCCACAGGTCCGCCATCACTGCAGAGTAGGCACCTGCCTGCCCGAAACGGCAGGCGCCTACTCTGCTTCCGTGTCGGGAGGCAGGGGAGGGATCTGTGATGCTGATCCCCTGTCCTCCCGCGCGATGCTGTGTGGAGCGTTGCCGAGCGTTACCATGGCAACGCTCCACACAGATCCCTCCCCCTGCCTCCCGACACGGAAGCACTGCCTGCCACCACCGGACCACCAGGGATGACGGTACCACCACCGGACCACCAGGGATGGCTGTCTCCCCCCCCCACACTTCATTCAAGGTAAGAAGGAGGGAGGGGGGGGGGATACTGACACACAGCACCCCTACCCCCCCCAGCAGCACCCTACCCCCCACAGCACCACCCCACCCCCCCCAGCACCCTACCCCCCCTATCTCCCCAGCAGCACCCTACCCCCCACAGCAGCACCCTACCCCCCACAGCAGCACCTTACCCCCACCAGCACCACCCCACCCCCACCAGCACCACCCCACCCCCCCAGCAGCACCTTACCCCCCAGAAGTACCCCTACCACCCCAGCAGTACCCCTACCACCCCAGCAGTACCCCTACCCCCCCAGCAGTACCCCTACCCCCCAGCAGTACCCCTACCATCCCCAACAGTACCCCTACCACCCCCAGCAGTACCCCTACCCCCCCACAGCAGTACCCCTACCCCCCCACAGCAGTACCCCTACCCCCCCACAGCACCCCTACCACCCACAGCACCCCTAACCCCCACACACAGTATCCCTACCCCCCACAGAAGTACCCATACCCCGCAAGCAGTATCCCTACCCCCCCACAGCACCCGTCTCACTCACACAGCACCCCCCTCACACACACAGCACCCCCTCACACACACAGCACCCCCTCACACACACACACACAGCACCCCCTCACACACACACACACAGCACCCCCTCACACACACACACACAGCACCCCCCTCACACACACACACACACAGCACCCCCCCCCCCACACACACACAGCACCCCCCTCACACACACACACACACAGCACCCCCCCCCACACACACAGCACCCCCCCCCACACACACACAGCACCCCCCCCCCACACACACAGCACCCCCCCCACACACACACAGCACCCCCCCCCCACACACACACACAGCACCCCCCCCCACACACACACACACAGCACCCCCCCCCACACACACAGCACCCCCCCCCCCCCACACACAGCACCCCCCCCACACACACAACACCCCCCCCCACACAGCACCCCTCATACACACACACACAGCACCCCTCATACACACACACACAGCACCCCTCATACACACGCGCACCCCCCCACACGCGCACCCCCCCCACACACGCACCCCCCCCCCACGCCCCCCCCACACACACACACACGCCCCCCCCACACACACACGCCCCCCCACACACACACACACACGCCCCCCCCACACACACACGCACCCCCCACACGCACACGCACCCCCCACACGCACACACGCCCCCCACACGCACACACGCCCCCCCCACACACACACGCACCCCCCACACGCAATTGCCGGGTTGGCACTTTTTCATTGAGTGGGGATCGCATAACACAAGCAAAAACATAGTACATTATATAAGTAATTTACAAGTCAATAAAGAAATTTGTACAGTGATGGAAGTCACTCGTTTTGTTATTATAAAAGCACACAATATACGCCAAACGTATACAAAGTAACTGCACATTTCTTAAGTAAGTGTAAAAAACCATGTAACTAGTGTAGATATCATGAATCAATCCGATAGCAGCAGTTGCACTAGCTGCAGTGTTTAGACGATATGTAAGGAAAAGAAAAGAAACATGCAAACTTCAAGGTAAGTGACATTCTCAACATCAACACCACCAAGATCTCGGAATGTACTGATCAATTACAATAGAGACTAACTTGGTGAGCTTAACCCCTTAAGGACCAAACTTATGGAATAAAAGGGAATCATGACATGTCACACATGTCATGTGTCCTTAAGGGGTTAATACCGTTCAGTAGACCACTTGGAGGCCACATCATGAGATAGTTTGCACATGTTAAAATAATAAAAATAGCCACCTGCCACTGCAGACCGCTGTAGGATTATACACGGCCAGAATACTATACACATATGATTGACTAGTATGGGAATGACCCTGACAAGACGTAGATGACCCTGACATGATACATACCACTTACACACTGTGTCACACATCTTATCGTTGTAATGATGGATATTGAAATGCTATAGCTAGTCCTATGTTAAGAGTATAAACGTGTCATGTTCGAAGGGCGCAGCCCGCTTTGTAACACCGTATTTTCCCCCTCTCCTCCCTACCCCCCCCCTTTTCCCATTTTTTCCTTTCTGTACCCCTACCACCACCCACCATTTTTCTCTATGCATTCTCAAAATAAAAATTACATATGGAAAAAAATTATAATAAAAATAGCAATAAAATAAAGACAAAGAGAAAACAGCACTAGTAGATTAGTAAAAGAAAATTAAGCTTAACATATGCATTGGGTACTGATTTGTAAACTACAACGTTTATCAACATCTATATTTGTTAGATGTTAACCCCTTAAGGACAAGTGACGGACGAGGTCCGTCACTCAGGGGAAACCCTTAACGCCGAGTGACGGACCTCGTCCGTCACGCGGTAAAATGAACCCCAGATCGCCGCAATTGCGGCGATCGCGGGGTTAATGGTGCTCCGGTCTGCCGCTGTATTAGAGGGCAGACCGGGAGCACCGGATCGGGCTGTCCCCGTACATGTGCCCGCTCTGACAGCATGTCAGAGCGAGCACATGTGCTCTGTATACTTACCTTCCGCTTCCCTGCACTTCCGGGTTCAGTGGGAAGTGCAGGTAGACGGATCAGTGCTGATCCTGCCCCCTGGTGGAAAAAAAAAATAAAGTTAAATTAAAATCCCACCCCCCTTTACCCATTTTAATAAAAATGTAACCCCTTCTCTGCCAATTGATCACTGACTACAGTGATCAATTGGCAGTGATTACATTTTACTATGATCTGATTTTTTTTTAACCCCTGAGGGTTAATTCTTTTTTTTTCTTTTTAACCCTCAGGGGTTAAATTTATTTTATTAATTAATGTAAGTATTTTAAAATTATATATTTAGCTAGCTGGGGAGGGGGGAAGTTAGTGGGGAATTGGGGGATTTGGTGTTAGACTAACTAGGGGTTAACGTTAAAAAAAGTTTTAAAATAAGCCTTAAAAAGTTAAAAATGAAGTTAAAAAAAGTTTTAATAACGTTTAAGTAAAAAAAAAAAAAAAACACCCCCCTTTACCCAGTCCAAATAAAAATTAACCCCTTCCCTGCCAGTCGATCACTGCCTACAGTGATCAAAACACAGATCACAGTATTATACTGTGATCTAATTTTTTTTTTAACCCCTGACGATTAACTTTTAATTTATTTTTTAATCCTCAGGGGTTCAATTAATTTAATTAACTAATTTAAATATTGTATGATTAAATATTTTTTTCTAGGTGGGGTGGGTGGGAGTTATGGGAAAATGGGGAATTTACGGTTAGTGCTGCTTACTGCTAGTTAGGGGTTAACGGTAAAAAAAAGCTTAGAAAAATGTTAAATCTGTAAAAAAAAAATTTACGAAAGTTTAGGAAACTTTAAAAAAATTAATAAGCAAAACAAAAGTTTAAAAAATAGTTTTAAAAGTAAAAAAAGTTTTAAAAAGTTTAAAAATACATTTAATAACGCTCATTACCACTACACATGGTACAAGCTAGCCGAAAAATGATCCCACACTAAGGTTCAAAATATGCCTTTTGAATTACCCCAGGATGTATTCTTTAATAAATAGTATGTGTTTGTGGGGAAGTTTCAATAACCAACCATCTAAACTACTCCAAATTGGAACATGGACACAGCGTAAAACTTCAAAGTTAGAAAAAAACTGAATGGCTGCGTCTCAAATGTGCCCCTTCAACATCCACATATACCTGGCAAAGGTATATACGGGGTTATTTTTGTACTCAGCCGACATAGCTGAGCAACATATAAAGTATTATAGAGTGGTGGTACACATAAGGTTTGCAAAATATACTGTGCAAACTCACTTTGTGTGTCAAAAAGGCAGAAAAAACGCTTATTACCACTACACCTGGTACAAGCTAGCGGAAAAATGATCCCACGCTAAGGTTCAAAATATGCCTTTTGAAATACCCTGGGATGTCCTCTTTAAGAAATGGTATGCCTTTGTGGGGTAGTTTGAATTATATAGCCTGGTAAAATACTCTAAAATAGGACATGGGCACAGCGTAAAAATTTAAAGTTTGAAAAAAACTGGAATGGCTATGTCCCAAATGTGCCCCTCCGATGTCCACATATACCTGGCAAAGGTACATACGGGGGTATTTTTGTACTCAGCTGACATAGCTGAGCAACATAGGAAGTATTATACAGTGGTAGTACACATAAGGTTTGCAAAATATACTGTGCAAACTCACTTTGTGTGTCAAAAAGGCAGAAAAAACGCTTATTACCACTACACCTGGTACAAACTAGTGGAAAAATGATCCCACGCTAAGTTTCAAAATATGCCTTTTGAAATACCCTGGGGTGCCTACTTTAAGAAATGGTAGGCCTTTGTGGGGTAGTTTGAATTTAAAACCTGCGAAGGTGCTTGGAAATTGCACATAGGCCCAGCGTCAAAATTCAAAGTTCTGTAAAAACTGATATGGCTTGGTCTCCTATATGGCACTGTAGCTTCACAAAATAGTGCCAAAGACAATCATTGGAGATGTCTTTTTACTCAGAAGACTTAGCTGAGCAGAATTTGGGGGTGTTGAACTTAGTGGCACATATGAAATATACAAAATGCCCAGCAAAAATACAATACGTATGTAAAAAAAATGCCCCAAATAATTTTTTACCACATACTTTGGCATATATTGGTGAAAAAAATGGGGGCATGCTAAGGCACAATATGCACCTCATGAGATACCCTGGGGTGTCTACTTTTACAAATGGTAGGCCTTTGTGGGTTTTTTTTGAACAGTCAAACTGTTATAATACCCCAAATGGAAGCATAGGCTCATTAAATCCGTCTCTCAAAATTCTACAGTGAACACTGAAAAGGACAGGTCTCCTGTATGGCACTGTAACTTCACGAAATAGTGCCATAGACATACAATGGGGGTGTCCTTTTACTTGGAAGACTTAGCTGAGCATAATTTGGGGGGTTTGAACTTAGTGGCACATATGAAATATACAAAATGCCCAGCAAAAATGCAATCCGTATGTAAAAAATGCACAAAATTATTTTTTACAACATACTTTGGCATGTAATGGTAAAAAAATGGGGGCATGTTAAGGCACAATATGCACCTTATGAGATACCCTGGAGTGTCTACTTTTACAAATGGTAGGCCTTTGTGGGGTTTCTTTGAACAGTCAAACTGTTATAATACCCCAAATGGAAGCATATGCTCATTAAATCCGTCTCTCAAAATTCTACTGTGAGTACTGAAAAGGACAGGTCTCCTATATGGCACTGTAGCTTCACGAAATAGTGCCAAAGACATACAATGGGGGTACCGTTGTACTCAGCAGAAGTAACTGAACACATAATAACACTTTGTACAGGAATAGCACACACCAACTTTACAAAATACACATGAGAAGTTCTTTGTTATAAGTTTGTGTGCCAAAACCCCAAAAAACTAAATTTTACACTAATATTTAGCAGAGGTTGGCGGTAAAATGGCTTCGTAGAATGTGTCAAAACAACCTTAGGTAAATAGCCTGTGGTGTCTACTTTATATAAATATATTTTTCTTTTGTGTGGCAATTTTGTTTTCTTTTATGGCTATTAAGCTGACAAGACAAACATACCAAATTCTAAAATCGCTCCACATTAAAAGTTTATTTTACTCCTTGTGCTTTGTGACCTGTAACTACGAAAAAAAACTTAAAATCTCAGACACATTATATATTCTGTAAATCAGAACAACTAAATGAATTTATTTTTAATTACTTTCCTTAACCTGCACTAATTGTGCACACATTATTATTGCAAAAACTGTAAAAAAATGTTTTAATTTTTTTTGCATTTTTCTGTATTTTTTTATAATAAATAAGCATGTATATATATATATATATATATATATATATATATATATACCTCAAGTTTTGAGATTCGACAGGTATGAAAACCTGGATAAACCTAAAAAGGGATCGAGTGAGAATGGATCCTGTGAGACCTGTGTAATCTGTATAGGCTGGGATTAGGCTTCTAGCAGTATGTGTGGGAGGTGTAAAATCTATGAGTATGATAGTGACATGACTGCCCATGCTTGGTGACAAGCGTTACGCTGAGTCCGATACCTGGCAGCAGGGGATTGGCCGTGTAATGTGTATATATGGAAGGTGATCAGATGATATGCATGTCACTAAACTGATCTGGGAATGCAAGGGACTTTTTAATGTGAAGTGACAATATGCAGAATCATAAATGTTGCTGTAAAGTGACGTATGAATGTATGAACCAGAACGTGTGATTCAAAAACCGAAAGTCTTGTGAGACGTATATGCCGTGTTCTTGAATACTCGTGTTACGTCGCCTGAGTGTGTCAAGAAAAGGCCTGAGTTTGTAAATGCCATGTGAAATTATGTGAAATGACAATCTATGCAGAAAATGTTGTAACGTGACGTATGAGTGGTTGAACCAATGCGTGTGATTCAACCCGAAACCCTCTGTGGAAGGTAGGACCGTGTTCTTATATACTCGTGGTATATCGTATGAGTATGATAAGAAATGGCCTGAATAGTTAGTGCCATGTAATCGTAATGTACATGGTTGTAATAACATCATATCTCCATTATACTCTTTGAAAATAGGACCGTGTCCTTGAACTCGTGGTATGTCGTACGAGCATGACAGAAAAAGGAGCCGTAATGTAGGCTAACCATAACAGTAATATACATGTAATATCTGCATTGTAAAATAAAATAACTTATTATTAAAACCATATATATATAATAAGCAAACTGAAACAAAATAGACAACCTAAGATCGTGTAAAATAAGTATTTGAAAGTTTAACCGATAACTGTGCAGGAAACGTATGATTGGTTGGATCAGTACGTGTGATTCAACCCGAGTATGCATGAAAAGGAATTAAATCCTTGTGTCATGGTTAACAACAAAGAAATGAGGCCTGTAACGTAGGCTGATTTAATTGTAATGAAATGGATAATTATAAAAAAAACTCCAGTAAGCGTGGGAGTCCAATGTCTATACAGAAATGTTAGCTGGTTTCATACCCTTGATGTAATAAGTGATACCTTAAAAATAGCATGAAAATGGTCTGTCTATTTAACCAAGCAACTTTTTAACCAAATGTAAATACATAAAATGATGAAATGTAACTCACGAAAAAGATCTATGTGAATACATAGCAGAATAACCGAATCTTAGTATGAAGGGAAACAGAAGTTAGCATGAATAGCTTAACCGTATGCATTTTAATGCGAACAGCAATCGTGCATAGAATATACTATGAATAAGTGCCGACCAGAAAACACAAACCGAAATGACAATCGTTTAAATGAAGCAAGGTTGTTTTTTACATGAAATGCAATAATGCCTGAGAAGCCTGTAGTACACTGAATGACCGGTAGGGGTCAGTGTGTAGGCGAAAATGCAGTGGTTCGATGGTTTGTACATGAAGGGGGGAGGAAGGTTTTTTTCTGGAATAAAAGGGAATCATGACATGTCACACGACATCTGTCCTTAAGGGGTTAAACACACCTACAGGTGATACTCGAAAAATTAGAATATCGTGCAAAATAGACATGTGCAATTCGTTTCGGTCCGAATATGAATTCGGACAAATTTCGGGTAATTCGGACATTCGGGTACTTCCGAATGTCCGAATTGCTGAAGTTCCGAAGATGCAGAATTTCTGAAGTGTCGAACTGCCGAAGCACAGTATTGCCTAAGTACTAATATACTTACCCAGTGAAAGAAGAAAAATGTTACATTGTATACAATTTTAAATAAAAAGTATACAAACATAGCCAGGATTCAGCTGTAAGCATTTGCAACACTTACAACAATCAAGTAACATACATTCATATAAAATGTAAGTTACCTGGCAAGTCAATGTAATGACAGGAATGAATAAGTAGATAGTTTCCTAATGCCGTGGGAATTAGGGAGTTATCTACTAAAAGGCTGAAAGACCTAAATTGGTCTTTCAGCCAGATTTACTAATACTAAGTAAAGATTACTTAGTATTAGTAAATTATGCCCCTACTCGCTATACCGCGAGTAGGGGCATGTCTATTAAACAGTGAGCAGCCTTAAACTATAATAAGGGGGGGCCTAATGTCCTCCCTCCTGGCCCCCACCCCTGAGCGGTGGGTGGGGGCCCTAAATTATAATAAGGGGGGGACCTAATGTTCTCCCCCTGGCCCCCACCCCTGAGCGGTGGGTGGGGGGCCTAAATACTAAAAAGGGGGGGAACCTAAGGTCCTCCCCCTGGCCCCCACCCCTGAACGGCGGGTGGGGGCCCTAAATATTAATAAGGGGGGGACCTAATGTCCTCCCCCCTGGCCCCCACCCCTGAACGGCGGGTGGGGTCCCTAAATATTAATAAGGGGGGGACCTAATGTCCTCCCCCCTGGCCCCCACCCCTGAGCGGTGGGTGGGGGCCCTAAATAGTAATAGGGGGGACCTAATGTCCTCCGCCCTGGCCCCCACCCCTGAGCAGCGGGTGAGGGCCCCAAATCCTAAAAAGGGGGGGGGACCTAAGGTCCTCCCCCCTGGCCCCCACCCCTGAGCGGCGGGTGGGGGCCCTAAATACCAATAGGGGGGGGCCTATTGTCAGAGTGCTCTGTGTCATTTTACACAGCGTGGGAAAGTTCTTTGGAATTTTCCCACGCTGTGTAATTTGACTCATAACTCTCTGATTGGTCACTTAATCCACCAATCAGAGAGTTATGAGTCAAATTACACAGCGTGGGAAAATTCCAAAGAACTTTCCCACGCTGTGTAAAATGACACAGAGTACTCTGATTGGTGGATTTCAAACCAACCAATCAGAGTGCTGTAACAGGTAAATGTAGAGACTTGCCTGTCAGTCTCTTCATTTACCTGTCAGAGCACTCTGATTGGATGGCTTAAACCCACCAATGAGAGTGCTCTGAGCCTAATTGCAGAGCGGGGCAAGGCTTTATAAGCCTTCCCCCGCCCTGCAGAGCTCAGTCTGCGCGCAGCCCTCCATGGATGAAGAAGGATTATTATTTTTTGCGTTCGTTTTTTTTTTTTATTATTGTGTCGGTTATTATGTTTTTTTTATTTGTCCTTTTTCGGGGCTGAAAAAAGATTTTAGAAGAAAGAAAACATTGATTTTAGGGTGAGGGGGGTAAGTAGGGGGATAATTTTTTTGGGGGGGAGGGGGTGACTAGGGGTTTGGGGACCCCTAGTCACCTGGGGGGTGGGGACCAGGGGGGAGGACCTTAGGTCCCCCCCTTATTTTACTGTAGGACAACCACCCACTGCTCAGGGGTGGGGGCCAGGGGGGAGGACATTAGGTCCCCCCTATTACTATTTAGGGCCCCCACCCACCGCTCAGAGGTGGGGGCCATGGGGGAGGACATTAGGTCCCCCCCCGCCGCTCAGGGGTGGGGGCCAGGGGGGAGGACAATAGGTCCCCCCCATCGTTTTACTTTAGGGCCCCCACCCGCCGGGGGGGGGGGGCTACTTTTTTTTTTTTAAAAACAGTGAGCAGCTGCTCACTGTTTACTAGACATGCCCCTACTCGCGGTATAGCGAGTAGGGGCAAAATTTACTAATACTAAGTCATTTTTTACTTAGTATTAGTAAATTTGTCTGAAAGACCAATTTAGGTCTTTCAGCCCTTTGGTAGATAACTCCCTAATACCGTGGGAATTAGGGAGTTATCTACTAAGCGGCTGCAATAGAAGTGCCGAAGTTGCCGAATTTCCGAAGTGTCGAAGTGCCGAATTGCGAAAATTCCGAATTTCCGAATGCCAAACCGAACTGAAAATTTTCCCCATGCACATGCCTAGTGCAAAAGTTAATTTATTTCATTAATGCAACGTAAAAGGGGAAACTAATATATGAGATAGACGCATTGCATGAAAAGCAAGATAGTTCAAGCCGTGATTTGTCATAAGTGCGATGATTATGGCTTACAGCTCATGAAAACCCCAAATCCACAATCTCAGTAAATTAGAATATTGTGAAAAGGTGCAATATTCTAGGCTCACAGTGTCCCACTCTAATCAGCTAAGTAAGCCATAACACCGGCAAAGGGTTTCTAAACCTTTAAATGGTCTTTCAGTCTGGTTCAGTAGGAATCACAATCATGGGGAAGACTGCTGACCTGACAGTTGTGCAGAAAACCATCATTGACACCCTCCATAAGGAGGGAAAGCCTCAAAAGGTAATTGCAAAGGAAGTTGGATTTTCACAAAGTGTTGTATCAAAGCACATTAATAGAAAGTTATGTGGATTGGAATAGTGTGGAAGAAAAAGGTGCACAAGCAGCAGGGATGACCGCAGCCTGGAGAGGATTGTCAGGAAAAGGCCATTCAAATGTGTTGGGGACTTTCACAAGGAGTGGACTGAGGCTGCAGTCAGTGCATCAAGAGCCACCACACACAGACGGATCCTGGACATGGGCTTCAGATGTCGTATTCCTCTTGTCAAGCCACTCCTGAACAACTAACATCAGAAGCGTCTTACCTGGACTAAAGAAAAACAGACCTGGTCTGTTGCTCAGTTGTCCAAAGCCCTCTTTTCTCATGAGAGCAACTTTTGCATCTCATTTCGAAACCAAGGACCCAGAGTCTGGAGGAAGAATGGAGAGGCACACACTGCAAGATGCTTGAAGTCCAGTGTGAAGTTTCCACAGTCTGTGTTGATTTGGGGAGCCATGTCATCTGCTGGTGTTGGTCCACTGTGCTTCATTAAGTCCAGGGTCAACGCAGCAGTCTACCAGGAGATTTTGGAGCACTTCATGCTTCCTTCTGCAGACGAGCTTTATGGGGATGCTGACTTCATTTTCCAGCAGGACTTGGCACCTGCCCATACTGCCGAAAGCACCAAAGCCTGGTTCAATGACCGTGGGATTACTGTGCTTAATTGGCCAGCAAACTCACCTGACCTGAACCCCATAGAGAATCTATAGGGCGTTGCCAAGAGAAAGACAAAAGACATGAGACCGAAAAATTCAGAAGAGCTGAAGGCCGCTATTGAAGCATCCTGGTCTTCCATAACACCTCAGCAGTACCACAGGCTGATGGCTTCCATGCCACGCCGCATTGAGGCAGTAATTGCTGAAAAAGGGGCCCAAACCAAGTAGTGAGTCCATATGCATGCTAATACTTTTCAAAGGTCCGATATTGTTCTATGTACACTCCGTGTTTTATTGATTGCATGTAATATTCCAATTTAATGAGATTGTGGATTTGGGGTTTTCATGAGCTGTAAGCCATAATCATTGCACTTGTGACAAATCACGGATGAACTATCTTGCTTTGCATGTAATGCGTCTCTCATATATTAGTTTCCCCTATTACGTTGCATTACTGAAATAAATGAACTTTTGCACGATATTCTAATATTTCGAGTATCACCTGTACATACATACCTGTGGATACATACATGCTGAAAATATGCCAGTGCATTAGCTGAAACATACTCCGAACAAATGCATGAATATGGAAATGAAACATAAGCAATTGTGGAAATTTATCAAGCATCTTGACATGTCTTTGACATATAATAGGGTGTGTCTTCAAGTGTACCACTGTGTGCTCGGGTGTATAAGTATGTGTGCTAATCAAACCTGGATTACTTATTAGGTGGCCAAGCCCCTGTCAGGATCGGGACAGGGATCCAACACGCAGAGTACAAACAGTAGCCAGATACGTATACCGGACCTTAGAATGGCCGGACTAACGTAAGTAGTACAGTATAGAATGGTCAAAGACAAGCCGAGGTCGAGGGTAACAGAAGACAGGTAAGCGAGAGACAAGCCGAATCAAGGGTAACAGAGATAAGCAGAGTAAGGTAAACAAGCCGGGTCAAAACCAAAAGGGATAATAGAATACACAAGCACTGAGTGACTAGAACAAGCTAGAACCACGACAGGGCAATGAGCTAATGAAAGAAGCTCTGTTAAATACCCTGTTCAGAGCAGTAACCACGCCCCCAAGACGTCCTGATTGGTCCTGCAGCCATTGACTGACAGGTTGTTCCGGGGGAGTGTCCTGATGACTACTTCCTGCCTAGATGCTGTAAAAGGCAGTCACTCCCTCGCGGCCGGCCTAGCATGACCGGAGAGACCGCGGGGAAGGGAGCCATCAGACCGTCTGGATGGAGGAACAGCTAAGTCTCTACCTCTTTCGGAGGTAGAGACCACAGGTACCCTGACAGTACCCCCCCTCTCAGATACGCCCACCGGGCGGAATGAACCGGGACGAGATGGGAAGCGAGAGTGATACGCCCTGCGGAGACGGGGAGCATGAACATCCTCCTGAGGTACCCAACTCCTCTCCTCAGGACCATATCCCTTCCAATCAACCAGATATTGTACTCTCCCCCGGGAGATTCGAGAATCAATAATAGAGTTAACCTCATACTCCTCCTGACCCTCCACCTGAACGGGGCGAGGAGGGGCTATTGTGGAGGAAAATCTGTTACATATGAGTGGTTTCAGCAATGAAACGTGAAACGAGTTCGGGATGCGTAAGGTATTAGGAAGAGCTAAACGATACGCAACTGGATTGATACGGGTCAGCACCCTGTAGGGTCCAATATAACGAGGAGCGAACTTCATGGAGGGCACTTTTAAACGGATGTTCCTCGTGCTCAGCCATACCCTATCACCTGGAACAAAGACCGGAGCCGCCCTTCTACGTTTATCAGCGTGTTTCTTGACCAACATAGAGTTGTGCACAAGGATTTGTCGAGTTTGATCCCACAACTTCCTCAAATTGGCAACATGAACATCAACCAACGGCACCCCCTGGGAAGGGGAATCCGAAGGAAGAATAGACGGATGAAAACCATAATTCATGAAGAAGGGGCTTGAATGAGTAGAATCGCAAACGAGATTGTTGTGTGCAAACTCCGCCCAAGGAATCAAACCGACCCAATCATCCTGGTGTTCAGAAACAAAGCATCGTAAATATTGTTCAATTTTCTGGTTGGTACGTTCAGCAGCTCCGTTAGACTGAGGATGATAGGCAGAAGAAAAGTTTAATTTAATACCAAGTTGAGAGCAGAAGGACCTCCAAAAGCGGGAAACAAATTGGGAGCCTCTGTCCGATACAATTTGAGAGGGTATCCCATGTAGGCGAAAAATCTCCTTAGCGAATATCTCTGCCAATTCGGGAGAAGACGGGAGTTTAGGCAGGGGAATGAAGTGTGCCATCTTAGTAAACCTGTCAACCACGGTGAGGATAACAGTCTGTCTTTTAGAGATAGGTAGATCGACAATAAAGTCCATGGCCAAACAGGACCATGGTTTTTCTG
The DNA here is from genome assembly GCF_036172605.1 of Pelobates fuscus. Classification (NCBI taxonomy): domain Eukaryota; kingdom Metazoa; phylum Chordata; class Amphibia; order Anura; family Pelobatidae; genus Pelobates; species Pelobates fuscus. The sequence continues at coordinate 103,079,159 of NC_086320.1, forward strand.
GAACCTCCAAGGGTTGCAGGAATCCACATGGAAGCGTATGGGGTTGTTTGGTTTTAGTACAAACTTCACATGCAGCGATGAACTCCTCAATGTCCCTCCGTAAAGCAGGCCACCAGAAGTCCTTAGAGATCAACGCGTAAGTTTTGCGGATACCAGGATGTCCCGCCATCTTGCTATTATGTAAACACTGTAAAAGTTCCAGATGAAGAGCAGGAGGAACGAAATGACGGCCCGCAGGAGTCTGTTTAGGTGCTAGATGTTGCAACTTAATGATCTCGGCCAGTAATGGAGAATGAATCCTGAGATTCGTATTAGCAATGATATTGCATTTCGGAACTATAGAAGAAAGAACTGGTTCAGGTACAGTAGAAGGTTCATATTGGCGAGATAATGCATCGGCTTTAGAGTTTTTAGAACCAGGTCTGTAAGTCAGTACATAATTGAAGTGAGTCAGGAATAAGGACCAACGAGCTTGTCTAGAGGATAAGCGCTTAGCCTCCCCAATATAGGACAAGTTTTTGTGGTCCGTCAAAATCGTAATAGGGTGTAGGGTCCCCTCCAACAAATGTCTCCACTCCTTTAAGGCTTTAATGACTGCTAACAGTTCCCTTTCCCCGATGTCATATCTGCTCTCAGGCCCAGAAAATTTCTTAGAGAAGAAACCACAAGGGTGTAACGGTTTATCCACCCCTAACCTTTGAGACAGAACAGCCCCAACTGCTGTCTCAGAGGCATCGACCTCGAGCAAGAAAGGCAGAGTCGTATCAGGATGGACTAGAATGGGAGCCGAGGCAAAAAGTTCCTTGAGAGTCTTGAAAGCACCCAGAGCTTCCTTAGACCAGAACTTAGTATCAGCCCCTTGTTTGGTCATATTGGTAATAGGCGCAATGATAGAGGAGTATCCTTTAATGAAGCGCCTATAGTAGTTGGAAAAACCAATAAACCTTTGGATAGCCTTGAGTCCTTTGGGCAAGGGCCAGTCTAAAATAGATTGAAGTTTTACAGGATCCATTTTAAAACCCTCCCCAGAAATCACGTATCCAAGAAAGTCTACCTGAGACTGATCAAAACTGCACTTCTCCAATTTGCAATATAGACCATGTTGCAGCAGCTTGTGTAATACCTTTCTGACCTGTCTATGGTGAGTCTCAATCTCCTTAGAGTGTATTAGTATGTCGTCCAGGTAAACAATAACACAATCATGCTGAAACTCCCTAAGTACCTCATTAATCAAATCTTGAAATACTGCAGGAGCATTGCATAGTCCAAATGGCATAACAGTGTATTCGTAATGGCCATACCGGGTATTGAATGCCGTCCTCCACTCGTGACCTTGCTGGATTCTCACCAAATTGTAAGCCCCTCTGAGATCTAACTTGGTGAAGATTTTGGAGCCCTTAAGACGATCAAATAACTCGGTAATCAGTGGGATAGGATAGGCATTTCTGACAGTTATTTTATTCAAGCCTCGGTAATCGATACAAGGTCTCAGCGTGCCATCCTTCTTCTTAATGAAAAAGAACCCAGCCCCGGCCGGAGAAGAAGACCTCCTGATGAATCCCTTTTCTAAATTCTCCCGAATATACTCCTCTAGAACAGAGTTTTCCTGAACAGACAAAGGATATACATGGCCCCTCGGAGGCATAGTGCCGGGTAGAAGCTTAATCTTACAGTCAAATGACCTGTGTGGAGGCAAAGAATCGGCATTCTTCTTGTCAAACACTGCCCTTAAGTCTAGGTAAAGGTCTGGTATTTGTCTTTCTGTGGACTGAGTAGGATTCTCCGGTATGTTAATATTAGCTAATGGAGAAACCTTGCACAAACACCGATCCTGGCAGCCCTAGCCCCACGAGAGTATCTCTCCTAACTCCCAATCGATAATAGGGTTATGTTTTTTCAACCATGGGTACCCCAGAACTATGGGAACGGAAGGAGACGAAATGAGCAGAAGAGATAAATTCTCCACGTGTAGGATACCCACATTTAAATTAATGGGTATGGTCTCACGAAAGATAACAGGGTCTAGTAGTGGTCTACCATCTATGGCCTCAACGGCCAAAGGTGTCTCCCTTAGCTGGGATGGGAAATTGTTCTTACTAGCAAAGGCTTGGTCGATAAAATTCTCAGCAGCACCGGAATCTATCAATGCCATAGCCCTTACTACTTCCTTCCCCCAAGTTAAGGAAACTGGTAGCAGAAGCCTGTGATCTTTATAATCAGGAGTAGAGGACAAAATAGAAACACCCAAGGCCTGTCCTCTAGAGAGACTTAGGTGCGAGCGTTTCCCGGGCGGTTAGAACAGTTCGAGAGTAAATGACCCTTGGCTCCACAATACATACACAAACCCTCTCTTCTCCTGTGCTGTCTTTCCTCCTCAGAGAGGCGGGTATACCCTATCTGCATAGGTTCAGTAAGCAAAGATATCGTGGAGTCAGGACTTGGAACAGCGGGAGCTAACCTAAAAGAAGGTCTCTGGTTCCCCTCTCGAGTGTTCTGTCTCTCTCTTAGACGTTCATCTATACGAGAGATGAACGAAATTAAATCCTCTAAATTCTCAGGGAGTTCTCTGGTAGCAACCTCATCAAGGATTACATCAGATAGGCCATTCAAAAATACATCCATATACGCCTGCTCATTCCACTTGATTTCTGCCGCCAGAGACCTGAACTCTAGTGCATAATCCACCAGTGTTCGGTTCTCCTGTCTCAGGCGCAACAGTAATCTGGCTGCATTAACCTTTCTACCTGGAGGGTCAAATGTTCTTCTAAAAGCAGCTACAAATGCGTTATAGTTATAAACTAATGGATTATCGTTCTCCCATAGTGGGTTGGCCCATCTCAGAGCTTTCTCAATGAGAAGGGTGATAATAAATCCTACTTTTGCCCTATCTGTAGGATAAGAGCGAGGTTGCAATTCAAAGTGGATACTAATTTGGTTTAAAAAACCACGACACTTCTCAGGAGCCCCACCATAGCGTACTGGGGGGGTAATGTGAGAAGAAGCACCCACTGTGGCTACCTCTAGACCTGAACCGACAGGAGAAACAGGGGTATTACGTATCTCCTCTGGTGGTTTATTGGCACAAGCTAATAGAGCCTGTAGCGCAAGCGCCATCTGATCCATTCTGTGATCCATGGCCTCAAACCTAGGATCAGGAGCAGCCAGCTGACTGTTTGTACTTGCAGGATCCATTGGCCCTGTCGTAATGTCAGGATCGGGACAGGGATCCAACACGCAGAGTACAAACAGTAGCCAGATACGTATACCGGACCTTAGAATGGCCGGACTAACGTAAGTAGTACAGTATAGAATGGTCAAAGACAAGCCGAGGTCGAGGGTAACAGAAGACAGGTAAGCGAGAGACAAGCCGAATCAAGGGTAACAGAGATAAGCAGAGTAAGGTAAACAAGCCGGGTCAAAACCAAAAGGGATAATAGAATACACAAGCACTGAGTGACTAGAACAAGCTAGAACCACGACAGGGCAATGAGCTAATGAAAGAAGCTCTGTTAAATACCCTGTTCAGAGCAGTAACCACGCCCCCAAGACGTCCTGATTGGTCCTGCAGCCATTGACTGACAGGTTGTTCCGGGGGAGTGTCCTGATGACTACTTCCTGCCTAGATGCTGTAAAAGGCAGTCACTCCCTCGCGGCCGGCCTAGCATGACCGGATAGACCGCGGGGAAGGGAGCCATCAGACCGTCTGGATGGAGGAACAGCTAAGTCTCTACCTCTTTCGGAGGTAGAGACCACAGGTACCCTGACAGCCCCCCACTAGGGCCCAGGCTCAGACTGTAATCAATAAACCCCTGTCTGGGCCTGGAGCTCTGGCTGTGAGAGGACCCTTCTTGAGCCGGCAGTGAGATTAAAATATCTCCCTGCTCAGCACCGACCCTCCTCACTTTGTTGAGGGAGCATTGTGGTCTGCACAAATATTTGCAGCAGATCACATTTTAAAAGCCCCAGGGTGCTTCTTAATGACACAGAGCACAACAGCCAATACTCTGTGTCATCAACTCAGCAACTGAACCACAAGGAAGCTCTTAAAGTAGTCTGTACCCAATATTGGTGCATAACACAATACACCACCAGACCTCAAGATATCCAACTGAACCTCCAATAAAACACTGGGGATAATACCCTCCTCCTCCCAAAAGGTATGAAGGAGGGGAAAAATTGAAACCTTACACACACACAAAATCCAGCTACTACAACCCTCTCATCTACTACTACACACACACAACACTTAGTGTCGCTCACATAAATGCCAAAGGCTCTAGGAGAGCACCCTGCCTATGACCCTTCTTAATCCAGTTCTGGTGCTAGTGAATATCTATGTGCTAGGATGTGTCTAACTGTGTGCACATCATCTGCCAGTATATGTGTTCTAGTGTGTGACTATGTTGTTTATTAGGTTGATGTGGGTTTAGGAGGTGCATGGATAATACTGTATGCCTGATTTAAATATTTTTTAAATGCTAGTCATGCATACATACCTAATAATGTATTCATCTGTGTAGATGGGAGGTAGCAGACAGGGCCGTTGCAAGTATTTTACATAGACGAAGATGCATTTCTCCCCAAAAAAACAAACAAAACCTCTTCACCTGTGTGCCTCTTAACCTCCCTTTTGTGTTTCTTATCCCTTCTTTTAAATGCCTTATTCCCTTTAGTGTATCATATCTTCTATTTGTCTTACATCTCCCTTGTGTGTTTCTTACAACCCCACTTGTGTCCCCTGTATGACTCTTACATACTCCAGCGTGTTTTACTCCTCCCAGACCCTTTGTGTGACTCCTTCTCTCCCAGCCCCTTTGTGTCTTTTACTCTTCCCAGCTCATTTCTGTGTGTCTCTTTCACCCCAGCCTATAAGTCTCCCCCCCCCAGCCCCTCTGTGTGTCTCTTTTCCCCCTTAAGCCCCGCTGTGTGTTTCTTTCACAACCAGCCCCTCTCCCTTCCCCGTCCCTTAGTGGTCCCCTCCTTTCCCTGTCCCTTAGTGTTTCTCTCCCCTTCCCTCTCTGTCCCTTGGTGCACCCTCCACCCTCTTAGTTGTCCCCTCCCTTTCCTAGTGTGCCTTATACCTCTCGTGTAGCGTGGCTGAGCGGAGTGGATCCCTGTACAGGAGCTTCAGTTTCCTGTACCCGGCCGGGCTGACAGGAAGTGCACTCTACTTTAGATATATGTGCCTAGCCTGAATACACTAAAACAATAATTTGTGCTGTATTATCACCATGCCACATGTCGGTTTTTACTGTTTTTGATGTTAAGCCTTCCGTGACATTACAGGCTCGTCTATGATCCTCTATGTGCACTACAAAAATAAAGAATTATAAAAATAATCTGGCTCCAACCCCTCATGCTGTTACCTAGTAACAGCCCTACAATTCAAAACAATGTGCAGTCTTATCTGTACAGGTTCTGATGAAACAATGCTGTCAATTAAATAAATAAGAAACCCTGCTACAGGAAGCTAAGCATGTCTGATGGTGTATACTCAAAATAATTGTGATTTTTTTTTTTTTCAACATTTCCCAAAACCTTTACCTGATTAGTTGATTGGAATCTGTGCAGTTTCTCCAGTCATCATGAGTAAGGGAGAAAAAAACCTAAAATCTAATCATGAGAGAAAATGCTGATTTTATTAAAGGACACGGAGGCGAATATTATGCTTATCTCTTTCTTTATTATACCTCAGCAGCAAAGAGAAGGTATAAGACATTCATAGAAAAAAACTTCAGAACAGGTTCTCAAAGGGTTAACACAACATTATACCCTTAACCAATGGGAACAGTCCACATATCCATAACCACCCATGTGACCTTTCCTCTCCCTCTTTCTTTGCTGCTGCCTCAGCTAAGTATTACCCAATGTAGCTCTCTCTACTTCAGAGGAGCTTATGTTTGGTTTTTTGCTTGATTTTGTATATTCCTCTTATGTAATTTTCTTCATATGTATTTCCCATATATGTATTTCTTTAAATATTGCTTGTCAGTATATTTCTTGTGCTTTATTGTGATTTAAAATCCCTCTCTACGGTTTCCCACCCTCCCCCGGCGGCAAACCCCCTCCCTCCCCCACCTCTCCGGGTAGTTTATTACCCGCTCACCTCCGGCAACCCGACACTCTCCCCAGAAATACCCCGCTGCGGCTGTATGCCCAGCGCGGGTATTTCACAGCCGGGTGCCGTGCACGCATGCGCAATGGCGGTCGTACAGTGCGGCGGCCATTATCATGGCCAGCACTGACAGGGACTTTTTTGCCGTGCTTTTCCCGGCGCCCCCTGCTCATCGGCAACTCCAACGCTGCACTAAGCACATGGCGTCTAAAGCATTTACTTTGGAATGCAGATTAGAAGACCTATTGCGGACGGTGGACTGGTCCTGTGAATCCACCTTTAAGGAATACTATTTTCACCCTACAGACCACGTATCATCGACAGTCATTGCACAGCTTTGAACTAGCATAATATGAGCCTTCGTGTCCTTTAATAAAATTACCAGATTTTACTAATTACATGACGTAAAGTCATGATTTTATAAAGGACACGGAGGCGAATATTGGCCCACCCGGTAAGTATGTCATCTCAATATCAACTAGAAGACAAGAGTTGAATTTCCACCCGATATGTCTTAGCATGCAGAGCCATTGTTGGGGTTTTGTCTAGATTCAATTCGATTATATATGATAAAGTTATATTACATACAGCACGCAATTTAGTCTGTAGACAGATAAAGAATATAGTAGGAATTAGTCACCATCAATGTGACAAACAGTTGCTAGATCACACTTTACCATTTTCTTTTCTCTATCCCATTTCAGCATGAGGAGCAACAGTCAATGCCTTGGATGACCAGTTGTCACCACAGTTCACGCGGATAACTTCTACAGTTCAGTTACATGGAAGAATTCGACACAATGGATAGGTTTTTCCAGTTGTTCTTCTCAAGTTATAGTATCCAGCTTCGGCATGACCAAAGAAAGAGGGAGAGGAAAGGTCACATGGGTGGTTATGGATATGTGGACTGTTCCCATTGGTTAAAGGGACACTCTAGGCACTCAGACCACTTCTGCCTATTGGAGTGGTCTGGGTGCCAACTCCCACTACCCTTAACCCTGCAAGTGTAATTATTGCAGTTTTTTATAAACTGCAATAATTACCTTGCAGGGTTAACTCCACCTCTAGTGGCTGTCTATTAGACAGCCACTACAGGTCACTTCCTGGGTTCTAGCACAGGAAACCTGTGCTAGAGCGTCGCTGGACGTCCTCACGCTGTGTGAGGACCGCCAGCGTCGCTCAAAACCCCATAGGAAAGCATTGAAATGATTTTTCAATGCTTTCCTATGGGGAGACGTAATGCGCATGCGCGGCATTGCCGCGCATGCGCATTAGGTCCCCTCGGCTGGTGGGCGAGAAGTCTCGCCCACCGGCCGACGCAATGAAGAGGAGGAGCGTCGTGGAGGCGGAGACAGCGACTAGGGACATCGCCGCTGCCTCAGGTAAGTCACTGAAGGGGTTTTCACCCCTTCAGTAACCGGGGATTGGGGGGTGGGAGGGAGAGGGACCCTCCAGTGCCAGGAAAACGGATCGTTTTCCTGGCACTGGAGTTTCCCTTTAAGGGTATAATGTTGTGTTAACCCTTTGAGAACCTGTTCTGAAGTTTTTTTTCTATGAATGTCTTATACCTTCTCTTTGCTGCTGAGGTATAATAAAGAAAGAGATAAGCATTATATTCGCCTCCGTGTCCTTTAATAAAATCATGACTTTACGTCATGTAATTAGTAAAATCTGGTAATTTTCTTACTGTCACACACCTATTCGTTCTTCCACACTTTTTATTGACCCCCTGTTGATCAGCCTCCTCTGTGTTCCATTTCTTGTTTTCCATTTAAAAAAAAAATAAAGTCTTCAAGCTGTCAGACTGTACTAAGGGACTGTAGCCAAGGATCCTATTTTGGTGCTTCATCATTATTAATTAACCATACAAAGTTTGCAGGTTGAATGCTTATTAAAGACCACATAATTATCTTTAAATCTAAAACACTAACTGATTAAATGCCACCTGAACCTTCAGAAAACATTTACCGAGGGCGTACTCTGGCAGCAAGGCACCGTGTTCCCCAGAGAATCCTGCTCACATCTAACCGAACAGAAGGCGTTCGAACGCTGTTACATTGTAGCTAGAGGGATGAGGTAGAGGGGCGTGGTTTTGGGCGGCCAATCGCGTGCTTAGAGCCTGGCCATGTGTATATAAGCCGGAGCCCCGCTCTGAGAGACTTGTTCACACCATGGATGATGGAGCGTTTGAAGACCATGCCTTGCGAGAGGCTCAGCGGGAGTATTTGGATTTCCTGGATGATGATGTGCGCTGCCATTTGTATTTACCATTAAAACTGAGTGTTTACTGTTTAATTCGGGAGATGTCCCTCAATATCACCAACGTATATGAATTATTCAAGCATATAGCAGTAATATCTAACTGCCAAATGCAAAACATCCTTCGAGAATACAATGTTAAATATCACTGGTTTAAATGGAGTTTCAAAGCTGATTCCTGCCCTAGACCCAGTTATTAATTAACATCCCTTTTCTAGAGTATATATTTTGGTGTAATCTCAAAATACGCTAATCTATTTTTATGAAATTCCAGAGAAACGTTTAGTAGATCTATTGTTTGCTTTTCCTGATGCCTGATGTACTATATTATCTCTCAGCAAGATCAAGGTGTATATCATGGGAAAGTAAAGGAAATGATTGGGGCCAATGAGCATCGGCTAATTATCAACCTGAATGATCTGAGGAGGAAGAATGAGAGGAGAGCCAGCACGTGAGTTACACACAGGGGTATATGTAGCATGGGGGGGGGGTCACTGATCTCGACACGACAGTATTCTAGTCCACAGCAGCATAGTGAACTAACCATGGTTGCAGGAGAGGCTTTAGACTACAGCAAGGTATTCTACCAATCTGTCAGCAATCAAGCCATTCAGTAAAAAAAAAGTCTTGTATTTGGTTACAAGTTCCTGACCGCCTACTTTTATAAATGTATTGCTAGAACAAGAAAATCGGTGGTTTTATTCAGCACAGGTGTCTGATATAAATAAGACTTGTCAAAGGGATATAAAACATTCTGCAACTTGTGAAATATTCTTAATTATAACTTCTAAATAATAGAACGTTATTTGATTGAAAGTAATGCACTATTAAATAAATCTAATTATTAAAACCTGCACACACCATTTTGAAGGGTTAATGGTAGTGGGAGTTGCCACCCAGACCACTCCAATGGGCAAAAGTGGTCTGGGTGCCTGGAGTGTCCCTATAATTAATGGTAACAAGAATAAGAAGGCACAGGTCAAAATATTACAAGCACAGAAAAATTAGATATACAAGGGATACAAAATAAATTAAAGCAGTGCCTATAATATAGAGATTAGCAATCTGGCTCTTACAAATAGTGAGTAAAAGTATATACAAATAGTCAATGGATAAAACCCACAGTCAATCAAATAAATAGCTCTAAGGTGGGGGGGGGGGGGGGGGGAAGGAATTAGGTCACTTATAATAAAATAAGATGAAGGGTGTCCAGGAGCTAAATTAAAATACTCTAGTGGTATAATATACCAAAATTTAAGTACCTATATGCTCACAATAAGATTAAATATCAAGTCCTGAGTGAGTTTGTGTTAAACCTCAATATGAAGAAATGTTGTCTAATAGTCACCAAGAATGTAACAAAAGGGTAATCCCACTAGACTGTGTATATGGGTTATGCATAGTTGTGGAGCCCTATTGCAAAAGCAATATAATTCACTGAGGGTCAGTAAATATATTTAAAAAAACAAAACAAAAAATGAACACACTGGTAGCACAAAGCAGTACAGTGTCCAGGATCACTGCTTGCTACTAGGCAAAATATAAAATAGAATACAGAGGAGAGAGGAGAGGGGAAAATTTGCTTCTTTAAAAATCCATTAGTCTTTAATCAAGTAGAATAAATTCAAACATGTTGAATGGTAAAATCAAATTGATACCAACAGTAGCTCAATGTGGTATGTACAGATGCCGCATCAATAATTCTCCTGGTGGATGTAATTAGTGGGAACTGCATTCTTCGCTGTGTGGTATTAGCAGGTTGGAGTGCGTTTCAACCAGCGTTCCACCTGAAGCCTCACTCCCAATTTGAAATTCCACCTATATCAGTAAGAACTGATCGTAAGTAGTTGTCAGTGCGAGGACCTAGATCGTCTCATGTAGGTAGAGCATTGCTGTGGTAACGTCCAACAATAAAGTGGTGATTGCAGATTCTCAATAGAGTTTAGTCTGTGTCCATAGCCTATCCCTCTAGCTGCGTGGTTGAAATGCTTTGTGCAACTTGAAACCTGTGTGGAAAAATACTTACCCATTCGGTACCAGTGAACTCAATGGCGCCAAGCCTCTGAACTCTGCAGACACACGGCCCACGCAAATGGCGCTTCACTAAATAGATTTATAATTCATGATATCCCTCCAGTCCTTATAGGGACTACATCATCTAGGTGACCTTATGCTGTTTGGAGTTGCAGAGATGACATGGACCAATCAGAATGCATGTGAACCTATTTTAAGCCAGTTACTCATTGCCATATTATTTTTATTTGTTTTGGTTACACGTTTAGTGAGAACGTCTGGTATCCTGACCTGGCTAGTATATTGGCATGTGGATTTCTATATTTCTGACCCGTCTTGTTTCTCGTTTATCCATATTTCTGTATTCCTGACCTCTGCTAGTCCTGACTTTTATTCTTCTTTTTACTATAGTAAGACTGACCATTCTAAGGCGAAAAAGACAAACATTTACTCCATAATCATAACAAAGTATTCTAGTGTAGGTCATGGTATATTGTTCCTTTTTGTTCCTGCATGGATTGGCTTGTAGCTGCATAGAAGGCTTTACCTCTGCCTTAAAAGCACTGTGTTTACTGCATAGGTTTAAAAATTCCAGTGAAGTCGATCACCTCCTGTCATCTCCCCAATCTCTCCCTCTGACAAGTCTTACCCAGTATTTACTGTTTAGGGGCAAAGCTCCTATTCTTCTATTCGGAGTACCGTGTGTAGTTGCTCACTTAATATATTCAGTCTGTATTCATCATAAACCGTTTGCATTTGAGGTGCATTCTACGTACAAGCAGATGGCAGATCTCTCTCCCTTTTCATATAGAAGGCTATGAATTGACCAATGTGCATACAAAGTATAGGTATGGATGGGGCAATAATTTCCCCTTGTGATGTTTTTGAATGGGGAGGTGGGCTTTTAGCTATTTCATGTGTGTGCGTGGTGTCTGGTGTTTTTTCATTTTTTTATTTTTTTATTTATTTTTAAAATGCTACTAGTATTGGCATGTATCTTCGAGTATCCTTTTAGCTGTCTTTGTAGTCCTATCCTAATTGGTTTCAGTTCTCTAATTTCAGATTGCTCCAGAATGCTTTTGGAGATGCAATAGCTTTCCAGAGAGCCTTGAAGGAATTGGTAGCCTCAATTGACTCAACATATGCCAAGCAGTTTGAGGAGTTCAGCGTTGGGTTTGAAGGAAGCTTTGGTGCAAAGCATGTATCTCCCCGTACCCTCACGTCAGTTTACTTGGGCAGCTTGGTCTGCGTGGAAGGAATAGTAACAAAGTGTATGTTATTTTTATATTCCTCTGTGTCCTATATATAGTTTGTCATAACCTTTTATAACCCAGCACTGTAAATCCATATTTTCTAGCCTTATGATTATGGGGACGATGACATCCAATCTGTGAAGTACATTTATATATAACATTTATTTTTAAAATTCTTTATTTGTAATGTGATGGTGTGAATAATGTGGAATAATAAGCATGGTGGTGATAGGTACATTTCTTGAACTTGCCAGAATAGCCACCTTAACTGTAACGTCCGTGGTTACTGCAATAATGTCCCTGGAATAATCTTCATGGATGGTCGGGGACCTGTGGGTCTGGAATCCAGCGATGATGGGCAATACTCCATCCCCATCTCTGCCGCCACTTTGTTGGTAAACTCTAGCAGATGTGCACATGACTCATTTGGTGCCATGTCTCCAGGGTTGTCGCAGTGCGTGTGTATGGAGTTGCCAAGACAATGTCTCCCCTTGGGATCGGGTCTCTGAGACCCCCACCTCATGGGTCTCCACTGCACTGATGTGTGAGGTGAGGCTTTCAATCTCTGTGCACACTCCATCCAGATCAGACTTCTAGTCCTCCCAGAGGTCAAGCAGCATGTTGTGTTTTTTTTTTTTCTCAATATTAACCCCATTGGATGGTGAGGCTTTAGAGTTAGCAGGAGCCAGCATGTCTGATTAGATGCTTAGCTAGGCATGCCCCCTGTGAAATTGTTTTTAACCCAGAAAGGTGGAGACACAAATGCTTTTCCTCCTCCAATACAATGTGTACCCTGGACTATGGAACATAACAAAAGTTAAAGGACCACTATAGTGCCAGGAAAACAAACTTTTTCCTGGCACTATAGGGTCATTAGGTCCCCCCACCCTCAGGGCCTCCTTCCCGCTGGGCTGAAGGGGTTAAAACCCCTTCAGCCACTTACCTTTCTCCAGTGCCGGGCTCCCTTGCCGCTGGGGAACTCTTCTCTCTCTACTGACGTCAAATCCGAATGCGCGGTAAGAGCCACGCGTGCATTCAAAGTGCCCATAGGAAAGCATTACTCAATGCTTTCCTATGGACGTCCAGCGAAAAATTAGTGAGAAGCGCGGAAGCGCCTCTAGCGGCTGTCAGTGAGACAACCACTAGAAGCTGGATTAACTCTCAGTGAAACATAGCAGTTTCTCTGAAACTGCTATGTTTTCAGCTACAGGGTTAAAACTAGAGGGACCTGGCACCCAGACCACTTAGTTGAGCTGAAGTGGTCTGGGTGCCTATAGTCCTTTAACACAAGACAAATTAGATTTTCACTATTTTTTATTCAATGATTCAACTTTCAATTTTATTTTAACAGTTTAGTTTGAATTAATATAATATTTAAATCTGAATACTTTGGGGGTTTGGGAGAGAGCGCAGGTAACTTTTTTTTTTTTGTGGGTTTTACTGTATGTACTATGGTTGTTGCCGCTGCCCAAGAATAGTGGGAGTTTGAGTGCAGGACTTGTTTTTTATTTAAAAAACAAACAAAAAAACATATATATATATTTGTCTTCTATCCAGTAAATTGCTGTTAAGAATTTGTTCCCTGATAGTTCATTATTGTCTTGGTCTAGTTCCAAAACCATGAAATCTCTCTGCTGGGACATTCAGTCTCTGCCACATGGGTGCAAAGATGGATGAGAAAATGTGTATGTGTATGTGTGTGTGTGTGTGTGTGTGTGTGTGTATATATATATATATATATATATATTTTATTATTATAAACCTTGATTGTATCTGAAAATCTATATCTAATGGGATTTAGTATTTTATTTCCTTTTTTCCTTTTATTCTTAACATGGATGGTTTGGCAGAGGGGCAGATTAACACTGTCCATCTTTTGTCTTGTATAATTAACATAACTAGAAAAGCTACAATTTCTGGGGAAATTGTGTGAAGTGTTCTTGCCTCCACCAGTAGTCTACAACTGGAGTGGGCGGAGTAACTGTTATTATTTATTCATATAGCACATCACTCTATCAAGCTTGCCATGTGCACTTTATAAATTTGATCGATCAATTGGTTAGTGTAATATTTACTATCTTTACTCACTCCAAACACTCCACAAAGATACTCTGCCCAGTTCAACTTTTCCACACAGTTACTCCAGCCACTCCAACCACACAACAGTTACTCCAGCCACTCCAACCAGTTTCTCCGCCCACTCCAGTTGTAGATAAGGATCGACCGATCTTGATATATATATATTTTTTTTGGCGCCTCTACCGATAATCTGTGAATTTTCAGGCCGATAGCCGATAACTTACTGATATTCTGTACATTTACCATTTATAAAAAATAAACTATTTCTAAAGGTAAATACACAAAATATACATGTCACGTGTAGTGGATGCAGTGTGTTTAGACAGGGGAGCTGTGTGTGTTTGTGTAGTGGATGCAGTGTGTGTATGTAGTGTGCGTAAAGTGAATGCAGTGTGTGTGTGTAGTGTGCGTAAAGTGAATGCAGTGTGTCTGTTTGTGTAGTGTGTATAGTGAATGCAGTGTTTGTGTAGTGTGTATAGTGAATGCAGTGTTTGTGTAGTGTGTATAGTGAATGCAGTGTATTTGTGTAGTGTGCATTATATACACACTGCATTATATACACACACTGCATTCACTATGCACACTACACACACACACACACACACACTGCATTAATTATATACACAGTGCTTGTGTAGTGTGTTTATATAATGCAGTTTGTCTGTTTGTGTAGTGTGTGTGTGTTCCTGTAGGTATGTGATTTGGGGGGAGGGGGCATTTTTGATTTAATTAAAAAAATTAATATTTATTATTTTTAGTCCCCCCCCCCCCCCCTCCATGCTTCTTACTTGGCCAGGGAGGGGGTATACAGCATTCTCTGGTGGTCCAGTGGCCTGGAAAGTATAGAGGGGCCCGCAGCAAGCGTTTACTTATCTTTCCAGCAGCTCCCTGTGTAAATCTCGCAGCCTGTGTGCCGCGCGGAACGTTGTCATGGTAACCCGTTGCAACGCTCTGACGTCCGCTGGTCTCACGAGATTTACACAGGGAGCAGAAGGGATCTGCCGGGAAGGTAAGTAACAGCTTGCTGCCCCCCCCCCCCCGAACCGCCGGGCTTGTAATGGGCCCGGCGGTCCTGGTATGTATTATCGGCAATATCAGTATCTTTAGTGGCCGATACCGATATTGCCGAAAATACAGAATATCGCCAGATAATATCGGTAAAACCGATAATCGGACGATCCCTAGTTGTAGACTACTGGTGAAGGCAAGAACACTTCACACAATTTCCCCAGAAATTGTAGCTTTTCTAGTTAATATTTTTATAATTAAAACTATTCCACCAAGCCTCCCTACCTGGGGTGTGGGTCTGTCATTGGGGGTCCAGTGGGGCTGCTGTGATGTGTGCGGCTGTGGTAGAATCAGAGGTGGAGGGAGCTCTGATCTCTTAAAGTGATCAAGGTACCTGGAATCTGTGTGCAGTGTTTTGTTTTGAAAAGCTGCACTTACCAAGTTAAACACCTTGACTACCAGAGGTGTAATTCCATACCTGCAGCATCATGTGATGTCACTGGCGAACATCCATTCTGTGCAAATTTTCATCCAGTGTCTAAGCTGACTGTTAGCTAATGAATGGTTTGACTTTTTAGAGCAGGTTACCGGAGCCTCAGAGCCCAGTGGGGACCCAAATAAGCAGTAAACCATTCCTAGGGAACAGTTTTAGGATTACATCATTTGTACTTTAATTTTAAGTGTTCTCCCAATACTACCTGGTGATCTCTGCCTTCATGCTACAGAATGTTGTGTAAGTGAACTAAAAAGTAAACATTCTCTACGAAGTGTGCAATGCACTCTCCAGATTTGAAGTCACATGTAACTTTTTTGGCCTGGCTAGCAGAAATTCCAAGCCCTATAAAATAGATTAGAAACCTTCTGGTACTTCTATTTACTAGGTTCCATGGTGAGGCCGAAAGTGATGCGTAGTGTCCACTATTGCCCAGCGACGAAAAAAACACTTGAAAGGAAATATACTGACCTCACAACACTTGAGGCATTCCCATCAAGTTCCATCTACCCTACAAAGGTAAGTGATATTTAGAGGGTTGCTCACTAAAGTGAAGTTCAAATGTTAAAGGGACACTATAGTCACCAGAACAAGTACAGCTTAAAGTATTTGTTCTAGTGTTTACAGCCTGTCCTCCTCAGACACTTGCAGACTTACATTTCACACTATGCAGCACTGACATTCAGTGTCTCTGTGCCATGCAGGAGACCCTGAACTTTTCTCATAGAGATGCATTGATTTAATGCATCTCTAAGAGGAGATGCTGATTGACCAGGGTCAATCTCAGCCAATACAATATTTTCCTAAGGGAAAGCATTGTGACTGTCTGAGATCATCACTCCAGCAATGGAGGCAGTGATGCCAATGGAGGCAGTGCCATGGAATAAAGGTAAGATTTTACTATATTTAGGGTGGAGCAGGGGGTAGGTTGTTTTTAACACTATATAGGGTCAGGAAGAAATTTGTGTTCCTTTTTAAAGTAAAATTAACTGAACTTCTAAGTGTTTCCAGTCCACATGATTTGGTCTAGAATTTTAGTGAATAAGTGTGTTAGTAAATGTAATGGCAGGTGGGATGGAGGTGTGTGTTGACCATTTCTGCTTTCTTTATTGACGTAGGATGAAGAGAACAATCCTCTTGAAACTGAATTTGGATTGAGCACTTACAAAGATCATCAAACTGTGACCATCCAAGAAATGCCTGAGAAGGCTCCAGCAGGGCAGCTGCCTCGCTCACTCGATATAATTGCTGATGATGATTTGGTGGACAAATGTAAACCTGGAGACAGAGTGCAAATAGTAGGCATATACCGCTGTCTTCCGTCCAAGCAAGGTGGCTTTACGTCTGGTACATTCAGGTGAAGTTACTGCACAAGTGGTCTTGTTTCTGCATTGTTTTAAACTACTTTCCTTTACATATAAATGAGGTGTTGCTTCAAAACGTTTTCTGCCTAGGCGGTTTAACAAATGAAAAACACACAGAAAAGTAGAAAAATCTCCTGCGCATAGCCTTTATTCCACAACTCTGGTAATAATGAAGGCTAGGAATTAAGCTATTTGCGTTCTGCACGCGTTTAATGTTTACCCTAACGCTTGTTTTTTTTTGTTTTACATTTGTTTTTTTGGTGTGTGTGTGTGTGTATTAATCTAGAAACTTTATCTAGATCGCAAATTGAGGTCTGTGTATTGTTTGTACCATGTTGCATATTAGTCAATTAACAGTACTTTTAAGGATCCAGCTTGTGAAGATGATTTGGAGCTTCCTGATTACCAGGTGCTGTTCTTTTTTTGTGATTGTGGTCGGTATGGCAATGTTTACACCAATTCATGAGGATAAATAAAAACAAGCTATCTTTCAGAACAAGGCATTAGACAAATGCCATAACTTCATGACTGTCCTGGCACGCTGTCTTACTTAAAATGGTTGAAGTGAAAGCAGTAGGAAGGTTCCTGCATGTGATTAAATCGACTGTAGTGTTGATATGGAATAATGGTAAATTGTAATGTCACTTGTGAAAATGCCATAATCCACTAGATGGCAGACTGCATCACCTTTTGGTTTTCTTCATTTTATATTGAATAGAGAACTTGAACTGTCAACCATTCACATTTCTATAATATTGGGTCATCATTGGAATCTACTTTCAACCTTTGTGGTTTGATATAAAAAAAGAAACTGAAAAAAACATTTATTTAAAAAAAATTTTTTTATATCAAACCACAAAGGTTTGAAAGTAGATTCCAATGATGACCCAATATTATAGAAATGTGAATGGTTGACAGTTCAAGTTCTCTATTCAATATAATAAATATTCAATAAATCTATTCAATAAATATATTTTTTCTTGTAATCTAAAGATTTACTTGTCAAAGAAATGCCACGAATGTCTTTTTTTTTTTTTTTTTTAAAGAATCCTGCCAACTATTATGAATAGTCTGACTACTTCTATTGCATTCTTACTTTAATTGTTTGTTTTTTCCTTTTATTGCACAGGACAATCTTATTGGCCAACAACATCAAGCAGATGAGCAAAGAAATTGCTCCCACATTTTCAGCTGACGATGTATCAAAGATTAAAAAATTTTGCAAAGCTCATTCTAAAGTAATATGTTCATGCATTTTTTTTTTTTTTTTAATTTAATTCATTTTTTATCTTCCCTATGCTCAAAATGCAATATGCCTTCTATTTATATAGGATATATTTGAACATTTAAGCAAATCATTAGCACCCAGTATTCATGGCCATGAATATATCAAAAAGGCAATTCTGTGCATGCTTCTTGGGGGTAATGAAAAGGTTCTGGACAATGGAACTCGCTTAAGAGGGGACATTAATGTCCTTCTCATAGGTAAGGAAATGGTATGTGTAAAACCTTTTTGATTTATGCAATATTGGACTTCAATTTAACTGACTGTATATTTTAGGTGATCCATCTGTAGCAAAATCTCAGCTTCTGAGATATGTATTGCACACCGCTCCTCGAGCCATCCCCACCACTGGCAGGGGATCCACTGGAGTAGGTTTAACAGCAGCAGTCACTACTGATCAAGAGACAGGTGAGCTGGCTACATCTGTGTAATAATCTCTTGCATAATTACACCCACTGTGAAAATAACTAAAATATTGTACTTTCAGTGGAAGACTAGATTGCACATTAAATGTTGGTGGGGGAAGAGGGAGGGTTGGGGGGTAAACAAAGGCATGAATGTATATTGGGATTTTGCACAAACGTATGAGCAGCTTGTTCCTAAAGGATTACTCCAAGCATTACAAGTGTTTTGAAGTGGTTATGGTGCTTGAAGTCTGTGTAGTGTTTGTTTGCATAGCACGTATTGAGATTTTTATAATGTTCCCACTGGTGTAACACATCTGGCATCAGTCAGCCCAGAACTAGAGAATGGAGTAAATGCATTCCAAATGTACTGAAAAATAGAAATTTATTAAGGCAAGAAAATAATTTTAAAACGTAAAAAAAAAAGCAAACCCATTTTTCAAATGTTTACTTTCTCTTGCCTCAAACTATAAAATATTTGATTCTTTAAAGCTACACTGGGGTCTGGGGGAATCTTGCCTCTTATCACACCACTAGTTTTTCTCCATTACTTCCCCCCCCTCTCCCCACTTCCTACATCTATATATGATTTTTTATTATTTTTTTGCTAATAATAAACTGACCTTATTGACAAAATATCTGTAAACAATGCTTTGCTTTTGCTTGTGTTTAGGTGAAAGACGCCTGGAAGCAGGTGCGATGGTTCTAGCTGACAGGGGGGTTGTTTGCATTGATGAGTTTGACAAGATGTCCGACATGGACAGAACCGCCATCCATGAAGTAATGGAGCAAGGACGAGTAACCATAGCAAAAGCTGGAATCCATGCACGTCTGAACGCTCGGTGCAGTGTCCTGGCAGCTGCTAATCCTGTTTATGGAAGGGTATGTTTGATAATTGAAGTGGGAGCATTAGGGATCGACCGATATTGATTTTTTAGAGCCGATACCGATACCGATATTCTGTGAACTTTCAGGCCGATAGCCGATATAATTTGCCGATATTCTGTACATTTACCATTTTGGAAAATAAAAACTATTTCTAAAGGTAAATGCACAAAATATACATGCCACGTGTAGTGGATGCAGTGTGTTTAGACAGGGGAGCTGTGTATGTTTGTGTAGTGGATGCAGTGTGTATTTGTCTAGTGTGTAGTGTGTGGGTAGTGTGCGTAAAGTGAATGCTGTATATACTAAATGCAAAGTGGGTGTGTATTTGTGTAGTGTGTGTGTATTTGTGTAGTGTGTGTATAGTGAATGTAGTGTGTTTATATAATGCAGAGTGTGTGTGTTTGTATAGTGTATGTATATAATGCAGAGTGTGTGTGTAGTGTGCATTATATAAACACACTACACAAACACACTGTGTATATAATGCAGTGTTTATATAATGCAGTGTGTTTGTGTAGTGTGTGTATAATGCAGTGTGTTTGTATAGTGTGTGTATAATGCAGTGTGTTTGTATAGTGTGTGTATAATGCAGTGTGTTTGTATAGTGTGTATAATGCAGTGTGTTTGTATAGTGTGTGTGTATAATGCAGTGTGTTTGTATAGTGTGTGTGTATAATGCAGTGTGTTTGTATAGTGTGTGTGTGTGTGTGTATATATAATGCAGTGTGTTTGTATAGTGTGTGTGTATATATAATGCAGTGTTTGTATAGTGTGTGTGTCTATACAAACACACTGCATTATATACACACACTGCATTATATACACACACAATACAAACACACTGCATTATATACACACACACACTATACAAACACACACACACTGCATTATTATACACACACACTGCATTATTATACACACACACTGCATTATTATACACACACACTATTCAAACACACTGAATTATACACACACACTATTCAAACACACTGAATTATATACACACACACACTATTCAAACACACTGAATTATATACACACACACACACACTATTCAAACACACTGAATTATATACACACACTATTCAAACACACTGAATTATATACACACACTATTCAAACACACTGAATTATATACACACACTATTCAAACACACTGAATTATATACACACACTATTCAAACACACTGAATTATATACACACACTATTCAAACACACTGAATTATATACACAGTGTGTTTGTGTAGTGTATGTGTATAATATGTGTATGTGTGTGAGGGGGCATTTTTTATATTAAATTTATATATTTTTTATATGTTTAATTATTTATTTTTGTTGTCCCCCCTCCCTGTTTGTTGCCTTGCCAGGGAGGGGGGTCAGTGGCAGTCAGTGGCATTGGCTTAGCTGTGGTCCTGGGGGGGCGGGCAGCAAGCGTTTACTCACCTCCCAACAGCTCCTCCAGCTCCCCAGTGTAAATCTCGCGAGACCCGCGGCTGTCAGAGCTGGCCGCGGGTCTCGCGAGATTTACACTGGGGAGCTGGAGGAGCTGCTGGGAGGTGAGTAAACGCTTGCTGCCCGCCCCCCCAGGACCGCCGGGCTTGTAATGAGCCTGGCGGTCCTGGGAGGTAATATCGGTATCCCTATTGGCCGATACCGATATTGCCGAAAATACCGAATATCGGCAGATTATATCGGTAAAACCGATAATCGGTCGATCCCTAGGGAGCATACCATAGAGGCTCACTATTGCCCGATACCATGCGTGGTGTCCTATTGCTGTAATTATTGGGTGATTTCACTACTATCTGTTCATTCCCTGAGCCAATGGGTTTAAAGTGTTAGTCTTACTCTCTAACATAACTTTTCTTTTAGTTTGCTAAATATTTTTTCATGCATTCACTCTTTTCCCAAAATCGTATGGCCTGCTCTTTTTTTCTTTTTGTATATGGCTAACTTAATTTATTAATACTACTTTTCTTTTTTTTTTTTTCACCGAATGTCTCGTGTGTGTGTGTTTTTATTTTACTTTTTCCTTTCTCTAACCATACTCTGTTTCCTGTCTTATGGTGTTCTTATAGAGGTACTGCTTCAGAATTTAACACAGCAATGCTCCGTTAAGGTTAAACAATATTAAAATGAAAAATGTTTAGGTTTATGGATTACTTTTAGAACTGATTTAAAAAAAATAAAATTATAATTATTTGCAAAAAGGGAATACTCCCGAGATATTAAGCACTTCTGCTTTGTCTCATTGAGAAGACTGCTCAGACGGAAAGTCTGTGCTGGGGAAAAAGGCTTGCAGTAGATGCAGATCATTAGTTCATGCTCCCGCAATCCCAGGTGTCTCTTTGACGACATTAATTCTCCTGCGCCCTGCTGTGGCCACCCCCAAACTAACCTTACAGCCGATAGCTTTGCATGTTACTTTACCGACAAGATTGAACAGCTAAGGAAAGAATTCTCCCCACCTTGCCTTTCTCTTTCTCAACCACACATAGATCATGCCTTTCCTACCCTTCAGACTTTCTCCCCGGCTACTGAACAAGAGGTGGCTGCTCTTCTCCTTTCCTCTCGCCCCACCACTTGCCCGCTCGATCCAATCCCATCTCACCTTATCAGATCTCTCTCCCCATGCCTTGCACCTTCCTTAACACACATCTTCAACTGCTCTCTCTTCTGGTGTTGTCCCTGCTGACCTTAAATGTGCCACTGTAGTACCTATTCTGAAAAAAAAATCTATTGACCCGTCCTCCCCTTCTATTGTCCCATATCCCTGCTCCCCTTTTCCTCAAAGCTTCTGGAAAGACTTGTCTTTACCCGTATTTCTCACATCCTCAATTCCAACTCAATCCTTAACCCTCTCCACTCTACTTAGACTGCTCTTATCAAAGTTACTAACTACCTAATCGCAGCTAAATCCAAAGGCCACTACTCAATACTAATTCTGCTTGACCTCTCTGCTACCTTTGACACAGTTTATCATGCTCTCCTTCTTCAAACTCTTTAAGTCCTCTTGTGGTTTTCCTCTTATCTCTCCCAATGCTCATTCAGCGTCTTCTTTTCTAATGATGCCTCCTCCCCTCGTATAATATTGTATAGCGCTACGGAATCTGTTGGCGCTATATAAATGGTAATAATAGTAATACTGGATCTCCAGCTATTGCACGCCAAGATTTTATATACCTTTAAAATAGAACCTGCATACAAATGGACACATTCTCCAAGTCATATATGCTTCCAGTTTAGCTATTTTTTTTATTTAAAATTTGAAATCCACTGTGAATTTTCAATTTAGTAAAGAACCCTGGGAGAACTGGCACTTTGAGGGCCTCATATTTCTATAAAAGTAAATATACCAGAATTCCAAAAAGGTAACATATTTGACACCCAATTGCTAATGCATGAACCAAAAACCTGCAGAAAAAAATTTAATGTGAAGTGGCATTGACTCACTTCAGTATGCTATAGTGGTTATCGTACATAGAACGTTTCTCAGTACAGAAAATACTGGTACACTGTGCAGTGCTTTCACCTTAAGTAAAATACTTTTCTGCAGTCTTATACCTCGCAGTAGAAATAACTCTATATTGAGGTAGAAATTGTGCTAACTAGATTTTCGTGCAGTGTGACAAATTCCTTAAATTCTGTTTTGTAATGGCACAGTATGATCAGTATAGAACCCCGATGGAAAACATTGGTTTGCAAGACTCTCTGCTTTCAAGATTTGACTTGCTGTTTATTGTTCTGGACCAAATGGATGCAGACGCTGATAGAGAAATTGCTGATCATGTTCTGCGAATGCATAGATATCGAACCCCTGGAGAGCAAGATGGATATGGTAATTATTTTTATTTTTTAGATTGTATGTGTTTCAGTTAAACATTTCTAGAAACCATTTAAAATGTGTATATAACAGAGGGAGGTTGTTTAATAAAATAATTAAAATAAATATAAATCAGGACTTCCTGGGGTCCTTACTAATGCAAGGGAACCATAATTGCACATTTCTGCTGTCCCATCAGCCAGTAGGTGTTTGATGGAACTTGGGGCTTAAGACTGAGATGAATGGTGCTAGCTCAGGAAGGTGAGAAGAGCAGCCTTACCACAAGTCAACAGGACAGGTGATGGAACCCCTCCACAAGCCATCTAACAATGCACATGGTTTGAAGGAAAATCCACCTTATCTAGTCTTAGTGAACAGCTTTAACCTGATGTGTGCTGCTATTGATGGCTATTCACAGGATTAATGAGCAGCTTCTAGTATCTGATATTATCAATTTGTCAATAACCACTCTGGTTTGGCTTACAGCAATGCCTCTTGGCTGCCGTGTTGAGATTTTTGCCACAGATGATCCAAATGCTGGGGATGCGGCAGACCAAGAGCTGCAGATTTACGAGAAACATGATAATCTTCTCCATGGTCCCCGCAAAAGGTTTGTTCCAGAATGAATTCAACCATCAATTATTTTTTTTTTACAATCTTTATTTTTTGTATTTTAGTTGTCAACAGTTGTATCAATACAATCGCATAAAAAGAAGGTATGCAACAATAGTATAGGAACAGCAGGTGTCAGGGAGAGCTTTAGGGACATGTGTCATTTTTGTGTCTCGGTGGTCTATATTGCTATACCAAGTTACAGCAGGTGTCTGTCAGACCTGATTATCAGTCGTATATTTGTATGGCGTTCTGTGGGCGTGTCCTCAGGAGATGGCACGTATCCCTATCGGGAGCTCATGCCACGGGGTTTATTTTCTGTGGAATATTTCCCTATAGTTGACCTGGCCCAGGGTGTGTAGCGTTCTGTATGTATCCTCCCACCCGCTCCGTTTGTTGTTTAGGTTAATATGCATTTGTTAGTTCTCCCCCTTGTGTGTGAGGTGTCGTCTGCAACAGATCGGTGCGCCCCCCCCCAGGTCTTTACGGGGCATTATGGGACCTAAGGTGCTTGTCCCCCGGCGGTCGGTGGGATCGTAGTTTTTGTCCCCACCACCTTTAAACGCACAAGAATTAGACCATCAATTGACAATCATAACTATTAGACAAAATTGGAGCTGATAACAGGGGTTTACTTGCTCTACTTGGCAAAATATAGGTAAATTCACTGAAGCATTTTGCAAAGCGGATTGGTAAAGTTGGTATACTATTTGTATGTTCTGTTTACTGCATTTATTATTTTTTTTATTATGTTTTTGCATTCCCGAAATGTATATTGTAACTGTTTTGGATTCAACCACGTGCTACTTCTTGGACAGGGCACCATATTGTAAGATCACATTTGTTTAACCCCTTAAGGACACATGACATGTCTGACACGTCATGATTCCCTTTTATTCCAGAAGTTTGGTCCTTAAGGGGTTAAATATATCCTTGAGATGCATGTAAAACTTGGCTCACTGGCCATTAGACTTGTGCATTTGGCTTCTTCCAAATTGAAATTGTTGCATGGCAGTGTGGAGATACAGACTTTGTCTGAACAGTCAATCAACCTTAATTTATCCAAACTACTAGCATGATTCCTGAACACGTGCAGATGATTTTTAGGTGTTTGATTTTTTTTTTATTTTTTATTTTTTCCTAGTGCCAGCTTAGTTTGCATTGATGGACAAATTTTGCCCAGTTATATTAACTCGATCTCCTGTCCAATCAAGAGGCTGTGGAATAAACTCGCCCTCCACCCGTCCCAAATTCCTAGAGTATGCATGTCTTCAAGGAAACACAAATAGTGAACTTTTATACACCACACATTCCTATGTCTTCTGGTTTCTTTCATGAGTTCAGTTGGCAATGGGCTTGTTGCTAGGTTCCAGAAACACAGTGCTTGAGCCCAATTGAAAACTCGGGGATTCCTTTGCTAATACAATTAATTAAAGTGAGAGTTCAAAGTGAATTTCATATTTACAGTGGTAATAACCACATTAGAAAAAAAAATTAAACTAGAAATGTACGTTTAATTCTTACTTTATTGAGTAACTATGTAACAGGTGGGGATATGCCATGGCATTTCCCCAGATTTTTGCATAATGTTCGTGTCCTCTTTCTACCCATGAACATAGTTCAGCTAATGCTGTCCAGGATCTCCGTAAAAGCACAGCCACAAACAAGCATATGCTGCTCAGCCAGATGTTCAATGTCCTTGCCATGCTTCCAAACAAAGTGCAACAAAGTTCTATTCAAATACCCTCTCCCAACAGTCACACCCAACCCCTGAGGAACCTGATGGCATGCTACATCTGGGCATCAGTCCCCTTAGAAATGTCTATTTGACAGAATATATCCTATTGTCCTATATTGTTTATTCCACTGCCTCCTGGACATCTATACCATATGCAACTACTAAAAACATTCTTGAATGCTGATTTAAAAAAAAATGTTTGTTAAATAAACGATAAAATCTGTGTTCAGTCACCTTTATAATTTATTTTCCTTCCTCCCAACATAAGCAAATCAAACGTTGTAAGCATGCAGTTTATTCGGAAATACATTCATGTTGCTAAGCTGATGAAGCCTATTTTAACACATGAAGCTGCTGAACATATATCTCATGAATATGCGAAGATCCGAAGTCATGATCAAATGAATAATGATCGTGCGAGGGTATGTACTTTTGAAGCTTGATTTAACTCATGGACCTATGTAATTGTATAAAGCGTTAGAAAACAAGCATTCATCTTTATTGTGATGGGTGTTTTATAAATAATCATGACTGCAT
The DNA here is from genome assembly GCF_036172605.1 of Pelobates fuscus. Classification (NCBI taxonomy): domain Eukaryota; kingdom Metazoa; phylum Chordata; class Amphibia; order Anura; family Pelobatidae; genus Pelobates; species Pelobates fuscus. The sequence goes on from NC_086320.1 coordinate 103,105,031, forward strand.
CTCTCCCAATCAACTCATAACATTCGGCAGGTAAAACAAGACAAACTGACCAACAAAAGGTTGGAAGGCGGGGCCATAATAGATGGAAAGACTGCTGAGGATTTAAGGCGTGAGACGATACTCTTATCTAAAGCAGTGTTTAGGGAACGACTGCAAAGGTTGGGTAGTTGAATGTGATGAAGGAGGGCATTCCATTAGAAAGTGGCAATCCTGGAGTAATTTGCAGGGGAAAATCTGGGGTGTGGGTGCAAGAATGGGATAAAAACAGGTCATTGGTGGAGTGAAGAGGCTGAGCTGGAGCATATCTAATAATGAGCGAGGAAGCTTAAGCAGGGACACAGTTATGTAGATATTTTGTAGGCAAGCACAAGATCATTACACTGGCCTCCTGTCTCACTTTAGGATTTGGTTCTGAGATCTGTTCCTATAGCTAGAAAAAACAAAATGTGCAGAAAATGACTTGTCAATATTTTGTTGATACTAAGCACACATTATTTTCTTAGACTATGCCAGTTACTGCCAGAGCTTTGGAAACAATGATCCGTTTGGCTACTGCTCATGCAAAGGTCAGGATGAGCAAAACTGTTGACATTCAAGATGCTGAAACTGCCCTTGAGTTGGTTCAGTTTGCGTATTTTAAAAAGGTATGCATCAGCACAACATGAGATGTGTGGAAATGAATGCTGCATGATGTCTATTGATCCTTGCGTTTTTCTTTTCCAATAAATGTAATCTGACCGAGGAGGCAAAACTATTGTCAACAGTCAGTGTTCTAGTCTGTAGTACAGTGTATAATTATTGACAGGAGATTCTTTTAGAATTTGACAATCGGTTATGTTTATTTAGGTTATTTATATAACCATGTGAATGTTTCTCTACTAACACAAAACTAGACTTGGAATTACTTACAAATTCTTGGTATTCTAAAGGAAATAAAACCTTTATAGACAGATTATGCTGCCCTATTATTATTGCCCTTTATATAGCGCCAACAGATTCCGTAGCGCTTCTTACCACTCTGACTTGGGCTGTCTCTCCAGCCTTTCCTGAATTGTACTCCTCATCAAGATTCATTTACCTACAAAGTAATTTTAACTGATGCATTATTTACCTAGATAATCATATTCAATTGGCAATCAAGCTTGCTTACTGACAAAATCTTACTGTTGGCATTCTTGATCATAGTCAACATATTTCCGTTTTTGCTGCACACCCTATCATTTGTAGGATTGATACATTTTGGGATTTTCTTTTTGTTTTTGCCAGAAGAGGTGAGACTATAATGAGGCTTAAATATTTGATATAAACAAATTCTCACATGCATGGGTAAATACTTGAGCTGACCACTTAGAAAATATGTAATTCTGCATGAAGGTACGCAAAATAATCTTAATTAAAGTATAAAAAAGTTTAATACAAACCGTGGGAATTGAAGTTTTTTTTTTTTTTTTTTTTTTTTCCTCTCTCTGCTATGCGTAAATTAAAGCTGTTTAATTTCTACCCAGGAGGGAAAATTCTTCTATATTCACTTATTACAAAATTGTAGTGAATTGAAAACTGAATTGCATAAACTTATGTAAAGAGGTTTTAGAAACCTTTTTCTAATGTTCCTATAGTTACAGCTTTTTTTTTTTTTATAATTCTTTATTTTTGTTGTGCATATTATGACAAGAGAGCTTGCACAGCCACGACAGCATGGGCAAGTACAATAATGACATTAAGGAAATACATCATCATGGCATACGTAAAAACAGCACAATTTTTTTAAAGTTAAAGAAATCTAGATGTTAACAGTGTATGTTCACGTTTAGTTGAAGTAAGTTATACTTAAGAGGAAACAGGCTTGAAGAACAGGCGTATAGACAGGCGTATAAAAACAAGCTTTGAAAACAGGCTTATTGATCAGGCATGGAAAACAGGCTTATGGCTCAGGTATATGAGTAAGGTTTAGAGATCAGGTTTAGAGATCAAATTTACAAATCGAGATTGGAAATCAGGCGTATAAGACAGGTTTAAAGATCACGCTTATAAAGCCGTCTCAAAGAGCAGGCGTAGAGAATGTGTCTCATAGCAGTTTAACAGTTTAAACAATAATGCCGAAATGGTTATACATGCTTTATAGCAAGATTGCCCTGTGGCACTACTGAGCATTCCTAAGTGCCGAATGGCTAGGAACATGGGTAGTCATGTTGGTCGCAGATAAATGGTAAGGGCTTATAGTCCGCATGGGGCATGCATGAGGCATCCAAGTCCAGGTGCTTCGGTATTTAAGAGGGTTCGGAGCAGTCCAGGTTAGGGATGCCTGCGTGGGGCGGCATAATGGGTGTCTCAGCCTATACCTAGTACTGGTAAATCCTGGATATTGTCCCACTCTTTCTCACCATTGTCGTCCCTTGGCGTGCCGGTGCCGCTTCTGGGGTCGGGTCCAGCGTTATCTTTTGGGGTATGGTGCCCCGCGGTCTGTGGTGTTGCCTCGTTTGTTGTGTATAACCGATTCTTGCTGCGCTGGAGGCTGCGATGTTGAGCAGGTGAGGTATCAGATTGCGTTTGCTGTGTAATCCCGGGCGTTTTGGTTTGCAGGTGTAAGCGTGCGCCCATCCCGCCTGCCGCCATTTTCCATCTCTGGGCCCGCTGGAGCCTGTATTGTCGGACAGCCATTTTGGATGCGCTTGGTGTCTGCTGATAATAGCTGCGGCGTGCTGCAGGCCGTATCCACTTGGTTACCAGTGCCTCTGCTTGGCGCTGGGTCGCTCCTCTGCTCACCAGGGTGTCTCTGAAGCTTGTGCATAGGCTATCGAATTTCTCCATTGCAGACCTGGGTGGCTGGATGGTCTGCGCTTTGTGTGAGTGCTGGGTGGCCATCTTGGCTTGGTCAGAAACCCCAATCTGGCTTGTGGCTAGGTCTGCTACCTGGCCGTTGTGACTATTGAGGACCGCGATATCCCCCGCCGGTCCAGAGGGGGGGGGGTAGCTAGGAGGGTGGTCGCTTAAGGGTTTTCGTGCCGAGGAGAGCGGCCGCCTCTCCCCGGCTTCAGCCCCAGTAGGCCGCATCTGCATCTCTGCGTTCCGAGCTTCGATGGGCTCCGGGGTGGCACCGTTGGGTTCCGGAGGGTATCCCCGACGTGGGTGATGTACCCTTAGGTAACTGTGTGCTGGGCAGCCACTGATTTTGCCCCGGTTTGTGCCCTCTCGGCGGGAGCTCGTGGCAGATGCGTCCGCACGGCTCGCAGGTCAGGCTCCGCCCCCATAGTTACAGCTTTTGATGCTTTTATACCTAAATTTTGCAATTCAGTTTTCAATTGCCTAAAGTTTTGTTGGAATAGAGCTGCAGAGTCAGATTAAGATTACGCAGGGACCTTGAACCTGGGGTTCTGGTCTGTGAATGAGCGTGTTTAAGCGGTTGATATGTGCCTGCAAGTTCTGGTTAAGGGGTGTCGGTTGTCTCTTTATCAGACCCACATTCTCTCTCTGTCCACTTGGGTCTCTCCCTTTATCAGCCCCACTTGTTTGCCTCCAGTCTCTCTTCCTCTGTTCATTCCTTTTTCTCTTGTTCTCCTCTCCCACTTTTTAGTCTTGCCTTTAACCTGTGCTAACCAGTGGCAAACAGGATATTGCAGTTGCCGCACTTCCTGTCCTCCCAGCAGACTCCTATTAGTTCCTGTGCAGTGCAGCTTCACTATGTGGAGGAGGCAAAGCTATGATGTACGATCCTTTGCCCACCCTCTCCTCACAGACTTCTTGCGTAGGATCTTATTTGCTGTCATTCTGCACTAGAAAAGGTTATTATTGTAGATGATTCTTGGCAAGTTGAATTATACAAGTAATAGCTCAGTAAAAAAAAAATACTGTGGGCTAATTGGGGAGATCTGCAGATAACCCACCTGATCCCAGGATGCATAGCTGCAGTGAAGTCCCCTGTCACAGATGTGCTCCTGTGTTTGGTGGCCACCTATGCCACCTTATGGGTAATCTGGCTCTGGTGGTAGATTCTTTATCTAGAGGTAGTCTCTAAAAATTTTTTTTACAAAAACTGGGTAAACAGTTTGATAAAATTTGGTTCTCTTACGGCACCCAATGCCACACTGATAACCTGCAACTTACACCTTCTCAAGTGTGAATCTGTTCAAAGTTTTCTAGTCTTGGTTGGCCTTTTGAATCTCAACCCTATCTTTGCTTTAAGAAGCTGTGTTTAACACCCAGATGCATTGCGAAGGGTGTCTACAGAGTGAAGTCTGAAACATGAGGAATGTGTCTGCTTGTTTGCATGTAGAGATCGGTGTGGCGAAACCAACCTCGCCACTGGGCCCTGGAGAAGCCTGTTTGCTAGCCTCCTACCTACTGACTATGGCCCCTGGGTTATTTGGGGCATATTGTACTGTATATTGCTGCTACTGGCCCTTTTAACAGCATCTATGGACATATTGGGACTTTTGGGACTACTGTCCCTTTAAGATTGTGAAGCATATTCAAGTGTAATGCCTGTAATATTATATATGTATTTATAGATGTGTTAAGTTTATCCTGGGTGATTTGTATGCAGCATTCTGGTTGTTCGGTAGAATCACTCCATTCAGTATATTGAGTGAACTACCGAACAACCAGACCACCCAGGAATGAGTGTGCCTCCAATTACCGTTTGCAACAATGTTGCAAACAGGTAATTGGCAATCAGTGCAGTGTGGTCTTTGTCCTCTGGGTGGCCGCCATTCGGGAAACAAACACGTGGCGGCGGCCATCTTAAACTACCGAACAGCGGTGTTTTGCCGTCGAGTGTCTGGAACTAAAATCGAAGACTTGACTAGGCAAACACCGCTGAGACCTCCATACTTCCAGAAATTCGTATGGAAACTACCGAATGACCCGCCGTTCGGTAGAAAGAGCCCCATAAACAAGGGAATTCATTCAAACCCTCTCCAGGCTCTATAACACAGGCAATTCGCCTGTTTTCATTCCCTTGTTTGTGACCGACCGCAGGGCCAAAATGCATGGAACTGTTTTCGGATACTTTACCCATGCGGTCGGTCAAATCTTTGGAACCCCATATCTCACGAACCATTCATCCGAATTACTTGAATTTTGAATATGTTGTCCCCCTGAATAAGGGCTATCCAGCGATGCTGGATTTAAAGGTGTACCCCCGGGTTTTGGGGTACATCCAGAACTTGGCTGAAAAAGTGTACCGGATAATTGGGTTTAATGTTATCTGAGGGGAGGGGATGTGTGGGCTGAACCATGTATGTGATTGGTTATTTTATGCCTCCCCCTGGGTGTGGCCTGTATGTGGATTAGTGTAATAAAAGCCAGGCTGGATGAGCCAGTCGAGAGTTCCTGTTTTACCCTCAAAGTGATGTGTCGTCTCATTATTGGGGGAAGGATTTATTGTATGCTGTTCCAGTTGACTGCTAGGAGTACAAGCCTATTCGTATGGTTCCTATTCAATGGTCTACAGCATTCATACGCTTGGGAGAATTTAAAGGTTCTCGGATTCGGTGATTGTGGTGTCTGCCAGAGTGCTTGGAGTCCTCAGGAAGCACTAGGAGCATCCATTAACGGAGGTACCAAGTCGGGGTGCCAGGCGATCCGTTACAATCGGAATTTTGGGTGAATGGTGGATGTGATTTCTTGGCATTTTTGTGCCCGAGGCTGCTTTTTCCCAAGATGGTCCTTGAAATGTAGATGCCCCACAACAGTAAAATGAATGTGTTTTGTGTATATACCCTTATGCGCTTGTATCATGTATTTTAATTTAAATGCTTTGTTTTAGGTGTTGGAAAAGGAAAAGAAAAAGGTTAATAAAGATGTAACTGAAGACTCCAGTCAAGAAACCCCAAGTCAAGAGGGCCTACGGTAGGTACAAAGGCTGTCACAAACTGCAATGAACTAAACAAAGTAACTACAAATCGTTTCACGTTTATCTTTTTGTAGGAAAAGTTCTAGACGGGAAGGAAAAACTAAAGACTCACAAGATGACTCTATGGACCCCTATGCGTTCAGTCAGGGAGATAATGAAAGTGAATGTAAGTGCTTAATTTTATTAACTCGCATGGTGTGTTTAAAATGATTTTACAGTTTAAACTGCAGCTAGTATATTCTCACACCATGGTTTCAGTTTTTTTTTTTTTTTTTTTTTAATATTATATATTACTTTTGAGGAAAGTCTGAATTGACAAGTTTTTGAAACGAGGAAGAACTTCAGGCAAGCATGTATTTTTTATTTTCTTTTTTAAGCTTTGTCTTTAAGCTGCCACCTCCAAAACAAGGAAGTTGCCTTAGAAGTCCTTTACAAAATATGTAAAGACATCCGATAGACATCCTAAAGTGACAGAGCTGTTTAAAATTACAATTTAAAAAACTAAAACTGGGGCATATGCAAATAAGCATCTGCATGAAATTTTGGAACATAATGGAAGCAAAGACTGTAACCATGAATGTGAGGTGTATTTAAAAATTGAAGCACACAATATTTTGTGTCTATAAATGTTCTCACTTGTTTTGGCAAACAATTTTTTGTAGTAATGCCGATTTAATGTTTTTTACAGCACTTTCTCAGAGTATGAGAACTCCAAGAAAGGTATCTGAAAGCCAAGGAGACGATCCACACAAGAGCTTGCTGAGCCAGACCCGGTAATGATGCATTGTAGCCAATTCATACCTTCCAGCATTTCAAATGGCCAAAGAGGAGGGGTGGACATGTGTGAAGGAGCAGGGTTCAGTCATGGGCGTCCGCAGGAATTTTTCCAGGGGGGGGCATAATTGTAATGACATCCTTGCTTGGTCCCTTTTTGTCAATCTTTCTTTTATTAGAGGCAAATAAGATGGGATACATAAGAGAAATTGGGGGAAACGTGCAAATGAATTACATTATAGGATCGGTACAGCAAGGTTAAATGACATTTCCTGATTTACGGTGCCTCAATTTTTAAATTTTTTTGTCGTTAAAACAGTAGTTAGAACATACAGGCTAAGGATCATAAGATCCGGTAATTAACATGCTAAAACATTAGAGGTCCTACAGGTGATTTCACGTGTGTAGACAATAAGCTTACAGTTTAAAGAAACAGGGGTTAAACATTAGATTAAATGTTATAAAAAGTACATTAATGCTTATAATGTGATTTGCAGGTCTTGTGGTACACTTAATAGCAATGAATAAGAATGACATGCTTTGCACACAGGATATGGGCTGAGGCTTAAGTCACAAAATAAAAGTATAGACTATTGGTACAGTAGCTTGTTAATTAAGTAAACGCTAAATATGACATGCTGTTTAGTCATGTCTAGAGTGAATGAGCATATAATGCTTAGCTAGCCTAGGAGAAGCTCTAGACAAGTAAGAAAGGTATAAACATATAACAATTGCTTTATCGTCTTCACATATAAATCTCGTGAGTTTGCTCTAGTGCATTGCTTGGCCAGTCACGTGGTCTAAAGAATAGTGCAGGAGTGGCGTGGGGTGGCGTGTGATCGCTGCAATGGGTACCAGGGTACCGTATAGGCCATTGTGGTCTGTGTCGCTGTATTGCATGGTACTTGCTAGGATGGTTGTACCGCTAAACATAGCGCTATGGAAGTGCTAGGCGCATACGTATGTCGTGCAGGGTGGGTGTTCAAGTGTAGCATGAGATATCATAGAAATATATAGAACACAACACCTAAAACTGCATTGCTAACATTTGCAATTAAAACGAGTACTACGCTAACAGGATTAATGATCAAAACTTTAGGTATCGCGGAATCATGCATAGTAAAGGTGGTCTGAACACATCCAAGTAGTTAACAAGTTAAGATTACTATCTATGGTATGAGGTAACAATTATAACCACAGGCTGGTTCGGTACTGGTAAAGTTTACTTAAGGTTTGTCACAGATCAGTCCGTGTACCAGGCAGCAGGGGAGGCGCGAGGGAGTCAGAGTTCTTCAGCCAATACCCCTTACCAGCCATCGAGGACAGTTCATCTTATGGTCGGGTGAGGCCAGTGCCATCAGGGCTGCCGATGGTGCTGCAAAGCGCTGGTCCCATGCGTCCCAGGGATGTAGTCTGTGAGGCTGATCAGTGCCTTGAGGGTTACCTCTGTGCTGAGTTGGTGTTGATTGCTTTGCTGGGTGGGAGATTGGACGGGTGGGTCGCCGGGTCCTGCCTCCGCTGTTGCCCCCCAACTTGTTGAGGCTGCTGCAATAGTTGGCTCTGGCGGTGTGTCGTGGGATCCTCAGCGGTACCGTCGCTTGGGTCTTCGTGATGTGCTTGTGGTATCGGCTTAGGTTGCTCTGTGTGCTGGGAGTTGGATCTGGTGAGTCGCTTGTTTGCAGCGGTTGTTTCGCCGGTCCGGGCTGTTTCCGTTGTGTGTGTGTGGGGATGCGCCCGGTGGGCCTTCCGCCGTGTTCCGTCGCTGAGCCCGCTTGTGTCTGCATTGTCGGGCGGCCATTTTGGGACCTCGTGGTGCCTGTCTGTAATAGCTCCTTCGTGCAGCAGGTCGCATCCACGAGGTCACCATTCTCTCTGCTTGCCGGTGTGTGACACCCCTTTTCTGCAGGGCATATCTGAAGCTTGTGCAGAGGTGGTCGAAGGTCTCCAGTGGTGACCTGGGTGGCTGGGTGTGTGTGCTCCGCTTGCCCCGTTTGCGCCGAGCCGCCATTAAGGGTTTACCCTGTGGGGCAGTGTCCCCGGTTTGGCTCGTGGCTAGGTCGCCTGCTTGCTCCCAGTGTGGACCGGGATATCCCCCGCCGGTCCAAAGGGGGGGGGGGTAGGTTACAGAGATGTCGCTGGGTGGCTTTTGCGTCGGAGAGAGCGGCCGCCTCTCCCCGGTTTCGGCCTCAGTAGGCCGCGATCGTTTCACCGCTTTCCCGGCCTCTACGGACCCCGGAGTGGTGTCGCTGGGTTCAGGGGGGCACCCCCATCGTGGGTGGCGCACCCCCGAGTGGCTTTGGGTGAGGTGATCGCCGCTTTGGCCCCGGATCGTGCCCGCTCGGCCGGAGCCCATGTTAGTTGCGTCCACCCGGCTCAGCGGTCAAGCTCCGCCCCCCGCTTGGTCCCTTTTTGACAGTGTCATGAAGGGGACAAGCATAGTCATTATCACATAAAGCCAGGGTGAATAGCATTTTCACAACTATGGTGTCAGGAATACATGTTTGTATTCCTGACACTATAGTGTTCCTTTAAGCAAATTAAAGGAACATTCTGGTCACCATAACAACTTCATCTAAATGAAAATGCTATGATGCCAGGAAGCCCCTGGGTGCTCTTTCCAATGGTTTAACCCCAAAGCTCCAGCTCCAGATTTCCAGGTCGCTCAGTGGTATTCGGCTTCTGAAACGGAGTGTCAGGAAGTGTAGATTGACGTCAGGCATGGGTGCTACAGATTGGCTAGAGTGGTCAGTTGACGCTCTAAGCCAATCGCTAGTTCCCGGTTCATAAAATGTTTTTTTACTTTTTTATCAATGTGGAGCTACTGATTGGTTTAGAGTGCCAGCTGACCGCTCTAGCCAATCAGCGACACCCCTCCCCAGCGGCCCTCTGTGCTTCCTGACACTCGGTAAATAAAAGTGAACACATTAACACGGATATTTTTTTACCTGGGGAGATGAGAAGGTCCAAAGTTTCCCTGCCAGGCCCAGGTACCAAAGCCTTATAAAGTGGAGGGTCCACTTCACTTGTCCTTCCTGCTCCAATCTCCTTTTCTTCTCCTTTATTTGACACAGTCTTTTTCTTCTGACACGGTCGTCTCTCCTCCTTGGCTCCTTCTGCTGCTTTACCTTTCTGATTATTGTGCTCCCCCTTCTGCTCCTGTCTCTCTCTGATCTTTCTGCTCCTTGCAGACCCTTTCGGCTCCTTCTCCTGCTTTACCTTTGTGCTCCTTGCTGTCCCTTTCTGCTCTTTGCTACCCTTTTCTGCTCCTTCTCCTACTACCTTTGTGCGCCTTCTGATTCTTTCTGCTCCTTTACCTTTGTGCTCCTTCTGTCCCTTTCTGCTCTTTGCGGACCCTTCCCGCGCCTTGCGGACCCTTCCCGCGCCTTGCGGACCCCTTCGTGCTCCTTCTCCTACTTTACCTGTTGTGCTCCTTGCTGCCCCTTTCTGCTCATTTCTATTCCTTCTCTTACTTTACCTCCCCCATGCCTCACTTTGATGATCTGTAGGCTCTTTGCCCCCCCATATGCCTCACTTCATTGATCTCTAGGCTATCTCTGTCCCCCCCATCCCCATATGCCACACTTCATTGATCGCTAGGCTATCTCTGCCCCCTATCCCCATATGCCTCACTTCATTGATCTCTAGGCTATCTCTGCCCCCCCCCCATCCCCATATGCCTCACTTCATTGATCTCTAGGCTATTTCTGCCCCTCCCATCCCCATATGCCTCACCTCATTGATCTCTAGGCTATCTCTGCGCCCCCCCCCCCATATGCCTCACTTCATTGATCTCTAGGCTATCTCTGTCTCCTCCCCCCCATCCCCATATGCCTCACTTCATTGATCTCTAGGCTATCTCTGCCCCCCCCATATGCCTCACTTCATTGATCTCTAGGCTATCTCTGCCCCCCTCTCCCCCTCCCCATCCCCATATGCCTCACTTCACTGATCTCTAGGCTATCTCTGCCACCTCTCCCCCTCCCCATCCCCATTTGCCTCACTTCACTGATCTCTAGGCTATCTCTGCCCCCCCTCTCCCCCCCCATGCCTCATTCCCTGATCTTTAGACTGTATCAGCCCCCCCCCTCCCCCCCATGCCTCACTTACCTCATCTAAAGGCTGTCTCTGCTGGCTGCGTGTGTTGCTCCCCTGCGGATTCAGTCAGAGAGAAGCAGGGATAAGATGCAGCTTCCTGTCCCTGTCTCTCTCCATACACAGCGGCCGGCGCCGGTATTGCACTGTATTTTCAATTTCACGCGAAAATCAGCAGAACAAGCTGAAAAATGCAGGGGGGGCGGGCGGGGCGGGGGCGGGGGGCAAGTGCCCCCCATGTGGATGCCCATGCTATCAGTAGAAAGGCTTTTTATGAAAATCTTAGATGTTACTTTCCCTTAAATAGTTCCACCATTTTTTCTTGGTGGTTGGAGAACAAGAACATATTGGGTTAACAGGAGTTTATTTTATTTATTTTTTAGGGAAATTACGTGTGTGTGTGTGTGTGTGTGTATATATATATATATGTGTATGTGTGTATGTGTATGTGTGTGTGTGTATGTGTATATATATATATATATATATATATATATATATATATATGTATATATGTATATATATGTGTGTGTATATATATATATAATTTTTTTTTTTTCTTTGCTACATCAGGCTTTATAGCACTAAATAAAAGCCCACATTGTTCATTGTCTTAAATTAAGTGTCTAGCTCTAGCTGTTTAAACCTAGATATAAAAACTAATAATATTTATGGAAAATTCTATTAAAATTTGACATTCTTGGGGAGAAAATACTGACCGGATGTTACTGTATTTTGTTTCTCCTTCTCTATAGAATAAAGGAGTTTAAAGCGGCTCTATTGAAGGCCTTTAAGAGCACACGCTCTCAGTCGGTGACCGTGACTCAGCTACTAGAATTGATCAACAAAGGGAACATTAACACATTCGAAGTTGGTGAAGTTAAACAGGCGCTGGACAACATGCAAAATGACAACCAAGTAATGGTGGCTGATGACGTTGTATTCTTAATATAAATGGATTTCCATTTTTGTAAAACTTCCTATACAATTTAAATATTTATGCAAAATAAACTGCTTTCTGCAAATGTCTGAAAGTATAATATAAAATCTGAACTGACATGGTATCTTTTTTTATATGTATTCTAATAAATAATTTTGGTTACATTTTGTCTTTTTCTGCTGATTGATATTGCTTTACTAAACTAAGAGGACTGTGTGGTTTTTGGGAGGGGAAGCTTGAAGTGTAGAGTTCAGTGGTGGGACTAACGAAGTCCATGTGAGTGTTTATTTACTTGTCTGTGAATTGTGGTGAAAATTGAAACAGGCTAAAATCAGGGCTAGATTTACATGGTGGGTAATACATTTCTAAGCCTTCTCCCAACCCCCAAAAATGTATTAATTGGACACTGCAGGCTTAAGGAAAATAAAGTAAAATCTGTGTGTATCCTCATTGTAATGTTTGTTTGAATCTGAATAGTTAGTGTATGCACATGCAGGGTTAAATATAATTTTAGGTATAGGGGTATTTAAGGTTTGAGAAGGATTAACATCAGAGTTCATTACATGGGTTATTTAGTATTAAGAATAGAGAACTGGGGCGGGGCCGGGCGGCCATGCCAGCAGGCTGCAAGGCATCATAGCTCCAGGGGAACTCAACTAAAAATGGGTAGCTACCCACCACACTCAGCCTGAAACCCCCTGGAAGCGTGGGATACATGGCCCTGGAGTGTCCCGGTGCAGCTGGGGAACCTGATATCGGGTGAACTGGGTCCTGGTGAGATGCTCCGGGGCTTGGGGGACTGAGGCCTACCCGGGAGGGGAGTGGGGTGGACGGCCGCTGCCTCGCTCTCTGCCCCGGCGAACACTGAGAACCACAGCAACACGGGGGCCCTGGCTCCGTTCACCCCCCCTCTGGGCCGGCGGGGGTTATCCCGGTCCCCACCAGGCAAACACCTTGGCAGCGCTCCTGGGTGACTCACAGCCTAAAGTCGATTACCAATGGGCTCCAACAAGATGGCTGACAGCGAAGCACCTACCATGCACGGAAACAGCCGCTAGCGGTTCTGCTGCTTACCTACATCGCAGGGCAACCCCCAGAAGCAGACCCAGTGCCTGCCTCAACTGGGCATGTCTCGCCGGGGTCCCCTACCTTTCAGCCCACAGACCAACATTGAAGCAGTGCCCGGAAAGGTCACCTCCAAACGATGACTACTTTGCCACGTTCCCCCACCTGGTCACTGTGGCCTGTGAAGCACCATACCCCCGTATTCACGTACCGGACGGGTAGTGGGATCGCGGAGATCCACGGACACTGGGGCCTGCAGTGGGTCCTCAGGACTCTATGGACTCTGGTGTGCCCCGAGAGTACTCTCTCTGCCGGAGAATGGGATGCTGATCACCACCACTCCTGATGCCAAAACAGACGGGTACCCCAACTCCACACGACAGACTGCATATAAGGCACACCGACCGCCTTAACAGCGATTGGTTGTCGATTAATGGACATGTCTGCTGCCGAAGCCACAGCTGAAGATACAGCACAAGACAGACTTACTACCCAGATTAGCGCAGATGATAACCCAGCATGCCACAACCCACCTGGTGGCACATCACTTACCTAAGCAACACTATTAACCAAGCTGTCGTTTTATAAAAGCATATGTACACACTTTAGTTTAACACTGAAGCTTAACTTAACTTGCATACCACATGTAGTTTAACCCTTTCAAGCGTAGATATTGGCATACTGTAGCCTGCATACAGTTAAGCATGTTTGATATGCATAGGTAAGAATATAGGATACTTGCAATGTGTATTCTAAGCAATTTTACATTCCTGAGCGCTACAGACAGCAGCGCATACATAAGCTTGTCTATATAACATATAACAATGTGCAGTTATCTCCATGCCATATCTGTATTAAAACTATGTTTATTTCCTGATTGCATATGCCGTTGTGGCATTATCAAACAATTGTTAACCCATGCATAGGTGTTCTGTTAGGGATGCATCTGTGAATTGTGCCCTCTCCATGTCCACCCATTGTAGCGTACCTGGGTGCGCATGAAATAGCACGCCTGCAGAAAGCATCGCGGCTTTGTGGTATAGTTGTAGGTTTGGGAGTCCCACTCCTCCAAGTCGTGGTGCTGTTTGGAGAAGCCCCAAAGATACCCTTGGTTTTTTCCCATTCCAGATGTAGGTGCCACATAGTTTTTGTAGGGCTTTACAGAATTGGGGGGTAATCCCCAGGGGTATCATACGAAAGATGTACAGGATACGTGGGAGGATCATCATCTTGTACGTGTTAATTCTCCCTAGTCATGAGATATTAGTGTGTTTCCATCTGCCCATTTCTACCTTACATAACGTCAGTAGGGGTTTATAATTCAGATGTGAGGTAGTAGAGATTGAGGCGGCTATTTTTACTCCCAAGTACGTGATTGAAGTTGACTTCCAATCAAACTGGTGGGACATTTGGAGCGAGGTCAGCAGAGGTTTGGGCAAGTTTATTGGTAAGGCCTGGGTCTTATCCTGGTTAAGGCGGTAGTAGGATATGTCGCCGAAGTGATGTAGAAGGTTTAATAATGGGGTGAGGGAGCGGTTTGGGTCCGACAATGCTATAAATATATCGTTGGCGAACAGGGCTAGGCTGTACGGTTTATTGTGGATATCGACTCCTATTATTTCGGGGTGTGATCGGATCTTCTGGGCTAAGGGTTCTAGTGCTAGTATGTATAGAAGGGGTGACAGGGGACAACCTTGTCGGGTACCATTTGTGATGGGGAAAGCAGTGGATAGGAATCCCCCGTGTGAGACTTTCGCTGCTGGGCGGTGATATAGGGCCATAATGCTAGTGACAGTGGGCGCCGGGAAGTTAAACTGAGCTAGAACTTTGGCCATGTAGGTCCAGTTGAGGCGATCAAAGGCCTTCTCCGCGTCTAACGCGAGAAGGAGGCCTGGTGATTTTCTGGACTCTAACGTTGAGATCATGTTCAGAATTTTTCTGGTATTATCTGAGCCCCGTCGGCCCTGGATGAACCCTGATTGGTCATTATGAATTATTTTATGAAGGAGGGGGGCTAGTCGGTTGCTGATCAGTTTTTTTTTTTTTTTTTTTTTTTTCAATTCTTTATTTTTGTGTTGACAGTTACATAATAATACATATGCTATGTTTGGCTTACGCAGAAGCCCGTTGTTTCCGTCATGGTAACCGTCAATTTTTCTTTTTGGTATATAATTAAAAACATGAATTTAACAAACAGTATAAACTTAGTTAACATTTGTCACATAGTAGTGTATTACAGGGTTATTTGACTCAGCATTAGTATCCTAACCAGTGGTTTTACCAGTTGAGAGTACGTTCCCCTGAATCATGTGTCAAACTGTTCCCACAGTTCCCATACTTTTCGGTATGTTGATAAGGTGTTTCGCACCTGGGCTGTCAACCTGTCCATCAGACAGTTATCCCTAATTTTCGTTCGTACAAGCGTGATAGGTGGGGTGTCCGTTTTATTCCAATGTTGCGCTAACGCCCTGCGTGCTGCCAAATTTATTGAGTTTAGCAATTTTTGATTGTGTTTGTCTAACCCTTCGGTCGGTCTGGACAGGAGGCAAGCCCATGGGTTTGCGGTCAGTGGTTTCTGCAATATGCGCGAGTTTTGGTCCGTCACCTCCCTCCAGTATATTCTAACCTTGGGGCATTCCCACCACATGTGGATGTAAGTGCCTTTTTCCCCACATAGTCTCCAGCATGTGTCAGTTGGGCTCAAGCCCATATGGCATTGTTTAGTCGGGGTGGTGTGCCACCTGAACAAGATCTTGTACATTTGTTCTTGTAAGGTGGTGCATATGGAAATCTTGGAACTTGCGTCCCATATGTCTCGCCACTCCTCCCCCTCTAGCTTCTCTCCCAGATCCATTTCCCACTTGTCTGTGTAGGTTAATGTACCCCATTCTCCTGATTCCTCCCCTATGTGGTTATACAAGGTTTTGCGTTTGTGTATTGCTGTTTTGACCTCTGTTGTTTGTGCGAAGTCCCGGATTTGAATGTATCTGAAGAAATCATGATTTGTCAGGGGTGCTAGAGTTTTTAGTTGGTCAAAGGTGATTACCTGATTATCTTAGTACAGATGAGTGTATCTGTGTGTCCCTGTGGCTTTAATTCCCATGAAAGCTTCTGTGCACAGTCCTGGTGGGAACGCTCTGTTGCGTAATATCGGTGTCATGGGGGAGGGGTTGTTCATGAGTTGGTGTTTTGTGGCTGTCTTGTCCCATATGTCTATAGAATTTAGAATTGCTGGGCAGGTGGTTTTGAGAAGTACCCTGTGGTTTTTGGGGGTCCATATGAGTTGTTGTGGTGGGTCTTTGCCCATGAGGGTGGTTTCTATATCTACCCATTGATGTCGGCCCTCAGGGCTGTGCCAATGTGCTATTTGCGCTATCTGTGCTGCTAGATAGTAGTGGTATAAGTGTGGTAGTCCTAGGCCCCCCCTCCATTTTGGATTGTATAACACCGCTCTGGCTATCCGGGGTCTCTTTCCCTGCCATATAAATTCGTCTATTGCCTTTTGGATGTCGGCTATATCTTTTTTTGTGACTTTAATGGGTAATGCTTGGAATAGGAAGAGGAGTCTGGGCAGGACATTCATCTTTATGGAGTGCAATCTTCCTATCCAAGTAATTGGTTTGTCCGACCAGGTCTCCAAATCTTTTTTCAGTTTGTGCATTAGTGTTGTGTAGTTTTGCTTATATAGCATGGAGTGGTTTTTTGTTAGCTGTATCCCTAGGTACGTGAATTGTTCTTTAGCCAGTTTAATTTTGTATGTGTTTGTTAGATGAGTGTTGTCCTCTTCTGTATTATGGAACGAGAGAGCCACCGATTTGGTGAGGTTTACCCTGTATCCCGACACCTCGCCATACTCCTGTAGGAGCGCATGCAGGTGCGTCAGTGATTGCTTCGGATCGGATAGCGTGAGCAGAACATCATCTGCATACGCCGCCACTTTGTACTGTTTTGTGCCTACTTGTATCCCCTTGATGTTAGGGTCATTTCTGATGGCTTGCAGCATGGGTTCTAACACCATCGCGAAGAGGAGCGGGGACAAGGGGCAGCCCTGTCTCGTTCCATTACTTACACTGAAAGGTGTTTTTTGGGCACCGGTAATAAGTGTTTGGGCTCGTATGTCTGTGTAGAGTGCTTTGGTAGCTGTTATGTACTTTTCTGGGAATCCCTGCTTTTCCATGAGTCTGAACATAAAGGGCCATTGTACCCTATCAAAGGCCTTCTCTGCGTCCAGTGACAGGGCCAATGATGGGGATTTGGTCTGTCTCATGTGCCATAGTAAGTCTACCCCTCTGCGGGTATTTTCGTATAGCTGTCTGCCTGGGATAAAACCCACCTGGTCTGAGTGTATTAATTTAGGCAGCAGTGAAGCGAGTCTTGTTGCCAGAATTTTTGCGAATATCTTTAAATCCGTGTTGATAAGGGAGATTGGTCTATAGTTGGCGGTCTGAGTGGCGTCTTTGTTGGGTTTTGGCAGCAGCACTATGTTTGCTGTGGCCATGTCTCGGTCGTGGGTTCCTCCTGTCATAAAATGATTATATAGCTTGGTCAGCTGTGGGATTAACTCTGTTTTAAAGGTTTTGTAGTATTGGATATCGTAGCCGTCAGGGCCTGGGGCTTTATTGCCTTTGAGTATTGAGATCGCTGCTGCGATTTCCTCTGGCGCGATCGGTTCGTTTAAGAGGTCGGCTTCTCCCTCTGATACTGTGGGTAGATCCGAGTGGTTAAGGAAGGTCTCTACGTTTGTTAAGTGTCGGTGGAGTTCGCTGTCACTGCGGGGGGAGTGGTTATATAAGTGACTGAAGTAGCTAGTGAACTCTTTGTTGATGTCTGTAGGTGTGCTAGCTATAGTGTTTGTATGTGTCTTTATGTTCGTGATTGGTCGAAATCCGGGCCTGGGTTTCAGGGTCCTAGCCAGTAATGTGTCCATTTTGCCCGCTTTTTCATAGAAAAAGCGTTTGGACCATGTAAGGGCTTTGGTGATCTCGCCTATGGACATTTCCTTCAGGGCATGTCTAAGGTCTTGGAGTGTTTGAAAGTTATCTGCGGTGGGGTCTTGGTTGTGACTAGTTTCCGCTTTCCGTAATTTAGTCTGTAATTCTAAGAGCTGCTTCGTTTTAGTTTTCTTTTTATGGGTTGCGATTTTAATGAAGTGTCCTCGCAGGACTGCCTTGTGTGCTGCCCATAGTGGTGTCGGGCCTATGTCTTCCCCCTCGTTAGTGGTGAAGTAGTCTATTATTGCTTTTTTGGTGTCATTGAGTATGGTTTCGTCTTGCAGGAGGGACGTGTTTAATTTCCATGTCCAGCTACTGTGGTGCTGTATTTTAGTCAGGGTCGCTGTTACTGCTCCGTGGTCTGACCATGTGATGTTATGTATTTCTGTTTGGCTTAATTTGGTCATTCCAGCTCCGTTTAAGTATATGTTGTCTATCCTTGAATATGTGTTGTGTGGTGCTGAGTAGTATGTGTAGTCTTTTGTGTGTGGATGTTGTATGCGCCAGGCGTCTAATAGCCCTGTGTGTGTAAGGAAGGCGTTGAGTAGTTTGTCTTGTCTCCCCCCTCCCTGCGCGCGAGCCATTCCTGGTTTGCTACTCCTGTCTATTGTCTAAAGTCCCCCCCCATCACTAAGATGCCACCTGTGAGGTGCGTTAAGAGTGTTTTCAAAGAATCCCAGTATCCCGTGTCAGGAGTGTTGGGGGCGTAGATATTTACTATATGCATCTTCGTGGAGTGTATGGTGCCAGTAAGCGCTAGATATCTGCCTTCTGGGTCTATGTGTGCCTTAGTCAGGTTAAATGGGCATCTTTTGTGTATCAGGATGGCCACTCCTGCTTTTTTCCTCAGAGCCCTCGCTTCGTGGACTGTGTTGTAAATATGATTTTTCAGATGTACGCGTGCTGACCTGGGTAGGTGTGTTTCTTGTATTAGAGCGATATCCGCTTGTTTAGCCTTAATGTCTCTGTGTAGGATTCTGCGTTTGTTGGGTGTGTTTAAGCCCTTGGCGTTAATTGTCAGTATGTTCAGAGTCATGGAATTAGTCTTCTAATATGCGGACCGTGTGGGTGTAGCCCCCAGTGATCTAGTGATGGGTGGGGTGGGCGTTGTAAGAGGTCAGTCTCTTTCGTTTTCATGACTTCCTGTGACTTTGTGACAACATTTAAAACAGTTAAAACGTTAACATCCAAATCAATTACATAACAATAAACAGGTTTGCATATATACATTTGCACATTGTCTCTGGTCTTACAAGTCGCCAGAGTGTATGGTGAGCGTACACCTATCCCACGGGTTTTTCTGTTAATACCCGGGAAGGTGCGGACGCTCCTAGCATCCTTCGAGCTTTGGTATCGTGAGCCCCGTGTTCGGTTGTTTGTCCCCCCCTCTGATAGTGTCACCTTGTGGCCCTTCCCCCCCCCCTTTCACCCCTTTTATCGTATGGGTGGGTACCCCCACCCTCCTCCCCTCCCCCCCTATCTTTTTAGTGTGTGGTTTGTGTGTTGTGCCTTCTATCGTTCAGTCCCTCTACCAACTGGGTAGGGATAGTAGTGGTTATAGGACATTCCCCTCTCCCTATTTACTCTTCCCCAGGGAGTGTTGTATAACCTTCGCTCATAGTGAGAGAGCTTATGTCTCACATACCAAATGGCCTATATTGCTTTTCTCTTTGTAGGTCGGAGTAGGGAATGGCTCTCCAGTATCTATTTGTCCCTTACACATTACTCATCATATTTACATTTACACAAAATTATTATTTTTTTTTTTTTTTTTTTTTTTTTACATACTGTTTTTCTCTCTTTGGAGTGTTAGGGTACAGGGTATTGGGCCTTGGGTATAGGGTCCCCCCCTGAATCTTTAAGTCCTTCCCTTTAGGGAAAAAATAGCGGTACTTAGCTGCGATGCGTTGCTGCGGTCTGTACCAAATCGGTCTCAATGTCCCCAGTTGCAGTTATTGTGTCTGCCATGCCTTCTTGTGACTTAGGCGTCGGTCCAATCACTTTGAAGCGTTGAGAGTTCTGGCATCTGGTTCGTTTGCAGGTTGAGGGTCGGTGGGGGTTCTATGCGTAGGTTTCGAGGAAAGCGCTGTGGGTCGTACCCGGGCAAGAGGGTATGAGTGGCTCCCTCTTTGAAGGCCACCAGCTTGAAGGGATGGCCCCACGTGTACTTTATTGTGTGTTGTTGTAGTATCGCCGTCAGTGGTTTCCATGCTTTTCTTCTCTGTAGAGTCGTCGGTGATAAGTCCTGGTATGCAGTGATGGTTGCGCCCTGGTATTGCAGAGTGTTTTGGCGTGTGTATTGCACCGCCTCTTTTGAGGAGTAATAGTGGAACTTGATGATAATGTCCCTTGGCGGCATCCCCTCTGCTCTTCGGGCGCGCAGTGCCCTGTGCGCCCTGTCTATCGCCCATTTGTCTTTGGGGATATCGGGTATTAGTTGGTGAAAGTATAGTTCCATCTTTTTTACCAGGGGGCCTTCGTTTTGCTCCTCCGGTACACCTCTCAGTCTAACGTTGTTCCGGCGGGAACGGTTTGCCAGATCTTCTATTTCCAACTCTAGGTCGGTGATTCTCCGTTCTGCGGCTTGTGAGTGGGCCACAATTTGATTATGGGCTTGCGCTGCAGCGTCAGCTCTGGCTTCCAGTGTTGCAGTTCTGGAGCCCAGGGCGTGTATCTCCGCCGTCAGCGCTTGAGTGCTCTTGGAGATCTCCCCTGCCAGATAGTGCCTGACCTCCGACAGCTTGCTCAGGACACTGGCTATGTCTGGCTGAGTGGGGCTGGGGGAGTCCGGGCCCGTTGTGGCTGCCGGCGAATGATGCGGGCTGCACCGGCGGCCATCTTGTGCGGCCTGTGAGCCTCGTGGAGAGGTAAGCATGTCGGCCACCGAGACAGCGGCTTCCTTCTGCTCGCCTTTTTTTTTTCGCTGCGATTTTACTCCGGACTGCGCCCCTGACATGTTGGGGGTAATGTGACTGGTTTTGGGGGCTCGATGCTTCTGATAGTGGGTAGATTGCGCTCGGATGCTGCGGAGCTCACAGACTACACGTCCATCTTAGTCTGCGGTCCGGCCACGCCCCTCTGCTGATCAGTTTTGCATACAATTTGGCATCCCCATTTAGGAGGGAGATGGGTCGGTAGTTTTTGCAATGTGTGGGAGGTTTGCCGGGTTTGGGGAGAGTAGAAATGTGAGCCAAGAGCATTTCGTCAGGAAGCGCTCCTTTGGTGGCGCATTCATTGACTAGTTGGAGGAGTAGTGGTGCTATGGTAGGAGAAAAGGTCTTATAATATTCGTTTGTGAGGCCATCTGGGCCCGGTGATTTATGAGCTGGGAGTCGGGAAATCGCTTTCGTGAGTTCGTCCAAGGAGAAGGGTCGTGTCAGGGGTATTAGGTCTTCCTCTGTCAGTTTAGGTAGGTGGAGTGAGGATAGAAAATCGTCTATTGTATCTGGTGTCGGCTTAGCGACGCTGGGGTCGTGTTTCAGGTTATATAGTTCACCATAGTATTTGGCGAACTGATCCACGATGTTTTGGGGGTTTGTTACTTTCATACCCTTAGAATCGTGGAGGAAGGCGATCCTGGAGGTGACAGTCCTTCTCTTTAGCTGCGACGCCAAAATAGCCCCAGCTTTATTGCCACTCATAAAAAAATTGTGTTTAAGTTTCCTAAGTGTGTATGTTGTTTTGGCCAGTTCGATGGTGTTCAGCCATTCTCCGTTTTTTGGCATGACTAGCATGTTTTATAAAACTGCCTCTTATGACCGCTTTATGTGCTAACCAGATAGTTTCTATTGAGGATTCATCGGTTTTGTTTTCCGTGATATAGTGTTGTAAATCTTGTGTTATTTGGGACACTACCGATGGGTCTGTTAAGAGGGACTCATTGAGTCTCCAGGAGCCCGAGCCCCTGTTGGAGAACGTCTCATTAATGCTGAGCGTGATGGGAGCATGATCCGACCACGTCATTACCCCAATTGTGGCTCCTTCTATCCGGGCCATTGATGTAGAAGAAATAAGAAATCTATCTATTCGGGAATAGCTGTTGTGGGCTGCCGTGTAGCAAGTATGGTCTATGTCTGTTGGGTGTAGAATGCGCCACGGGTCCACTATGCGTGCTGCGGCTAGCGTGGAACATATCTTTGTTGTAAGTGTGTGCCTGTGTTTGAATGTCCAACTTTTAATTTGAGCTGTCAATGAGGAGTCTAGGGTACTATCTAATAAAAAATTTGTGTCGCCTCCAATGATCACCTCCCCATGTTTATACATATCAGTCAGCTCCAAAATCCTTAGTAAAAATTCATTTTGGTTACCGTTAGGGCTATACACATTAATGAAAGTATACGGAGCATTGTTCAACATACATTGTATAATTAGATAACGACCTTTCTTGTCACTAATCTTTCTAACTAAGGAGAACGCCACATCTTTGCCAATCACTATGGAGACTCCCCTTTTTTTGGCCGAGTAGCATGAGTGAAAATCATGTGGGTACCACTTGGAGGTGAATTTGGGTCTAGAGCCCCATTTGAAATGGGTCTCTTGGAAGAATGCCACCTGGGCTCCACTTCTCCTTGCCTCTTGAATGGCCAGGCGCCGCTTATTTGGGGAGTTAAGCCCTTTAGCATTGACGGACATTATTTTAATCACCATCTAACCAGTGCGTGGCGTGCTGCGCCGGTGGTTCGTAAAGTTTAACTAAGTCTGTCGACCTCTCACCCAGGCCCTGCCAAGGGGTATTAACGGTTTTTGTGGCCCTGGTGGGTCTGGGCGATTTGTGATATTGTGCAGGGGTTGGAATATGTCTGCACGACACTCTCATCAGGGGAGTGGGATAGGGATGGGGAGCAGAACAGGGGGTTGAACTATTTACATCATTCCGAAAGTCACATTCCGGTGACATGTGGTTGCCTAAGGCAACGGAGACGAAAGGCTACTAGAGCCTTGGGGGTGTACCACACGGGGTGTAATACTAAGGTCTCGGTGCGTGCAAGATCTAAAATAACTAATGTTGAGCAGGGTGCATCCTGGTGTTACTCACCCGTGGCGGCTAGGCTTATGGTCTTCAGTTAAACCCTGGTAGGGTGACATAGGTTAAACAGTATTAGAAACATAAACATAACACATGAACGGTGTAAACCTGTATTCAAAGTCCTTAATAGCTGACGACCTGGCAGTAGTCGGATATTCTCAGGTCGGCGCCTCTCCGGGGTGCGTGCGTGCTTGGGAGGCTCTAGACACTCGCGACCAGTCCTTCTGCAGTGTCTTAGGTGTTTGGGCTGGGGCTAGTTTCTTCTTAGGGCTGGTGGATAGGAAGGGTACGTCCCAGTCTTGCAGCGCCTTTTTGCCGTCCTCAGGAGTCATGATGGGTCTGTCGATGCCGTTCCTTTTAACGAGCAGTTTTGTGGGGAAGTCCCATTTGTAAGGAATATTTGCGTTCCTCAGCGCTTCTGTTATTGGTGCAAACGTGCGCCTTTTGATCATAGTTGCCGCAGATAGATCTGTAAATAGTTTGATATCTCTGTACTGTTCCGGCCACTTATTCACGTTCCTAGAGGTCTGCATGATCCTGTCTTTGACAGTGAAGTGATGCACTCTAGTAATTGTGTCTCTTGCAGTTTCAGGCGGGAGATGTTTAGGCTTGGGGAGTCTGTGGGTTCTGTCGAGTATGAGGTCAAACTCTGACAATGATGGGATCAGGATTTTAAACAGGTCTTTAACATACCTGGGTAGGTCCTGTTGCGTTATGACCTCAGGTATGCCGCTTATGCGGATGTTATTCCGCCTGCTTCTGTCCTCTTGGTCGGCCATCTTGTCTTCCAGGAGCTTAAGCTTGCGTTCAAGTTCAGTGTAGGCCTCAGCCATCACATTGTGTGCGTCCACCAATTCTTCTGTCCTGTCCTCTAAAGAGGCAGTGCGTTCCCCTATGCTGTGGATGTCAGCTTTGATGTCTGCAGTCATTTTTTGGATGTCAGTTTTGAATGAAGTTTGCAGCTCCTGCATGATGAGCCTGATTGAGGCGTTTGTTGCTGGGCTGTCAGGTGCAGGTTGATATTCCCCTGTTTCAGAGCCGTGGGTAGGAGAGTGCCGACCGTCGGCGCCATCTTGGATTTTCAGCTCCGCGGTTTGGGGCCGTTCCAGATGTAAGTTTAGGGTTTTTTGCTTAAATTTTTTTGATGCCATCTGTGCTGGACGTTCACCTATGGCTGGGTGTTCAGTTCGATCGGTTCCCAGGGTTTAACTGGCTGTTAGAGTCGGTTTATTGCCGCGGACCGGGAGAGCTCCGTTTCTGCACGTCCGCTCACATGTGCAGTCAGGCCACGCCCCCCTATTGTTAGTAATTTTGAGGTATCTCTTGTGAGCCTGATTTCCATTCCCCTTGTAGGGGGGATACCAGTCTCATTAGTTCTCTATTTCTGTATTTAAGGGTAAAGCCCTATATACCTCCTATAACCCTCTCTGGCTTACACCTTTGATAGGTTTTTCTCCCGATCTGAGTGTAGGCTTTTCTATAGTATTAAGAATAACCGCTTAAGATTGCAGTACAAGAGCTGTACATTATTATTGTAGGTTTAATCTTGGTATTGAGGTACATGAGGGGTTTGGTTTTTAAGAGATGCTATTCAAAAGTGTAAGGTAAAGGGTTTATTTTCAAGTTCAGGCTTTGAGTACTTAAAGGGTTACTTCAACAACAATAACCACTTCAGTGATTTGAATTATTCATGGTGGTAGAAGTCTCTGCAGCATATTGAGCTGAAACACTTTACATACTAAGATTTGCAATTTTTGTACTGGGGGCTAGTTACAAACCTAGCACACATGACTTAGGCAGCCCAGAGCATGTGCTCTTCGCCAGCTAAACAGGTCAATCAGATCATAGTAAAGCTTTTGATGGGACCTTGCAGTGACTGCTGTGATGTCAGACCAGGGAGTGAGCTTTGCCAGGCACTGGATTTCAGGTACATTTTGAGCTTGGTTTAGAGTTTGAACGAGAGGGCTAAACAAAAACGCCCACTAGGGCAGACACTGCAAACTTCTGTTAGTGAGCAGATTGGAAATTATCCCTTTCTTTTCCTGTCCAGTCACACACAGTGGAGCAGCTGGGACAGCACTGAGCTTCGCACCCTTTATAACTGCCCATTGTACAGCGCTACAGAATTTGCTAGCGCTATATAAATTACTGTTCGTGTGGCTCTGCTGTTAAGGCTATACATCAACCACCTTTTGACCTTCACCAGAATGTGAAATATGTCAACATGGGTATTACTGATCCTGTCTGCGGTTTGGTGAATGGAACCTGTGGGGTACCAGGAGCTCCTAGGTGAAGTTTTTTCATTCTTTCATGTATCATGGGATCTGGCTACATGGCTATTACGATTTTAATTCAGCTGGTTTTATGTATATTGACATTTTAGGTGCTAGTTAATAACTTTCCTTTTGGTTAACTTTGCACATTGCTTAACTGATGATTACTGAAGTTATATGAAAAGCTGTAATACTACATTCATTACATTAAATCTAAACCAGTGTGTAAAATAAACTCATGAATTGTCCATTCACACAAAAAGATGATGTATACAAGAGTGGAGACTGGCATATACAGATCTATGTTGTTATCAGAGATTAAGGAATCAACTGGTTTGAAAAGGAAACACACACTTTTGTTATACAGCATTGTATCACTTTATTTTATTTTTCTCTCTCCAATATAATTGAATGTGTTTTCCATATCTTGACGCATCGCTTGTTATAAAATCCTTCGTTGCTATGGTCCGTATGGCACCGCTGACGGAAGTTTGAGAAATTAAACATTCTAGTAAGTCAGTTGCTTTCCTTAGGATGAGTATTTCTGAAAATAATGCAAATATCAGATTATATTAGGAACAATAACCAGAAATGACTAAAACACTCCCTTTGAGTCAAGCTAACATTTGCACCTGGGTCATAGTCAATAATATGCGCACCCAACAGTTCTTACCACCATGGTTATTCAGTAAAGTGAGAATTCAAAGTGAATTTACGACCAAAGCTCATCAGGAAGCATGGCTTCATAGGGACTCTTTTTATTTTGGCTACTTTTACCTTATATTTGAAACTCACTTTGCTGAATAACCCTACAAATTTAAAGGGTGTTTAAAATAAATATATTTATAGAAATATATCTAGATCTTTTATTAATTTGCCTTCTTGAACTTTGTAAAACTTATTTATGTTGTATTTTTTATATGCAACAGATAAATCCTGGATGGATCAATTTGTTCAAGTGCAGATTAAAGGAATTTGATTAGTTTATCACAGCTGAAAAATTTTGGCAGAAGTCCATCTACAATTAAGTGTTATTAATTGATCAGCTTTAACTAATGGTAATGGGGGAGGAAAGAGCTCTGATATTCTCAAACCACAGTTATTTTTTTCTCTTTTATCCTCTCAGAATTTATAGGAGAATTTATATAACTCTTTAATATAAAAAATTGATATTTCTTTTAATCATTTTAAATTGTTTGTCTTGCAATAATACACACAAATACCTGTTTTCAGTGTCTCCTTTTCAACTTGTTCAATTCCAAAAACGATTATAAACTATTTTATTTTCATGTTTTTTTTTCAGTGTAGTCCAAATTATCCCTTAAGCTGTCACCTCCCTTTAGCCAGCCACTTACATTAACCCCTCAGACCACACTCGCCTGCCTTCCTTCTGCAACACTCACCCTATCACATTACTCTCCCCCCCAACAATGTCACACTCGCGTTCCTCATTCTGTCACATTCATTCACCACCTTGCTCTGTCACACTCACCCCCTGAAGACAATCATATACACACAGTCATGAATTATAGCGTCACCATAAACACAATGCACAAATGCAGAATACACAAAACGTACCACAAGCAGCTACCTCACACACATACGGTCCCAGGCACAAACATTCATACACAAGGATACTCTGTCAGACGCACTCTCAGGCACATACACTGGTTGACAATGCCAGACAAATTCATCAATACACACAGCCAGATACACACTGTGATTGTGTGTCTGTATTTATCAATGCATGTCTCTGTGCATCGAAGATCTCCCTACTGGCCAGCTGATTCTATATCACAGCGTTGCCGCGGATTACCACATCAATGCTTTAATACAATAACGCCAGCCAGAAGGAGCTGTGTGGGGTGCCGACAGCAACATCTCTCACCTCTCTCACCAGACCACCAGGGATCAGGGAGTGGGGAAACATTTTTCTAAGCCGTTTCTCAGTCCCTGTCCCCGACACTAAAATCCGATTCCTCCCACCACAGCCCCTTTGCCCCACAGTACAGCCCCTATCTTCACTCGAGGTCCAATATCCCACCCACCACAGCTCCTGTCATACCCACAACTGTATCTGCCCCCTACCACTTCTGCTACTCCCATTACTGCCACTGTCTCTGCACTATAGCAGCTATATCCCTTTTTCCACAAACACAAACCCTTATCCCCCTCTACACACACATAACAGCCACTGTCTCTCTCAACACACAACAGTCCCTATCACCCCAAAATGCACACGCAGCCTCTCTTCCCTGCACAAATAGAGCCCCTAATTACATGTCCACAAACATACTACACTGCAAACAGCCCCATCCACACAACCTGCAACCACACAAGCAGCATCTCCCCTACACACGCAACCCTACAAGCAGTTTCCCCCACAAACACAACCCCACAAGCAGCAACCACAGAAACAAGCAACCCCACAAGCATTCTACCCTCACAAATGCAACACAACAAGCAGCCAAACCACACACAACCCCACAAGCAGCATCTCGACAAACCTTGCATTAACTCATCCAATACATGGAGTGCGGAAACTGGCCTTGGGCGAAAAGAAGGGGAAATCTTGCCCTTACCATGACACTCCAAGCCGTCTGAAATTTCCCAGCAAGAAGAGGCCATTGATAGAGGTCCCAGGTATGACTTACAGCTAAATTATGTTTGGTTTTAGCAATATAATCGCAGTCCATTTGTAATTGTCATATTTGGGTTTACTCTAAATCTTTGCCAGCATTACAGGAGGTGTAGTCCGCAACATTTGGAGTGTGGAAGGTAGCCTACCCATGCACTAAACAGCTACATCTGGCAAGTTTTTAATATTGAAAAAAAATACTTTTTACAATACATATTCTTTGCACACTGACTCTATTAAGAAACAATGTTTACATGAAACATGCAATTATGTGCCTGTATTAGCTTTATCATTCAGAATGTTGGATTTCAGAACTTGAGTTTAGTTTTTGGTATGTTCTGCAGTCATTATTTTCACACATGTCACGGTAGTTATGGCAATGTGCAACTGTCTAAAACCGTATCATTGCTTGTTTTCTCTGGCTATTAATGTTGCTACCTACAGACATTATTAGAGCATATACCATAAGATGTATTTAATATAAGGAGTAAATAAATCAATATTTGCAATGTCTCTTTCAGGAGTCAAATTTTTCACAGTTATGAATTGATTTGTAATTTTGCTACTTTTTAGCATTCCTTACGTTTTCCAAAGTAAAGTCGCCTCCCATCTTCCCAACTTGCTTTTTGTGTTTTTTCTTCAAGCAATACACAGTGACAAGAGTAATTATTAACATAACCACGAATATGGTGACTGAGGAGGCCACAGCAATCACAAGTGTGTCATTACTTGCTACTTTCTTTTCGCATCTGTCACCAACATACCACCAATCTTTAGTGATTTTACACCTACATTGAGAGGATGACACAATGCGCAAAAAATAAGAGAAACAATGTGATGCATCTTGATAACTTGTCTCGTATGAATCTCGTATAAATCTCGTATAAATCTTGTGGGTAAAAATGTCACTAGAGTAAAAGTTCTAAAGGGGGTTTTGTCGCCATGGACACCAGTGATGGTGATTTGTTCCACTCTTGGTTCATTGCACATATTTCCTGTAACACATTGATCTTAAACTACCATCTTTGTATTGTACAATTATAGCTTATTCTCGAGAATTGAAAGTAAAATTCAAGACAAAAACTGTGGAATTTGATAGTTTTCCAAGTCATCTATGTTTCCAATTTGGCTATTATGGTCTAAAATGTGGCCTTCATGTTGAATCCCTGATAATTGTCACTTTAGTAAATAATACTGTTAATATACAAGCTACTGGTTCCTTACACCCTATACTATAATATGGGAAATATCTAGACCTGGGTTAGATATGATAGAGCCAAACCAATAGGACATATTTTTTTTTTTTAAATAAATCTGTGTTTTACTAAATTATATCGAGTAATAATTATATGGAAACCCAATCAATAGGAATATCTTAAAGGATTATTTCTGGTTGTACATTAATATAAACTTTTGTCTTTAATTTAGTTAGTTGCTTTTTGGTTTTGAAACTAGTTTGCATTAATGTAAACTTGATATCTGCAATTTGTACAAACTGGGTGTTTAGTTTAGGGATTAGTGAAGGATCGTTTTTTTTAATTTGAATTTGATTATGTCTCAAATTTAATAAAGTAGGGGTAGGAGAAAAAATTCAAATTATGTATATCAGATAGGGTCAAAGGGCGGCAAGGGGCATAAACCCAATGTTGTTTAGAGCAAAGATAGGACTAATACCCTGACCATCGGATAGCAACAAAATTGATATAATAAAACTTAACCTTTATTGGGTATCTGTATAAGAATAGAAAATGTAGTTTTAAATACATGGACATAACAAAACTACAGCTTTACCTACAGCGATGGACACCGCTTGTGCTCCCAGCATTACCAACCTCTTTCTAGGATGGTGGGAACTGTATGTCAAAAATTGGTCCGATTATACAACATACACATACACACATTCTACTAGGGTTCAGATACATAGATGACATTTTGCTGATCTGAACAGGCAGTACCAACACATTTGAGCAATTAGTTAGTCTTCTGGACAAGAATGATATAAATGTAAAACTCACCCATGTAATTCACGAATCCGAAATGGTGTTTTTGAACTTAAAAAGCATACTGTCACCTGATTGGACCATTCAAACTGCATTACACCGTAAATCCACTTTCACAAACAGTTTCTTACACTGGGAAAGTCATCACCCTCACAAACTGAAATTTTCTATACCATACAGACAATATTTGAGAGCCCGCCGCAATTGTTCGGATGACAGTTCCCTGTTCCTTGAATGCCCAGAACTTAGATCCATATTCAGATCACTTGGTTATCCTAACAGGGTTCTCAAATGGGCCTATCATCGGGTCTGCCAGACTGATAGATCCACAAGTCTAAGAACCACTAGATCTCCTACCAAAACATTTACCAGATGTATTGCCACATTTGATAGTGGATGGCCTATGATGACAGATGTTTTTAAGAAATACTGGGCAATCCTTACACACAAACAAATATTGAATGCGTCTCTACCCACGTACCCTGCCCTCACGGCACGCAGACCTAAGAATCTGCATGATCTATTGGTGCACAGCCACTTAGAAAAAAACACCAATGACACCACTTGGTTATCAACTACCAAAGGAACGTATAGATGTGGCCACTGTAAGGCCTGCACTTACATATGTCCATCCAAAACAACTAAGTCTAAACAAACTGGTGCAGAAATAACAACTAATGCATTCATTAGCTGCAGTACCACAAAAATCATATACCTCATAACCTGTATCTATGGAAAATAGTACATTTGTAATGTCAGCAGTTCAGGAGACGTATCCTCCAACATGTGAGATCCATCACAAGCACAGGAATTCACACTGCAATTGCCAAACATCTCGTTAATTTCCATGACTCAAACTCTGATAATCTTCGATTTCAAACAATTGAAAAATTAATAATCAACTCACGCAAGGGCGACTTTAATCTCAAACGCTTACAGAAAGAATCCAGATACATCTATCAATTTAAGATGATGACTCCTAAAGGGTTGAACGAGGAGTTCAACTATACCCCCTTTATACATCAGTAAATCCCACAATACTTTTATGATCGGCACTCCTACTTTTTCACTGCTATATATTCTTTCACACAGAGGGAATTCTGCGTTTAAAATACCCAATAGCTCCGTTATTGGATAATTGATCCGAAATTAATAAAAAAAAAATAATGTTAACAGTTATTAGAATCCCTAATATTTATTTACTCAATAGTACCATTCCAACTGAATGGGATTTTCCCTTTGGGGTAAATTCACTTAGTCCAATAGAAGGCGGCCCAGAGGGATAACTAGCTCATCAATATACTGAACTCTTTATATACCAACAATAAAGTCAACGGTTTTCATTTTGGTTATCTGTATTGGTCTCATAACACTGTAAATTACAGTAATTTTTATATGTGGTAACATTAACATTAGCCCTTAACACTGTTAATTACAGAACTTTTTATAAATGGTAACATTAATTTGGCCCCTAGAATGGTTTACCAATTTATCATACATTAAGGTTATTAACTATCTACACTTCTTAAGCATTTCTCTATATCATAATCATATACTAGAATTATGGACATAATCACTTCATAACCGGTAGCAAGTTTTGGTTTTACATATTCAACATACTACTCACTAATTTAATTTATTATTATTATTTCTTTTTTTTAAATTCTTTTTTTAATTATTTTTCTACTTTTGGATCTCTCTTACTCATCAACCTTCACTTATCAAAGTCACTAGTCATGTATAAATCTATTGCTATTATGTATTCCAGCATTTGACTAGGACAAGGCAATTTGTAAATTAACAAATTTCTCCCCCTTTGTGACCCTTAATGATTTTCATTGGCACAGTTAACTGTCAATCAAGATATTTTACCTCCTGATTGGTCCTCCAAAATGTTAAGCCTTTAGATATTTAAACCTCCTTTATCAGAGGTTTCCCCCTGAAGAGCCACCCAAACCGGCAAAACGTGCATTGGGTCTCAGAGATCACCCGGACACTCAAAACTTGTAAAGAGGAATGAACTCCCTTCCCTGTGTATCCTAATAAGTCCATGTATACTCTAAAAAAATGTCGGCACTGTTAGCATCAGAGACAGTACGTTTTGGCTTGGACTCAATGCCTAGGTGCCCTTTAAGGCACAGAATAGAAGGATCTTAACAGTGCCGTATGTAGGTTAGTTCTGCCAACGCTCTATATTGTATCCTGACAGATGACTAGCTTTAGCTAATCTTGTCAGCCTGGGTGCCCCTAGAAACACTAGACAGTGGCACTCGCTGTTAGAGTATAGGCAGAACGCAAAGTTAATGTTGGTGCAAATTTGACAGGAGACCATTTTGGGAACTAGATGCGCTTTTACAAGTACCACTTAGTTGAGTTTCCCCTTTCCTTCCGATTTGAATAACCAGCCTGCAACATAGTTGCTTTCCGGCTTGCTAACATTTCAATATAAGATCATCTAGGGAAATACAATTTTTCTTAAACTTGCCAATTCTGTTTCCTAGTTTAATCCTACAGCTTATTATAGAGCCAGTATTACTCTAATACTCTATATTCTTCTCTTATGGGGATTTGGTCTCTATATCCATACAAATAACACTGTTACACCACTATACATTTATTGTATATATTTAGTTTTATGTTTTGTTTTCCTTGTCTTTTTGTACACTTGTAAATATTTGGTTCACCCGAGATCTAGTTCTCTTGTCCTTTCTTTATGTCCATGTTGGTAGTGGTACATTGTGTACTACTACATTGTCTATTCCTATACAGATACCCAATAAAGGTTATGTCTCAAATGTAGTCCTTTATTTAATAAGCTTTCCAAATGATTTAATATGGATAGGAAAACTTTGCAAATAAGTTATCTACAAAAGTCCCCATTGCATTTATTTTTCGTAGATAAATAATCTGGATATTTTTTCTAACAATATTGAATCATTTGTAAAGCTATTAAATCAAGGCCTTGGTGTCGGACATTCTACTGGGCTGTGACATTAACCCCTTAAGGACACATGACATGTGTGACATGTCATGATTCCCTTTTATTCCAAAAGTTTGGTCCTTAAGGGGTTAAAGGGACACTGTAGGCACTCAGACCACTTCAGCTCATTGAAGTGGTCTGGGTACAAACTCCCATCACCCTTAATCCTGAGCATGTAATTATTGCAGTTTTTATAGACTACAATAATTACCTGCTAGTGTTACCGCCTCCTCTAGTGGCTGTCTACCAGACAACCTCTAGAGGGACTTCTGGGCTTGAAGGCGACTTTTGGTCGCCTAAACGATGCTGGATGTCCTCACGCTATGCATGAACAATTATTTTTCCTATGGGAAATCCTAATGCGAGTGTGGCCATTGCTGCGCATGCGCATTATGTCTCCACCGCCGGCTGACGTCAACGAGGTAGGAGCGTGGGCGGAGCTGTGCCAGTGCCGATGTTAGTGACATAAGGGGTTAGTAACCCCTTCTGCACCACGGGGGGAGGTAGGGGGCATTGACAGAGAAGGTAGCTATAGTGCCAAGAAAATGTTTTTGTTTTCCTGGCACTATAGTTTCCCTTTAATAATGTCAGTAGTAATGCATATCAGTAGCCAAAGTTTCGATATGAATATATTTTCTTTGATTTTTCTTATTCTGTATTTCTGGACAAATCCGTAGTGCTACCTCTACATTACTTCTACTGTGATATAGCTTCATCCCAAAACAGATTTCTCTTTACTTTTCTCGGTTTTCCAAATAAGCTTTGCAAAGGCGTGTAATTGTAACTTTACCTGCATAGTGGCTTTTCATCTTCAAGCACACAAACACCATCATTTTTACATTCATATTCTTTACAGGGGTTGGAAGGTGATGTTCCGGTATAAGACGGATCAGTAGTTTGTGCAGGCGTTGCAGGTGTTGCAGGTGTTGCAGGCGTTGTAGGCGTTGCTGGTGTTGCAGGCGTTGCAGGCGTTGTCGGCGTTGTCTGAGTTGCATTTAGATAGGAGACATCTGCAGAAGAAAGAATATCAGTTCATGATATAAAAGTATATTTCAATTTAGGACTGGTGCCTCTTCTAATAAAGAGCTGTAATTTAACAATAAAGTTAGATGAATGTAAGGAGTTCATAATGGCACAGCTTCAATTTAGGTTGCATAAAACTCAAGTGCATAGTCACTAAACACCATGTTGTAATTAAAGGGACACTGTAGACCAGCGTTTCCCAATTGGGGTTCCGCCAAAAGTTTAAAAAATAAAATCGCTGCGGACTTTGAGGGGGCAGTGAGCAGTGATCTCCCTGCTCAGCTCCCTCGCGCGCACAGCAGTAATGCTGGAGCCGGAATAGGACGTCACTCCGGCTCCGGCATCACTTAGAGGCGCGCAAAGGAGCTGAGCAGGAAGATCCCTGCTCACTCGCCGTCCGCACGCCAGCCGCTCAGCAGCCTCAATGGATCCCAGGGACCGCTCGCCAGCCGCACAGCAGCCCCACTGGACCACAGGTACTCCATGCCAGAACTCCTAAAGGTAGGGCTGGGTGGATGAAAAATGTACAAAAAAAAAATTGTATTTCTGTTAGGGAGTTTGTATGTGTTTGTGTGTCTGTCAAAGAGTATATGTGTGTTGGTCAGTGAGAGTGAATGTGTGCTTGTCAGTGAGTGTGTGAAAGTGTATGTGTTTGTCAGTGAGAATGTATGTGTTCTTGTCAGTGAGAGTGTATATGTGTTTGTATGTGTGTCTGTAAAAGAGTATGCGTGTTTGTCAGTGAGAGTGTATGTGTGTCTGTCAAAGAGTATGTATGTTTGTCAGTGAGAGTGTATGTGTGTCTGTCAAAGAGTATGTGTGTTTGTCAGTGAGAGTGTATATGTGTCTGTCAAAGAGTATGTGTGTCTGAGTGTGTCAGTGTGGGTATCTGTGTGTCAAAGTTTGTGTATGTGTCATTGTGTGTATCTAAGTGTGTGTGTGTATGTGCCAGTGTGTATATCAGTGTGCTTGTATGTGCCTGTGTGTGTGTATGGCAGTGTGTGTGCATCTGAGTGTGTCAGTGTGTGTATGTGCCAGTGTGTGTATATGTCACTGTGTGTATCTGAGTGTAGGTGTATTTGGAGTCGATATGTGTGTGTCAGTGTGTATCTGAGTGTGTGTATATGTGTGTCAAGGTGTGTGTCTGTGTGTCAGTTTGTATCTGTGTGCCACTATGTGCCAGTGTGTGTGTGTGTATCTGTGTGTCATATACACATATACACACACACACACACACACACTCTGACACAGAGATACACACACTGGCGCATATAAACACAGATATACACACCTTGACACACACCGGCACATACAAACACAGATACACATACTTTGAAACATAGATACACACACCTTGACACACAGACACACACACACACACACCAACACACAGATACACACTGTGTGTCAAGGTGTGTGTATCTGTGTCAGTGTGTGTATCTATGTGCCACTATCTGCCAGTGTGTGTGTATCTGTGTGTCAGATTCATACACACTGGCACATACAAACACAGATACACACACCTCGATATACAGACACATACAAACACAGATACACACACCTTGATACACAGACACATACACACACACACACTGTGTGTCAAGGTGTGTGTATCTATGTGCAGTTTGTGTGTGTGTGTGTGTATCTGTGTGTCAGATATACACATACACACACTGGCACATACAAGAGCAGATATACACACCTTGACACACACCTTGACATACAGAAAAAAGCAAAAAAAAAATTCCAGCGTGGGGGGGAGGGTAGGGGTTTTTCACAAAGCTGATACACTATGTCAAAGGGTTCCACAGGAAAACTTAATTGGGAATCCCTGCTATAGACACCCAAGCCACTTCAGCTCATTGAAGTGGTCTGGGTTCAGTTTCCCAAGCCCCTTAACCCTTTAATTGTAATTATTGCAGTTTTTGATAAACTGCTATAATTATATTGCAGGATTAACTCAACCTCAACAGTCATCAGAGGGACTTCTGGGTGGTTTGGTGACTTTTGGTTGGGTAACTGATGCTGGACGTCCTCCTGCTTTGCATGAGGACATCCAGCGTCACTCAAAACCCCATAGGAAAGCATTATACTATTTCTTTCCTACAGGGGAAGTCCTAATGCAAATGTGGCGCTCAAAGCGCATGAGCATTAGGTTCCGCCCCCAGCTGTTGTCAGCAGAGAAGGAGCAAAGCCAGAACCAGCACCAAGGGACATCGGCACTGGAATCAGGTAAGTGATAAAGGGGTTTTTAATCCCTTTAGCACCATGGTGGGGGAAGGGGTGAGTGGGAGGGAGGAGGTCAAACAACTTTGTTTTCCTATCACTATAGTTCTATTTAATGGCAAAGTGTAGGCAAACTAACTGGTTGAAAACACAGTTGTTGAATATGAGCGCTTATTAAAGTGCAAGTGTTATATCGCTTGACTGTGAAAAAAAAAATGAATCTCTTATCAACTACCACACTGTAATGTGTAATTCTCCAAAAATCACATCAAAGACAGAATTTTTTGTACCAGATTCAGTGGAGCGCTTGAATAAAATTTAATAGTACACCTAGTGCAAACAAGAAATATATATATATATATATACCATAATTTTAGCTATAGCCTACCTCTGGGAGTTATTTGCCTGTAGGTCCATTTAGGCGACCTGCCCATTTTTCTTTATGGAGAGTAGTTTGGGAGTTTTCTTGTGTATTCAGCAGTAGTATGCATTATCTCAAGGAAAGAGATATATAGTGTGATACCGTTTGTAACAAATATTTCCGTATAAATAGGTAAAATACTCAAAAGCCTGGAGCCTGGTAATTGGCTCAGTTGAACAGCAGTATGTTAGGGACCATACCACCCTTAGTTGTAGAATGCAGGAACATTGATGTTAAAAAGATATAAAATGAATAAAAGTATAAACCTATAAAAATACAAATAGTCTGCCTCAGTGCGGAATTCTGGCAGGGCATGATGAGCAGGTATCTCCAGATCACACCTCTGAACCGCACAACCACACAAACACAAGGCGACCGAAGCGCCAAGAACCCACGCAAGGCTGCATTGCCCAATACGATCCACAGCAAGAGGAGAAGGCTGCGCTGGCGGCGCACAAGGAGGGCAGCGCCTGGGCCTACACTACCCTGCAGACCGAGATGGAGGTCGCTTGGGACACTCACAGCGGGAAATGAACAAACTGCGACCGGCCTGCCCTACCATCCAGGTACAACCCCACAGACTCCACTGACTCCCAGCCCACTGCATGGTGCCACCGCGTGGGACTGCGTGTTACCAATAGAAGACATAGGCTGAGAAACACACAAGACTCTGCTTAATCTCCCCCTGGGCTAATCTAGCTTGATTATGGAGAACTGGAGCCTGAATATATATCCCACCTGTCTGGTTTCATGTGTATAGCTTACTCCTTGCATTCAAAGTTTTTTTGCTTTTATGAGCATATATTATTTTAAAGTTTTTCTGTGTAGTGCTCTGGACTCCTCCATTTCTGTCTCTCTGTGGTGGCACCATTGTTAAATACCTAAGCATGTTATATCCTGTTTATTTCCATACCTCCTTGCTATACCAGACTGCCTTGATTAACCATACTGTCAGTTGCACGGTCAGATGTTTTTGCTAATGCTTTTCTCTGTCTGCACACTACAGTACTCTGCCTACCATTAATAATGCTCATAGATATATATGAGCTAATGCATATTTATTAAGCAGTCCATGTAAAGTAACCTAATGTTCCACTTCCTAGCCTGTTTCCTGTTCTTTTGACGGTCAGTTACTTTACCACTACTCTAACGAGTATATTATTCACCACGTCTTGCAAGTTTAGAATTTCTTTAAATTCTGTGTCCTACGAATTGAAATGCACGCAGAACCTGTCTATTTCTACACCTTAAAAAATGTGCCTGTACTCTAATGCCATATATGTGAAACACTGTGATATTATTGCGCTTACATATGCTGTTGTGGCATCGTAAGATGTTTTGTTACCTCGTGCACAACAAAAAATAAAGAATTCAAACAATAATAATTAAAAAAATATATATAAATAGTCCTAGCGACGCGTTTCGCCGGAATGGCTTCTTCAATCTGGTGCAATAGTCTCTGGGACTATTTATATTATTATTTGCTATTTTAATTGTAAGTTCTAATAAAGTATATACTTTTTAAGGTTTATACTTTTATTTATTTTATATTTGTTTTAACCATCAATGTTCCTGCATTTTACAACTAAGGGTGGTATGGTCCCTAACCATACTCTGTGGTTCAACTGAGGCAATTACCAGGCACCAGAGTATTATTAATAGTATTAGTACTATTTATAAGAAATTATTTGTTACAAACGGTATCACACTATATATGCATCTCTTTCCTTGAGATACCGCATTCTACTGCTGAATACACAAGAAAACTCCTAAACTACTCTCCATAAAAAAGGGGCAGGTCGCCTAAATGGACTTACAGGTAAATAACTCCCAGAGCTGGGTTACAGCTTTGGAATATATGAGTGTTCCAATTTATGTGTATATCTCACTTGTGTACATAATGGTACTGCACTATTTCTGTTTTTTTTTGTATTTTTCTTAAAGGTATACACAACATTGGATGTTCAAGGATATGTAAAAATATGGTACATATATATATCTTCCTTGTTTGCACTAGGTGTACTATTAAGTTTTATTCACCGCGCTTCACTGAATCTAGTACAAAAAACTAGCTGGTTGAGTTTGAGATTTTTTCAGATATAAACACAGCATGGCTAATTTTGTCTAAAGTTTCCATTTTGGTTTTCAGATCACAATTCTGTGTTTACTGAATGAAACTTTACAGTATACAGATCATCCAACATAAAATCTTGTCAAAATGTGTAAAATAGAGTACCTATACAGAGATGTTGTAAAGATTTTTCACTAAACTGGATATTATAGAGAATTGGCATTTAATGTTTTGGGCTAAATTGCAAAAATCTTCCATGTTGACAATTTTCCAAATATTTTGGTCTAAAACGTGTGTTTCTCTTGCCAGACAAACAGAACGATCTGTTTGGTGAATAAACCCTTAACCACCTAACTGCAGTGAATGGAAAACCAAATGACAGCATTTAAACTAAAATCACCATGCTGTGAAGTTTTCCAAATCAGCACTATTTGCCCAAATGTTACAATCCCATTTTTTAATTTAATACATTTATAGAAACCCCTTAGTCTGAAAAGATATCACTAATTATGACGAAAATACATTGAATCAGCATGCCCTCCATCCCTGCAGGGAAACAACAGGGAAGGGAGGGAGAATCATTTTTTGTTATTTATTCATTTATTTTATATAGTTATTAATGTAATATTCCCTCTATACAATGCACACACTATACATCAATGAAAGGGTGTGACCAGGGAGGGGCGCTATGAAGATTTTTTTGCACAGGGCACCTAAAGGCCTAAGGCTGGCACTGGAGGTATTGGTGGTGGTGGTAATGGTGGTGATGGTAACAATGACAGTGGGTGAGCTACCGGTGTCAGTACTTGCAGGTAAAGCTGATGTCACAATTGTCTCATTTGAAGGAGACTATCCTAAAGCATATAGAAATGGACTTTGATGAGGAGAAGAAGATGCAGAAGGCGAGTGTGGGGTTCCATGCTATCCCTTAATTCTGGATTAGTATGTGGCATAGATAATAATGGGTTCATTTTGCTATAAATTTCGGATATAAATTACTATGTTTTGTGTAAACTAAAATATGTGTTTGTGTTGCAAAATGGATTGGTGCTTTGTGGATTTGCAACTGTAACATCATTGTGCTTGACTTTAAAAAAAACTGCCTGGTAATTGTTTTCCTGCACAGCACACACTGAACGGAACACACTCAGAAAAAAAAATAAAAAAGTATTTTATTTTCCAAACATTTAACAAAATAAAATGACAAATGAAACTGTCAAAATGTCAATTGGTGATTCCTAGTTGGTGTTAAGTGTCACTTAACGTTTATGCGAATGCCACTATAGTAGTAATGAGGCAAGAAGAGCTTTTTTTCTTTCCGCTGAACAACACACACCTCAAATAAACTATTTTCTTTCTCCAAACACTTTGAAAAAAACCAACCAAAAACTGTCTGTCTGTAAATCAATGATTTCAAGTTGGATCAAGTGGCAGTGGCTAGCAGTAGGACACTGCACTAACCATAACTACCAATCTCAAACTGGAATAAATGAAGCAGGCTATCTACTATTCATAATTATTTTTTTTATTTTTTTTATTTTTGCCAAGAAGGTTATCAACAAGCAAATAAATTACATCCAGTCGAGCACGTACACAGCAAAAGTATGCATTCAATATGGGTATGCCAACATATCTTCTGATACAAATAATTAAGCCATTGATAACTGTACATAGTGTATGAGCCCTGGAGCTTGAGACAGTCTGTCTAGGTTTTTTAGTAATAGAAAATAACTAACGACAGAAGAAATAAGGACGGTACTTGGTGCCAAGCTTAAGCGCTCTTATGATCGATGAAAAGACCAGGGCATTAATGTCCTAGCCCCCGCCGACAACAATGCTGTTTATCCTGCTGGAGGGCACATGAATAGATCATAAACCCACCATAATCAAGGTCACACCCAAAGGATGGTTGGCACCACAGGAAGAAAGCGTAGGGATGGAGAAAGAAAAATAGACAGGAAAGGAGAGAGGAATAAGAGGAGGTGGAGGGGTCGGGGGAGGCAACCAAGTTGCAATTGCTCAGAGGAGCACTATGTCTTGGGGAATATTATAGAAACATAGAAACATAGAAACATAGAAACATAGAATGTGACGGCAGATAAGAACCATTCGGCCCATCTAGTCTGCCCAGTTTTCTAAATACTTTCATTAGTCCCTGGCCTTATCTTATAGTTAGGATAGCCTTATGCCTATCCCACGCATGCTTAAACTCATTTACTGTGTTAACCTCTACCACTTCAGCTGGAAGGCTATTCCATGCATCCACTACCCTCTCAGTAAAGTAATACTTCCTGATATTATTTTTAAACCTTTGTCCCTCTAATTTAAGACTATGTCCTCTTGTTGTGGTAGTTTTTCTTCTTTTAAATATAGTCTCCTCCTTTACTGTGTTGATTCCCTTTATGTATTTAAATGTTTCTATCATATCCCCCCTGTCTCGTCTTTCCTCCATGCTATACATGTTAAGATCCTTTAACCTTTCCTGGTAAGTTTTATCCTGCAATCCATGAACCAGTTTAGTAGCCCTTCTTTGAACTCTCTCTAAGGTATCAATATCCTTCTGAAGATAGGGTCTCCAGTACTGTGTACAGTACTCCAAGTGAGGTCTCACCAGTGTTCTGTACAATGGCATGAGCACTTCCCTCTTTCTACTGCTAATACCTCTCCCTATACAACCAAGCATTCTGCTAGCATTTCCTGCTGCTCTATTACATTGTCTGCCTACCTTTAAGTCCTCAGAAATAATCACCCCTAAATCCCTTTCCTCAGATGTTGAGGTTAGGACTCTATCAAATATTCTGTACTCTGCCCTTGGGTTTTTACGTCCAAGATGCATTATCTTGCACTTATCCACATTAAATGTCAGTTGCCACAACTCTGACCATTTTTCTAGTCTACCTAAATCATTTTCCATTTGGCTTATCCCTCCTGGAACATCAACCCTGTTACATATCTTAGTGTCATCCGCAAAAAGACACACCTTACCATCAAGACCTTCTGCAATATCACTAATAAAAATATTAAAGAGAATGGGTCCAAGTACAGATCCCTGAGGTACCCCACTGGTGACAAGCCCAAGCTTCGAATATACTCCATTGACTACAACCCTCTGTTGCCTGTCACTCAGCCACTGCCTTACCCATTCAACAATATTGGAATCCAAACTCAAAGATTGTAGTTTGTTGATAAGCCTTCTATGTGCAACAGTGTCAAAAGCCTTACTGAAATCGAGGTAAGCAATGTCTACTGCACCACCCTGATCTATAATTTTAGTTACCCAATCAAAAAAATCAATAAGATTAGTTTGGCATGATCTCCCTGAAGTAAACCCATGATGTCTCTGATCTTGAAATCCATGTGTTTTTAGATGTTCAACAATCCTATCCTTTAACATGGTTTCCATCACTTTCCCCACTACTGAAGTTAGGCTTACTGGCCTATAGTTGCCCGACTCCTCCCTATTACCTTTCTTGTGAATGGGCACAACATTCGCTAACTTCCAATCTTCTGGGACTACTCCTGTTATCAATGATTGGTTAAATAAATCTGTTAATGGTTTTGCTAGTACACCACTAAGCTCTTTTAATAGCTTTGGGTGTATTCCATCAGGTCCCATTGACTTATTTGTCTTTACTTTTGACAGTTGAAATAGAACCTCTTCCTCTGTAAACTCACGTGTAATAAATGACTCATTTATCCTTTTTCTTAACTGAGGTCCCTTTCCTTCATTTTCATCTGTAAATACCGAACAAAAATATTCATTGAGGCAGTCAGCTAGACCTTTATCCTCATCTACATACCTTCCTTCTTTTGTTTTTAATCTAACTAATCCTTGTTTTACTTTTCTTTTCTCATTTATGTATCTAAAAAAGGTTTTGTCCCCCTTTTTTACTGACTGTGCTATTTTCTCTTCTGTGTGTGATTTGGAAGCTCTTATAACTTGCTTAGCCTCTTTCTGCCTAATCTTATAGGTCATTCTGTCTTCCTCACTCTGGGTTTTTTTATAATTACTAAATGCTAACTTTTTGTTTTTTACTATTTTGGCTACATCTGTGGAGTACCACAGTGGTTTCTTGAATTTTTTGCTTTTACTGACAAGCCTAATGCAATTTTCTGTTGCCTTCAGTAGTGCAACTTTTAAATAATCCCATTTCTTTTGGACTCCATTTAAATTGCTCCAGTCTGATATTGACTCCTTTACACATATTCTAATTTTGGAAAAGTCTGTTTTTCTAAAGTCTAAAACTTTTGTTTTTGTGTGGTGTGACTCAGTCACTGTTCTTATATTAAACCACACTGACTGATGATCACTGGATCCTAAACTTTCACCTACAGTAATATCTGATACCAAATCTCCATTTGTTAACACTAAATCTAGTATGGCCTCTTTACGAGTTGGCTCCTCAACGACTTGTTTTAGAGACAATCCCAGTAGGGAGTTTAGAATATGTGTGCTCCTGGCACAAGTAGCTATTTTTGTTTTCCAATTTATATCAGGAAGATTAAAGTCACCCATGATGATAACTTCCCCCTTCATTGTCATTTTAGCTATTTCTTCAACTAGTAGATTAT
Organism: Pelobates fuscus; assembly: GCF_036172605.1. Taxonomy (NCBI): domain Eukaryota; kingdom Metazoa; phylum Chordata; class Amphibia; order Anura; family Pelobatidae; genus Pelobates; species Pelobates fuscus. The sequence goes on from NC_086320.1 coordinate 103,147,968, forward strand.
CTAACTCTTCAATTTGTCCTGGGGGCCTATAAATCACACCTACACGAGTTACTGTGTGATTACCAAATTCTAACGTAACCCAAACTGACTCTATGTTCGCCTCACTAACCTTTATTAGGCTAGATTTTATGCTATTCTTTACATACAGGGCCACCCCTCCCCCTTTCTTGCCTTCCCTGTCTTTTCTATATAAAGAGTACCCTGGTATTGCTATGTCCCAGTCATTTTTCTCATTATACCATGTCTCAGTAACAGCGACTAAATCTACACTATCAGTTGCCATTATTGCCACAAGTTCATGGATCTTATTCCCTAAACTGCGAGCATTTGTAGACATGACTCTAAGGTTATCATTTTTTAACACACTTGCTACAGGCACCTTCTGTCCTTGTTTTGGGGGACAATTGGATTGATGTTTTATCACCCTTTTGCCCCCCCCTCCTAGTTTAAATACATCCTAGCAAAACCTCTGAACTGCTCACTGAGAACATTTGTTCCCTTTTGAGAAAGATGCAAACCATCTTTTTTGTACAGTTTATTTCCATTCCAAACAGAGCTACCATGAGCAATAAAGCCAAATCCTTGCTCCCGACACCATTCACCAAGCCACAAGTTAAAGTCCCTAATACGCATCCGCCTGTCATTCTGAGTGTTATGCACAGGCAGAACTTCAGAGAATGACAATGTGGAAGCAACCTGCCGTATATCATTGGCAAAAACACTAAAAACTTCCTTAACCTCTGAAACCTCATTGCAAGCCAAGTCATTTGTCCCTAAATGGACAAGTACATCCAATTCCCCTTCCTGCTTTGCTTGCTTAACAATATTACCGATACGTCTCCTGTCTCTGTGAGCAGTAGCTCCGGGAAGACACCTCACAAGACCACCATTGTCCATCTCCACACCTCTTATGATGGAATCCCCCACCAACAACTGCTTTCTATTAGGCCTCACCAAGCCTCTCTGCACAACACCACTAGCCTCAGTGCCTCTCTGCACAACACCACTAGCCTCAATGCCTCTCTTCACAACACCACTAGCCTCAGTGCCTCTCTTCACAACACCACTAGCCTCAGTGCCTCTCTTCACAACACCACTAGCCTCAGTGCCTCTCTTCACACAGAGGGATCCTTAAAGTCCCTCAGCAGGGGAAATAGGATAAATCCAGGGACTGAATTGGGCAGGAAGCGTGGTGGAGCAGATATCGTGGGGGGACTAAAACCACTCCACTCCATCCCCTAGCTGCTCACATCGCTGGCCATTAAAGGGCCCCAAACTTTTTTGAATGTTTTCATTGTGACTCTTACCTGGGCCGTTAACTTATCCATAAGGTATGAATCTTTTTTTTTTGGATTACTGCGTCCAGTGGAGTGGTCACCCTCTGGAGCAAAACTTGAGCCAGAGCCCTCCTGGCTGCCAGGTTTAATTTATGGAGTCGTTTTTGTTCCAATTTCCAGTCATCTAGGGGTTTGGCTAATAACAACACACAAGGATTTAACCCAATATCTCCATCAAGAACATCCCTCAACGGTTCCTTGATCTTCTTCCAATACAGTTGCATATCTGGGCATTCCCACCACATGTAAATACAGGTCCCTTTCTGTCGACAACGCGCCAACATAAGTCAGTGGGAATTTTGACCCAATCTACATAAAATCAGTTTTACGATCTCCTAGCCATCAATCATCTTTTTTTCTACCTCTAGATTTTTTTCTACCTCTAGATTGGACAAGAGATACCATCAACAGTTGCAATAAACATGTGTATCTTGAGAAATCTCTAGTAGGTGAGTGATGACCTATATATTTGATGCATAACAGATTTCTTGTATTAAATGTGTATGTTACTTGATTGATTGTAAATCATCTTTATTTTAATGTATAATGTTGCATATTTTCTGTGTAAAGTACTTTTGCAAATTCATGGTTGTTTTTTTCAAGACTTTGGTATAGAGACATCATACAAGCACTCTGCCAGGTACAGCATGTTGTATATCTATCTATCTATCTATCTATCTATCTATCTATCTATCTATCTATCTATCTATGTATGTATACATATATATATATATACACACATATATATATATATATATATATATATATATACATATATACATACATAAGCAAACCAGTAACCAACCTCGTGCTGATGAGTTGCATTAACAACGAAACAGCTGTCCATGAGTGGTTCACTGGTTTTGCATCTTTTCCTAAATTGTGTTCAAAGCAGTTGTATACTGCAAACACAGATTAAAAGGAATCCATGTTTAAAATGGAATGAGTCAAAAATGTGATTCTTTGTTGAACTAATTTGCATATGCCCACCCAGAATCCCTTGTGGTTGCAACATCGCTGCAGTTTTGGGATTTCTGTGGGAAAAGCAAGTCTTATGGCTTGACTGGTGTGCAGATTTTTGTTTAACATTGTATTAAGTATATATATATAGATAGATAGATAGATATACAACATGCTGTACCTAGCAGAGTGCTTGTATGATGTCTCTATACCAAAGTCTTGAAAAAACCAACCATGAATTTGCAAAAGTACTTTACACAGAAAATATGCAACATTATACATTAAAATAAAGATGATTTACAATCAATCAAGTAACATACACATTTAATACAAGAAATCTGTTATACATATATATATACCGCAGAAATGGAGGAAGGACTCCTTGAACCCAAATGCACCAAATAGCCAGCAAGTTATCATTTTATTCACTCAGATTAATGGACAATGCGAATCACACTACTGTGGGATAATGTAGGGTTTATACTATTTTGAAGAGCTTGAGGACTAGTGCCATTACCATGGCACCTGTGTTCATACTGGGCTGGAATCAAAATGAGTATTATCCATACTTATTTCACATTATACAAATGCGATGTCACTTACCATTAACAGACAGCAGCATGAAGACGTCACCTCCCTTAAGGAAGTCTCTACTCTGCAGCCTGTCATATGTGATATAGGCTGAGGTTCCATATCCTGTTCCACGATAAAATTGTGTTCCGTTAGGGAATGTTTGTTGTGATCCTACTCGTGAAGGTCTATCCCATTGCAATTGACCACCAGCTAGGGGAAAAAAATATACTTAGTTTTAGTTCACTGACATGTATCATGCATGTAGAAGATTTTAATCTCTCTTTTATGCACAACGCATGGATGAAAAAAACAAAAAACATAACTATCCTTCTCAACACTGAGTTTGGGAATAACCCATGTTAAGTATAAATGTAAACAGCAAAACAAAAATAAGGTATGTTTGATATTAATGTATCTCAATCTGAATCCAATCAAGTACGACCAACAACATATTATTCAACAGAGTTACATACATACTGGTTTCTGGTTCCTACAAACTGCCAATAAATTCGGAAAACAAGTAGTTAATGAAGCACCATTTGGTCCCGTCATAGTTATAGTTATACTTTTACCTTGCCTTTCCTTTTTTGCTGTTGAAATTCATATGGTTAAAGGCAATATTCTTCATTTTACTGCATCTTTGTATAATTGCATTATATCCAAATGTACATATTGGTGAGACTCCGCATGGGGGATATTAAATAAACACAGTATCACACTCCAAAATAAATACAATTACAAAGTACCTTTATTTCTTCATTTTAAAATAGAGATCAAGGAGGGGACCACCATATGAGGAAACTGGGACAGATGTGATACGTGTTTAGTGCGTTAACCACTTATCTCGAGCCATACCACCAGCAGTGGCTGTGACAGACAGGGACACTTATTTAAAGGTAAACACCTCCAAAATTGTTTAACACTGAGTGGAGAGAGTGGCAGGGGACTCCAGGCACTATCACCAATTCAATGAGACGAAATAGTTATAGCGCCTACAGAGTCCCTTCGAATTCCTAGTTTCTCAGTATTTATTTCCCATAGGGCATTCCAAGATAAATGTACTGAACCTCCCAACTATCCTGATTCAGACAGGATAAACCAGATATTGGAGTTTTTTTTTTCCTGACACTCCAAATGTATCTCCTGATATCACATATGCAGCTAAGGGCACTAGGATGTAGAAAGTGCTTCAGTAGTGCCCTGATTGTTCCTGGCCAGTTGTTGATGCCAGACTGACATGCCCCTTCTGTGGGTGGAACTGCTCCCTTTCCAGGTGGATCCACCCATTTTGGGTACTGCGAGTAACAAAACTAGCTCACAGGCTCGCCCTACCTCAAGGCCTCCCCCATCCTGACTGCATGCCTCCCAGTGTAGGATTTTAGGATGATGGATTTTTAGAAATATAGTTATTTACTATCTTCAAAATTGTAGTGAAATAAGCCAAAAATAGCTGATCTGGAAAAAAATACCCCCATAATCAGTTTTTTTCTCTTTTAGTCACAATATGGCTATTTTAACATTCATTTTTCAAACCCAGAGCTTTTCAAACCCAGAGCCAGGGGTGATAGGGCTCTGGTCCATGTGAGTTCTCCCCTTTACCCCATTTGTGCTATACATTTATTCAGATAGTCTGCACTGTATTTGTTTTTGTTACTTTTCAGAATATTTCCCCTTCAATTTGAGCACACTTATCTTGGTAATATCATTCTGTTGGTGCATACTGAATGTGTCACTGTGGTACAGTAAAAATGGAGTATTATCTCATCTCCATAGCGCTGATACATTTTTGGCTCTTCTGGCATTTATTTTTACAACAGTGAGCAGCCACAGGCTGCTGACTGTTTAGTAGACATGCACTTACTCTCGATACAGCGAGTAGGGGTAGAATTTACTAATACTAAGTAATCTTTACTTAGTATTAGTACATTTGGCTGAAAGACCAATTTAGGTCTTTCAGCCTTTTGGTAGATAGCTCCCTAATTCCATGGGAATTAGAAAGTTATCTACTGCACAAATTGGATCGGAATTTCATTCATTGGATGAAATTCCGATGAAATTCCGATCCAAACAGGGTCTCAAATTACGTCCTCATGTTCTCATTCTGTTAGGACGAAATTCAGCAGTTTTGCTGGTGTTCTGTCTAAAATGACAGGACATCTGAGAACAGCGAAAGGAGGCATCGCGAGATCACGGAGGAAAGGTGAGAATTGTGGGAAATCGCACCGACCACAGGAAATGAAGCACACTTTGCTCCTCCGCTGGTCATAGCTGGTCAGGTGTAGGAAACCTACCTAAGACAAAATAGTCCCTGTTTTGTCTCATGTTTTAAAGAAAGCTAGAGCAGACAGGAAGAAATGAAGAACAGATCCTGAGAGAGGGAGAGAAGAGGAATCGATTGGGGAAAGGTACGTTCGGCATGACAGTGCCGCTTTAACTTATCTGTAATCCAGCTCCAGGTTAAGCTTCTCTGGCTTTCTTCCACACCCGGCCTGAAGTCACTCCTTCCCCTAATACTCAGGCTTGTAGTACAAGCACATTTTATGAGTCGAGAAAGTAATCTTGGAAGTGGATGGGGGGTGGACAGACGGAGGGGAATAGGCTCCACACAAGCAATGCTGGTAGAGGTCATACAAGCTTCACCTTGCAGGTGTGCTCTCAGTAAGGGTAGAAACTGAGCACAGTGAGCGCTGACGTCAGATGTAATTTTTGCACATAATTAACGTTACACATCCCAGAACAGAGTCACAAATTTCTCTGTATGTGCAGGGTTTTAATCACTGCACATACAGATTCCTTGCTCCCTGATCACTTTTGAAAACAGAAATGGCCATGGAGCCTGGGGTAACCCTTTAAACCACATTGAGTATCCTGTAAAATAAATGGCCATATTCCTGACTGTAAATAACAAATACAATCTTATACACATATATCTCATATTTGACAGTTGTTTTGAATGTTGATTCCATTAATATATTCTCTCTGCACACAATCAAGTGTTACTAGAATGAAAACTTACTTGTCGTTTGTTTAGGATCGGTTGTGATACTTCTCAAATTCATCATACGTTTTCGTATATCTGGATGCTGATCCATTAGTACCATACTGGCTTGTCTCAGTGAACATGGCCACTGCAAGGTATCATCATTGGCACCAGAAATAAGGTGGAAATATATTGCAAGATTCTGAGTGCTGCCATCAGCCCTGATTTGCACCTGAAATGCATAGCCATCTGGGGAATATAGGGGTGGACTAAATATGGTTCCATTAAGTTGTAAGTAATCAGTGTTAAAGTTTCTGATATGCCAAATATGTTGGGGGCATCTCGCCTCGGAGAAGTTGATGTCATCAATTGAAAACCCTCCATTGGAAATTCCATTTCCTTTAACACCTTCAAATACTACCCGGAATTTATTGGATACATTTAAAGACAGATGATACAGTTGCCAATAGTTAGCTGGCTGACCTGGAAATTAAAAATAAATATGATAAAATATTTATTTCCTTGTTTTTCAAATTTACTGTACTTATGTTCAAAATTCTAGTAAAAGTTCTAAGTTCTAAAAAAAAAAACTGAGGAACAAGAAAGAAATATTCTGTCCAGTGGCTTGTTACTGAGTTAAAAAATTACTTTTAATACATTAGTAGAAAGGCTAGAATAGTATCCAGCTCTAAGTAAGTAGCAAAAAAATCAAACCAAAAAAGGGGTAAAGGGAAAGAAATATATACAAAAAGTAAGCTGGTTATTACTCAAAGGTAATTTTTAGGCAAGCAGTTGAATAACTGCAATTTATCTTTCCTCAAACATGTGAGGTAGCAACTAGTCAGGATAAAGAGTACACTGTAGCAATATCCCTACAAAAATGGTATTGTGGAAACAAAGTATCCTTATAACCGATATTTTACCGAGAGCCTCAGATATTAAGATCGTATGTGAACAAGTGTCTGAGTAGGGAGATCGCTAAGTGTATAACCTTGGCTAGTACACAGTGTTGCAAGTGGCAAATGTAGGCAGATTAAGCAACAACGCACACACAAAAATACAGTTTTAAATTTTACAAGGCTATTTAAAATCACCTACCTTAGCAAACAAATATGGGGATTCAGTTCCACCATATGGCCATAGCGTGTTAAGCCAACCACAATGGCAGCATCATTGAGCAATGCATGTTCCAGGTGTGCCTCCAATTCCCCTCTTTCTATGTTTGTTTGGAGTCTTAACAAATACTATTAGGGTTATTTGCTAAAGTGTACAATTTCAAATTTAAGGTCAGAGTAGCCAAACTAAAAGTATAGCTGAACTAGATCGTTTGTCCAGTTCCGCTCTTTTGTCCTTAAAGGACCACTCTAGGCACCCAGACCACTTCAGCTTAATGAAGTGGTCTGGGTGCCAGGTCCAGCTAGCTTTTACCCTTTTTTTTATAAACATAGCAGTTTCAGAGAAACTGCTATGTTTATTCTGAGGGTTAAGCCAGCCTCCAGAGCCTCTAGTGGCTGTCTCACTGACAGCCGCTAGAGGCGCTTGCGTGCTTCTCACTGTGAAAATCACAGTGAGAGCACGCAAGCGTCCATAGGAAAGCATTATGAATGCTTTCCTATGCGACCGGCTGAATGCGAGCGCGGCTCCTGCCGCGCATGCGCATTCAGCCGATGACGTCGCGAGGAAGAAGAGGAGGAGGAGTAGAGCTCCCCGCCCGGCGCTGGAGAAAGAGGTAAGTTTAACCCCTTCCTCCCCCCAGAGCCCGGCGGGAGTGGGTCCCTGAGGGTGGGGGCACCCTCAGGGCACTCTAGTGCCAGGAAAACGAGTATGTTTTCCTGGCACTAGAGTGGTCCTTTAAATTTGAAATTCCCCTTTAATTCTCACTATTATGAATACACCTGTATATCTCAGGTTTACCCAATTTTCTTTTTTCCCCATCCCCTGTAATGCAAAGATGTGAATTACATTTTCAAAAAAGAAAAAGAAAAAAAAAAGAAAAAGATAAACAGAATGCAACCAGAACTTATTTGGCATTATGAAAATCAATGTAATGATATATTTACTAATTAAAGAACCAGTTTAACCTGCTCCTGGCATTTCCATTTCATTTATTTTGGCAAAGGAGTCTACAAGTTGTTACACAACACCATAGCCATTTATGTATTTTTTTATATCATTCAATTGTTTGCATTTGATACAATTATAAAACATACTTGACAATGGATAAACAACTAAAAAAGAAAAAAGCAGAGCCAAGATAAGGGAAAGAGACAAAGTAGTGGTAGGAAAAAATGGGGGATAACCCCTAAATAGCTAACTGACATGAATGAAAAAGAAAGAAAGAAAAAACTACCAATAAGTGTCTCAATAACAAAAACGATATTGTCATAAGTAGAGTGAACGTTAAAATATAACTTTTAATAGATTTCTAAAAAGTTGAAATATGAGAATAGATGAAATAAAAACAAAAAGCACAAGGCTAAATCTAAGTCCTGTGATCTAGTTAAGGTTGAACACTGAACCCTCCAATAGCAAAAGTAGCCAAGAGAGTCTCAGTGAGAAAGAAGATACTTTGGATTCAGAGTATCGTACTTGCTGCAAACCTGTATATCAAGGGTGGTAGAGGGGAGCACAGAGTACATCAATACTCCAGGCTCTCCTGCAGTAATGTAGCCCCATGTAGCTAGAGCGCAGCTAAGCGGAAAAAGGCCTTGACAGGGGTTAGGAGGCGGGCTTAGGAGGAAGTAAGCAAGGGTTGGATTATGGGTAAGTAGGATTGGCTAATTAAATGAGCAGCCATTTTAGGTGAGTCATTCTAACTTTCTACCTGGTTGAGTTTGTGTTCACCTCGGTGTGCGCGGACTTCGCTTGGTTGGATTTTCTTTGTCTCCTCTGCAGGACCAATGGACGACGTGGAGCGATTGCTGGAGGGGATCAGGTCAGCTGCACGGCATCAGGGTGTGGACTGGCTACGGGCACAGCTCGGCCCTGCCCTGGCGGAGGCGGCGGATCGGGACGGCGATGGCGGGAGACCGGTCAGGGCCCGGAGGCCCCCGAGGAGGCTAAGCCCGGGCACGGGGCCCGGTGAAGTTGTCCCCGGAAGCAGTGGGGTTCCGGTTGCGACCGGCAGCAGGCCCGGGAGCCGCGTGGTCGAGGCCTTGCCTCCCCGCGTGCGGACGGAGCCTCGGACGAGCGCTCGGAGGCAGAAGGATGTCGTGGACGGGGGCGCTGCTGCTGTCGGGTCGGAAGTGGCCGGGCGGCCCCCTGGCGTTGCAAGACCCACGGAGGGGAGGTCTGGGCGGGCTTCCCCCCCATCGGAGAGTACCGAGGATGACGAGGCCGGATCCGGGAGACCGCATGGCCGGCCTGGGAGGCAGCAGGCAAGTGCAGGGGGCTCCGGCCGGGGCCCTCTTGGCGGGAAGGTTGCTAGGGGGAGCTCTGCCACGGAGAGAGGCGGGAGTAGGCCAGTGGGGGGTGCCCAGGCCATAGTCCTAAGGGGGGAGGGTCCCGGGGCCCCTAAGCGTAAACGTAGATCGAAAGGTGTGAGTTCCAGGGGCGGGGGGGGGGTCTCGAGAGGTGGCCAGGTCAGAAAGTGGGTCCCCCGTAGGGGGGGTGGGTAGGTCCGGGCTGTCGGGGTCTAGTCAGAAAGGGGGTAAGGGTAAAGGGGCGGTGGGGATAGGCGCAGGAAAAGGGGTTCTGGAGGCGGTCAGTCGGAAGAATGCAGGAGGTCGGGGATCGGGATCCTCGGCAGTGGTCGGGCGGCGGGGGGGCCCGGATTCTGGGAGTGGTAGCGACAGTCCATCGCCCGTTAGATCGCAGGGGTCCCGGGGGGCGCGGGGGAGGTCGGGTCGGCACTGCTCCCCCTCGGATAGCTCGGCAGGGGAATGTGCGGCAGCCCCTAGGTATGGTCGGCAGGGGCGGCCTACTAGTAGAGACGGGAGGAGTCGTAGCCCCAGGGGTTCCAGGGTGCCACGTGGTGGTAGAGGTCAGCGGGAGGCTTCGGTACAGAGCAGGCGCTCCCGGGGTCGTGACGGGAGGGGTATTGATGTCCATTACACCCTACCCAGGACCTCTTCTCCTTGTCCTAGGTCTCGGAGCCGTTCCGCCTCCTCGCAGGCTGGTCACCGGGTGGGCTCCCCGGTCGGCGAGACAGCAGCGGAAGTTCCTCTTCCTGGATGTCGGGCAATCTGCACTGCAGCCCCCACCGTCCCGGTTTCGGGGGGCTTGGCCGGTGAGTCCAGTGGGTCACTACACTCTAACGCTTTAATTACCACACTTCAGGCACTACTCCACTCATTGGGGGCGGGGGGTGACAATAGCGGCATTGGTCAGGTGTGGGCTCCAGGCGTTGTGGCTACGGGATCTCGGGTTGGGAACTCCACTGGGCCTAGTTCGGGCGGGGACATGGTGTTGCCGCAGGACGTAGGGGAGATTGGGAGCGAGAGGGCTGAGCTGTCCGGGGGCATTCCCGACGCGGCTAGACAGCACGCGTATGTGTCCTTTGCGGGCCCGTTGGGGGTCCATTTGAAGCAGGAGGTGAAGGATAAGATATGGAAGGGGGAGTTTTGTGAGATCTTCTCCCTCCTCCCCTTGGAGGACTTTATAGACCTCAAGGAGGAGGATAAGAAGGACGAGAAGAAGGAGGAGGAGGAGAAGAGGAAGCGGTATCGCAAGATTCCGAAATCCTTTGGGAATTGGCTGAGGGCTTTTTGTGTGCTGGCTAGCGTGCTCGGCGAGAAATCGCCGGGGTTATGCTCCTCGCTGTTTTGTTATTTGGATGGCATTTGGGAAGCGTACCGGACTTACGGGGGGTTGGCGTGGTGGCGGTATGATGAGCAGTTTAGGCAGCGGCTGGCGGCTAACCCGGGTATGCGGTGGGACCAAATGGACCTACCACTCTGGATGAAGTTAATGATGGCGCAGAAGGCGCAGCCCTTTCAGAACTCGGCCGGCGCTAGGGGGCAGTCCGCCTCGTCGGCCGCCTTACCAAAGGGCTTATGTTGGCTCTATAATGAGGGCCAATGCAAATGGGGGGCCACCTGTCACTTCAAGCACGAGTGCTCCGGCTGCGGAGGCGCTCATGGGCTCAACCGCTGCTTCAAGAAAGGGAAGTCCGGTGGCGCCGGTGCTGCGGCCGCAGCCGGGGGAGGGGGAGCATCCGCTTCCCCTGGGCTTAACCCCAGTGAGGCTAAGCGCGATGGAGCCCTGGCTAAGCCGCTACGATAACAGGGCGGAAGCCACGGTGCTCCGGGCGGGTTTTGCAAAGGGGTTTTTCATTCCGTTTCAGGAGCGGGTGGGGGGAGCGGGGAGACTGCGTAACCTGAAGTCTGTGGCTGACTTCCCGGACGTGGTTAGGGAGAAGCTGGGCAAGGAAGTCGGGCTGGGCCGCATGGCGGGCCCATTCGCAGTGCCTCCGCTGGAAGGCCTGCGGATTTCCCCACTCGGGGTGGTTCCCAAGAAGGAGCCGGGTAAATTTAGGCTCATTCACCATCTCTCATACCCGAAAGGAGAGTCGGTGAATGACGGTATTCATAAGGACTTGTGCTCGGTGTCTTATGCGTCTTTCGACCGGGCGGTCGATTTGGTCCGGCGGGCCGGGCGTGGGGCTCTGATGGCGAAGGTGGATATTGAGGCCGCGTTTCGGCTGCTGCCGGTCCACCGGGACTGTCATCACCTGCTGGGGTGTTTCTTCGAAGAGGACTACTTCGTGGATTTGTGCCTGCCCATGGGTTGTTCCATTTCGTGTTCCTATTTTGAGAAATTTAGCACTTTTCTCGAATGGGTGGTACGGGTGGAAGCAGGGAATCGTTTTATTGTACATTATCTGGATGATTTTCTGTGCGTGGGGCCGGCTGATTCCTTGGACTGCCTGCGCCTGCTGCGGACGGTTGAGTGGGTGGCGGGCCACTTCGGGGTTCCACTGGCAGCGGATAAAACTGAAGGCCCGACCACGTGTCTGAGTTTCCTGGGTCTGGAGATTGACTCCGGGTTGGGTGAATGTCGGCTGCCTCGAGATAAGCTGGATAGGCTTCGAGGGGCGGTGGCTGCTGTGGCGGGGGCGCGCAAGGTTACTCTGCGGCAGCTCCAGTCTTTGATTGGGCTGCTCAATTTTGCATGTCGTGTAATCCCGATGGGAAGGGTCTTCAGTCGCAGCCTGTCGGCTGCTACTGCGGGGGTGCGGTCTCCGCACCATTTCATCCGGGTGTCGGCGGCCATGAAGGCTGATTTGGGCATTTGGGATGCCTTCTTGCGGGATTTTAATGGGACAGTGTTGTTCAGGCAGGAGGGCCAGTCATCGGCCGAGCTTGAGCTTTTCACGGATGCCTCGGGCAGCGTGGGTTTTGGGGCATACTTTGGTGGCTGCTGGTGTGCGGAGAGGTGGCCGGACTCTTGGGGTTCGAGCCCTCTTATGCGCAACTTGGCTTTCCTTGAGTTATTCCCGTTAGTGGTTGCGATGGCACTATGGGGCGACAGGCTGCGTGATCGGAAAGTGGTCTTTTTCTCGGATAACATGGCGGTGGTTCACGCGGTGAATCGTCAGTCTGCGGCCTCAAGGCCGGTGGTTAGGCTGCTTAGGCGACTGGTATTGCTATGTATGTCTCGGAATGTTGTTTTTCGCGCGCGGCATGTTCCCGGTTATTTGAATGAGGTGGCTGATGCTCTGTCTCGTTTTCAGTGGTCCCGATTCTGGCTGGTGGCGCCGGGGGCTTCAAAGGATGGGCAGGCTTGCCCGGACGAGATTTGGCAGCTGGGAACATCCTGCTTGGAGGACTTGTGAAGGCTTCCCTGGCGCCGGCCACTTGGGCCTCATACAGTAAGATTTGGGGCCTGTGGGAGCGGTCACTGGACGGGCTGGCCATGGACAACGGGGAGGCCCTGCGGGATGCTTTCCTGTGGTACACTTGTCAGTTGCTGGCAAAAGGGGCGTCGCCTGCCATGGTGGACAGGTCCATGGCGGCGATGGCGTTTTGGTTCCGATGGCATGGGAAGGAGGACTTTACTAAGTCCTTCATTATCAGGCAGGCCCTGAAGGGCTATCGCAGGGGACGCAGGTCGCCGGATACCAGGCGCCCGGTGTCGGTTCGGCTACTGGGGGATTTGGTGGGTTTGTTGCCCGAAATCTGTTTCGATGGGTTCGAGGTTTCACTGTTCAAGGTGGCGTTTATTTTGGCGTTTTTTGGGGCATTCCGTATTGGGGAACTGGTGAGCGCTAATAAGAGGGTACAAGGGGGCCTGCAATTTTCGGGGGTTCGTGTCTTGGATGGGAAGGTGGTAGTGCACCTCGGCAGATCCAAAACGGACGTCCGCGGCGTGGGCCGGGACGTGGCACTGGGGGCATTGCCGGGCTCGGCTTTGTGCCCGTTGGCTGCTACGGCAGAGTACCTGGCGCGGAGGCCAGCGATGGGGGGTTCCTTGTTGGTGCATGCCGACGGATCCTCCCTCTCTCGGTTTCAGTTCACGAAAGTTTTTTCGGTTGGGCTTGGGCAAGTTGGGGCTTCGTGCTGAACGATTTGGAACGCACTCGTTCCGTATTGGGGCTGCCACGGAGGCGGCTCGGTTGGGACTGGGGGACGAGGTGGTGAAGCGGATCGGGAGGTGGGAATCCGTAAGATTCCGTTCCTATGTCCGATTGGGTCTGTTGGAATAATGAGTTTGGGGACCGTTTTATGCAAAAAAAAAAAAAATATATATATGTTGGGGATGAGAGACTTGTAACTGGCTGTACTGCAATGGTTCAATGTGTTAATTGGGCTGGGGTGGGGGTCTCTGCCGGACTTCCCTCATCATTTGTTTTTTCCCCCCAGGGCGGGAGGCATGGATCGTGGGACATTCTTTTGTCTTCTGGGCCGAGAGGAGGGCCGCAGCTCGAGCGCAAGGCCAGCAGCTGGGTTTTCCGAGAGGCCAGTTGGCAATTCGCTGGTTTGGGTATCGGGGTTTCTGCTGGGGGGATGTTTGTGGTAAACTGTTTGGGATGCTGGCGGCGGGATACACGCCAGACTTACTGGTCCTGCATATTGGGGGTAATAACCGGGCCTTACGCCGCAGCGACGGCTGGTAAAGTGGATGAAGCAGGACATCAATAAGTTGAGGGGCCTGCTTCCGGGGGTCATGTTGGTTTGGTCGGAGATTGTCCCGAGGCGCCGGTGGCGGCACGCTCGGGATCCGTTAGCTATGGATAGGTGCAGGAAGAAAGTGAATAGCTTGATGGCAAGCTTTGTGCGGAAGGTAGGAGGTGTGGTGGTGAGGCACCTTGAGCTGGAGGAAGGGTTGCCAGGATACTACCGCTCGGATGGTGTTCACCTCTCGGAGGTGGGTTTGGACCTGCTCAACTTGGGTTGGCAGGATGGTATCGGGATGGCTCTGTTTATTCGGGGTGGCGGAGCTCAGACAGCTTAAGGGGTCAAGGTCTGAGCTTGTGGCGGGACGGGGAGCCGAAGGAGAGGAAATAGGCTCCCCTGGATGAACGTGAGGTGGAATAAACAGATTGTGGTCATCGGTGGTTGAGAGGTTTCGAGTCCTGGAGGTGACTCAGAACCTGGTGGGGCAGGGGTATCCGGGTATACCCCTGCCGTGGTTAATGGATGGTTGGCACTTTGGAATGTTGGTGTATGTTATAAATATGTTATATGTTATAAATATGTATAGGTGTTATTATATGGGGGTCATTGCCTTTTGTATGGTAGCCGAAGGAACAGGATGCGAGGGGGCGGAGTATGGGGGGCAATGACCCATGTTTAATATGTTAATTTATTATTGTTATTATTATTATTATTATAATTATTATTATTATTATAATTATTGGTTAATAAAGCTGTGGACAAATTTCCCCATAATACTTAGTGTCCGTGTGTTATTGGGTTAGGTTATGGGGGTGGTTTGTCCTGGATTCCGACTGCCCAAATGGCGACTATACACCTGTCATGTAGCCCCATGTAGCTAGAGCGCAGCTAAGCGGAAAAAGGCCTTGACAGGGGTTAGGAGGCGGGCTTAGGAGGAAGTAAGCAAGGGTTGGATTATGGGTAAGTAGGATTGGCTAATTAAATGAGCAGCCATTTTAGGTGAGTCATTCTAACTTTCTACCTGGTTGAGTTTGTCCCACCCACCCTCCCTTTGTTTGTTATGTGTTTATTTAACCCGTTTCTTTCACAGCGGCGGGACGGGGAGCCGAAGGAGAGGAAATAGGCTCCCCTGGATGAACGTGAGGTGGAATAAACAGATTGTGGTCATCGGTGGTTGAGAGGTTTCGAGTCCTGGAGGTGACTCAGAACCTGGTGGGGCAGGGGTATCCGGGTATACCCCTGCCGTGGTTAATGGATGGTTGGCACTTTGGAATGTTGGTGTATGTTATAAATATGTTATATGTTATAAATATGTATAGGTGTTATTATATGGGGTCATTGCCTTTTGTATGGTAGCCGAAGGAACAGGATGCGAGGGGGCGGAGTATGGGGGGCAATGACCCATGTTTAATATGTTAATTTATTATTGTTATTATTATTATTATTATAATTATTATTATTATTATAATTATTGGTTAATAAAGCTGTGGACAAATTTCCCCATAATACTTAGTGTCCGTGTGTTATTGGGTTAGGTTATGGGGGTGGTTTGTCCTGGATTCCGACTGCCCAAATGGCGACTATACACCTGTCAAGAGTCTACTGGATGTAAAAGAGATGTCTCTTGTGCTCCAGATATCCTAAATGGTTAGGAAGATGATAATGCAATAGTTATCAGTGTAAATAAAGTGCCTATAACACCGGAGGTATAAGGAACAGAAAGATCGCTAGGGTTAGTATGTTATAATCAATTAATCAATTAAATACAAGGTATGAAATGTAAAAGTCCTAGCGCTGGCTTGTAGGTAGAGATCTAAGTGCCATCGAGGGCACCCCTTATAAAATGCCTATACTGTCTCTAAAACCCCCCATTGTAAGCTAGAAAACAGGACTCAGAAAAGAAAAAAACGGATGCCTGGATAAAGGAGCGATATCGTTGACAAAATCGCGGCTGTGTTAGTGCAGCAGCAGGAGTATACCCAACTAAGCATCCAGAGCCCCTATTCCTTATACCTCCGGTGTTATAGGCACTTTTTTTACACTGATAACTATTGCATTATCATCTTCCTAACCATTTAGGATATCTGGAGCACAAGAGACATCTCTTTTACATCCAGTAGACTATTTACTGCAGGAGAGCCTGGAGTATTGATGTACTCTGTGCTCCCCTCTACCACCCTTGATATACAGGTTTGCAGCAAGTACGATACTCTGATTCCAAAGGATCTTCTTTCTCACTGAGACTCTCTTGGCTACTTTTGCTATTGGAGGGTTCAGTGTTCAACCTTAACTAGATCACAGGACTTAGATTTAGCCTTGTGCTTTTTGTTTTTATTTCATCTATTCTCATATTTCAACTTTTTAGAAATCTATTAAAAGTTATATTTTAACGTTCACTCTACTTATGACAATATCGTTTTTGTTATTGAGACACTTATTGGTAGTTTTTTCTTTTTCATTCATGTTACTTGACAATGGATTAACTATAGTTTTCTTATCTTAGCAAATATCAGAAAGAAACGTATAATGATAGTTCTCACCGTCTACAGTGCTGATGAACTTCAGAGTGCCATTAGGGGACGTGTCTGTGTACTCTCTGATCCAAACATTTAGCTGGTCACTCACATGGCCATTGTTGTAATAGAAAAATTCCAGGCACTGATATCCTCTCTTTGGGTAGAACAGTCTGCTTTCCAATAAAGCCTTATGCCCAGCACTTCCTGTGGCTGTGCTGAAGTGCATAAAATATCCACTATCTGTTTTTAAAATCCATGGGGAATAAAACAAAGAAAGATTACCAAATGCAGTAATTTATTTTTTTTCTTCGCTAGGGGAATGTCCCGGAGCCAATATTAAGAGAATGGAAGTGATCTATGGCATGGAGAAAGCAGATAAAAGCAGATACAGCATTCAAGACTAAAGCAAATCCCTGGGTAAACAGATGCAGGACATATGAAAGAAATACGTTTTAATGAGATTCAATCATTGTATTTGTTAGACAGAGACATATTAGACAAGCAACTATAAAAAGTGGTGGCACCCACAAAAAAAAATCAATTGATCAATGTTCTTAATGTGTCCATAGAGAAATCTGGCACAGAGTCAGCCACCGGCAGTTTAAACATGAGCGTCCATAGGACAGGGTAAAAAGGAACACTGGCCCTTTATCGGAACATTGGCTGCAAAAATGTAAGAAGCTTTTCAACTATTCCACAATTAATGATTCTAGTGAAATTGATGGGTGAGCCAAGCCATTTCATGGTACAAGGGAATAGATGTGGGCTCATTTATAATGTGTGTGCTTCAGGAATCGGGGTCTATAGGAGATAAGGATTTTGGATTACTCTATAACAAGCATGTCAAACTCGCGGCCCACAAGGGACATCTTTGCAGGCCATCGAGCCGCCAGTACATGCTTAGTGTTATAGCAGAGTAGCCACCAGCTTTCCCCACATTGCAGGTGCCTACTCTACTAAAACTTACCTGGCCGGGGAGGAGGGCCCACCTCAGTGTTCCTGCTCCTCACTACTCCCTCACGCGCATCACCCGGCATCACTAAACCACGCGAGGGAGCAGTGAGGAGCAGTTAGAAGGAACCCAGGGAGATGCCCCACATCGGCTCCAAAAGGTAGGGAGTAATAAAGTAAAGAATGTGTAAGTGTGTGTGTCTGTCAGTGTGTGTGTGTGTGTCTGTCAGTGTGTGTGTCTGTCAGTGATTGTGTGTGTCTGTCAGTGTGTGTGTGTCTGTCAGTGTGTGTCTGTCAGTGAGTGTGTGTGTCTGTCTTTGAGTGCCTGTGAGTGTCTGTCAGTGAGTGTGTGTCTGTCAGTGAGTGTGTCTGTCTATGTGTCTGTCAGTGTGTGTGTGTGTGTGTGTGTTTGTGTCTGTCTGTGAGTGTGTCTGTATCTGTCAGTAAATGTGTCTGTCTGTGTGTCTGCCAGTGTGTATGTGTGTGTGAGTCTGTCAGTGAGTGTGTTTGTGGGTCAGTGTCACATTGGCTGCAACTGGACAGTGGAGTACCTGGAGGTGCATGGAGGCACGCAACGCCACGTCACATTCTGACGTAACATCAACGTGCTCCACCTTCACAGGGTTTCAAGAAGTAGCGGGAGGATCAGTTTTGACACAGGGTGCGGATGGCGCCATTTGGGGTATACCAGAGGCCGGACTCCGGAGTCGCATACTGGCAGCAGCAATGTGAGTGGAGTCTGCTTGTTGGCTAGAGAGGGATGCTGGGATTTAGTAGAGGGGGGGGGACTGGGATTTAGTGTATAGGGCGGGACTGGGGTTCAGTAGAGGGGGAGGACTGGGATTTAATATATGGGGGGACTGGGATTTAGTAGAGGGGGGACTGGGATTTAGTATAGGGAGGAACTGTGGTTTAGTAGATGGGGATGCTGATTTTGTTTTTTTAATACTGTAATTTTCTAAATAAACCTACGTTTCTATGAGAATTTAAGTTGTTTTTTTTTTGCGGCCCACATAAACCTAAATCTTGTTTATGTGGCCCGTGCTAGACTTTGAGTTTGACATGCTTGCTCTATAGCATTGCACTAGATCTTCACTTGTGAAACAAAATACTCTTGATTGTTTGTAAAACTTTATAAAATAGAATGCCAAGTTGACTTGTTAATATTCAATGTTTCATACAAGTCATGTCTCATCATCATGAAGGGTTCTCAGATCCCTAGATACCAATTGCTCCATCTCACTATTGAAAAGACCCAATTGCTGGTTCTTGTTTTTGAATACCACCCACCAGTTGACTCCTAAGAACATATAGTTTGAGTCAGACTAGGAGATATTTGTTAAATAAATAGTTCTCATTGTTATCATGTGATGAGGATCACTCTTTAAAGATTATGCTGTATACTCATTTTCAATCATAAACACATAATTGTGGCAATAACGGAAGAGGTGATAAGCGATCTCTTACCTGTGCACTGTCCCAGGTTAGTGTGATCGCTTAAAGGTCCAGCAGGAACGCTAAGCACGTGATTCCAATCTGCGTTATCTCCTGTACCTTGCACCATGCCACAGATGTTATTGTACTCAAAAGTGCATGAATCCAGAAATGTGAGGAAAGATGCTGGTTAGTAAAGAGAAAAAATATGGCAGCATTATCTATTGCTGACATGACTTCTGAGAATACATTTCACTGTAAATCATTTCTTAGTATGTCACTAAGTTTGTCCAATGTTTCTGTTTACATTCTTAGCAAATCATTTAGTGGATAAGATTTTTGTCTGCATAGTAATACTAAGAAATTTAAATTTACACAGCAATAAAATGTTTTAAAAAAATGCGTGAATTCTTTGATAGATGCAAAAGTTAAAGGGCATATGTAACTTCTCTGGAATTCACCTCATAGATAAAACTCTGAAAATGTTAAGCTTTTTTCTCATGCTTTTTTAAACGGTATATTTAAAGCTTCACTATAGTCACCAAAACAACTACAGCTTAATGTAGTGGTTCTGGCTTCTATAGCCTTTCCCTGCAGGCTTTCTAATGTAAACACTGCCTTTTCATAGAAAAGCTAGTGTTTACATTATTGCCTAGTAACACCTCTAGTGGCAGTCACCCAGATGGCCACTAAAGGTGCTTCCGGGATCAGTGATATTTAGCATTTCAATGCTCTGCATGAAAGTGCTGAACGTTCCTCATAGAGATGCATTAATTCAATGCATCTCTATGAGGAGATGCTGAGGTGTGGCCTATGTGGGTGGTCATGAGGTCGTGGGGGGTATCAGGCAGGATTCTGTCTTGGCTTTGTCTGTGTTAGTCCACTCCTGCATGCCTGTTTAGGCTTTCCCCGCATCTTTTCTGGGTAGTGTCTCTGGTGGTAAGGTTTAGTTGTTGGAGTAAAGTAGCTTGGTCATCCGCCGAGGTTAGGTTGAGTGTCTGGTCCCCCTTCTGAACCTGCTGTGAGCCGTCAGGTCCCCGTCTGTAGTGGATTGTTGCCTGTCGGAGCTGTTTAGCAATCTGTGCCAGTTGTCTCCGTATCATTAGTGCTGCAAAGGGAATGTCCTTGTATATGGCCACTGTGTGTCCCTCAAATCGTATAGTATTAATTTCTCTTGAGCGGGACAGTATTGTGGTTTGCACTCAGGGCCGGCCTTAGGGGTGTGCGAGCTGTGCGGCCGCACAGGGCGCCATGGAGCAGGGGGCGCCGTGCGGCCGCACAGCCGATTTAAAAAAATAAATAAATATATATATATATATATATTTTTTAATTTGCAGCAGGGGCGGAGCTTACCGTGCGGCGGGGGCGGAGCTAAAAGCGCCGGAAAACTGCTGCAGGGGAAGCAGGAAGGAGTCCCTGCTTCCCCACCAAACAGTCACCAGGAGCTGCACTGCCTCTACAATGAACTCCACAGGTAACTGTGTGATTGTCAGGTGAGTGTGACTCTCTGCCTGTGTGTATGACTGTCTGTCTCTGTGTGTGTGTGTGTGTTACTGTCTGTGTGTGTGTGTGTATGACTGTCTGCCTCTGTGTGTATGACTGTCTGCCTCTGTGTGTTTGTCTGTGTGTATTACTGTCTGCCTCTGTGTGTGTGACTGTGTATGACTGCCTCTGTGTGTATGACTGTCTGCCTCTGTGTGTATGACTGTCTGCCTCTGTGTGTGTGACTGTGTATGACTGCCTCTGTGTGTATGACTGTCTGCCTCTGTGTGTATGACTGTCTGCCTCTGTGTGTCTGTGTGTATGACTGTCTGCCTGTGTGTGTCTGTGTGTATGACTGTCTGCCTGTGTGTGTCTGTGTATGACTGTCTGCCTCTGTGTGTATGACTGTGTGTGTGTGTGTATTACTGTCTGCCTCTGTGTGTGTCTGTGTGTATTACTGTCTGTGTGTGTCTGTGTGTATGACTGACTGTCTGCCTGTGTGTGTCTGTGTGTATGACTGTCTGCCTTTGTGTGTCTGTGTGTGTGTGTGTGTGTGTATGACTGTCTGCCTGTGTGTGTGTGTGTATGACTGTCTGCTTGTGTGTGTGTATGGCCGTCTGACTCTGTGTGTGTGTGTGTCACATACAACCAATACACGCATATCACACACTGTTAATATACCCATTACAAATATCACACATAGCATACATATCACACACAGTCATCACACGTACTATTACATACACAGACAACACAAACATAACAGCATACATGGATGATGGGGGGGCGCTGTGAAGATTTTTCGCACAGGGCGTCTAAATGCCTAAGGCCGGCCCTGTTTGCACTGCTATGTCCCTGGTCACAACTATAGTGTCCCCTGGGTGCGTTGTCTGTGGCGGCCGCTGCTTTCCGTATTCGGAATGCTGTAAGCAGTGTGCTTAGGTTCGTGTCGCCTTTGATGCCAATTGTGGCTATACGTTTCTGTACAAATAGTAGTAGGTCATCCCCATTGACGCTTTCTGGGATGTCCCACAGGCGGACATTTTGCTTTCTGTGCCTCGCTTCCATCGCTGTGACGGTTCTCGTTAGACTTTGGACCTGTTGTGAAATATCTTGTATTTGGTTTTGGGTGGCTTGAAGGGTGCGATCCCTGGCTCCCTCTCTGCCTTCCACCTCTGTTATTCTTGTCTGGAGGACCCCTATCTCCTTCAGTGTTTCTTTGATGTCAGCCTTCCAAACCTCCCTCATTTATTGCAGGAGGTCCCTGATGTCTCCCTTTGTTACCGGAGATGAGTCTTCTTTGGAATCCGAGTCCGGGTCATAGAGCCCCCGCGGGTGGTGAGGTGAGGCTCCCTCTGTCATCTTGAGAGTACTCCGAGGCCTCCTCCTCATTGCGCGCCTCCAGCTCCATCTCGGTTGAGCCAGTGGTGTAGGTTTGTTCGTCTCTGGCGGGCGGAATTTTTTTTGTTTTGGCCCCATAACTGTCTCTGGGGTGGGAACGTGGTTCGGGCCTCTGGAAAGGAGTTTGGTTACCCTATGTGTGGTTGTTTGTTCCAGTTTCTTTATGGAGCTCCACATTCACACGTCTGATCTCAGCCATTTTTAACACTATAGTGACAAGAATACATGTAGGTATTCCTGTCACTATAGTGGTCCTTTCAGATTAAGCAAGTGATATCATAATCCAGTTCACACAAGGCAAAGCAAGCACAAACATTGCAAATGAAGAAGATAAATATAAATATTGAGAAAGAGTTATAAAAGCCAACTTTTTTTATATCTAACCTAATCTTTGGTGCAATTTAATCTGTCATATTTTTTCATCTGTCCCTGTTTTTCCACCCTAACTGTTATTTTTAAATATACACTATTTATCTGGCAACACAACAGAGATTAGATTCTTCCCGACACTTTTTCCGATAGAATCTCCTGTATTGACCCTGATTCTAATCAGTGATGAGTGTTATCTATTGCTATCTGTGATAGTTCCATTCTGGAATTTTCTATCCCATAGATGATGAGCAATTACGATGTTTGTTTGATCACAATCTCACTGTTCCAGTACTTGTTTAACAAGGACTCTATACCATATGTTAAACAATCAAGTTTCGGTGATCTCAATCCTGCTGAAGAGGAGTTACTAACACTTGAACAGCACCATTGATAACTTAGCAAATTCAACACATCAAAGGACTTAGAAATATTTTGGGCTACTGGTTATATTTCAAAGAATATTTTTAAAGGGACACTATAGTCACCAGAACAACTACAGCTTATTGAATTTGTTCTGGTGAGTAGAATCATTACCTTCAGGCTTTTTGCTGTAAATACGGTCTTTTCAGAGAAAATGCAGTGTTTACATTACAGCCTAGTGATAACTTCACTGGCCACTCCTTAGATGGCTGTTAGAGATCCTTCCTGGATCATAGCTGCCTAAAACGCATCCAAACATTCAGTATCTCCTCCTTCTGCATGCAGACACTGAACTTCCCTCATAGAGATTCATTGATTCAATTCATCTCTATGAGGAGATGCTGATTGGCCAGGGCTGTGTTTGAATCATGCTGGCTCTGCCCCTGATCTGCCTCCTTGTCAGTCTCAGTCAATCCTATGGAGAAGCATTGTGATTGGATCAGACTACCACTTCTGATGATGTCAGCACACTGCTTGTTTTTCTGAGGCAAACAGCATGCAGAGCTACAGTTTCAGGCCTGAATACAGTAAGATTTTGCTATGTTTATGGAGGCATGAGGGCAGGGCTAGATTAACATAGGGGCTGATGGAGCTGCAGCTCCAGGCCCAGGCCCAGGCCCATAGAATAGGCCCATTTAAAAAAAAAAAAAAATATGTAATCTATTTTTTTTACACACTACTCTTAGGTTTGCCACCTGACTGGTATTTTACTGGCACAGCCGGTATTAGAGGCTGCCTGGCCGTGCCAGTATTGCAGTAAAACCAGCAATACAAATGCAGGTTTTTTTCTCAGTATAAACAGAGATTACTCTGCAATACCAGCACCGGACAGTAGGGGTCACTGTATGTGGAGAGAGGCAGGGATAGGAAGTTACAGCATATCCCTCCATGCCTCTCTCTATTACTCACTGATCCACAGCACAGAGAGTCCAGACAACAGCTCTACAGCTCAGGTAAGTGAGGGATGGGGGGAAAGGCAGCGGGGAAACATGGGGACACTGAGACACTAGGGGACACATGGGGACACAGACACTTTTCTCTGTCCCAGACTATATACCAGGAACTTCTGCCTGCTAGTAAGAAGATAATGAGACAAATGGACATGTGAGAGCTAGGGGACAGTCCTTAGAAAGCGTGGAGTAGGTGCATCATTTGATGCGTTTATGTCAAGCTCAGGGTGCTGCCTGCATAGTATGCCCTTAGTTGGACAGCCTGCATGATTGGCAGGCAGCCTGACATGCATTCATGCCAGGCTGGAATTCCAATTTTCTGGACAAACATGCCCCCTTTTTGGGCATGTTCACCCCTTTTGGCAGGTCTGGTCACGTGATTCTCATGCCAGTGGCACACCCTTTTACCCCGCCCATTGACTTCCGGCTTCACTGGACACTGCTGATAGGGGATATGGATTTACTTGAAAGATGAAATTAGAGAGAGATTAGCATAGAGTATGTGTTTCCCTCCAACACCATCTCCATCAGATAAGGAGTTATGCTAAGGAGTTATGACTGTTTTAGTGTTTTTGGTCGATAAGATTCTGTAAAAAGGCCTATCACAATTGTCAGCACCAGGCCCACTGGGCTCTTAATCTGGCCCTGCATGAAGGGCCAGGGGGCTAGATGGTGGTTTTAACACTATAGGGTCAGGAATACATGTTTGTGTTCCTGACCCTATAGTGTTCCTTTAAGTGTGTCCAATCGTTAGCAAATGAGCATAATGAATAGCACAAACACAGTAAACAATTAGCATCAATAATGAAATAGCTAGTCTGTAACCTTCACTAAGTTATGTAGTCAAAAGTCTTGCAATACTTGCCAATATACCAATAATACCAATAATACCAAGCTTGACATTATGATATTTACAATGAAATCAGGGTTTAGCATACGTTTTAAATGCTTCAGGCATTATAACAACTTCATCTTAACCCCTTAAGGACACATGACATGTGTGACACGTCATAATTCCCTTTTATTCCAGAAGTTTGGTCCTTAAGGGGTTAAAGGACCACTATAGTGCCAGGAAAACATACTCGTTTTCCTGGCACTATAGTGCCCTGAGGGTGCCCCCACCCTCAGGGTCCCCCTCCCGCCCGGCTCTGGAAAGGGGAAAAGGGGTAAAACTTACCTTTTTCCAGCACTGGGCGGGGAGCTCTCTGCCTCCGATCCTCCTCCGTTCCGCCCCGTCGACTGAATGCGCACGCGCGGCAAGAGCTGCGCGCGCATTCAGCCGGTCGCATAGAAAAGCATTTACAATGCTTTCCTATGGACGCTTGCGTGCTCTCACTGTGATTTTCACAGTGAGAATCACGCAAGCGCCTCTAGCGGCTGTCAATGAGACAGCCACTAGAGGCTTTGGGGGAAGGCTTAACCCATTTATAAACATAGCAGTTTCTCTGAAACTGCTATGTTTATAAAAAAAATGGGTTAACCCTTGCTAGACCTGGCACCCAGACCACTTCATTAAGCTGAAGTGGTCTGGGTGCCTAGAGTGGTCCTTTAATGCTCTCAGCGTATTAGGGGCACCCAGCACGGGGCTTCCTGATTGATGCCATGGACCTGCAAAGGAAGTGGAGGAGCAGAGTATTTTTTCAGACTTGGAAGTTAAAGGAACCCTATTGCATTAGGAAAACAAAACTGTATTCATAACACTGTAGTGTCGCTCTTTCTCTGCATGCCACCCCTGGTGTTGAAATGGTTGAAAACCCTTTTTTCACTTACCTGATTACATTGCTGAGGACCCTCAGCACTAGATCCGTCTGCTCCTCTAGCAATATCGCATCTAATGCACATGCTTCACGTACGCATTAGAGCTTCCCCAGAGGAAAGCAGTAGTGATGTCCCGAACTGTTCGCTGGCGAACGAATAGTTCCTGGCGAACATCACTTGTTCGCGTTCGCCACGGAGGGCGAACACATGCGCTGTTCGGTCCGCCCCCTATTCGTCATCATTGAGTAAACTTTGACCCTGGCCTGTACCTCACAGTCAGCAGACACATTCCAGCCATTCAACGCATGCTGTTGCCACCACCAGAATGCCGTCATTGCAGAGCTCAGCAGTGTGGCATTTTTTTTGTGTGTCTGCCTCTGACAACAGCGATGCCATTTGCAACCTGTGCCAAAAGAAACTGAGTCGTGGGAAGTCCAACACCCACCTAGGTACAACTGCTTTGCGAAGGCACATGATCGCACATCACAAACGTCTATGGGATCAACACATGAGTACAAGCAGCACACAAACTCAAAGCCGCCATCCTCCCCCTGGTCCAGCATCTTCAGCCACGTTAACCACTGCTGTCATCCTTGCCCCATCTCAACCATCCGCCCCTCCGTCTCTCACCTTGAGCAGTTCCTGCTCATCTGCCCACAGTCAGGTGTCTGTCAAGGACATGTTTGAGCGTAAGAAGCCAATGTCACAAAGTCACCCCCTTGCCCGGCGTCTGACAGCTGGCTTGACTGAACTCTTAGCCCACCAGCTTTTACCATACAAGCTGGTGGAGTCTGAGGCGTTCAAAAAATTTTTAGCTATTGGGACACCGCAGTGGAAGGTACCCGGCCGAAATTTCTTTGCACAAAAGGCAATCCCCAACCTGTACTCGATTGTGCAAAAGGAAGTAATGGCATGTCTGGCACACAGTGTAGGGCAAGGGTCCATCTGACCACTGATACCTGGTCTGCAAAGCATGGTCAGGGCAGGTATATCATCTACACTGCGCATTGGGTAAACCTGCTGATGGCTGCCAAGCATGGAATGCGTGGCTCTGCAGAGGAGTTGGTGACACCGCCACGACTTGCAGGCAGGCCTGCTGCCACCTCCTCTACTCCTGCTACTCCATCCTCTTCCATAACCTCCTCGGCTGAGTCCTCTTCTGCTGCTGCGTCTTGCTCCACATAAACGGCACCCCCCCAGTTCCCCAGGTACTGTTCCACATCCCGGATACGGCAGTGTCACGCCATCTTGGGGTTGACTTGCCTGAAAGCAGAGAGTCACACCGGACCAGCACTCCTGTCCGCCCTGAACGCACAGGTGGATCAGTGGCTGACTCCACACCAACTGGAGATCGGCAAAGTGGTTTGTGACAACGGAAGAAATTTGTTGGCGGCATTGCATTTGGGCAAGTTGACACATGTGCCGTACATGGCACATGTGTGTAATCTGATCGTACAACGCTTTGTGCATAAGTACCCAGGCTTACAGGACGTCCTTAAGCAGGCCAGGAAGGTGTGTGGCCATTTCAGGCGTTCCTACACGGCCATGGCGCACTTTTCCGATTTCCAGCGGCGAAACAACATGCCAGTGAGGCGCTTGATTTGCGACAGCCTGACACGTTGGAATTCAACACTCCTAATGTTCGACCGCCTGCTCCAACAAGAAAAAGCCGTTAACGAGTATTTGTATGACCGGGGTGCTAGGACAGCCTCTGCGGAGCTGGGAATTTTTTTGCCACGTTACTGGCCGCTCATGCGCAATGCCTGTAGGCTCATGCATCCTTTTGAGGAGGTGACAAACCTAGTCAGTCGCACCGAAGGCACCATCAGCGACATCATACCATTTGTTTTCTTCCTGGAGCATGCCCTACGAAGAGTGCTGGATCAGGCCGTAGATGAGCGTGAAGAGGAAGAGTTGTGGTCACCATCACCACCAGAAACAGCCTTATCAGCATCGCTTGCTGGACCTGCGGCAACGCTGGAAGAGGATTGTGAGGAAGAGGAGTCAGAGGAGGAATGTGGCTTTGAGGAGGAGGACGAAGACCAATCACAACAGGTATAAGCAGAAAGTTCCTGAAATGTTACCGAATTACGGCAAGTCGGAAAGGATGCAGCAGTTCAAAAATCAATAAAAAAAGTTCCAAAATCAATTAAAATGTATGCTTTACACAGCGTATAAGGGTGATGTCACAGCACAACGGGAATCTAACAGGGGAAGAGGTGAAAGTAATCCTCCTCCTCCAACGACCACGCCGGCAAGGACAGGACGCTTTACAGACGTGTTGTTGATGGAGGACATGCGGAGCTTTTTAAGTCCTACGCATCGCCACAGCTCTTCAGGGTCCAACCTCAGAGAACGACTTGACCGACAGGTAGCAGATATCGACACTCTGAGGAGCGATGAACCCCTTGACTACTGGGTGTGCAGGCTTGACCTGTGGCCTGAGCTATCCCAATTTGCGATAGAACTTCTGGCCTGCCCCGCTTCAAGTGTCCTGTCAGAAAGGACCTTCAGTGCAGCAGGAGGTATTGTCACTGAGAAGAGAAGTCGCCTAGGTCAAAAAAGTCTAGATTACCTCACCTTTATTAAGATGAATGAGGGATGGATCCCGAAGGGACTGACAGTGGGCGATACATTCGACTAAAAAAGGCCTGATGAGGGGGACTACTTAACACACCACTCCTATCTGGTGGCACATTAGATTGCACGCGCAGTGCCCCAAATTTGAAGTAGGAGGACCGACCAAGCATGTTTTTCCATCTCCCGCTTCCTAAAATCGATGCCTTATATACACGTCCCCTGATAGGGGACGTAACAGGGATTAAACTGATAAGAATAGTACTACTTAACACACCACTCCTATCTGGTGGCACATTAGATTGCACGCGCAGTGCCCCAAATTTGAAGTAGGAGGATCGACCAAGCATCTTTTTCCATCTCCTGCTTCCTAAAATCGATGCCTTATATACACGTCCCCTGATAGGGGACGTAACAGGGATTAAACTGATAGGAATAGTACTACTTAACACACCACTCCTATCTGGTGGCACATTAGATTGCACGCGCAGTGCCCCAAATTTGAAGTAGGAGGACCGACCAAGCATCTTTTCCATCTCCTGCTTCCTAAAATCGATGCCTTATATACACGCCCCCTGATAGGGGACGTAACAGGGATTAAACTGATAAGAATAGTACTACTTAACACACCACTCCTATCTGGTGGCACATTAGATTGCACGCGCAGTGCCCCAAATTTGAAGTAGGAGGACCGACCAAGCATCTTTTTCCATCTCCTGCTTCCTAAAATCGATGCCTTATATACACGTCCCCTGATAAGGGACGTAACAGGGATTAAACTGATAAGAAAAGTACTACTTAACACACCAACTACTAT